>NC_137156.1:79195339-79795339 GCF_951394435.1 Stenella coeruleoalba
GCCTGTCTCTCCTGCTTGCTGGAGCCATTCACAGTGCCCTGCTCATTCAGGGACAGAGTGTGCTTTCTCTGGGCTGGTGCCAGACCCTGGAGAGAGGAGTGCTTTGAAAACTCAACTTGGACTCCTCACCAAACCACACTTCAGTTATGCTTAGCATCTGGCCACCAGTTTGTCCACTTAATATAAGGTCCCTAACCCTACCCATAACTTGCCCGTTTCCCTTTTGATCTGGAAACAAACACTTTTTTAAACTTGGAAGCCCAGTTTAAAATCTTAAGAAAAATAGGGGCCCAGTGTGAAAGGTTGGGGAGAGTCCAACTCAACTATAATTTAATTTGTGTTTTCTTCTTTGCTTTCTCGTGAAGGGAAAGCCAAATGCCACCCTTTCCAGAGAATGAGTTACCAGACCATGATGTGAAGGAACAACTTAATTCAGCAGCATGACAGGGATTTGAGCTGGCACTTTTCAGCCAGAATCACAGTTTACACGCACGCACGCACGCACGCAGATCTGTTTCAAGTTCTAGTGAATGAAAGAAGTTCACATGATGGATTGCCATTCTTAGTTTTTTAAATAGCTTCTTTATGTTGCAGTAGAAAGTACAACTTTTCTGAAATGTTATTGATATATCAGCTGACCTTTAATGTTAGAAAGCTTTCACTCTTGATTTTCTAATGCAAAATCCCATATCAAAGAGTTAATAGACAACTCAGGAAAAAAAAAAGCATTAACAGAAGAAAACAGGGAAAGTGGACTATGATGGGGATAGAAAATTGAAAGGACAGGGACTTTCCCTGGTGGCCCAGTGGTTAGGACTCCGCGCTTGCACTTCAGGGGGCTCTGGTTCGATCCTTGGTCAGGGAACTAAGATCCCACATGCCACTCGATGCAGCTAAAAAAAAAAAGAAAGAGAAAAATTGAAAGGGCAGACTGGAAGTTGCAGCCAGTTCTGCATAAGACAGCACACATTCCTAAGAAATTACTGCATTATGCAAAATGACGTAATAAAAACCATAGGAGACTCATTAGAAAAATGGGATAATGGGTACAACACACCAAAACTTTATCAGTGACACCCAGAAAAAGATAGGAACCTAACAAGAATGGTAGCACAGTTTTATGTGTATTAAATGGTTTAAAAAATACATAAATATTCATTCTAACATGACAGTTTTCCTTGAAAACAACCTGACATGTGCTTTTGCAGGTAGGTGTCGGAAGGGTTTCAGTTTGTAAGCTATTGTGAAGTGGTGGAAGGAAGATTATCTGATATCCAGGAAAAGGTGTAGCACCAGCTGTGTGGATGGTGTGGCTCCTAAGGTCCATGGTGAACTGAGGTGGATGGTGGATGTTTGGGGGCGGGGCGGGGGGGGGTGGCTGGGCAGGCTGAGGGTGTGAGCTTTTATTCCCACGTGGCTCAGTTTAGCCAGGTGTGGTTTTCTGCATTTACCTAGTGCTTCTTGCCGATGAAATCTTGCAGAAGGAAATACAAAAATTCTTTTTGCTCAAATTGTTCCTTAGTAGATCAGTGACTTCGGAATAAGTTTACGTTTTCAAAACAAGCATTACAGTGAACTATGTTTAATTCGATTGAGAATTTTCTTTACATCATTTGATATCAGAGAAAATATATCACTTTTACTCTGAGACACCTGCTTGAGAATTCTGATACCCCCCAAATAGTAAAAAGAGTGTATTTCCTAGAAGTCAAAGTTTTGGTTGGAATTTTTCCCCCTCTTTGTACCACAGACATGGTAATTATTCCTTTAGTACACTGCCACTGGGGGTGATTTTTGTGGCTGAACATTTTAATTTAAATATTTAATAATTTTAATGTATATCAGAGATATATATTACACACTTTTGAAACCTGTTGTTTTATAGATGCTATTGTTTTGGAAAACAATAAGAGTTCTGGAAAACACTGAGAGTGGTATGGTACCCTGCTTCACAAAGTTGGGCCATCTGAAAACAGATTGGGGGTAGTTTCAGGTTGCCCCTGATAGAGGGGCACTACTTGCTGGTGATTAAGGGCTGGGGGACAGGAATTCTAACCACCCTGAAATCCTGTACAAGGATTGTTGTGTCCAAAATACCAATGCTGTCCCCGTGAAAGACTGGTGAGTATTAGATTGAGGAGGAGGAAGGAACAGTAGAGTTGATAATTTGAATAAAAGTGTTGAGTAAAAAATAGTATTTTATGTGTCTTTGGTAAGAATGATGAAAATAGTTTGCAGTTGAGGGAAGTTTGGAAAACACTAGTTGAGGACAAGTAGTAGCGGTGAGCTTCATTTAACAAACCCTGGTATATAGTGCCACGTGCCCGGCAGTGTTCTCAGTGCCATAGAGATGGTAATTTACTCAGCTGTGGTTAATGGTTCTTGAGGCATTAGCCTCGTCTAGGGTAGGCTCTCACCATTGACTGCGCAGTGGAATCACACAGAAGAGTTTGTAAAAGTCTGGATGCCCAGGCCACAGAAAAATCAGAATCAGAATCTTTGAAGGTGGGACTGAGGCATCAGTATTTTTTAAGCTCATTAGATTATGCCGATGTGTAGCCAAGGTTGAGAACCACTGCTCTAGGACCATTTGAAAATCACTGTCTTCATAAGAAGAGTCATACCAATCGGGCAAATGTTAATTGAAGGCCTACTCTGTGCCACGCTGTCGGGGCAGATGACCAAGACAGGAAGCTCCGAGACAGGAAGCTCCCGGCAGAACGGGAGACAGATTTTTACAGTCCTGGCTGACAAGTGCTGTTGCTTGAAAGTATATTCAGAGTGTTTTGGGATCACGGAAGAGAAGGAAACTAATTTTTTTTAAAGAAAACCTCAGGTGCCAAATTTGGAAAATTATTAAACTTGTTATTTTAGCTTTCCCTCCCTTACACACTACTTTCATATCTGGCGGGGGTGGGGGGAAGCAGCAGGCACTTATAAATTACTATCAGTTTAGCCTTCCTAACCTGCTTGTAGCCTTTGTGTGGTCTAGTTGGAGAATTTGAATTCTGCCTGTAGATAGCATAATGATTTTGTCCTGGTGTAGAGCAGGCTCTTTAGTACCTCATACAGCGTCATTGAGCTATTGCCCTCCTGGGAATAAGTCAGCACAGCTTCACAGAGAGTCTCAGGACTGATTTAAAAGGACCTTTGGAAATAAATCCTTTACATGATGGTTGTAGTCAAATTGATTCTAATATGCTTAATTTAAAAAATACTCATATAGCTTCCATATTGTGATAAATAAATGTTGGATCACATACATTTTAAAACTTAAGAGTAAAGCAAACGTATTTTAAATTACAAGTTCAACTAAAGGCAACTACTGAAGCTACCAGCTTGAGGTACTTAAGTAGATAAAGTTACTAAGTAATTTACTTGTTTCCGATGGTAACATTCTTCAACAGCTCTCGATTTATTTAGTGTGGGTTGCCTTACTCTGAGAAAACCTGATTCTCTAGTGGATAGACTTACTTTCAGTTAAGCCTGAGTAGTCCTTACTTAACCATGAATTACTTCCTGGTATAAAAAGCAGGCTTAGCTATTTGTGGTATTTTTGTCTTGCGCCTTTGGCATCCTATGGTGTGAACAAGAGCTGTGCCATCTGTAGTCAAGTGAGATTATTTAAAAGGGGGGGGGGCGTTGGGAGTGGGGAGTGAAGTGATTCACTGGAAAATTTCAGCACAGATTCTTAGGGAACGATAAGATAACCCTAGAAACATTCTTATTTGGTGTCATATACTGGTGGGTAGTGACAAAAAAAAAAAAATTAAGGTACAACTTGTTTCTTAACATTTTGCTGTTTTGAAAATTGGAGAGGTACTACGCTAGAAAGGAAGAAAGAATTCCGTGCAGTGGCAATTAGCAGAGCTCTGCAGATGAATGAATACTTTTCCCCTCTCTGACTACAGGTTGCAGTGAGGTTCATTTCTAAAATGCAAAACCCACTCTTCTCAGGGTTAGAATGTCTGTTTCCTAATGGTTGTCTATGTATGATAAACCTCTTCATGCCGAGACGTTTCCTAAGCAGAAGGACCAGTTCCTAGAATCCAGAATAAGTCTGTGGGGTCTAGATAAGCCATTTCTGAAAGCTGCTGAGTTTAATATATTTTCACTTAGTGACACGTATTTGAACCTAAATGTGTTGATTTCCGGGGACTCCCGCAGGGTTCCATTGGAGACTTGCCTGAAACAGTGTCTTTCCCCCCCCCCACCCCCCGCCCCTTTTGTGTTCCTTTTCAGAAAGAAGACATAGCTCATCCAGCAAGCCTTCTTTGGCCGTTCCTCCCACTTCAGTATTTTCCTTCTTCCCTTCTCTGTCCAAAAGCAAAGGAGGCAGTGGAAGTGGAAGCAGCCGTTCTTCCAGTGGAGGTGTTCTAAGTGCATCCTCGTTAAGTTCCAAGTTGTTGAAATCGCCCAAAGAGAAACTGCAGCTCAGGGGGAACAGGCCAATGCATCCCATTCAGCAAAATAGAGTCCCCCATGGTAGAATGTGAGTATGGCCCAGAGGGTTCTTAAAGCTCACCTGCCAGAAGTGGAACTGTGTACACGAGTAGCATCTGAGAGTGTATGTGCATAATGTGAAAGAGAGCCCACTTTGGGGAAAATTCAAATATATGTTGTTGTTTCTTTTTGTTTCCCTATTATACCTTGGGAGACTTTATAGAGTCATAATAGCAATAATAATACTTATCTATTGATCCTTTCTTGTGTGCCAGCTATTGAAATTTAGCTAAGTGTATTGTCATTTACTTATCACAACAACCCTTTGAAATAGGTATTGCTGTTATCTCCATTTTCTGGGTAAGGAGAGGGAAGCGTGATAAGATTGAAGAACTTTAGCCACGGCCCCCTCAGGTCAAACAGGCCTGGGGTTCAAATCCCGCCTCTATCATTTCCTAGCTGAGGGGCCTGGCCAAGGCCCTGTTTATCTCAGAGTCTGAGATAACGGCCCCTGTGCAGGGTTAGTGGGGGTGGCAGGATTCATGCATTAGACTCCAGCACCTGGCTAGTGTCCGGCCCACAGGAGACCTTAAAGGAACGGATGCTGGTGCCGCCGCTGAGGATGACAGTAGGAATAAAAAGGTGAAGAGATCCCCAGAAGCTGTTCTAGGATTTTCTGGGGCCTGCACAGCAAATAGGGAAGCAGTGCTTCCTCCCACCCCCAGTCTTGGGTTCACATCCAAGCCCTGATGAGGGGAGACTGGAAGAAGTTCACACCACCAGGCAAGGCCTTGACGAGCTTCCCTGGTGGGCCTGTAGGCTGGCAGGCTCTTTGTGGGTGACATGAGGGAGCGGCCGTGCACTCCTGTGGAAATATATCTTGCCCCATCACGGCATGCTTCGGCCTTGGTGGCAGGTGGCTTTTCCCTGGCCTGCCTCCCTTTCGGAGGGTATGCCACACATCGCAGTCCCAAGGTCTGATAACCTGGTTAATCTTCGGGCAACGGCCAGCACCTGCTCTTGCGCACTGACCCTGCCAGCTGGGAGAGGCCGTGGCATCTTGCAGTGTCTCTGCTGCTCTCGGGCTGTTCCAGGTACAGCTGTTTGGTGCTATTTGTCCTGGTTGTTAAGCCCGCAGCCTCTGCTCATCTGTCAGAAGTGTAAGTACAGGAAGCTTGGCTTTCATTCCTGGAGCTGTCAGAGAGCCAAAGAAAATGCCAGTACAGTGTGTAAGCCATTCGCCCGCTTACCAGCTGTTAGAGCACTGACGCCACTGGGCAAAGTGTATAAAACCTCATCAGTCCAAATCTTCTTTATTTGTAGCTGGGCTCTAGACGGGGACCAGGCTAACTGTTAGCTTCGTACCAACATTTGCCACCCAAATGACAGTATCAGTAAGATTCCAGAAAAAAGTCAGTTCTTGGTTAGCGATACAGGTATTCAGTGCTCACCAGCTGAGTGTCAGGCACTAAGATTCCAGGCTCCTATAGAGAAACCTTTTTCAGGGACTGGAGAATTACCACTTCACTGACACATCGTATCCTAATTAAACATTGGTCTTCCTCATTGACAGAGGCAGAGAGCCTCTTCTTGGAGATACATTGTTAGGCACATTTGAGTTCTTCCAAGTCCTTAGTGACATTTCTTGGAAATGTTCTCTAATTTCAGTTGTTCTTTTCTCTGCTCACTCATTTTACTTTATTTTGATGGATCATTTCTTAAAAATGACAGCTCTCAAAAGATATCCTCTAAAGGTCCTGCAGTAGTCTTTGGTCCTTTAGACCTTTTCATATTTTGCTTCTTGCAGGAATTACATTGGGTAACGGGAATGACGATAGACCAGGTAAATTTGATGGTTCCTCTGGAGCTTTCTACCTCTCCAGAAGGGCTTACAGACTGAGTAAAAGTCTTACTGAGTTTTCTGCGCAGCCCTAACAAATTTTCGTAATGTACCTTTGGGAGCCTAGCTCTGCGCGGTGCACAGGTAGACCCAGGCTCTGCCCTCGTCCCTCTGGCTCACCAGTCACCCTGGGCTGCTGGGGCACTCAGGTGCTGGTGTTCTCACTTCCCCCTACGACAGCATGACGCCCTCTGTCAAAGTGGAAAAGATTCCTCCGAAGATGGATGGCACACTACTGAAATCTGCGGTAGGGCCAGCCTGTCCTGCTGCTGTGAGTTCCTCAGTCAAGCCTGGCCTTAACTGCCCCTCAATACCAAAGCCAACCTTGCCTTCGCCTGGACAGATTCTGAATGGCAAAGGGCTTCCTGCACCGCCTACGCTGGAAAAGAAGTCAGAAGATAACTCCAATAACAGGAAATTTTTAAATAAGAGATTATCAGGTAACTTCACATTTTCTCTCAGTATTCCTTTCTGTATTAATTGGGCATTCCTGGGAGAGCAAATCAACCGTTATCTGTAAGTCCTTTTTTTAAAACTGGCCAACTTCAGCTTAAGGATGAAGTTCCTTAAGTAGTGTCTTCGAGCTCTTCATTCTTGGTTTTAAAGTGCACGCGTGTAGGTAGGTGACATAAAAGTAGCTTTCTAGTGGTGTATTCCTAAATGGAGTAATGAGTAATGCTGGCTTAAACAGTCTCTTTCCTGTCATCTGGTGGCGAAAGTCCCCACTCTCTTAGAGATGTCATGGTTTTTTTGTGGCGCTCGTACATTGTGTATTTTATATTTATTGATAATGTGGTAGATCTTCTTCAAGTTATAATTGGTCTGAGATAGGAGAATCTCAGATTTCTCCTATTTTCTTATTTTCAAAATAAATGAAGCAGCGTTTGACATTGTAATGTCTGTGTGCTTTTGACAGAAAGGGAGTTTGATCCTGACATCCACTGTGGGGTCATCGATCTCGACACCAAGAAGCCCTGCACCCGATCTTTGACATGCAAGGTAGGGGGGCTCCTGGGCAGAGCCCGATGCTCCAGGAAGCTTGGGGACCTGGGCTGCACAGCACTGCGCCCCAAGCGTCTCTCACTCACAGGGCATCTGTTCTGAGGGTTGTTCTGAATTTTTTTTTTTTTTTTTTTTTTTTTTTTGTTCTGAATTTTTAAGTGAGGGAATGACTCCGTTTTGATGAAGAATGCCTCAAGTTCAGAAAACGTGGAGCCTGTTGTTATAAACTGCTATCTTAAGAGGGGTTTTGCCTTCAGTGAGCCTTACTGTATGCAGGGGAATGGTGTTTTTTCCCTAATCAATCTGTTATTTTCAAAGCCTTTTAATATTTCCTCATAGAAATTTAATTTGAGAGGCTCCCCTTTACTGTGGTTTAAATTGTACTGACTTGGAATGAGTCCAGACATTTCCTTTGCATATATGTGAATATTCTTAAAATGTTTGTGTTATCTCTGGTTCTTCAGTTTTACAGCTACTTTAAAAATATCTGTGACTTTGAGATAGCTTTATTTTTTTAGTTCTAAAAAAAATGCTAGGTACCACATAATCTAATGTATATGTAAAACCCAAGAAAATGTAAAGATTCCCCCTTTCTATCCTGAGTTTTCCTTTGAAATGCCAGTATGCTAGTGAGAAGGCGGTATGTTTGCTATAAAATAAGGGTTGACATGGGGGTGGCCTCTGGCTTCAGTAGACCCCCTTCATAAATGAGCATATATGCTTATGTCCCCAGCCACTGTGCAGAAGGATTCAAAAAGTATTAAGAATCATTGCCTTGAAGTAATTTTAAAACACTTGTTTGGAGGAGGAGGTTAAAAATTAGTGTTGTTCTCTAAAAATTAATAAAATTTTTGATGTATTATTTTAAGTTTTACCAAAGATTATGTTTGAATAAAGAAATTCAGACTCCACTCCAGCCCTAAACAGTAGAGGAATGTTAAAATCTTCAGAAACGGGAAATGTTATTTCTCGGTAGTTCTTATTTTAATTTCAATTTCTAATTTAATTTTAGCGTGTGGATTTTATCTTGCAACAATGGTACTGAATCTTGTGAGGAACTAGGTTGGTCAAAAGCACCTTTAAATACCTAATTTTTAAAGAATTATGGATTCTCTTCCCAGAGGAAGACATATATACACATATGTATTCTGAATTTTGCATTTTATTTCAGAGGTAGATGGTCATCCCCACTCCAGTTGCACCATTGAATCTCTAGGTTAAAAACTCCTCAGGACAGATTGCTTTGTTTTATATAGTATTAACTGAACACATCGAGTGGTGTGTTGTTTGACGGTAGCCAGTTGAGCTCTGTAGAATCATGTCCTGTTCAGCTGCCCCTGAGGGAACTTGTGAGTGTGTGCCTCAGCCCTGCTCCACGCCATGTCACACTGCCAACCCCTCTCTGCTCTCTTCCTGCCTACCTGGCTCTCAGAAACACAGATTTCTCAGTATTGTGACACGTGTGGTCAATGAAGGATGCTAGCTTTACCCAGGGTGCTCTTTTTTAATCGTCTGTGAGGCATGCTGGTGAACCAAAAGCTTTATCAACTCCGAATCCACAAGGAATTTGACCAGCCTTCTTCCTGAACCTTCATTGGCTTTGTGTCGATCCTGCATTTTTCTCGCATCTTCCTTTTTAAGTCGTGTATGCTCTCCATGTGTCCTGTTAAGGGTGTCATTACCATCTGTAGCAGGGTGCTAAGCCTGTCTTTGCATTAGTATGCATCTCCATCCAGGCGTGCCATGAGTTCGGCATAGAGCTGGCAAAACATGCAGCATTGTGGCTGGCCTGCACTTGCACAGAATACCCTTACTTTCTTCCCGTGTTCTGTTTGTCAGTGCTTCTCCCTCTGCTTGCCTCTGTTGCGGCCCGAATCCATTCAGCGGTGGGCCAGTAAACACACTGGAATGCTTGACATGCAAGCGGCGGGTCTTGCGTGTCAAAGGACCCAGCTGAATGTCCCCCACGCTGCTGCCCAGATCTCTCCTGTCTTAGACTGAGGACGTTGTCCGTTCTCTTAGCTGTCAGGGCATCTGCTGCTGCCCACTCCTGTCCCTCTGTCGTCTGCCTGCCACCCTCACTGTCCCCTCCTCACTTCCTCATCTGTCCAGTGTTCTGTTCTGTGTCCTCTGTGCCTTCCATGCAAGTAGATGTGGGTTCCTCTCAGGGTAGGAGCATTTACTGCACACATCTGCGGGCACAGACCTCCTTCTGGGCCTCAGAGGATACAGGCTTGAACAAAATCAAGGCATGGCTCCTGCCCTTTTGGGGCTTACAGTCTAATGGAAGAGATGAAGATTAACTTGGTAATGACTCAAGTAACTGTAAAAGTTACCACTGAGGGGTAATAAAAAAAGAGAGGCCTGTGTAATGACAGCCTTCACTAGGGGAACTGAGTCAGGGAAGGCTCCTTTGCTGTGGGAATACTGGGCTGAAATCCATATGATTTGTCTGGGCAGAAAGGGGTGGGAGAGGCAGAGGAGACAGCCTTTGCGAAGGCTCTGGGACGGGGCAGGACAAACAGCTTAGGGTGTGAAAGGCAGCCAGGAGGGGGAGGCGGCACCTGGTGCCAGAGGAGCAGGGGGCGGGGCTGTTAGGGCGAGCGGGGCCCGGGCCTCGTACAGCTGCTCTTTATCCTGCGCGCCTTGGGCAGCCCCCCACAGAGTTCTGATGGGGAGGAGGGGGCATCAGGGTTGCGGCTGGAAGGTTCTTCAGAGCTCAGGGCAAATGCTATGTACTCTTCAAACCAAGCTGGGAAAATACTGATCGTCTCTGCCTACTTTCTTCACTTGGTCTTTCCGCGTCTTCTAAGCACCAGGGGACACGCAAAGGTGAGGAGAGGCTTCTGTGTCATCTGTCTGGAGAGACAGGCAGGTGGACCCCCAGTGATGTTGTATATTCGTTTGTTCATTCAACGTGTATTGGGGGCCATTATTTTTATCTGGTTTTTGTTTGAAGCGTTTATGGCGTGCCAGGTGCTGTACTAGGTGTTGGTACAGCACTGAACAAAGCAAAGGTCCTTGTCTTCATTTAGGGTTACTTTCTTGTGGATATATTACATATTAAAGAAAACCAAGTAAAATCTAAAAAAGAACCTCAACACAGTTTTCTAACTATCTGTGCCAGGTTAGATTTTGGGCGAACATAGTTTGCAGTGTATGCGGTACGGACGTAGGTTATGTTATTGAACCGCAAAAGAGAATTAGAAGCCTAACTCCCCTTAAAATCCCTTAAATTGTAGCGAAAATGTAAGCCTGTAGAGCAATACATTTGTGTAATGTGTGTATAATGAACACACAGAAAGTATCATTTGTAGTATTGTTGTAACATAGAAGAGGGAAGGATTTATGTAGATGAACGCATATTTGGGAGGTGTGATTTGGCGCTGCTGTGGTTAGTGGCTCCTTGCATTTTTTTCTTTACAGACGGAGGCCCTAAGCAGTATGGAGTGGTCAGGTTTACTTGACCATTCTTCTTCTCGAGTAATTTCACATTTCTCAACAATGACTGTTTTGGGGAGGTCCAAGAGGGAGGGGATCTAGGTGTACATATAGCTGATTCACTTCATTGTACAGCAGAAACTAACACAACATTGTAAAGCAGTTATACTCCAGTAAAAAGAGTGTGACCATTTTTAAATTCTGAAGTTAGACATTGTCTCTGGATCCAAAAATCCTATCCCGTTTTCTTGATTCCCATAGGGAGTGTCTTTCGATGGGGACTCAGATGCTGGTTTGCGTCTTCTCCTGTGCACAGCCTGTCTTTCTTTTGGCCTCCTACTCTTTAATCCCCCCAGGTCTCCCTCGGCCTGTCTCCAGGATGCTGTGAGCCCCTTTCTCTCTGTATGGCATTGTCACAGGAAGAAAGAAACAGTTGTGTTTAATTTTTACTCTCTGGCAGTTAGTGAAAGAAGACTTTGTGATATGTATTTTATGGAATAAGTGCTTCTCCTCTGTTAACGTTCAAAACTCTAAATGGCCCAAAGGGGGCTTTTCTAGCGGAGTTGGTAACAGCTCCGATCAATGAATGGTTCCTGTTGCACAAAACACGAGGACCTGTTACCTGTTTGTATCTACTGTTTGCCCCTCAGTTACATACCTGGTGGCATGGTTATTTAACATTTCTTCTTTCTTCTGGTGGAAATAACATCACCAGGTTCTTATACATTTGGAGGCTGGAATATCTGCTTCTAACTATTAGGAAAAAAAAAAATCATACTCAAGATTTTTAGCCTGTCAGATGCTGAGCAGCCTCTGATTGAGCTAATGCTCCGAATTGCTGTTTCATTGGTGTTTTTGGATGTATGGCAGAAAAAGTGATGACTGCGATTCCTCCATTTCTGGTTGTTTGTTTTTGTTGTTGTTTCTGGTCTGTAGACACATTCCTTAACCCAGCGGAGGGCTGTCCAGGGTAGAAGAAAACGATTCGATGTGTTGTTAGCCGAGCACAAAAACAAAACCAGGGAAAAGGAATCGATTCGCCATCCGGACTCTCAGCAACCAACGCAGCCTCTCAGGGACCCGCATCCCACTCCTCCTAGAACTTCACAGGAGCCACACCAAAACTCTCACGGAGTGATTCCTTCCGAATCAAAGCCTTTTGTAGCTAGTAAACCTAAACCTCACACCCCCAGTCTTCCAAGGTAAGCCCCGTCCAACAGCTCTCTCTCCCTCTTTCAGAGAACAGACGTGCAGACTGTAGAGCCCCGGTGTATCGTGATGTCGAGGACAGACATCAGGCTCGCTGCGAGAAGAGATGTTTCTCTAATGGGGTTTTACTTTAAGAAAAAAGAACGTTCATCACTGAGTTTCAACCAGGGCTGTTTGTGGCCAAATGCAAGCAGCAGAGTAAAGCTAGAATTATCTGTTCTGCCCTTGCTCAGCGTTCGGTGTCTCCTGACCCTGTTGAGTAGGGCTGCGGCCCGGTTTCTGCGTGCAAGTTAGTGACGGGAACATTTCACATGGCTTTGGCAGCCATTTCCCATTCATTTATCTCGCTTCTTGCAAAACACAGCAGTTGGGATTCTTGCTGGGGGTAGGCATTCAGCCTGCATCTTTACAGCATCCATTTACAGCGTGTTTTTTCATTCATTCATTTGGGACTCTGGCCTGAGCGTGTAGGAGTCATTTGAGCTGTGTAGTGAGCAGCAGGTCAGAACTTAGACACATCCCTTGGAGACAGTGATGGTGGGCTGAATATATGTGTGTGCGTGCTTGTATATTTAACCCAGTTGAAGTAAAGGACTCTGTACCCACTTTCCAGAAAGAAGGGAAAAAGAAAGGCATAGAGAACGAGGGTTTTGAGTCTGGGCCGAGGGCTTGTGCTTAGGAATGTGCCAACCCTTGGGTGCTCTTGCTTAATTAACCTTTTATCCTCACGTGTCTGATTCTTGAAATGGTCCCGTGAGGGGTGGAAGTGCCTCCGTCTTGGAAACCTGAGCGTGCCCGTGAGCCTGTCCCCACGTGGGCCCCCTGGTTTCCGAACAACACGGTTGGAGGAGTGATCAGAGGAGGTGCCCGAGAATGTGGCCAGGCCCAGGCTGTCGATTCCTTTGCAAGTCCTTTCTTTGGCCAATTTCATTAAAGTTTTTCCATCTATTAAAAAATACGCTTAAGTGTAGAAACACCAGGCCTTTATGTGTGTTGGAAAAGCACACTGCTGTCCTTGAGTTACACACTCTAGATTACCCACATAAAATGGTAAAGCTACCTTCTTTTATCACCTCCTGTCCCTCTTAGGTTATTTTCGAGCACATTACCAATTACCTCATTGATTGCCTTAGTCACCCAGTTCCAGGTGAAATTTGAAGAGGAATCAAAGAAAGAATTCTCTTAAACTCCCACATGTATTTCGCCTTCTTTGGGGAGAATAGGAGGCGGACCAGGTGGCTGTGGAATAGAGAAGTGGTTATAAGTTACTTTGGTTAGACTGGGCAGACAGCTGCATTTGACATCGCGCGGTTCGGGAGAGAGGACCCTTCACTCCCAGGCCCCCCGGATCAGCATCTGTGTCCCTAGTGCTAGTGGTGGAGCCATTGTTGTATCTGAGTTAAGGCGGCTGATTCCCATACATGTGATGTGATCTGATCAGTGCTGCACTTTCTACTCACCAAGGCCTCCAGGCTGCCCTGCTCAGCAAGGTGGGAGTGCCCCCATTGACCCTCCTCCAGTCCATGAATCTCCACACCCTCCCCTGCCTGCCACTGAGCCAGCTTCTCGGTTATCCAGTGAGGAGGGAGAAGGCGATGACAAAGAAGAGTCTGTTGAAAAACTGGACTGTCATTATTCAGGTCATCATCCTCAGCCAGCATCTGTAAGTTCCACATCCGCCCCTGCGCCAACCCTCCCCACGCCGCAGGGACGGGGCACTGCAGGGGGGGTGGTGCGGCGGGGACCCGGGCATGCCCTCTGGTCCGTGTGGGGCGAGGTCAAGGTGCGAGTGCAGCTCAGAGCAGGGCGCCCCGAGGCGGCATGCACTTGGTCGGGCGCGTCTCCTGCTCTTTCCGTTCTCTTCCATGACACTCAGGGCCAGGCGTTGTCACACTCGTGCTTCACAGCCCTCGGTTCTCAGTAAGCACCGTCTGTCCTGGCCGCTTCTTCCCGGGCCGCACGCCCTCGGAGTTAGCGAGTCCGAGCGTGTGCTCTCTCTCTTGCAGTTTTGCACATTCGGGAGCCGGCAGATTGGAAGAGGCTATTACGTATTTGACTCCAGGTGGAACCGGCTTCGCTGCGCCCTCAACCTCATGGTGGAGAAGCATCTGAACGCGCAGCTGTGGAAGTGAGTGCCCGTCCCCCCACCTCTGTGGGCGGGTGGCGCGTTAGGGCTGCATCCTCTTTGTTTCTTACGGGACTGGTTTAATGAAGGTAGTGGTCTCTGAGATGAACCCATGGCCTTTGACCAGCCCTGGAGGAAGGGCCCTCATCATTCATCCACTCACTCTCGGAGCAAATGTGTCTTGTTCTCGGTGCTGGGGTTTCAGGCCGAGGGACTCCCAGATGGACGGAGCTCACATTCTAGGTCAGGGAGAAATGCGAAAGCCAGTCAACAGAACATAGAGCTCATAGCTTGCCGTAAGGGAGAGAACAGAAACGCTAATAACCTGTAGCGCTTACTGAGACTACGGTAGGCCAGGCACCTTAGCAAGTACAGTTTTCACACCTTGCTGTGTCACGTGGCCTGGATTATTCCTGTTTTACAGGTAATGAAACTGAGAAGCAAGGTCACACAGAACGTTAGAGGTAGAGCCAGGGTCTGCACCCACCTAAGAGCTGAGATGGGAAAATAACAGGATGGAGGGATTCATGGAGAGCCTGTCTTAAGGGGCCCTTGAACTGAGATGAATGGATGAGAGAGAGCAGCCGTGGGGCTGGCGGGGAGGAGTGGGTTCCAGGCAAGGAGAACCGTATGTGCAAAGGTCTTGAGTCAGAAAAGAACATGGCTTGTTTGAGAAAGAGCAAGAAAGCTCCTGGAACAAGAGGGGATCCGAGAGGTCAGGTGACACTGAAATTGATTGACGACACTGAAATTGATTGACGGCACTGAGGAGCTGCTGAGGGCTTTAGGGAAAGGAGCCATTTGCTCTGGTTTACAGTTGAAAGTAAGGCGATCATCTCGTGTGGCCTTATGCACGCCGTTTCCCCAACATGATTTTAAGTGGAAGAACAGTTCCATGGCCCGAAAGGTTTATTAGCTCAGCCTTTCCTAAAGTAAAATAGTTTTTGTTACTGCAGGACTTCTCAAAGCCTTTAATAGGCACGGTCCGTCGTAACTCTCAAAGCAGAGGATATCGTGTATAATGCGGACTGTCTCCCAGGCTCTTTTGACCTGGGAACCTCTTTTAGGGGAGCATCCTGGGGACTAGCGTTTGGTGGAACCTACTTCAGGAAGCACTGAGCTTTGCTAAAGGGGGCTGTCCGATAATACTTAGTCATCCTAAACCCTCCATTTGGGTGTCATTTATTAGTGCCTCCCTGAGTGGACTCTGCGAGTACATCTATTTTTGCCTCTCTGCTTTGCTTGCCTGATATAGTCAGAGGGAGTTGTCAGAGACCTCGGGTAGTCCAAAATCCAGAGAACCATCCCCATGCTCGTTGATAGGACTTGCACTTGTTTACGGTGAAGACCAGCCCCGCAGCAGTGTTGCTCTGCTTTATTTCACGTTTCTTCCTGGTTCTTCCTAGGTAAGAACCTTTCTGAAGGAACAGTGTTCTGAACCACAGACAGACTTGGGCCATGGTTTGTTGGGATTCTTTGGGGGGTGGCCTCACATCAGAAAACTTTAAAATGCATGAAATCTCAGCTTCTTACTGGTGGGACCTGGAGAGCTCATTGAGCTCACAGAACTATGGGTTTAATGTACTCCTAAGGGTTTAGAAGGGTCCTCAGAATTTTTATCCCCATTATGTTGCTAAGTGGTTTATGGCCAGTGGTTTGGGTTGAGAGAGTTTCGGTTCCTAATGGCTTGCGTTGGAGAGGTTTTCTTCCTTGTGCTCTGAACCTCTGAAGAAGCAGATCCTGAAGTTGACTCCACTGTCTGTCTCTGTTCTGTCAGAGGCTCACTGCCTTATCCGTCACTTGCTCCCATTGAGGAGGAAACTGTTCTTTCTGTTAACGTGACCTTTGGTTTTGAAAAAGTCAGTTCGGTAGAGACAGACGGGCCACTCAGTGATGAGCTGGCACACGGGCCTGGGGCAGGTAGGAGCTTGAAGAGAGGTGCCAGGCCAGGTGCTTGAGGGAGTAAATGCTGCCGACAGGGGAGTGAGGGGAGCCTGGCGCAGGCCACCCCTGAGATTTGCCGGGAGTGGCTCGGCACTTTTCAACCGGAAGAGAGCTCTTCTTCAGGTGGCATCTTTGAGGCACTCACGGAAGGTCTTGAGGTCGGCCAGGTCCCATCCTACTGGCTCAGCCGAAAGTCCTCCCTTTTGCAAAGAGCCCCGGCAGCACTCTTCTCAGCCCCTTACCCTTGAGTTACTGTGGTTAACTTCGGGATAAGTGGAGGTGCGATTTGAGCCTGGAAGTGAAGTACGTTATCTTCAGTGTGTGGAGTCTCTGGGCAGCAGTGAAAGTAGACCAGCTCTTCTTCTGGAGCATTGCAAGCTCCTGTGAGCTCTGTCCACTGCTTGTGTGCTGTGACTGGGGACGACTATTGCACTTCCCCTAAGGAGGGGTTGGGATGGCTGTCAAAGGTTTTGTGGTTTGGGTTTTCCTTTTTCTAATTAATTTTTTAGATTGGTAATAAAGTCACTTGGCTAAAAAAGGAAACATGAATATAAAGAGGCATACAGTGAAAAGTTTTAGTCCCCCTGGCCCCCATACTCCTCTGTTTTCTACCCACTCCTCACAGACAGAAGCAGTTTTATCAGTTGCTTGTGTCTCTGAGTTCATGTGTGCAAACACAGGTCAATATGACTACCTCTTCTTTTTTTGTCTCTTCTTTATGCAGAAGGTAAGAAATGACTTAAAAGAGCTTTTTTAAGAGAAACCAGCCATGTCATCCAGAGAGGTCCACATCCCTGCCCCTGTGGAAGCTTTCCTTTTCACAGGATTTGGTTGTAGTAGCCTGGCCCTTAGGCCCGTCTTCCTAAGCCACCTGGTGGCCATGAGAAGCCACTGCGCCCAGGGAGCCGGAGCCCCTGTGCTGCGTTTCGAGCAGAGGTTCTCACAGGTGCCGTTGCCCTGGGGATCTTGTTGAGATACACACCACGATGAAGGAGGTCTGGGGTGAGGCCCAGGCACTCAGCGTCTCTAGTAAGCCTCTCAGGTAATGTCAGTGCTTATCCTTCGTGAGTAGCATGGGGGTAGAGGCTGGCTTCTCAACCTTGGCTGGAGTCTCCTGGAGAGATTTGGAATTTACTAACGCCTGGACCTCACCCCGAGATTCTGGTGTGGCCCGTCTGGGTGTGGCCTGAACTCCACAGGTGATTCTGATGTGCAGACACAGTTGGGAAGCACTGACTTAGGGCCAGAGCCACACTTTTGAGTGGGAGTTTTAAGGCTGGGCTGCACACTTGCAGTTGTTGATACCGTTTATTAATCACTATAGTCCTTCTCAAAACGCATGTGGAAAGCCCTTGGGCAGCAGTCTAGGCCAGCACTCTCACTTGAAGGATGAGGGACCTGGCCCCCGCTGGTACGGCGCCCGATCAGCCAGAGCTGCCCGTGGAGGCCGGGAGCCGGGCAGTCTTGGCACTTGGCTTCCAGTCAGGCCGTTTGCTGTTTTGCATCTCAGTGTTCATTATGCCACAGGGGTTTCTGAGATTTTGGCACCGTCACGTTTTAAAAACCACAGCTAAAATAAAAGCCGGGGTGAGGGCGGCGGGGTGGGGGGGTCCTTCCCGGTTTGACTGTTTGAATACATACTTTACCCAAATATTATAGACAGAATACACTGTTAGCGCACCGTGAGCAGAAGTCCCCCTGAGATCTGGGGGCTTTGTTCCCTTGTACAGGCACGTACAGGCTCTCAGGCCAGTAGCTGGGACCGAGCAGTTGTTATTAACTAGCTGTGCCCTTGCTTTTTCCTCGTTCTTTCATGAGTTGTCTCAGCGTTTGAGCGCCTTCTATGTGCCAGGCACCGTGCTGGATGGACAGTGGTAAATCAGCTGTGGATCTCTCCGTCTGCGGAGATGCTAGACAGTGATCATCGGTCACACGTTAAAACTGCCAGAGTCTTCCAGAGTCTGGGAACAGGGGGCAGTGCGGGAATGAAGCGAGTCAGGACGGTCAGGGCAGTTTTCCTAAGAAAGTGATGATGGGGGCTGAAACAGAAGTGTGAGCAGAAGTTGGGGTGGGAGTGCTGTAGGCAGAAGATACCCAGGGTCTCGCTTCACGGCCCGTTCTCGGAACTGAAGGAAGATCAGTAGCCAGGATCACGGAGTTCGGGGTGCCGGATAGGAGGGTGCGGGGTACATGCTTGCGGCTGCAGCACCAGTGAGGCGCACGGCCTTACAGGCCGTTGTTCTCAGAGCGCAGGAAGCCATTAAGAATTTGAAGGGGAAAAGTGACCCTCTGTGTGGCCCAGCATCTCAGCGCGATCCCTGTGACCAAGGGGTGTGTTCGGTGCCAGAGGTGAAGGGGGTGTCCTTCTGAAAGTTTCTATGAAGGGCGGTGGTGGACGTTGCTCAGGCCCTCTTTTGTTTCGCAGGAAGATCCCGCCAGTGCCCAGTACCGCATTGCCCGTCTCCACACGTGTTCCTCACCGGACAAACTCTGTGCCGACATCACACTGTGGGGTCAGCTGCCTGGCGGCAGCCACCGTATCCCCCTCCCCTGCCCCGCTCTCATCCTCCTGCATCTCCCCCAGTAGCAAGTCGGTACCAGCTCATGGAACCACACTGAACGCACAGCCCGCCGCCTCCGGGGCCGTGGATCCCGCGTGCAGCATGCAGTCCAGACAGGTGTCCTCCTCCTCGCCCTCCCCCTGCACGCCCTCCGGCCTGTCCTGCGTGCCCTCCTCCCCCATGGCCAGGAAACCTCAGAAGTTGAAATCTAGCAAGTCTTTAAGGCCCAAGGAGCCTTCTGGTAACAGCACTAACTGTCACCACGCGAGTAGCAGTGCCGGCAGCGGCGGCTCAGGAAAGAAACGCAAAAACACTTCCCCGCTGGTAGTCCCCTCCCCCTCCCCCTCTTCTCATTCCATGGAGTCTTTTAGGAAAAACTGTGTGGCTCACCTTGGGCCTCCCCACCCCACGGCGGTAGCCTCTCCCCACGGCATCGGCCTCAACTGCGTGGCCGGCAAAGCGAACTCGGTGAGCGGCCGGCACGAGCAGCCCGGGCGGGGCGCCCCCGGCGGGAGCCCCGGCGAGTCCATCAAGAGGATGAGCGTGATGGTGAACAGCGGCGACTCCACACTCTCCCTCGGCCCCTTCGTGCACCAGGCCGGCGAGCTGCCCGTCAGCTCTCACGGCGCCTGCTCCCACCCGCACACTCCTCTGGACAAGCTCCTAGGCAAGAAAAGAAAGTGCTCGCCCGGCTCGAGCGGCATCAACAGCAGCAGCGGCAGGCCCACCAAGGTGGCCAAACTGCCGGCCCTGAACAACGTCCACGTGAAGCACGCGGGCCCCAGCCCGGGGCCGCCAGGACTGGCAAACAGCTCCCTCCTGCATCAGGTAGGACAGGGCCTGGGAGCCCCGTGGGGAGGCCCGTGGCCCCTCCCTTGAGATCTTTCGTCAGCTCGGAGATCTGTGTGGTCGGGTTGGTGGGTTTGCCTAAAAGCCAATGTCCAGCTTCGTGGGGTCTTTTAAGAAAAGGATGAGTTGATGGCCGGATGGAGGTCAAACAGGCTCCTCTCTGCCTGACTCTGATGACTCGGAGGACGCTCCTGGGTGAGGAGGCCACGACAAGTGCGTTTCGGCACTCATGCGTGACGGCAGACCCCTCCCTGAGGCCGGCGGGCCGTGTTTCCCGGAGAGCAGTCCTTCAGTGTGTTTTTCTGAAGAAAGCTGGGCTAAAATCAAACTGATCTAGAAAGGGATGATTTAAATTTGAAAGAGACCGTTTAATATTTTTCCCATCAAAGAATTTCAGAATTTTAATTTCCTTATTAATTCTCTCCCTGTTTTTCCTCCTCCCTGTTTTCCGAGGAGGCAAGAAAACAGCATTTACTGTGGGCAGAGCAGAAGACTAAAATCTTGTTTAAGTTAACAGATTGAAAAAAATCTGAACGTGACCCACTTGTAGAGAAGGGCTCTCTGGCCTTCAGATTCATTGCTGACCATGGCTTTCTCGGGCGCTACCTTGTCTTTTCCCCACTCTTCCCCCTGCTGCTGTTTCCTCCTCGCCTTCCCTTCTGTGGCCGCTTCCTCCAGCTTCCTTTCTCGGCTGTCCAGGTCCTCTCTCATCTTGTTATTTCATTCAGCAGGATACCTCCTGTCCTTGCTTACAAGCAGGAATTTCAGCGGTGTCACCCCCAGAGCCCTACTTTAAAATGTGAGCCTCTTTTTTGTTTTGTTTTGTTTTTTTCCCTTCCTCATCTTCAAAACTGAACTTAAATGCCAGGCTAGAACTTTTCCAGAAAATACCAAGAAGTTTGTTCACGTGATAGAAGTTTCCCTCCAATATCTGTGTGAATTAATACTCAGTGCCAAAGGTATGGGGAAAATAATTATGCACAAATTTAGGTAGCAGCTGCTTCAATTCTCTCTGAGCCACAAATACATATGGGCTTATTCGTGTGTTGTTTGGGTCTCTTTGAACAGGGGTTCCTGGACAAGTGAAACCTTCTTGATTTGTAGTTTATTCCTTCTAGTTTAACGATAAGCATAAAAACGCAGTGCAAACACTGTAAGAATCCATCCCTTAATAACTCCCTTCTGGGTGTAGTTTCCTGATGCACATGAATCCCAGGAGGGATGTCCCACTGCCTCGGGATGCCCACGCCAGTGTCACTGAGCACGCCGTCTTCACGTAGACGCCGCTGCGGACCTTACTGCCCGCCAGTGTCAGAAGGCGAGGAAGAGGCAGGGCGGGTGCGGCAGAGAGTGACAGTGTCTGTGGGGATTGGGGGAGTGGGGGTCTCGTCTACACAGAGCAGCTGCTCCCAGAAGCTTGTTACCAGTTGCAAAGAGAAACTGCTGATCTGGACTTGCGTGAGAAATTTGACCATTTTCTAAAGCTCTGTAGTTTTTCCTTTTGTTTTGATCTGGTGAAGCCCACACGTTTGCCAGCGAAGTTTGGCTCATGAGCTGCCAGTTTGCCACCTCTGATTTCCACCGTCTGGGGGGCGGGGGTGGGGGACTGTGTCCCACTAGGACAAACAGCCTAAGTTTGGGTTCTTTTCCTTAAAAGCAGTTTCATGTTAAATTTGTATTTGAGAAAGATTTTCTCTGCAGTGGCATACTTTCTATTATGCTGCACAGATTCTAGGGGGGCCCATGGCTACAGATCAGAGGATGGATGAACCTTGCGTATTTTTACGTCTGTGATCATTTATCTGCAAGAGGGATCCTGTAGCTTTCTTCAGACTATCAAAGGGACCCATGACTCCAAATGCTGTAAAGAAGGCTGCTTCTTAGACCAGTAGGGACCTGAGCTCGCTGTTCTCCACGGAGCTGATTTTAAAGCAGAGATAACTGAACTGGTTGGAATCCCCTCAGCAACGGAATCAGTGGGACCTGCTGGGGAGCCTAGGAGATGGGGCTGGGTGTGAGCCCAGCCCCCGAGTTGATTCTTGGGCTCTGCCACCAAGGACCTAAAAATAGCTCATGTGGGACTGTGAAGGCCAGAGTCCCCTCTCCCCGCCTCAGCACGGCCTTGGGTGTGAGTTTTCACACCTGTGTGGTGGCCCATTTGACCTTGTTCACGTCTCAGTTGACAACCTGGAATACCTTCAAGGAAACAGCATCAGTAAATAGAACCAAAAGGCAAACATGTGAGCCTTTTCTCTGAGCTAGAAACCCAGGCTGCTTCTCTTCTGGACAGTTTTCTAAAAGCCAGTCTTTTAGAAGGATTGTGCCCCAGAGCACAGAAGGCTTTTGAAAGCTGAAGCCAAATTCTAGAGCTGCCTGCTCCTGGCATTGCCCAGTCGGTTGGAGACGCAGTGGCCTCGGGAATACCTTGTTTAGAAATCAGGGCGGGGCCGTGTACAGCCGCTTACTTACCTTTCGTTGTCTCCCCACCCCCTCTTTTTTGAAAGCCAAAGGCACGTCCCTGACAGCTGAAAATAGCACGGGGAGGAATAATCTGGACACTTTTGACGACAAGTTACACCTCCACTCAGCACTCTGGACTCCACGATGCCTTTGAGTCTGTTTTCCCAACCTCCTGTGGGCCTCGAGGGTAGAAATCTGCCGGGCTGTTGTTTTAACCAGGATGTCCCTGAAGCTTTGTCTGTAGCAGTGAGTACTCGTAAAGGACACTGGATCAAGTCCAGCCACCGAATTGCTTTTATCAGTGTTAGAGTGGTCTGGACTACTTGCTACAATCTGTGAGAAGTTCCTGTCTCGTTGAACCTGCAGTATTTCACGGAGCCACTCTTGGAGGAGGTTGGCTGGCGAGAGTGTCTTGGCAAGAGCGTGACTGTAGACTTTTCTCCCTCCCTCCTCTCCCTGCCTAGTTCTTTCCTCACCCTGTCGTCTGTAGGTCCCTCTCCAGCAGTCAGGCACCTTAACTGGAGACACCTCCCAGGGGCGAGCAGAGCTGCACCCCAAGCAGCCCTCTGGAGAAAGGGGGTCTGCAGCTAGGTTTTTATAGCAGGTGCCGGGAATGGTATATGGACGTCAGTGAGAGGCACCATGACAAAAGAGCCTGTGTTTTTGCCCAGCCTTTTGCAAGTAATTTGGGATCAGAAGCCGTCAGAAGTTTCTAATGTACAAACTGGTTTAAAGCCATTGATGGCCAGAGAGCAAGTATACACCAGTTTAGAGGCTTACTTTTCATGGTACAAAAGCAATTGTGTGATTTTTTTTTTTAAAGAAAATGCAAATGCAAACAATTTTGATAATGGAAAGCCAAATTCTGGTGGGTGGGGAGGTAGACAGAAATCACTATGGGGGAAAATTTTCCAAGATTTCCAAAGAGATTGAATTTTTTTTTAACCTTTGTTTTCATGTTAAACAGTATACAGTTAGGTTGGTTGTCCTGCCCAGTCTCCTGTTTTTAAAAATTGCCTTTGTAACGTGAAATAGTTGGGATGCAGCAGACTCTGTCGTTCACAAAGTCACTGATATACTTTAAATGTTTCCAAGGCACTCGGTGCATTGCCTGCAACCTCTTCTTTGGATACTGTCCTGGGACTAAGTGTCAATTTCCGCTTGGAGCACTCCCCATGCTGTGTGGGTCTGCACACCCCTTCCTGCCTCTACATGTTTATGTGGATGCCGTTGGCATGGGGAGCAGGCACCCAGGGAGGGGCGCTGGTGACTGTGCACACCTGCCCATGCGGAGATGGCGGGAGGCATGTGTAGTGTCTGCTAGTCACACCTCCTTTCTGGGGATTTACGCCTGCCATCTCATGGAGAGTTTCAGAGAGCCTCCAGGATAGTGTTTCCAGTACCCCACCCCAAAAGAAAGAGCTTGATAGGTTCAGACAGCACTGATTGAGAAGGTGTCCTTGAATTTGAGGGGATGAGCTGGAGCTCTTTAACAGATGATTCCACCACCACAGCTCCTGAAAGGAGAACCCGGGCACTTTTGCTTAGAAGAACACACGAAGTTGCCGAACACAGGGTAAAGTTCCCAAGGTTCTGATCATGGACCTGGGCAGGGCTGGGACAGAGCCAGTCAGTGCATCCGTTTTCCTTACAATTCTTGGGTTACAAACTTCAGTTTCAGGGAATTTTAAGTCAACAACAGGTAGAATGAATAAATACTTGGTTACCAGCCTAATAATGTGAATTGCTACAGAACTATTCTTATTATGTAAGGTAACAAAAACTTTATTCAGATACTTTAGCTATAAATTGATGTAAAATATTGATTTTCTTTTTAAAGGAAGGGGAGAACAGTATCTTGTTCACCTATTATGCAATCAGTCAGTAAATGTTTTAAAAATGATACTGTAAGAGAGCTTGTATAAGAAGAAAGCACGGATGGGCCAGTTTGGTGTCGTTAGGAGAGATCAGTCTGGTTGTTCATCCCAGGAGATGGAGAGAAGGAGGTAAGAGGGAATCAGAACGTACTTAGTTGATTCCTTGGTGACAAGTGCAATGGGGTATGGGTAGAATTTATTTTCAGAGCCAAGGGGACTTGATGGTTATAAATAAAGTTGCTTTTAGTGATGGAATTTATAGACAGATCATGTTGTTCCGAAAGATGTGAATAGGATCCACGCTAGCAGGTTGATGCAGAATAATGTAGATATTTAGATTAGCGAGTCTTGATCATTTGATTTCTTAGACTGAGGTTTTAATTGAAATTTCATTATTGTCTCCCGGTAGTACACAGAGCATCGGGATTAGGAAATTAGCCATTTTGGATTCCGCCTGCCACAAACAGACCTAAACAGTGCTATTAAATTTTAGACTGTTGTTCAAATATTGTATTTTCTCCTACAACTACTTTTTATTATGGTGAACAATTAAGACCATTTAAAACACGGGAGTACAAGTATTTTTTTGAATTAAATTAACTTGCAAAAACCAAATTTGCAGTGGTTGGGTTGTTTCTAGACAGACTTTGGTATCAATTTAAAACCAAGATAATTTTTATATTCTTTCCAATAGAATTTCATGACAACTGCAGTTTTCTTAACCTACAAAAAAAAAAAAGTGCTGCAATGATGAACAAAGAATTATACAAAACCTACTTTTGTATCTTTATTTTGGAATTTCTTGTTCTATTATAAATATGGAAGTATCCCTATTTGAGAAGACATATTTTGTTAAAAATGAATTGTACATATTTAAATATGTATTTTTGCACAGGTCTTTTTTTCGGATATCCTGTTTTGGTACAATTGAGATCATCTAGTATTTATTTATTAATTAATAAAAGTAAATACCTTTTTATAATTTGAAGTGGTTCACTGCCAAGCCAATAGTTCTAGAACCTGCCTCCTTTACGGTTTAAGGGATGCCTCTGTTCTGTGAAAGTCTTTTGTCCCTTTCAGTGTCTTGGGAGTGGATTCATACAGATGAAGTGGGCATTGCTTCTCCCTAGTTGCCTGATTTCCCAATAGACTACACGTAATAAGTGACACACTGCTTTTCTTTTGTTAGTGTTTTATGTGTGAGAGAGAGTGTGTGTGTGTGTGTGTGTGCGCGCGCGCGTGTGCGCGTGCCCTGAGCACATGTGCGTTAGTATGTGATGTGATTAAAACTAATGGGGAAAAAAAAAACAAAAAAAAACTGAAAGTGCCTGAACCTAGTTTTAAGCTTAGACAGATACTTTAAAAAGACTTGAACGTTCAGTTGAACTTTTGGAGTTTGCTTTTTCCACCTAAATATTGTTACTAAAATTTTAGGGGAGGAGTCGAAAACCACCAAATGCTGGTAATTTTATAAGGTATTTTAAAATTAAGACCTTTTGGTTCACAGGAATTCAACTGGTGATGGATTGCCCGGTGGCACCAAGGGTTACAGATCTTCTTGTCAGCCAGCAACTTACACAATGTGTCTGTTTTGTTATTCACTCATGAAATGCAGAGTTTAAAATAGAATATTTAAAATATTTTGTATTCCAAAAATATACAAAGTACCTCTGAGAACACTGAAAAAAATGTATAATTTGAAAAATGTAACTTATAAAGGCAGCTGTCTTCCTGCGAGAGTTCTGTTGCCAAGGAATTTCTTAATATCTCCCATTCTGTCCTGCGGGGGAAAAAGTTGGGCTTTGGAAAATGATTGTTAAAAGTTTCATTGTTTAGCAGAAAATAATCATTTTTACATTTTGTGCAAAACCTTTTACATTTTCAGATCATTTAAATGAGCACTACATACTGTCAGTGTGAATGTAGGGCCTTGAAAGCATTTTGCTGTGTTTTTTTGTTTGTTTGTTTTCTGTTTTTGAGCTTGGTTATAAAAGCAATCTCCTGTGTTAAAATGTGTGAATAGGTTGATCATTTGTACACATAATCAAGAGCATCTCAGCTGGACTTTGTGTTGGCTGCTGTATAGAACATGAACAAATGTCAAGGGATAGAAAATTACTTTGGATATTTAAAAGAGAAGAAATATAATAGTCTATTTGTTTTGTAACAAGTTCTGTAAATAAAATAATTTATACTATTTATAAGAAAAAGTTGTGCTTTGCTTTATGAGAAATTAGTTTGTGGAGCAAACATGTTAACGGGCAATAAAACCAGGATTTCTCAATAAAGAAGGTTGGCTGCATGAAATATTTTACATGTTTCTGCCTCGTTGTGATACTAAACCCTTTTCAATCTAGTCTGACTTTTCTTCATTTGTAGCATCAGACACCCTTATGAAGCTCAGCTTCCCTTCCAGACCACCTGAAAGGTTCTAAGGGCTTAGGATGTTTCTGTTCTTGGGCACAAAGGTTTGCCTTGGGTAAATTAATAACCGGGTAAACAGTGACCACTACTGTATTCTTGCCCTGTAGGTTTGTCAACAAAGGGAAGTTGATAGATTGAGAAATACATTCTGTTTGTACTGTTTGATGGCATGTGGTCAGTTTTCATTAGAGGTAAGTTTTTTGTGTGTTTTTTAAAAATTTTTATTTTGTGTTAGAGTATAATTAACAATGTGTTAGTTTCAGGTGTACAGCAAAGTGATTCAGTTACACAAGTATCCGTTGTTTTTCAGATTCCTTTCCCATTTAAGTTATTACAGAATGCTGAGGAGAGAGGTAAGTTTTTTAACCAGAGCTGGTCTGGTTTCTTCCTTGCTTTTACAGACCTCCCTCACTGGCAGTACATTTTGATATCAGGCACAGCATAATCTTTCACCTCTAGAAGTTCGGCCGGTTTTACCATTTGCATATCACTCTTATAAATTACAAATTATTTTTGTTGCTTAAAACAATGAAGGAAGCAGTGGATTTGTGCACTGGAGTAAAGGTGCATATACATTACAGGAAGGAGTGAGGCTGGCTTCAGTCGCCGCTGCCCTGCCCCGTGGACTTCCGTTCAGTCCTTAGATCAGCCGACGGACGGCTCAAAGTCATTCTTGATAAGTTCCCTGTGGATGACTCCTTTCACTTCGGATGTCCTCCTTAACCTTCACTCAAGGAAAAGCTTCAATCACTCAATCTCTTTACGCTTTTTACTTCAGCTCTCTTGCAGATAACCTGGCTCTGGACAGCAGGAGGCTATCCCAGTTCATGGAATGGAGGTTGGCAGTTTTGGATGCTGGCCTGTGGGAAGTGACCAGCAGAAAGGCAGGGTGAGGCCATTCTAGGCAGAGGGAACACGCTGGGCTGACACAGGTGTGAAGAAATGCAGACTGGAGGGCGAACTGGGTGAAGCTTGCTGGGAGGGAGGGGCGGACAGGGTGGGAGAAGTTGGCACCAGATGGTCAAGGACCTTAAATGTCATGGGGCCTTCATCCTCAGGAACATGCAGTTTAACCAGATGTAACTGTCAGAGCCCAGAGGTTTTCATGGTCCCGTCCCAGCACATGCAGAAATAATAGTCGTTCACATCTTTAGTGGTGACTCTGGCAAATCAAAGAAGCAACTAAATCTCTGTCCCTCTTTCTCACATTTTCACCCTGGCCTCAAACTCTGTCTTCAGCCCCCAACCCCGACCCCCAAGTCCTCATCACAGGGCTCTCCCCTACATCAAGCCTAGGGTCCTCCCCCTTCTTACTCCACTTTCTGCCCTCTCAGTCCTCCCTTTCTCATAAGAAACGCTTGCTCCTGTTGCTAGTGGGACTGAAACGAGTCCTTCGCCTGGTAAGGCTGTGATTCTTGCACCCGTTGTCTTCACTTTCCATAATCGGAGCTCATGGAACAAAGGTGGCACTGGCAGAGGATCTCTTCCAGGGGAGGGCGAGACCATCAGCCAAAGAGAAAGTTTTCGGGGGGAGGGGAGAATCTAACACTTATAATTTAATAATTTCTTAAAATCCCCATCACGTAGGGCCCTCCAATAAATGTGGAAGACAGAATGGACAGGTGAGAACCTTGGGACAAAAGTCATTCATAAAGCTGTTGCAGTGATCCAGGTAAGAGCTGTTAAGTTTCCAAACTAAGGCAGTGACCATGTGGATAAAGTGGGGACAGATTCCAGAGATCTCTTAAAGGTAGAACCAATAGGACTTGAGGTCTCATTGTATTGAACATTCAAGGGAAGAGTGAGTCTAACAGAACTTCAGAGATTTCTAGCTTGGCCAAACTGGTTGAGGAGCCTTAACATGAAATACGTGGTATGGCAATAGAGAAGGGAAAACATACTCTAATGAATTTGAGTTGCCCATGGGAAATTCAAGTGTAGTACCCAGTGGCTATCTGTGTAGTCTGGAGCTTATGAGAGAGGTCTGAGCCTAAACAGAATTGGAGGGTTGTCTTTCACTGGGAGTGGATGAGTTCACCTAGGAAAAATAGGTAGCTATCTGGCTTATTATTAGTTAAAATAATACTCATCAAGTTGAAGGCCTAATGTGCCAGATATGGTACCAAGCACTTTATCTGCCTTCTCTCTCACAAAGCCCCGAATAGAGTTGGTACTTTGATCCTAATCATACTGATGAGGAACTTCCAAAAAGGTAGGTGTCTTGCCTAAGGCCCCACAATGAGTAGGGGTATTGCCAGGCTTTGAATTCAGGTCTGTCTTCTTAAGTCTTTTTTTTTCCCCCCTTCCAATAGATGCTTAGAATCACATGGAAGAAATCATAGGTTCTCTCTGACAGAGGCACAGGCACCTCACATTTTATGTTCCGTTTCCAGGATTTCACAAACGAAGCCCATGCTCCATGGCCCAGAGAGAGAAGGCAGCCCAAGATGAAACCCTGGAGAAGAGAGTATTGTGGTAAAGACAGATGGAGAAGCGGTACTGAAGAGTAGAAAATCAGATCAGGGAAGACAGAGAAGGATGAAGTTGAGTTGGTTGAGTTAGAAGTTCAGACAGTTGACTCTGTCTTAATTATCAACCCATCAACCCACTTAGGTATTTTTTTCTTCTGCTTTCTCCAGGATAACTGGAATCGGTATTGAGATGAAAAGTTAGAAGAACCTGGGCAGGGAGATTGCCAAAGAATTAAGAAGTATGAGTGTGGCTAAGTGATGGCCTCGCCTGGGTTTTCAACGAAGAACTGGAAGCTGCCGTGTAAGTCCATGCTGGCCCCCTAGTGAAGTGGTATTTGCAGTTTCCCTCTTGTTACGTCTTACGATCCTCCTTCCAGGCAACTTGTCTGTGATCACACCAGTTAAGTGATTTGTTCAGAGTTACAGAGCGAAGTCCAATTTGATATAGCCAGTAATGAAGAAGGACTATGTACAAGGCCGATCCAGAGTTATGATGGTGGCACAGCACTTTTAGGAATAGATCAGGATAGGAATAGGATAAGAGAGTCCGAGGGGCACTCCAGGTTTGTTTCAAAAGCAGAGCTGTTCAGAGGTGCTTGTGATCCCTGGGACCTGGGTGAGCCCGTGGCAGTGGATGGAAGTGGCACGGAGGAAAAGAGCACTGGAGTTAAGGCCAGGGAACTAGGCTGTTGCTGCACACGTTGTCCATTTCAGAGTCGGGAGGGGTGAGGGGAAGACGGGGCCAGCTGCTCAGGTCTGGAGTGGACGAGACATGGTAACTTAAACAGTTCTGAGGGCAGTGAGCACAGTGGTTTGGTGGTATTGCTGGGTGGTGAGCAGCTTCAAAGAAAAGGTGTTTTGAATGAGGGTGGAAACATAATGGCCAGGAGAGAGATCCAAGGAGTAGCAAACATGGACTTCATCTTGGCCCCAAGTTCCTGAGGTGTAGATGAAAGAAAAGCCTCTATGCCAGAGCACTTCAAGAAAAGTTGAGTCCTCCAAAACCAAGTGTAGAGTTATACCAGTGTTGATAATCCACTAACTGCAGAGACACTCTGGAAAAGCAGGTCTCTGATAACTTCTAAAAGGGAGGGTTAGTACCGTTGTCAGGACGCCACCTACTGGTAGTCTTGACTAAGTGGTCCCTTCCCCAAGGCAGTGTCAGGTCTTATGATATGTAGTTGCCGGGCAGGAGGCTGATGGTTCATTGGCAAGTTGTACCTTTTATTTCTTACATCCAGTCTGCACAGGGAAAATTATGCCACCACAGGAGATTTCCAAATGATGAGAGGTACTGTGCACTTCAAGGTTATTATAATGGCCTGGACCAAACTGACCCACATTCTTGATACCCTTTGTAGGTCTTCCGAGACAGAAGAATAATGCAAAATGGTTTTGAAACCAAAACCAGTGATAATTAGAGCCTTTCATGTTTTCCAGACAGGCATGTAACTTCACTTCCCCCATAGCTGTTGTGGAGATGTGACGTTAGTTACTAACGACTACAAATTTGTGTAGAATTAGAAGGATGAGGGATTATCACAGCCCCTCTCCCTTTTTTACCCTGTAATCAGGGGGACAGATGTCAAGTATCAGCTATTAATCTTCAAAAACAGGTTTCAGACAGCACCAGGGATTAATTTAGAATTAATTATACAGTTGATTTGCTAATGGTCAGTAAACCTTCCATCCATCAATTACTATTAATGCCTGGTCAGGTTACTGAAGACTACCTGTGTTCAGTCACAAAACGTTACGTGCACTGCAGTTGTGTGTGCTCCGTGAACAAATGAGGTAGGTTATCCTTGCAGCCACTGGGTTAGGTAAAAGTTAGGTGTAGACACTTAATAACAAAAATGCTTGTAGACAGTATTTCCACTCCTAAAAGACTGCTAGTCAATGAAAAATTGATCTATTTTTTTCTCATTTAGGAAATAGATTACCAAAATTTGACAAAGCTTATAAATACTTATTTCACTGGATAAATTTGATGCACAGATGTTATGGTTTTAGAGAACAATGACAAAATCGTTCATCCCAGTGACTTCATTTTGTACTTGAATAGTGTATTATGAGACTAGGGTTGCTAAAAGTGACAGGTTGCCAACTTTGATCAGTACTGAAAAGGGACTAAACACAGTGAAAGTGTTTTAGCGCTATTATCACTTAGCAAATAGAACTATCATTTGATGATAATCTTATTTTCATATTGTGGTATGTGGGCCCTTCATGACTAACCAGAAAATTAAGACTTTCATTCTTTGGATGGATTCTCCTAGGTGATTAACGGAGGCTGCTGATCATCAACCCCAGGTGTATGGTAGGGGGCTGGGACCGGGACAACAAACTCAAATGGCAGTGGAGCCAGGCAGATACCGTAAGGTAACAAACAGGGCAGGCCGGATGCACCGGGCCTGCTGGAGGAGATGTGCTAGCCATTCGGCTGGAGTGGAAACGTGAGCTCAGAGTTAACCTGATCTGTCCATTTTTCCAGAGAAGCTAGATAATAGGTGATTTTTGAATTGTCTTTCAATTTTTAGATGGCAACCATACACATTTTTTTCTTAAAAAACGTATGGGGGTCAGGGGGCCGATGACAGTTGCTGCCCATCGGTGACCAGTTTGCAGCTTGGTAGCTTCAGGAAGCCTCCTTTGGCGTCCTGACTTGTTTTAGGTTTCTGAACCTTTTGTTTCTGCAATTGTGAGAAATAAGGGCCTGGGCCTAAAACTTCCTCGACGAGGATTTTATCAAGATTTAAAATACCCCCACTGGTCAAAAAGCAGAGAACCAAGGTTTGAAATTGGCATTCTACGTAGTCTTACTACATAACAAACATAAGTGAAAAACATCAGTGAGGTGGTGAAATACAAAAAAATTCTCAGTTTTTCCCATAAAACATGGCTTAGATGGCCCAGTTTATTAATTTTATGTGACAGCTTTCTGCCAACACTCATGGTAATTAATGTGCATGTGTTATAGTTTGTAATGTTTTCATATAAATGAACCTCATAATAAAGCCTGGTTTTCTCCTCCAGGAAGTAATTTCTCCCAGCATCAGAGAGCCAGCACAAGGAGAGCTGGGATCAGAATTTGGTTTTCCAGCTGCAGTGTCCAGTGCTCATTTCTCCTATACCATATGGCCACATTAAAAAGAAATGTGTTAGGTTCCAGTTTTATTTTCACTTCCAAACTGATACTCTGAAGCTAACACAGAGACTCTGATTTTGTATTAAAAAATACAAATGCATAGGACTAAATATAGAGAATATTCATCAAAATATTAATAGGCGTTATTACCTCTGCAGGGTAGAATGACAAGGCAAGTCCACTTTAGTATCCTGAATTTCTTTTGCAATGAGCATATTCTTTTTTTTTTTTTTTTTTTTGCGGTACGCGGGCCTCTCACTGCTGTGGCCTTTCCCGCTGCGGAGCACAGGCTCCGGACGCGCAGGCTCAGCAGCCATGGCTCACAGGCCCAGCCCCTCCACGGCACGTGGGATCTTCCCAGACCGGGGCACGAACCCGTGTCCCCTGCATCGGCAGGCAGACTCTCGACCACTGCGCCACCAGGGAAGCCCCCATATTACCAATTTCTTCAAGAAATTACAGTGATCATTGTTAATAAGGTTTTATAAATAAGCGTTTTTAGAAATCCATCCCGCATTTTAAGAGTCCACAGCACCTGCAGGAAGCTCCTGTCAGAGCACAGCTCTGGTCCCTGCTTCCTTGGCAGTCAGTGGCCCCTCTTTCAGTACAGTACTGACGGCTGCCACTGTCTTGACTTTTAAGGCAGTGCTTCTAATACTTTGCCATTAAGTATATCATTTGCAAGAGGGCTTTGCTTTCCCAACCTGTTATTACTCGTAGTTTTACTCAAGTTTTTAATGAAGAATGAATGTTTGTTTCAAGTTATTTTCAACAGATTATCCACTGAGATCATGTGTTTTGTTTTTTCCTCTAATATGTTAATGAATCATTCCCATCAGCAATGTAAACATGCTCTCTTAAAAAAATGAATCAAAACCTCATACTTCTCTCCCCTTCCTTTTTACAGTAAAATGCCATCTCCCATTCTCTTTTTAACTCAGCTCTACCAAAACTGCTCTTGTCAAGGTCACCATTCAGCAAGCCTGGGATCCTCTTAGCAAATCCGGCTGCCTCTACAGTTTATTCCACCACTCCCCAGCGTCCCTGCAGCTCAGGGCCATGGTGACACTTAAAAGGTAGGTCAAATTGGGCCATTCCTCTGCTGAAAACCTCCAGCGACTTTCTTTCCTCGATACTTGCTCTCGTGGTCTCTCTCTCCTTTTTCTGTAAGTAAAGTATCACGGTACTAGAGAGGCCTTCTATGACACCCTATAGCAGAGAGCTCTCATGCCCTATTAATCACCTTTATCTGGTTTTGTATTTCTTTCTTCCTAGGACTTCTCCCCCTCTGACTCACTAAGTTTATAATTGGGAAAAAAGATTCCCTTTGCCAATATAGCTAAAATCTTCAGTGAGACTGGCTTTGGCGGCAGATTCTAGAATCTAGGGTTTGGTAGCCTCAAAAAAGGAGGAGTAACTTCCTATCTATCTTCTGTAGATACTTGTTTCTGAGGGAAAGCTTACAATACACTGCATTTCTCGTCTGTCTTCTATGTACTAAGCACCGCGTTTAATCATACAGCATCTTCTTCGTAAAATTCAGAAGGCTTAAAGGTAAGAGATGACATGCATGATCCCCTATTTTACTGAAGAGGCGGAGTCAGGATTAGAACTTAAGTCCTGTAGTCTCTGTAACCATTTACCATAAACCAGAGCTGTTCAGATGATGCAAATGTGACATTATTTTAACATTACTGGACCCCATTCTTAGAGATGTCAAAAAAAGTAAACTGAAAGAAACCATGCAGTATTTATTTTATACAGTTCAGCTGGGCACAAAGTAAAGTAAGCACCTCTACAGGAAATCCTTGGTGTATGAGGTTTTTTTTTCTTACATATTAATTACTCTGGATAGTTTCTGAACTCTGTTTAATAGCAGGTCTCCTTTCTTGATAGTTTCTTGGTACTGCCAGTTCTTGCTATCAGGTCTATAAATAAATCGAAGAAAAAAATGAATTATTTACCAGTCACATTACTCCATAACAATAGCTGACCTACTTTAAAAAGAAGGCACTCTTCTTTTAAGAGTGCCCTTTATTTTGTGCAGTATTACAACTGATACACAAACTTAAAGAGTACCTGTTCGTTTCCACTATTTCATTCACTTTATCTATTTTGCAGTGTAGCCTCCCAGCAGCAATAAATCTGGAGAGTTCCCTAATTGAGAGAGAAGGGAAAAAAAGCCTTTAGCATTAGCCTTATAGACAATTCTTAGAAAAATATAAATAAACACATGATTTGTCTTTCAAGGTAACATTTTGATGCACTGCGCAGTAGTTGAGAAGATGGTCTCCAGTGTATTGCAGGTGTCTTATCTACCAGCATTAACGTGACCCTACAAGTGCCTATTCCTATGAAGCGTAGGTGGTCAAAGAATGAAGCCATTCACAGGTACAGAAGTGCTCAGATTAAACATGAGGAAAATAATGAGCTTTACTGGGGCGGGGGAACCTGATGAAACCATCCAGTTTCCTTCCACTTAACCTTTCCGGAGCAGGGAACTCTAAGGATTTTCAAAATCCTTCAGAGCACAGAGGGAAGGAAAGCTTTCCAATTATTTTTAAGACGGAATAACGTGCCACAATAAATTCGGATTAGGAATGTGAAAAAAGGCATTTGTGAGTATATCCCGTCACAACCCAAACCCCCTAATTTAAGACAGTTACTTAAACAACAGTCACACACCTGGCTCCACAGCAGCATCAACAGTGAAGCCCGCCATCCAGGTCTGTCTACCACCATATGACACAGAGAAGAAAGAAAATGCTCAGAAATGCACTAGAGCTACATGAAGACAGCTTTCCAATGCTGCCAAAGAGAATAAACGGAAAGCTGACTCCTTTAAGATAATCCATTTATAATAGAATGATGTTAAATTTGGAGATTAATTAGGGGGAGTCCTCCTAATTAAGAAAAATCTGATTCCAAATAAAAGTTATGTGACAGATTACTGTCACAGACACTAAAACATCTTGATCCTAGCACATAAACACCAACAGGAAAGGAACTCCAAATCTTAAGAACCAAATCTCGAACGGAAGTGCCATTTCAAGTCAGTGGGGAAAGGTTGGCTTACGGAATGGTGTTGAGGCAGCCTAATTATCACAAATGCCAGAAACCATGTAAGGAGAAAACGATAAACTCGATTATGTAAAGACAATTTCTACATAGCAAAACACTACCAAAATCAAGTCCAAAACCAAATGAAAACGTGGCTAAAAGATGTTTGCAGTATGTCGTTGCCACTGGTCAGTCAGTGGTGAAAGCCCCACTATTCCTTTTCAATAAGGAAATGTGCAATTTTGGAAAATCTGGTGATGGGCTTGAACGATGGGGAAGTTATGCTAGTGAAGATTTTAAGCTAGAGGTTATCTTAAAACTAGTGAGAACTATGTGTAACAATGTTTATAGAGCATGCTGTAGTGCTGTACTCATTAAAAATTCAACTGTTGGTTTTTGAGTTATGTTACTGAGTGGCTTTAGGTAAAAATCTAAAAATTAAAAGAGATCAGCACTGTTTCTAAACTCACTTGTGTTCATTTTCCAGCAGTGTACATAGTTGCATCTCCAGAGTGCAGCTGCAAAACCCACTGGCACCGAAGTACACAGAGAAAACTACCCAACCAGATATAACCAGCCTTGTGAGTCCTAAACCAGATCCAAAGAACAGCAGGGGAGAAGAATCTTAGGAGAACAGCACTAGACTTGATGTACAAGCAAACTCTAACTCAAGAATGCCCTGAGGTAAGACCTCCCAGTCAACTGCTGACACCCAGGCTGACAATTCCACTGCTTCTTCCCCTGCCCACCATCACCAGACTAGTTCAGCCCTTCATTTACCACCCCCATCCCCCCCCCGCCCACGACGAGACTCTAAACAACTTACAACATCCCTTCAACAACTTTACAACATCCCTTCAGATCCAACCTAGTATCTTCCTCCCATGCTTTGCTCTGGACCTCCCTGTGCCCATCACCACACGTTCCATCCCGTGCACCTAGGCTGCTGGTTTCTCAACCATGCTCCTAAATCTATCTCTGCTATTTCCTCCATCTGAAATGTCCTTTTCCCCACCACTTCCTATAAAAATCCTAAATACGCAATGACAGCCAGTCTCAATGCCCACGGGAAGCCATCTGTGGTGTACCCATTTCGGGGGCACTTTTTCTGACTCCTAGTTATGCTCACTCTGAACTATGTACACTAAGAGTAAGCAGAGTCTCCTTTCTGGTTACACCACCAAAGTTTAACTACTTAATGCCCTAAATCCGTGTTCAAGTCCCATTCCCTAGGCGACGTTTTTGTTGCCTCCCCGTGTGCTAATCAATCAAACATATCCCAAGATGACTCATCTTCCCCAGACCAACCACCTACCAACAAAATGGGAGAATACAGCCCATGGGTATGGTTTCTAACCTTACATATGTCAACAGAAGGCCTGGTTTATTCAAATAATGGCCTGGTCCCCTTCTCTGACAATATCTTATTAAGTCTAAGGAAGTGGAAGTACAATCGTTGTTCAATCATCCAAAATCATTTTAGGAGGGAAGAAAACAATCTGTGAAAACCCAGGCGTGAATCAGATATTTCAAAGAAGGCCTTTCTGGTAACAACAACTGCAGCTCGGTATGTACTTGACAACCTCCACCTCTAAAGCTGGTCTGAGACCATGGGGAACAATTAAGAAATACCACCAGAAATGTACCACATAGCATCAATTCAGATGCCGTTGTAATGACTAGCAGAACACTGCAGTGTGTCTATCTAACTTGTACTCCCCTGCTTCTGTGCATCTTATCCACAGCTTCAACTGAGCCTCGCACTGCTCCCAACCAGTGGACACGGCTTTATCACCACCACAGCACAGTTAAGAAACTAAAGGCTAGGAAGCCAGACCAGCCCCTGCTTTTTGTGCACTGCCCACCACAGGAAGCCACTCCTTACACTGCCGCATGAGAAGCACGTTTACAACACTGCTCTTGGGCAGTGGTTACCAGTTTCACACACGAGTTCAATTCAGAAGTGAAACAAAACCAAACCAACCGAGGGAACGCAGCCTTCTATTTTGGTATGGATAGGATAACCAACAAAAACCACCATCACTGCCTCTTTTTCTTTCACAGAAGAGAAGGAGGAAATTTCTGGCTCCATAGTTTGGGTACGGTTAAGATCTGTGCATTTTACTGAACGTAAAGATTACTCAAAACCAACCCGCCCACCCATGAACAAGCACCCCCCAGTCATCTATGCATGCTAAGATGACTGGGGGTGAAATGTACTGGTGTCTGACACTTCCTTTCAAGCGGTTAAAAATCAGATGGAAGGTGATAAAACAAATATAACAAACAAAATGTTAATAAATTACAGAATCAAGGATCTATGGGAATTTACAGTGTAACTCTTTACAATGTTCATCATGTTTGAAATTTTTCATAATAAAATATTAGAAAAAAACCCAAAATGGCTAAAGAGAGTGTGGTCTTTTAAAATGAAATGCAGCTTCATTAAAAAGTGCGTTTTTCACTGTGAGCCACTGCAAACTACATCTTCAAAGTTAAAAGGCTGATGTCTGGGAAGCACTTAAATATCTAGATACCCCTGGACAGCTCACATTCTGAACATCTACTTCTCCCCAACTCTACACCCACTACCCTGCGTCCAAGACACGGGGACATCTCCTCCATGAGCTGCTGAACAGACCACCTGGTCTCCCCATCCAGTGTGTGTTAAGACAGCATGGAACCGTGTTACCCACCGGAGGCTTAAAATGCTCCAGTGGCTCGCCACAGCGCCTGGATTAAAACCCAAGTTCCCCACCAGGCCCTACACGACCGTACACCACCTGACTCTCCCACGGCTACCCCTCTACCCCCACTACCATGCTGCAGCTACGCATCTTTCTGTGCCACTGTATTATCTCTGTAGACTCACTTCTATCTGAATTGACTTACAAGTTTATTTGCTTACTTGCCAACTCTCCCCATAACTAGAATGAAACTCCATGAAGACAGAGACCTGAAACAATGCCAACCCATTCAGTTAAGGCTTTAATACATATTTGATGAATCTGATTCAAGCGCTGGAAGTTCCATTTTGAACAACCAGTTTGCCCAGAATTGCAGTAGCAACCAAAAAACTGAAGGCATTAGCAGAGGAAATAGCTCTCTATCTTATATATATCTTATACTTCACACTAGGTCCTAAGAGTCACTGCTGTAGCAGCAGTGTGGCTCACAAAGACGTAACAGAGACGACTTCTGCTCCAGTTACTATTAAAAGTAGACTTCTGTCCCATCTTTGCTACTACGGTAGAAACACATGAAAGCAGAGATAACGGATATGATTGTTTTGATATTGAAAGGAAAATTCTTAGATCTTGTTTTTATAATTGAGGGAAGCAATGTAAATGGAGAAAATATACAAGTTCACATATGCAAAGGTAAGTGTAAAAAGTAAACTGACATGATGTTATTTAAACTTACTGATCAATGAACTCCACACCAACACCAAAGGCTTCTGCCATATAGCCCAGGGTTAATGACCTGTATGACTCGAGCAGCTGGCTGTATGCGTGAATCCGCATCTCTCTCACGTAGTATCGATAATGAGGAGCAAAAAGCCAGTCCTTTTTCATTTCCTGTTCCACAACAGCTGCAATGAATAACATGACAATTATAAGGACCTCCCTTTGGATAAACTGATTAAACTGGAGGATGGATTTATAACATGATAGAAATTAACAGCCTTTATCTACAAAGTGTATACAGAGTATTAATGAGCAATCCACACACACACGTGCAAATTATTTTACTGAACATCTACTACTATCTATCACTGTTCTAAATAATGAGGATACGGTAGGAAACCAAAAGACAAGATCTCTGCTGCCACAGCAACTAAATTTTCAAAGAGAGGAGATAAATAAATGAACAAATAAAGAAGGTACTCTGAAAAGAACGAGTTCTGTAAGGAAAATAAAACTGATGTGATAGTGAACAGGAGGGCTTCCATGGGATTGGAGTCGACAGGAGAAGACTTCTCTGAGCAACCTGCCCTGCAGAGAGCAGGAGGCTTAGAGCAACACAAAGAATGCAAAGATCCAAGGCAGGAAGAGCCTGGCTAAGCCCAAGAGCAGAAAGGAGAGCAGGTTCAGAACGTAGCAGGAGGACAGCTACAAGGATACAGAAGGTAAGCAAGACAAAAGATTCAAGAATATACTTACGTTTCTGGCTTGAACAAGATAAAAATCCCTGGAGAAGGAGAATTTTTCTTTCTTTTTTTTTTTGAGTTGCTTTGTGTGTGTGTGTGTGTGGTGGGGGGGGAGGGGGGAGGGAAGGATTCATACATTACACTTCAGCAGGGTTGAGGTGGATTCCCCTGTCAGACACCCAAGTCAAAGATCCCAAGGCTTGGGTCTGATGCTCACTGGCAAGTGTGGGGCTGGAGACATGAATCTGGAAATCACTGCCATCCATATGTATTTGATGACAGAATTATAGAGATAAGGGCAATGACCAAGCCTGGGCCAGTTAGTCACTGAGAGGCCTAACAAAGGATGAGGCAGTAGGTCCAGAGAAAATACATTATTTCAATACACTGAAGTTCTAAGGTCCTTAAAAAAGGATAACTGGCAGTTGCAAGGAGTTCTGCCTGTTTGATCTGCCACTACATACACAGCGTCTGATGCCCGACAGCCACTTAAAAATACTGACTCAATACCAGCTATTTCTAAAAGACATAAAGATACATTTTAAAGAAAAAAAAAACTACTTACAAAACTGCATGTAAAATACACCCACACATGTTTAAAGGTGTTACGTGCTTATACGTCTGGATACAAATGCCCTTGGACGGACACCCTTGGAACGTGAAATCAGTAGTTGCCTCTAGAGAAATGACCTGGGCAATCAAAGGCTAGAGAAACTTTTTCTTCTTTCTATGATACAGTTTGAAAATTTTCCATGTATACAAAAAAAACTGGGGTTTTTTTTGGTGTGTTATTTTCTGATTTTTAAAGTACATATAATGAATAAAAGTTCTGGAAGGATATATAACAATCTTAAAATGTTTCTATTCCGGAAGAACTCTGTGTATGTGAACGTGTAAATGAATTTGGACCTAGGACTGTCTCATCTCAGTTTATTTTTAATTTTTGAAAACCATCAGGTATTACCCAGAAAAGGATGCTATTTTATCTTTCAAATAAAATATTTTATAGTACAAAGTCTATGTATATTTGGAGAAGCAAAAAGGCTTATTTATATATAAAACCAAATAAATGCTACATGCCTTAGTACATAAAAGGAGAGAGTAAATGATACAAATGATGACTGTTGTCAAAAAGATTTAACTATCTGTCCTTTGTATTTTAAATATCTGGGAAATCACGAGCAGGCACCAGGCCCTGTCCCCGCTGTCCCAGAAGTGTGCGAACAGCAGCCACCCATATGAGACCCGCCACAAGGCACCAAGTGCTAATTAACCCCGCTATACCGGGAAGGGCCACTATACCTGCACACCCATATCGAGTGGATAACAGCCAGCACACGCTGAGCAAAGAGGCAGCAAGCATCCAAACTAAAAGCCACCACTCGATGCCAGAGAAGAGGGCAGAGTAGAAGGCCTTGAGCTCACCTACTCTCGCAAAAACACCAAAATCACGGCCGCTGAACAAGCACTGATAAAGAAGACTGGAACCTACCAACACAGATATTTCACACTCAGTGAAAAGAAGGCACAACAAGACGGCAGGAGGTGCACTGTTGTGACATAATCGAATCCCATTCCTGCCAGGCGAGTGACCCCCAAACTGGAAAATAAATATATCACAGAGGTTCTCCCACAAGAGTGAGAGTCCTGAGCCCCACATTAGGCTCCCCAGCCTGAGGATCTGGCACTGGGAGGAGGAATCCCAAAAGCTTTGAAGGCCAGTGGGCCTTGAGTACAGGAGCTCCACCGGACTGGGGGGAACAGAGACGCCACTCTTGGAGGGCGCACACAAGGTTTCATGTACACTGGGACCCAGCACAAAGCAGCAACTCCACAGGAGCCAGGGCTAGACCTAACTGTGAGTCTTGGAGGGTCTCCTGGGGAGGCAGGGGCTGGCTGTGGCTCACACCAATCACTAGTCTCGGGGGGGAGGCCCCAGAGACTATTGATCAGCATGAGCTCTCCTGGAGGTCACCATTTTGGCATCAAGACCTGGCCCTACCCAACAGCCTACAGGCTCCAGTGCTGGAAAGCCTCAGGTCAAACAACCAGCAGGATGGGAACAGAGCCCCACCCATCAGCAGACCTGCTGCCTAAAGCCATACTGAGCTCCCAGCCACCTACAAACACACCCCTTGACACTGCCCTGCCCACCAGAGGGACAAGACCCACCAGTGAGCAGGCACCAGTCCCTCGCACCAGGAAGCCTGCACAAGCCTCAGGACCAACCTCACCCACCAGAGGGCAGACACCAGAAGCAAGACGAGCTACGATCCTCCAGCCTGCAGAAAGGCGACCACAAACAGAAAATCAGACAAAACGAGACAGCAATGTGTTTCAGATGAAGGAACAAGATAAAAATCCATGAGAACAACTAAATAAAGAGGAAGTAGACGACCTACCTGAAAAAGAATTTACACTAATGACAGTAAATGTGATCCAAGATCTCAAAGAGAATGGAGGCACAGACCAAGAAGTTACAAGAGATGTTTAACAAAGAGAAGATTTAAAGAATAAACAGATGAACAACACAAAAACTGGAATGAAAAATAAACTAGAAAGGATCAGTAGCACAATAACTAAGGCAGAAGAACGAACGAGTAAGCTGGAAGACGGAATGGTGGAAATCACTGCCACGGAACAGAATAAAGAAAAAAGAATGAAAAGAAATGAGGGCAGGGCTTTCCTGGTGGCGCAGTGGTTAAGAATCCGCCTGCCAATGCGGGGACACGGGTTCGAGCCCTGGTCTGGGAAGATCCCACATGCCGCGGAGCAAGTAAGCTCGTGCGCCACAGCTGCTGAGGCTTCGCTCTGGAGCCCGAGTGCCACAACTACTGAGGCTTGCGCGCCTGGAGCCCGTGCTCCACAACAAGAGAGGCCACCGCAATGAGAGGCCCGCGCACCACAACAAAGAGAAGCCCCCGGTCGCTGTGCAACTAGAGAAAGCCCGCATGCAGCAATGAAGACCCAATGCAGCCAAAAATAAATTAATTAATTAAAAAAAAAAAAAGAAATGAGGACAGTCTCAGAGACCTCTGGGATAACACTAAATGCACCAACATTCACATTATAGGGGTTCCAGAAGAAAAAAAGAGAGAGAAAGGGCCTGAGAAAATATTTGAAGAGATTATGGCTGCAAACTTCCCTAACATGAGAAAGGAAACACTCAAATCCAGGAAGCACAGAGAGGCCGATACAAGATAAACCCAAGGAGGAACACTCCAAGACACATATTAATCAAACTAACAAAAAGTAAAGACAAAGAAAAAATATAAAAAGCAACAAGGGAATAGCAACAAATAACATACAAAGGAACCCCCATAAGATTATCAGCTGATTTTTCAGCAGAAACTGCAGGACAGAAGGGAGTGGCATGATATATTTAAAGTGATGAAAGGAAAAAACTTACAGCCAAGAATACTCTACCCAGCAAGGCTCTAGTTCAGATTCGATGGAGAAATCAAAAGCTTTACAGACAAGCAAAAGCTAACAGAGTTTAGAACCACCAAACCACCTTTACAACAAATCCTAAAAGAACTTCTCTAGGCGGAAAAGAAAAGGCCACAACTAGAATCAAGAAAATTACAAATGGAGAAGCTCACTGGTAGAGGTAAATACAAAGTAACGGTAGGAAATCATCCACACGTATATATTATATCAAAACCAGCAATTGTGAGGAAAGTACACAGGCAGGATATTGGAAATGCATTTGAGATTAAGAGATCAGCAACTTAACACAATCCTGTACATATACAGACTGCCATATCAAAACCTCATGGGAATTACAAACCAAAAATCTACAATAGAGACACAAAAAAGAAAACGCAATCCAAACACATCACTGAAGACAGACATCAAATCACGAGAAGAGAACAAAAGAGGAAGGAAAGAAAAAAAGACCTTCAAAACCAAATCCAAAACAATTAACAAAATGGCAATAAAACATTCATACCGATGATTACCTTAAACGTAAATGGATTAAATGGTCCAACCAAAAGACAGATTGGCTGAATGGATATAAAAACAAGACTCGTATATATGCTATCTACAAGAAATCCACTTCAGATCTAGGGACACATACAGACAAAGTGAGGGGATGGAAAAAAGGTATTCCATGCAAATGGAAATCAAAAGAAAGCTGGACTAGCAGTACTCATATCAGATAAAATAGACTTGAAAATAAAGACTTGCAGGAGACAAAGGAGGACACTACATAATGATCAAGGGATCAATCCAAGAAGATGTGACAGTTGTAAATATATATGCACCGAACACAGGAGCACCTCAATATATAAGGCAAATGCTAACAGCCATAAAGGGAGAAATTGACAGTAAGACAATAATAGCAGGGGATTTTAACATCCCCCTTTCATCAATGGACAGATCATCCAGACAGAAAATCAATAAGGAAACACAGGCATTAAAGGACACATTAGACCAGATGGACTTAATTGATATTTACAGAGCATTCCATCCATCCGAAAGCAGCAGAATACACATTCTTCTAAACATCCTCCAGGACAGATCACATCTTGGGCCACAAATTGAGCCTCAGTAAATTTAAGAAAAGTGAAATCGTATCAAGCCTCTTTTCCAACCACAGCGCTATGAGATTAGAAATCAGTTACAGGAAAAAAACTGTAAAAAACACAAACACATGGAGGCTAAACAATATGTTACTAAACAACCAATGGCTCACTGAAGAAATCAAAGAGGAAATCAAAAATTACCTAGAGACAAATGACAATGAAAACATGATGGGCCAAAACCTTTGGGACACAGCAAAAGCAGTTCTAAGAAGGAAGTTTACAGCAATACATTCTTACTTCAGGAAACAAGAAAAATCTCAAATAAACAACCTAATCTTACACCTAAAGCAACCACAGGAAGAACAACAAACAAAACCCAAAGGTAGTAGAAGGAAAGAAATCAGAGCAGAAATAAATGAAATAGAGAAGAAAAAAACAATAGAAAAGGTCAATGAAACTAAAAGCTGGTTCTTTAAGACAAACAAACTTGCTAAACCTGTAGCCAGACTCATCAAGAAAAAAAAGGGAGAGGACTCAAATCAATAAAATGAGAAATGAAAAAGGAGAAGTTACAAGGGATACCACAGAAATACAAAGGATCATAAGAGACTACTACAAACAACCACATGCCAATAAAATGGACAACCTGGAAGAAGTGGACTAATTCTTAGAAAGATACAACCTTCCAAGACTGAACCAGGAAGAAATACAGAATATGAACAGGTCAATCACAAGTACTTAAATTGAAACAGTGATTTAAAAACTTCGAACAAACGTAAGTCCTGGCTTCACAGGTGAATTCTGTCAAACATTTAGAGAAGCATTAACACCTGTCTTTCTGAAACTCTTACAAAAAATTGCAGAGGAAGAAACACTCCCAGGGTCATTCTATGAGGCCACCCTCACCCTGACACAAAACCAAAGATACCACAAAAAAAAGAAAATTACAGGCCAGTATCACTGATGAACATAAACACAAAAATACTCAAGAAAATACGAGCAAACCAAACCCAACAATACACTAAAAGGATCTCACAGCATACTCAAGTGGGATTTATCCCAGGTATGCAAGGATTCTTCAATATCCACAACTCAATCAGTGTGATACACATTAACAAACTGAAGAATAAAAACCATATGATCATCTCAATAGATGCAGAAAAAGCTTTTGACAAAATTCAACACCCATTTATGATAACAGCTCTCCAGAGTGGGAATTGAGGGAACTTACCTCAACATAATAAAGGCCATATATGACCAACCCACAGCTAACATCATTCTCAACAGTGAAAAGCTATAAGCGTTCCCTCTAAGATCAGCAACAAGGCAAGGATGGCCACTGTCACCACTTCTATTCGGCATAGTTTTGGAAGTCCTAGCCATGGCAATGAAAGAAAAAGAAATAAAAGGAACCCAAACTGGAAAAGAAGTAAAACTGTCACCGTTGGAGATAACATGATACTATACATAGAAAATATGCTACCAGAAAACTACTAGAGCTCATCAATGAATTCAGTAAAGTTGCAGGATACAAAATTAATACACAGAAATCCTTTGCATTCCTATATACTAACAACAAAAGATCAGAAAGAAAAATTAAGGAAACAATCCCATTTTCCATCACATCAAAAAGAACAAAACACCTAGGAATAAACCTACCAAAGGAGACAAAAGACCTGTACTCTGAAAACTGTAAGACCCTGAAGAAAGAAACTGAAGATGACACAAACAGATGGAAGGATATATACCGTGTTCTTGGATTGGAAGAATCAATATTGTCAAAATGACTGTACTACCCAAGGCAATCTACAGATTGAGTGCAATCCCTATCAAATTACAAATGGCATTTTTCACAGAACTAGAACAAAAAATTTTTTTACTTTATATGGAGACACAAAAGACCCTGAATAGCCCGAGCAATCCTGAGAAACAAAAACGGAGCTGGAGGAATCAAACCCTCTGACTTCAAACTATGCTACAAAGCTACAGTCATCAAGACAATATGGTACTTGGCACAAAAACAGAAATATAGATCAACAGAGCAGGATAGAAAGCTCAGAAATAAAAACTCAGGCACTTATGGTCAATTAATCTACAACAAAGAACGCAAGAATATACAAGGGAGAAAAAACAGTCTCTTCAATAAGTGGTGCCGGACAGCTACATGTAAAAGAAATTAGAACATTCTCTAACACCATACACAAAAATAAACCTGAAATGGATCAAAGACCTAAATGTAAGGCTGGACACTATAAAACTCTTAGAGGAAAGCATAGGCAGACCACTCTTTGACATAAATCACAGCAATATCTTTTTTGATCACCTCCTAGAGTAATGAAAATAAAAATAAGAATAAACAAATGGGGCCTAATTAAACGTAAAAGCTTCTGTACAACAAAGGAAACCATAAACAGAAGGAAAAGACAACCCACAGAATGGGAGAAAATATTTGCAAATGAAGCAACCTACAAGGGATTAATCTCCAAAGCACACAAACAGCTCACACAGCTCTATGTCAAAAACAAACAAACAAACAATGCAGTCAAAAAATGGGCAGGGCTTCCCTGGTGGCGCAGTGGTTAAGAATTCACCTGCCAACGCAGGGGACATGGGTTCGAGCCCTGGCCCAGGAAGATTCCACATGCCATGGAGCAACTAAGCCTGTGCACTGTAACTGCTGAGCCTGTGCTCTAGAGCCTGCAGGGTTGTGCCCATGTGCCTAGAGCCTGTGCTCCTCAACAAGAGAAGCCACTGCAATGAGAAGCCTGCTCGCCGCAATCAGAGGAAAGCCCACATGCAGTGACAAAGACCCAATGCAGCCAAAAAAATAAAAATAAAAATGAGCAGGAGATCTAAATCAACATTTCTCCAAAGATGACATACAGATGGCCAAAAAGCACATGAAAAGATGCTCAACATCAGTAATTATCAGAAAAGTGCAAAGCAAAACTACAATGAGGTATCACCTCACAAGGGTCAGAATGGCCATCATCAAAATGTCTACAAACAATAAATGCTGGAGAGGGTGTGGAGAAAAGGGAACCCTCCTACACTGTTGGTGGGAATGTAAATTGGTGCAACCACTATGGAGAACAATATGGAGGATCTTTTAAAAACTAAGTATAGAACTACCATATGATCCAGCAATCCCACTCCTGGGCATATATCCAGAGAAAACCATAATCTGAAAAGTTACATGCAACCCAATGTTCACTGCAGCACTATTTAAAACAGCTAACACATGGAAGCAACCTAAATGTCCATTGACAAAGGAATGGATAATGAAGGTGTGGTACACATATACAATGGAGTATTACTCAGCCACAAAAAAAGAATGAGATAATACCATCTGCAGCAGCACGGATGGATCTACAGATTATCATACTAAGTGAAGTAAGTCAGACAGAGAAAGATAAAGATATGGTATCACTCATACGTGGTATCTAATTTAAAAAAAAAGATACAGGGCTTCCCTGGTGGTGCAGTGGCTGAGAGTCCGCCTGCCGATGTAGGGGACGCGGGTTCGTGCCCCGGTCCGGGAAGATCCCACGTGCCGCGGAGTGGCTGGGCCCGTGAGCCATGGCCGCTGAGCCTGTGCGTCCGGAGCCTGTGCTCCGCAGCGGGAAAGGCCACAGCAGTGAGAGGCCCGCGTACCGCAAAAAAAAAAAAAAAAAAAAGATACAAGTGAACTTACTTACAAAACAGAAACAGACTTACAGATATCGAAAATAAACTTACGGTTACCAAAGGGGAAACGGGAGGGGGAGGGATAAATCAGGAGCTCGCGTTGAACATACACACACTACTATATATAAGATAGATAACCAACAAAGACCTACTGTATAGCACAGGGAACTCTACTTAATATTCTGTGATAACCTATATGAGAAAAGAATCTAAAAAAGAATGAATATATGTATATGTATAACTGAACCACTTTCCTGTACGCCTGAAACTAACACACTGTAAATCAACTATACTCCAATGAAATTAAAATATTTTTTAAAAATAAAAATAAAAAACTATCTGGGAAATGAGTAAATTTTAAAAGGTTGCCAGTAGGGATGGGGAAGATGGGAAGAGGTTACCTTAACCATTCAAAAGTTTCCAAAAGCCATCAATTTCATCACACTAGGATAGCACTTCCCCCCATTTTTCTCTTAAATTACAGTTACACAGAGCACTCAATAACATACAGGCACTGTGCTGGTGTCAAGATCACTACAAAGGAAAAAAGCGTAAGGTCTACTCTTAATTATCTCAAGTAGCAGTAGAGAAAAACTCTAAAAAAGAATCACAAAATAATTTGCTGTTTAAAAAATGGGGCAGGGAATACCCTAGTGGCCCAGTGGTTAGGACTCTGCACTTTCACTGCCAAGGGTGTGGGTTCAATCCCTGGTCGGGGAACTAAGACCCTGAAAGCCACGCGGTGTGGCCAAAAAATAAAAAAAATAAAGATTAAAAAAATTAAATAAGTAAGTAAAAATAGGGCATTTGACCAATAAGCACATGACAAAATATGCAGCATCACTAGTCATCAGAGAAATGCAAATCAGAACCCCGTAAGATACCACGTCACACCCACTAAGACGCCTATGATCAAAAAGACGCACGATAACCAGTATCAGATGTGGGGAAACTGGAACTCTCACACACTGCTGGTGGGAATGTAAAATTGCGTAGCTGCTTTGGAGAACAGTTCAGCAGTTTCTCAAAAAGTTAATCAAAGAGTTACCATATGACACACCAATTCCATTACTAGGTATATCCCCAGGAGAAACTAGACATTGTGTCCACACAAAAACTTGTACATAAACATTCATTACAGCGTTATTTATACTGTATCCATCACCTGATGAACGGATAAATAAAATGTGGTATATCCATGCAATGGCGTTATCATTCAGCTCTCAACTGAATGAAGCACTGATACACGCTACAGCACGGATGACAGTAAAAGCATTATGCTGGGCAAAAGCAGCTAGGCACAAGAGGCCACATATTGTGTAATTCCATTCATGTGCAATGTCCAGAATAAGCAAATCCATGGAGACAGAAAGACCAGGGGCTGGAACCAGGAACGGGAAGTGACTGCTAATGGGTAAAGAACATCTTTTGGGGTGATGAAGATGTTCTGGAATTAGTGGTGTGGCTGCACACCTTGTCAATATACAAAAACCACTGAAATTACACACTTTAAAATACTGAATTTTATAGTGATTGACATCTCAATAAAAAAAGAGGATGGGACATAAAATAAGACTAGGAATGCAGAGAAGGGATTTTTAAAATTTTTGGACTGAAGGAAGAAGGGAAAAGCGCCACATTTGAGCAGAATAATGACGAGATCCACACGCAGAAAAAAGGGAGAAGGGCAATTCTGAAGTACAACCTTGGGTGCAAACCCACCCATCGTGCACATATGGGAAGACAGGGCCATGCAGGTCGTTCACACTTGAGGAGCCCTGTTCCCACACTGCATGACGGGAGTAGTATGAATTCCCATAAAGCAGCCTAACTTTATGCAGAAAGCACTCCATAAACACTGGGCCAAAACCTACTCCAAACACAGAAGACCATCATTTGGAGTCCTCCTAACCCATGTTTTGTAAATTCTACCTACTTATTAACCAAATACTTACTGAAACTTGCAGCACAAACAAGAGAATTATCAATGCCAAGTTATTTAAGTTTTAGGAAAATCATCTGGGAAGGACCCTTGGGTTGAACACCGCAAGCACTTTCAACAGATTTTCTCAAACAACATCCCTTGAAAATGATTTGCAAATCGGCACAAAGATTTAGCTGTTGCATAAATAACCCATTGTTGAATTCAACTCAATTAACATCAACTCAATCAAACGGAGATTCAAGATCTCAATTCTAAAACTCAGTACTTCGAACCATTTGCTCACTTTCTGCCTTACATCCCAGTAAGACTCTAAACCAGGGGTCAGGCAAACTTCCTCGGCAAAGGGCCAGATGGTTGATATTTTTAGCCGCTGAGAGCCATAGAGCTGTCATGTAGTTTTCTTTGTCCTGTTTTCTTAAACGATCCTTAAAAAATGTAAACATCAATCTTACCTCCTGGACCACACAAAAGCACTTGATCAAAGTCTGCTAACCCCCCTCTAAACAAGATGGGCAAAAGATTAGCTGTACTGACCAAAGACCTACAGCTGTCTGCACACTATATTTTTCATGTATGTGAAAAATCATCTTAGGTTATCTGCAAACAGGGTCAGGAATAAGATGAAGACAGACAGTCAAAACGAGCAACTCTATCCTTACCTAATGATTGGAAGAAAACTGAGTAACGGCATTCATAGAGTGAAAACAGATACTGCCGAACTGCCGGAAGACTGTGCAACACTTCCAGAATCTCTGCTCCTTTAATTACCTAGAAATTTTTTTAAAAAACAAATACGTGCTTTAATGATTTTTGTGTATTTAAGGTGTATTTTTGTGTATTTAAGGGGTATTCTTTAAATATGATCCGGTCATTACCTTTTCCCTGAGATCTGGTCTTTCTAAAGCAATCATGCTGACATAGACAGTGTAAGTCACAAAGGTTTTATAATCCATGAGTTCATAGGATGTAAACGTTGAAACAGTGTCAAGGAAGAGTTCAGCTGCCTGTTTGAAATCACGAATAGCCACACAATAAAGACCTTGATATACTTTTAGGCGGTTTCTCCGGTCCCAGTCTCCTCCTTCCTCTATCAAGCTATAAAATACAAAACAGTAAGGTGACGATCTGGAAATAAACAGTGCCACTTTTTACAAGTTTTGTGTTATTATGAAAGAGAAAACAGCTTTTAACAACTTAGACCAAAAAGAAAAATTTAAAGAGAACATTTCTGTAAGTAAGAACATTAATTATTTGACCAAATTTACTAGTTGGAAACAAAAAAAACAGGTAAATTTCTTACATCAATTTCTTATCTGTAGCATCATAATTTAGAGGGAATAAATCCCCACTGCTAAAACGCACCTTCTGGGGACTTCCCTGGTGGTCCAATGGTAAAGAATCCACCTTACAATGCAAGAGACGCGGGTTCCATCCCTGGTCAGGGAACTGAGATCCCACATGCCGTGTGGCAACTAAGCCCGCACGCCGCAACTACTCAGCTTGCGCGCCTCAACTAGAGAGCCCGTGTGCCGCAAACTACAGAGCCCATGCGCCCTGGAGCCTGCGCACCACAGCTAGAGAAGAGAAAACCCGCATGCCACAACTAGAGAGAAGCCCACACACCACAACGAAGAGCCAGCACGCCACAACAAAAAGATCCTGCGTGCTTCAACAAAGATCCCGTGTGCCGCAACTAAGACCCGACACAGGCAAAAAATAAATAAATAAAACACTAAAAAAATGAAAAAATAAAATTCACCTTTTGGCCTTTTCTGTGTTTCGTGTGATGAGGTCATTATCCATGTAAAATAAGCCAATTCTAAGGAGATAGAACACAATATCCAGTCGGTGACCCAGGGCCACGGTTTTGTCATATGTCTTGCGAAAGGCTGTCAGAGCACCTTCCTGTCAAGAGAACCAAGGCAACAGGTGAGAAAAGGTTAAAAGTTTCAAAAGCTAACAGCTGTCTAGGATTTTCTTAGCAAGGAGTTGGGGAAACATGTAGGAGTAGAGATAGAACAGTATGGCCATGAGCTGATCTTGTTAAAGCCAGGGGATAATTGCAATGGGGCTCCTTATACGATTCTCTCCACTTTTATAAAAAACACATCAACTGTGTCTAAGCATATACTTATATTCTAGAAAACAATGGAAGAAACACATTCATAATTCATTCACCATTATTTCAGTATTCTTCTTTGTTCTATATTTTTTCCTTTAACAATTACAATACACTACTGTAAAGTTACTGTAAACTGTCAATCATATCACCTAAAGGGTAATAAATATTTTATCTTAATCACTGACTACTAGAACACAATTGAGTATTTAAATATACAATTCTATCTCAAATCATTGTGGAATAAAATGTTTTTATTGCTTTTAAAACATGAACATGTGGGACTTCCCTGGCAGTCCAGTGGTAAGACACTGAGATTCCACTGCAGTGGATGCGGTTTGATCCCTGGTTGGGGAACTAAGATCCCACAATGCCACGTGGCCTGGCCAAAAAACAGCAAAAAAAACTACCACTACCACCACCAGCAAAAAAAAAAAAAAAAAAAAAAACCAAAACAAAACCAAAACAACCCACCCCCCAAAACAAAAAAATGAACATGAATAAAATCATTTGTTTATACTTGGTACCTTTTAGTATGTGTCTGGCTTCGTTTTACGTAATTATTAGTTATGCCTCATACATTTCTAAAAAGAGACTGGCAGGACAGTAATGGGCACACCCAGTACTAAGATCTCGGTTTTCAAATACTATCCCCCAGTAAAAGAAACCAGGGATCCTAGGAGAAATGGATGGTTCCAGGTTTGGAGAGTGAAAATAACAGGTGAGCCTGTGACATCTTGTTTTAAGGAAGACCAAGGAGATCATGTCAAAAGGACCAAGAAACCATCTTGAAGGAACCTGCACTAACAAACTTGTAACAAATTGAGCACCGGAAAGAATAATGACTGTAATCAATACACCACAGTGAATAATAAAAATGCACTAAGTCCATTATTTAGTAATAGTACACAAAATAAAATATTAAAACAAGAAAGTAAACAGGAGGGAAAAAAGACAACTCTTCTTTTTAGAAGAAGGCTATTTAACAAATACGGAACATATTATTAGAACATCACCGATTTACAACCCCCTGATGTTGATTCAAACATCCTTGTTGAAATTCCTTAAGGCCTGAATCAAAAGCTTTAAGTTTCTCATTCACGTGTAATAATTCATCCTCTTTAAAACCAAACCAAAGCAAACCACACACAGCCTAGAAAGCCACACAAACTATTAGCTATTTTTAAACTGTTCTGTATTTTCCAACTTTTTACAATGGCCAAAGCTTCTTTTTTTCCAAACCCTAAATTTATAATCAGAAGAAAAAAACTTGTTTTAAATTTAAACTAAATAATAATAGCTCGTACCATTTAACATTTCAGCACTTTGCAGCAGGGACTAGTCTAAGCTCTTTGCCCCTAGGCACTATCATTATTCCTATTTAACAGATGAGGAAACTCATACAGAGGAGTAAATCATATAATTACTGAAGTCAGAAATACAACCCAAGCAATCTTATCCAAGAGCTCACACTATTTAATTTTTTTTATATTGACACCGTGTCATCCATTACGTAAATACTTCAGGGTGCACTGCTTAAAATTAGGACATTCAAAGCCCATCCTCTTAACCACTATTACAGAACTACTAAGTTAAAAAACTTAAAAGATCCAATGCTTGTGGGTATCCCTCTTGTGCCCTGATAGTGGAGTATAAATTACGTTGGCTGCTGTGAAGGAGGACAGGCCACACATACTAAGATAAAAACTGTTCTTCGTCCCAGAGATTTCATCTCACAGAATACACCTTAGAGAAACATGAGCATATATACACAAAGAGGCACACACACAAGCATGTGTTTACAGCAGTGGCTTGTCCTAGCAAAAACAGCTGAAAACAACACACATACCCAACCACTGAATACCTAAGTAAACTACAGCATAGCCCTACCATGGACTACTAGCTAGCAGTCAACCAGAATGAGCAAGATTTAGGAACATTAACACGGGAAGTCACTCAGATATAATGCTGAATGAAAAAGTAAACGGGACAACATGAGTACACTACGATTCCATTGATGTAAAACAAACTTTTTAAACCAATACTACCTAATTTCTACAAGTACATACACATGCCTGGAAATGTACAATAAAAGAATTTAAAGGATTATCTGAGGAGATAGAGAATAAAGAAAAACCAAATAGAACTTCACCATTAACTATAATATTTTAGTTTCTTACAAGGAGATGATTATCTGTGTAAACAATAATTTTCAAAATGCACCAGAACCAATGCTTCCCAACCAGGATACGTTACAAAAGTGAACTACTGAGAATGATCCCAATTTTGTAAAAACAATAAATAAACAAACACCTCCGAACAGGCACTTTGTTTTATTGGCATAGAGAGGGAGGGGGAAGACTACACACCGGTGGCTGTCTGGGGGCAGGTGACAGAATGGGTGTAGCAAGAAGACTACTAACTTTTTCTTTATTAATTTTTTGCACTGATTCACTAGTTCAGGCAAGCAGGTTACCTCTGCACTTGGTGGAAAAGGACGTTAGTTTTTAAAATGAGACATTACTAACCTTGCACAGTGCCCATTTCAGGCTCTACAGAGAGGGGAGGCCATCTCACTCACCTTGTCACCTATCCGGCAGAGGTACTCGGCCTTTGCCATCATCGCGTCTCGGATTTCGCTCTCTCCCAGATTCTTCTCCGCATCTTCCAGCTCCTCGTCCAGACGTTTCAACTCGTCTTCATTTGCCTTCTTCATTTTACTGAGCAGGTCCACGTCCATCTGCCACTCAAGGGATTTGCACAAGGCTTCGTAATAAGGAGCCATGTCTGAGAGCGAACGAGAGGGATGTGGCTTAGGAGTGAGGCCCCGTCCTGCCCTAACCTCAGTGTCTACCCACTCCTTCCTCGTACACGACTGCGAGGTCATCCACCAGTCGCCTACCTGCCAGGAGGAAGGAACAGGACAGAGCTTGGTAAAGGGCTGGGCGGTCAGCATCAGGGCCAGGCCTGTCACCGCCGCCCTCTACTAGGGCCGGGGGGAGGACAACCTCGGTTTGCCTCTCGGCGGCTTCTGTTCTCACAGAGTCTTCCAACAAGGGAAAGGCTAAGCTTGTTTACACACACACACACACACTCAGACCCGTGCGTACAAGGGTACAGGGCCCGCTGCCATTCACTACTAGGAAGGGCGAAAGGAACCGACCCAAGTTTCCCCTCCACCCGCAATGCTGAAGTCCCCGAGACCAGTCGCTAATGACAGTAAGTCATGTCTCTCTTCCGTGCCTGGCACGGGGCTCAATACCTCGGGATCCGCCCGCCCCCCGCCCCGAGGCTGGCCCCAGTGGGGGAGGCGCACAGAGACGCAAACCTCTGAGGGCAAGGCTGGAGGTCCCAGAAGGCGCCCCCGACAAAAGGAAAGCCCCGAGGGGCGCAAAGGCCAGGTCTGGTCTCGGGGACCCCGTCGCAGGGGCGCCCCGGGGTCGCGAGCCCCGTTGTGGAAAACCCCGCAGGCTCGGGAGCGCGGGGCCGCCCAGGCCTAGGCCGCTGACTCGGCTCTCGCGCCGGCCTCACTGTTATCGCGGACGGCTGCCATCAGCTCGTCGCGCACGGCCGCGTCCCCGCGGTGCTCCGGCAGGCTGAGCAGGAAGCGCAGCTGCGCGATGCGTAGGTCCGGATTCTTGGGCAGACCCTCCTCTTCCAGGTTCTCCAGCGGCATCGCAACGGCGAGGGTAGCGGCTCGGAACAAACAGCAACTCAGCCCGGTCCCGTGGCGGCGGCGGCGGCGGCGGCGGCGGAAGTGGAAGGAGTCCGCGACTGCGCCCGGACGCCTCCAGCCCGGCTTCCGGTCCAGGGTCCCTCTCCGCCCATAGCGTCTCCTGCTGGACACGCCCGGGAATGCGTCACCCGTCCCGAATGCGGGCGCCCTCGTGTGGTCGCCGGTGGCTTTCCCTCGCTCTCAGCCACGAGAGTCCCAGAGTGGGTTGTGCCCAACTCCAAGGCTGGATTTCCCTCTCCCCACTGGTAACCATTAGTTTGTCTCTATATCTGTGATGGCTTTTACTTTTATGTGCATCTCATTTGAATTCTCCCAGTATTAGGAAGTAGTACTATTAGCCCATCTTGTAGATAAGAAAAATGAAGCACAAAGAAGTTAGGGAATATGACCAGCCAAGGTTATGCAACAGCTACGCCTGAATTAAAAAACCTCTGTCTGCAGCTCGAAAGCTCATGTTCTTTCCGCTCTTTTCAGAAAACGGCTCCCAGAATTCCACACTCTTAATACCAAAGCACCATTACTTTGTTTATGCAGAATTTAAGTCGTTGCGTGCCTGTGTTTTCAGCCTCTCTTTGTTCATGTTGCTGCAGAGTCTTCAGAACTGGTAATGGTTACAGGAAATTCCACCTAGTGGATTTTCATAATTTACTTTTACTCTTCCCTCCGTTAGAAGTGCCTTTAGGTTGTCCAGGGTTGTTATTTTTCTAATATAAAAACCATGATGAACACCTTGGGATGTACACAGCATTTCATATTTTACGTTTTTTTTTTTTTTTCCTTAGCATAAATACCCAGGCAGGATTAATAGGCACAAGGAAGGAACTCTTTGTGATTTTCAAATATTGAATATCCAGTGGTTTTCAGAAAGAGTTAAACCAGTTTACACAGTCACTGAAACATTTGGGACTGCCACGTTCTCACCAGCAGAAGGCATTACCATAGGTTTTTAATACTGCATCTGTTTTGGTAAAAGTAAACATTTTGAAGGCAACTCAAAAGACAGAGAAAATGTAGAGAGCACAGAAAAAATTACCAGCACTCCTTCATGTTAAACTTTTGGTGAAGAACTCTGTAAACCGCTTGCATTCGTTCATTCATTCAGCAAACATTATTGCACAGCTGCAAAGTACCAGGCACAGTTTGAGGCACTGGGAACACAGCAGTGAAGACCATGAAGGCCTTGTCCTCGGAGGAACGTACATTCTAGAGACACTTAGCTTCACTGAAATTCACCTAGATATATATTAATAGGATCATTCTAAACTTGTACCTTATAAACTGCTTTGTTCGCCCCACCATGTATGGTAGATGTCTTTCCATGCCGGTAAATATGGATTGACATCATCACTTCTAATGACCACATAGGATTCCATTATTTTTATGTACCAACTTTTCCCCTTTCAATCCTTAATTGATATCAATTTGAATCATTTTCATTTTCTCACTCTCGTAAACACCCTAGGGTTGACCATCTTACATGCATATATTTTCACACGTGGGTAATTATTTCTTACCCCAAATCCCTAGAAGTGTAATTGCTGAATAAGAGGGCTGAACGTTTTGCATTTTGACATAGTATATAAGGATTAAATTATTTTTCTAAAAATTATACACCAACTCACATTCCCACCAACATTAAACAGAGGGCCTGTCTCCCCCTTTGCCAAGACATTTTTATCACCCATTTTAATCTTCGGCAACAGAAACAGTGTTGCTTTCCCATTACATTTCTCTTATTAGTATGACGCTGAATTTCTCTTCACAATTGTACTGACGCTATATATTTCCTCTTTGATGAAATGCCTATCTTGCTTTATCAATTCCTCTACGAAATCTTCCTTATTGATCTGTGAGCACTCTTCATAGCTTAAGGAAACTAAATGCTTGTCAACTGTTGCAAAATTTCCTCTAGTTATTTTTCTACATTTTTATGGAATTTTTTTCAACATAAAAGTTTACAGTGTTTATGTAGTTAAATTTGTCATTCTTTGCCTTATGGTCTCTGTTCTTATTGTCAAACCTTTCCAACACCATGGTTTGAAAAATATTCATCCATGTTTTCCTCTGGTATATTTATGCTCTTCTTTCCTTCCTCCCTTCCTTCCTTCCTCCCTTCCTTCCTTTCTCTCTCTTTCTCTTTCTTCACTTAAATCTTTGATCCATCTGGAATGTACATCTAAAGAGAAAGGTATATCATATTTAAAATATTTTTACAATTTACTAGGGGAATAATATATATTTATAATATATATATTTAAACTATACATATATATTTTAATATATATTTTAATATATATATTATATATATCTATAAAACCATATTTTCCAGCCCAGAATCTATTACTTGACATAAGATTTGACAGCAAAGAATATTTGCAATTAGCTCTATCTTAGGGACATAAGCCCGTTCCCAAATGCCTATCCTCCTTTATGGAACTCTCAGGAGTGGCAGCTGTGGTCATGTGACCCAAAGCTGATCAGATGAGTGAAGCTGAGGGAAACTGATTCATTGGCTGGTTAGCAATTCATGACCAATTTGTCTTGTCTCAACTAGATGAACTGGTTGGGCAGATTCTGTTTTCTTCTGGAGAATCCGAACTAGGAACCTCCCTGACGGTGTTCAGAGAGAAGCTGTCAGGAGAGCCACCATCTGAGTAAGAGTTCCAGAGAGAACAGAGAAAACTAAGACGAGAGACACTCTAGAGCTGAACGACACCACGTTTCTAATTTGAAAGAATCCACTGAGTACCCAGCAACAGGGATTTCTTTTAAAGTCGCCCCACTGTGAAAACTCAGAACAGTGGGCACAACAAGAAAATGCCAAGGGTTAAAGAGAAGAAAAAACAAAGTCACTTAGGAAGGAATGAGCATCAGAATGGCTCATATCTTCTGAAATGGGACACTGGGGACCATGAAACAGGGCCTTCAGAGATCAAGGTAAAATGATTACCAGCCTAGAATCCCATACTCACCCTTTACTGTGGAATGAATATGGGCATTTGAAGACCTACAAAAATCTCAAACATATCTCCCATCTGCCCATTCTCAGGAAGGAAGTCGCAGAGGATGAACTCTACCTAGAAAATGGAGAATCCAACCCAAGGGAAGAGGAATCCCTGGGATGGTATAAAGAGAGAGCTCAGGGAATGGACAAACAACAAGGTGCTACACACAGTGAACTGTATTCAGTATCTTATGACAAACCATAATGAAGAAAATTTTTAAAAATGTATATATATTAATAACTGAATCACTTTGCTGTACAGCAGAAATTGACACATTGTAAATCAACTATATTTCAATTAAAAAAAAGGTCTGGCAAAGCATACATCAAAATGTTACCAGTAGTTATCTTTGGGTGGCAGAATTATGTGCAATTTTTCCTTTTTTTAAAATGAAGTTTCTGCTTTTTTCCAATGAAGAAAAAAAGAGAGATCTCAGGATGACAACCTTGTCGATGACCTCGAAAGCTCCAGAAAGACTGGAGCAGGAAGTGGGTTCCCCGTGATACCTCTTTTTCTTTCTCCCCCTCTCTCCTCTTCACATTCACTTCCCTAGGAAATCATACTCACAGTAACTTCAAAATCTACCCAGAGTCTGGCCGCTTTCCACCATTTCTCCTGCTAACACCTGGTCCACTCCGCCACTCTCTGCCTCCTGGATCTTGGTCTCCTAACTGGTCTCCCTGCGTCGCCCCTGGTGCTCTTCTTTACAGACCAATCACCATGGTGTGATCCTTTTCAAGTTCAAGTTCCCGTTTACAGTGGCCCACAAGGCCCTGCGAGATGCCGCCTCCCAATGTCTCTGTGTTGTCCTCTTCGACCGTTCTCCCCTCACGCATCTGCTGCACTCCCGTCTCCTAGCTATGGCCTGAACACAGCAGGCACATTCTCACATCAGAGCCTTTGCCACGACCATTCCCTCTGCCTGGAATGCGCTTCCCCGTGACCCGCTCATCCCTTCAAGGCTGCTCAAATGTCACCTCTCCCAATTCCTCTGTTCATAATATCATTAGCGCCCCCCCTTCCTGCACTCCCAATCCATCTTGCCAAGCTCACTTATTTTTCCCATACAATGTACCATCATCTAAAATAATATGTTTTATTAGACTTATTGCTTATTTCTATCTCCTCCAACTCCAATGTAAACTCCAGGAGGGCAAGAATCCTATCTTTCATGCACATTCAGCGCCTAGAAGATGGCCTGGCACCTAGTAGACACCCACACACATTTCTTGAATGAATGAATGAATGAATGAATAGAGTGGAGGCTTCTAGAAGGGAATCTCCAAAAAGAAGAAACAGATCAAATACATGATGAGTTTGAAAATACTGAGAGTGTATTTATACTCTTGCCTGAGAGTCTAGGTCTGAGATAGGAACTTATGCCCAAACTATGCCCAAAACCACAAGACAATTATTAACCCCAATTGCACCAAAGTTGTACAGGAAAGAAAATATAACTCTGAAATAACTCATGGCTCAATTGTGAATAACATTTATGTCATTATAACAATGTAAATGGAAGCAAAGCTAGGATAAAAACAGATTGAGAAGATGGAGAGCAGGCGTGGAATTAATGAGAGCAGGATGGGAAATCCATGGAAACGACGGGCCCAGCAATTAGGAATGGGGCCCAGACCACTGTGCTCTCAATCAGCACAAATTCTTCTGCCTTCATGTCCTTTTTTTTTTTTTTTTTTTCAGCCAGGACTGAAACTTTTTCAGAGGATCTGAGAAAATGTGTGTCTGCACGGAGCTTTACTTTTCATGGTGGGCAGTTAAAAGTTAATATCTAAGACTGGAAAAGAAGTTCAAAAGCAGTACAAGCACGTTGTTTAGAAAGACAGGGGTCAAACCCCCAAGACAAGGTTAAAAGTGGTGGCCTCTGGATGTGGGATACTATTGGGGAAGGTGCTGGAAGCCAGGCACTGTAGGTTTTTTCAAACCAAACCTTTAAAAACCATATACTACTTGAATAATTTGAAGAACACATTTAAATATTTGAGAAAAGCAGTCAAGACTCTGCATTTTTGTTTGAAGGCTCTGCTTTGGAATTTGTAATTGTGAAGGTCTGGAATCTGCAAATCTCTTTGCCTCCTTAAACAATACTTCTTCCTGGATACATGATGGGTGTTTTTTCTTAAATGTGTTACTCATTGTGGACACTTCTGGAAACCCGTATCTCTGGTGGAGATTTTCCACTTGAGGAATTACTTTAACCCCACAGACAAGAGGGTGAACTCTGACGGCGATGAGCATTCTTGGATGAAAACAACAGACTGATGACAATGAACGCAGGAAAAATTTTGACTTTTATACTTGGGATGCTTTTAGTTGTCATTTATTCTTTTTTTCACCTCACTTTTCACATTTTTATGTGAAGATAAATCTCTCAGGGAATTATGTGAAAATCCTCACTTCTGTCGTTTGATTTATGATTTCAGGTGAAGCCCAGCTTTAAACAAAATCCAGTATAAATTATTAGCCAATGTTTTAAAACCTGGAGCTAAGACATGAAGTATTTCAATTCAAAGAAGGGGGAAGATAAATTCAAGTCCATCAGCAAAGAACTAAAGAATCCTCCCAACCCTCCAAAAATGATCATCAGAGACTCAGATTTTTGATAAGGAGTGGATGTATGATCAAAAACTCATTATTGGGCTTCCCTGGTGGCGCAGTGGTTGAGAGTCCGCCTGCCGACGCAGGGGACACGGGTTTGTGCCCCGGTCCGGGAAGATCCCACATGCCGTGGAGCGGCTAGGCCCGTGAGCCATGGCCGCTGAGCCTGCGCGTCCGGAGCCTGTGCTCCGCAACGGGAGAGACCACAACAGTGGGAGGCCTGCGTACAGCAAAAAAAACAAAAACAAAAACAAACAAAAAAAAACTCATTATTAAGTTTAAGGGAAAACCTGTATACATAGTCAATGAGGCAGAGAGAGCCGTTTAAATTATACACGACTGGTATTTTCTGGTTTCCAATTCTTCCTACTGTAGATTCATAACCAAACTTTGACTGCAATTGCCCAGAGACCTAAATCACAGGGGATTCTGGGACTCATCGCCAGGTGCCAACGCTCTCTGAGGCCACGTGCCCAGCTCCTGCTGTCAGGCTCTCTGCTCGGCACAGAGGAGACACATTTCTAGTCAGGTCTGTCTTCGTCTTTGCTTTTTAGCACCGTGCCCACTAATTGCAGAGAAATCAATGGAACCCTGAACGGTTGCTGTGATTGGCTTGATCAAAGGGGTTCTTTGACCCATATTGACAGCTCATTATTGAACAGTAAATTGCCCATTCCATCAACCTCTCTGTAGCCATTAACTCAATTTGACTGGATTAACTAGTTTCACAAAGACCCTGCTAGAGAAGCCTGAAGTCTGGGGTGTTTGTTGCCTCTTGGAGAACAAATAAACATGCCTCTTCTTTGTAGAATCCAGCCCCCTAGAAATTAAAACGTTGACTTGACACGGGCTATGGTGAGCTCAGGGCAGGGATGTCTCCTTTATCAGCCCTGCTTCTAGGGTTTATTTTTAAATCATACTTTCTTCATTTATGATGAGTGTTACAAGCTCTTTTCTATTGGAGCCTGGTTTTATTTAGAAACCCGATCAAGCAGGCCCTCCTTCTTCTCAGCCTTTGTACTTTCCCTTTATGTGAGAGCATTTGGCTCTGAAAAGGATGCTCTGTTTCAGGGGACTGGATTCTTTCATTCTGAGCAGAACGTCGTCAGTGTGCCGTATCAGGCCCCGCAGGCTGCTGATGCGGATGACGACCATGCCCACTGCATTAAAAAAACGGTCCTCTTGGCGTATAATTAACTTCATCTGCTTGGCTGTGGCGATGCTCACTTTTAATGGCATGCACTTTCAGCTTTTTGACTGAATTTCAAAGGCTTGATATGAGAGGCTGATGACAGCTTCCCCGCTTACGTCCGAGATGGGTTTAAGCAGGCGCAGTTACCTCTGCCACTGCCAGCGTCCTTCCTTGGAGAGAGCTACTGATGACACCTCAGAGGATGCCGACTTAGACCATCTGCGCCAAACACACCAAACTCCAGTGTTACGGCGGCATAATGATCAATCCACGTAGCACGCTCATTTCGCCCTCGCTAGAAGATACCTTTGCAAAGCAGCATTCTGGAGGAAGAAGAGTACTTACAAAATGCTCTTGTTTCTGGATTGGGTTATCGAGCTGGAATAATTGATGTAAACAAGATCAGTTTAATTTTTGATTACTAAAAGCCATTTGCACACAGCAGGAAGTGTCGAACATGTCACACAGCATGACACTTTTCACACAGCCTCGCCGTCATTGCACTGATTTGCTGAACGAATATTTATAAGCTCCTACTGTGTGCCGAGCCCTGTTCTGGGTGCTGTGGGTATAGGACAGACCGGTAGCCACTAAGTTCATGGAGCTTATGTTCTGGTGGGGAAGGAATGGGGAAAGGTAAACAAACAACAGACCACTAAGTAAATTATTCAGACAGTGGCCAGAATAGCGAGGACGTGAACACATTCTTGGGATAGCGATGGTAAGGAGAGGCTTTTGTGACAAGGGGACATTTAGGGTAAGATACAAATGATGGACTTGGTTTAGGATCACTTTTTCAGGAAGTTACCTGGTACCAACTTTCTCAGTTCCGTTAGTAATTACCTCCCTTCATATACAAAACAAGTGATGAAACACGTGATAGCATTTTTTTTTTCCCTCTTGACAGTTTAAAAACAAGAGTGCGATAGGAAAGAGCACAGATTTACAACTGGCCTTGTGCAGCCATTGAGAACATAACAGGTAAAGTCATAAGCGCGGCCATGTTCCCATTTCCGGTGAACTGCTCAATTATAGAAATATCAATCCTGTTACCTGTCATAGCTCCAGTGCCACCCATGAGCCCCTCTGGAGAGGTTGCCCTAGGGGGACACATGACACACTGTGTAAACTGCAGGTGGCCTAGGAGACGCCCTGGCATGACCAGTTCTGTCCCAAAGGGAAGTACGGGGCACCGAGACTCTTACCTATCAGAACCTGAATTAGAAACGTGGTGGGATTCCCCAGTTAGTAGTGGACGTACAGAGCACAGCATGAAATAGGCGGTGCAGTTAGAGTGGCCACGATCAGATCAGACAGTTAGGCGCGAGCTGGCAAGAAAGAGCAGGAGGAAGGGATGAATGTCTCACAGAGCCAAGGACTCAGGTGGTGGTGGGAAGAAGAGTAGCCAGACGGACAAGAGTGGTGTCACCAACGGGGACAGGCATACCAGAACGAATCTGCATCAACCCAGGCTGTGCAGGGACCAAGGTCAGCCTTACGGCCAGAACCAGCAAGCAGCAGATCGGTCTCTACGAGCTGAGTCGTGCTACAGTTTCTAATTGTCCCAAGAGGTCTAGTGCATGCCTCCCCCTCCTTGCCGACCAGACTATTTTCCTAAGTCCTCATGAGATAGGACCACATGGCTAAAATTCCATGTGGTCCTCCCTCCCTCCCTCTGCCTTTCTTTCTTTCTTCCTCTCTTTCTTTTCTTTTTCTCTCTTTCTCTCTCTCCCTCTCTCTCTTTCTTTCATCACAAGTATCCTCACAATCAATGCTAGTCACTAACCCTCTCAGAGTGAGCCTCTGCCCCTAGTAAGTCTGGTAAAATTGAACAAAACTACATGTGCCCTCACCTTTTCAGGCAGCAATCCCACTTCTAATCACTACCCTGAAGATACACCCCCAGTCATACAAAAATACACACGCACACGCTTATTCATGGCAGCATTACGTGAAGGTGTACAGTATTGGAAACAATTTACATGCCCAAATATAGGAAAGGCGTCGAATAAGCTACAGCACATAACACACGATGAAGCATTAGGCTGAGCTAAAAAAGAATAAGGAAAATCCTTATGAACTGATATGATTTCCAGAAATCAAAGGTTATCATTTAACAACAAAAATGATCAAGAGGCATAAGGCAAAAGGCACTACAAAAGGTATAAATTCAAAGCTAACTACTAGGCCATAAGTACTGAAAGAGGAAAAAAGGGGTGAGTCTCTGATTTTTGTCATCAGGAGTCTAGGACACAACCACAGAGCACTGCTAAACATCGTGCGACCAGTCCAGAACACACGGCACCTACATTCCAATTTCTTCTTAAGATAAACTTGAAAACACTACACTGGACACATCGAAACAGCACTGTATCCAGCCAATTCAACAAAGCAGAGGCACAGGAAAGTGCACTTTGGGAAAGAATTAAATAGTGAACATTTAAAGAAGAGCTGTGGTCTAATGGGAAAAATCAGAACTGTGTCAGACTTCCTACTGCTCATCTATACCACTTAGTAGTGCTTTGATTTTGAACATTTTTTTTGCAGGGCGTAGGGTGCGGGTGAGGGAGGTTTCGGAGGTACTCACAGGTTCAGTCCCTTTCCTCCGAGAAGCCCAGGTGAAGGGAACGGAGAGCGGTGTTTCGTGCGGTCACCAGCAGAGGGCAGCAGCGCCCACCGAATCTCTCAGAGCCCAGCCTGCGGAGGAGCCCAGCTCCCGGGGGCCCCAGGTCCGCCTGGCGATCAGGAATTCCAGGGGCGGTGGGCAAGGCGGCGTGCAGCTGGTCCAGGGGTAAGCGTGTACCGCACGGAGGCACTTGGTATTAATCACAGCCAATTTGGGCGTCTTCTAAATTTCCTGGGAGAAAAATGATAGAAAAACCCTCTCATTTAAAAGCTGAATATGACCTTCAAAACAGTGCCCCTGATTTTAGTTACAAGTGAAGCAAAAGATCCTTAGAAATCCGTATTCCTAATTTTAGACGTGGATAAAGATAATTTATTATTTCCTTCATTTAGTCAACCATATGGTGATTCAGGCCCTACTATGTGCTCAACTCAATATTACACGTTGTAGGCAAAAAAAAAAAAAAAAAACAAAAACAAAAAAAACCCAAATAAACAAATTAAAAAAAAAAAACGTAGACCCCATAGAAACAAACAATCCAAGTCAATGAATTTTTCAAAGTGAGTTATGATGATACCAATTATGTATTTTAAAATTGACTTTTAACCATAAAATGAATAATTAGCATTGACGTGGAGGCCAGTATTCTTCGTTAACTCTAACCATTGAGCCGGGTACTTCTTTAAACACTCAACGAATGCTAAATCATTTAATCTGTGTATAACAACCCAGTGAGATACTCTTATGACTCCTTATTACAGAGGTTCATAGAGGTTAAGTAGCTTGACCAAGCCCACACAGCTAGTACATGACAGAGTAGGATTTGAACTCAAGACGTCTGGATCCAAACTCCAGGCTCCTAGCCATGATATCACGCTTACCACTGCCAAGCATTGACCATAGCAGAATCCTCCACGAGGACTGATCTTCCACATAGAATTAATTCACACTCCCTCCCTGAGTTGTTACTTTCCATCACCCTAGAGTGACTGACCACCTATCCTTCCTACCTCTTTCCCTTCCTATGAAGTGCCATGTCACACGAACCATGACGTTTAAGAGAAGATAGAATTCTTTTGTTCTTTAGTTTGGGTTTATCCTAAAAGAACATCACACCTCTTTCAGACCTTTTCCTTGTACTGTGTTGATAATTTAAGTAACTGTTTTCTTGACTTCTTAATAGAATGTCTCATTTAAGTGTAGCTTAAAAATTAATCACCCAAGTTACCCAGACTCAAAACAGCTGTTATCCTCCCTCCCCTTATCCCCAAGGTAATTTTGCCAGGTCATGTAGTGGCTTCCTCCTGTATTTCCCCTAAAATGTCTCCTAAATCTTCTTTTCCATTTCAGTAGCAGCTACTAGTGTTCCTTACCCCCAGCCTGGGGCTTTATAACAGCCTCTCAACTGGTCTCCAGACCCCGATCCATTCCACAAACCTCTTCCAGATGAAGCTACGAAAGCTACGTATAGATCAGGTCATATTTCTTGCTCTGAAACTTTGCACGGCTTCACTTGTCTATAAAATTAACTACTGAATCCATCAAGAATTAGTCTTTTCTAATTGGGTCATTTGTAGAGACATGGATGGACCTAGAGACTGTCATACAGAGTGAAGTAAGTCAGAAAGAGAAAAACAAATATCGTATATTAACGCATATATGTGGAACCTAGAAAAATGGTACAGATGAACCGGTTTGCAGGGCAGAAATGGAGACACGGATGTAGAGAACAAACGTATGGACACCAAGGGGGGAAAGCGGCGGGTGGAGGTGGTGGTGGGATGAATTGGGAGATTGGGATTGACATGTATACACTAATAGGTATAAAACAGATAGCTAATAAGAACCTGCTGTGTAAAAAAAATAAATAAAATGCAAAAAAAAAAAAAGGATCAGTCTTTTCACCCAAGCTCCAACTTAGTTTTACAGCTCCCTGGTTCACAAAAGTACTTCATTCCATAGGCAAATTCATAAAGACAGAAAGTAGAAAAGACGTTACCAAAGACTGGGGGAAGAGGAGAGTTAGGCTTAATGGTTACAAAGTTTCTCTTTGAGGAGACGAAAACATTTTGGAAATCATAGTGAAGGTTTATTCAACACTGAATGTAATTCATGCCACAGAATGAGACACATAAAAATGGTTACAATGTCAAATTTTACGTTGTATGTATTTTACCACAATAAAAAAAATTCACAAAAAGTATACTTCATTCTAGCACAACTAGACCAATTGCTTCTTCTGCTCTGAACCACACACCCCGATTAATTTTTACCTTTCCACAAGGCAGAAAAAAAATGGTCTGTCCATATCGTCTATGATTTCTCGAACCTCGTGAGGCTTCCGGCTTCCTCCTTCTGATCAGTGAAATATTACAATAAAAATTTCAGACTGGGCTTCCCTGGTGGCGCAGTGGTTGAGAGTCCACCTGCCGATGTGGGGGACACGGGTTCGTGCCCCGGTCTGGGAAGATCCCACATGCCGCGGAGCGGCTGGGCCTGTGAGCCATGGCCGCTGAGCCTGCGCGCGTCCGGAGCCTGTGCTCTGCAACGGGAGAGGCCACGGCAGTGAGAGGCCCGCGTACCGAAAAAAAAAAAAAAATTCAGACTGTCTCTAGTGGCTTTTATTGCTTTTCTGTCCCAAGTTTATAGGAACATTCTTTTCTTTCTTCTCAGTGAGACCTTCTAATAAAAGCCTACAGAAATAGCAAAACAAGTTCATGTCATGGATGCCACTTTCTAACCAGATAGGTGGTCTCTCATGGAGTTACTTTCTCCAAGGAGGTCATGAGTGCTCTGGACCGTCACGCCATGCACTGTGGTCTTATCCTTCCCTTTTCAAAAGCAAGCTGGCTGGGAGATTTCCTCGACCGTATGTAACCGCCAAATGCCTGAACATGTTAACATCCCTCTTTTTTTTTTTTTTTTTTTTTAGTGGAGAACACTGATGCCACACTTTAAGCTTTATTTTAGGGAAAAATAATTGAACGCCTACTCTGTTTAAAAGGATGCTACAGTTACTGAACAGCAGCTTTGCTATCACTGTGGGATGTCTAAAATTGAAGAGTTCATATGTCCGCAGGAAGAGTCTTAAGCAAGCTTTACTCCAAGAACCTTGCACTCAAAACAGCAAGGTCCTACTGCAGAGCACGGGGACCTACATTCAATATCCTGGGATAAACCATAATGGAAAAGAATCTGAAAAAGAATAGATAGATATGTGACTGAATCACTTTGCTGCACACCTGAAAGTGACATAACATTGTACATCAACTCTACTTCAATTTTTTTTTTTTTTGCAGTACGCGGGCCTCTCCCTGTTGTGGCCTCTCCCGTTGCAGAGCACAGGCTCCGGACGCGCAGGCTCAGCGGCCATGGCTCACGGGCCCAGCTGCTCCACGGCATGTGGGATCTTCCCGGACTGGGGCACGAACCCGTGTCCCCTGCGTCGGCAGGCGGACTCTCAACCACTGTGCCACCAGGGAAGCCCTCTACTTCAATTTTTAAACATCAATAAAAAAAATCTATCAATCAATCAATCAGTCAAAAGAACTCTACACTCAGAGAGGATGAGGAGGGATTCTGGGACTATGGCACCAAGAAAGCAACCTCCTCTGCCTCCATGCTCACCTCCATTGATCTGCTCACCTCCATTGATCTGCTTCTCATGGGGTCCTCTTGCAGAAGCCTAAGGACAGTGGGGGCCAGGTGAGGCCGTCAGCTTTGTGGGGTGGAGAAAACCACCAGAAGTATTTTTCCCCTTGGGCTGGGGAAGTACCTGGAGCCCAGGCTTGGGAAGACCAAGGATGAGAACAAGATAGCAGCAGATGCTGGAAAGAGGTGGGCCCGCAGTCATCTGCGATTCTTGTGACGAAAGTTGACATGGATGGTGCTCTTGGCATTGGGCAAGGTGACAGCCCTGATTGATATTGCTCCCCCAAGACCCTCACACTGCAGCCACCCCCCACCAACACGCACACACAAAAACTCAGCAGAAAAGGCTGAGACTTCTCACCTGCTACTCTGACATAGTGGAGGAGCACCTAAGAGAGAAGGGCTGCAACCTAAGAATCCTCTATCTGGCCAAGATCTTCCAACAGTCAGGAAGCTATCTGAAGATAAGCAAATAGCCAGAAACTATGATACTCAAATACCCCTTTCCAAGGAAATAGTTAAGATTCAAAACCAACCACAGAGGAACCGGAAGAGAGGTCTCAAGATGGAAGAAGATGAATAGCAGAGGTCCAAACCACTCAACCCCTCAAGGATATACAGGGCCTTTTTATAAACACAAAGCTGACTTTTGTTAAAGCAGTATAAGAGACACAGCATTTATGCCCCAAACTCTACAAGTTAAAAGCACAGAGCAAAAGCGATGACAAATTCAAGAACTATTTGATAAAATTACTATTATAGTCAGAGTCTTCTAGATATCTTCCTGAGACAGCATATCCAACAGGAAAAAAATAAGCAAGAACATAGAGGAATTGAAAAATACAATCAATGAGCTGGATATAACTGGTACTTATATAGAGAACCTTACATCCATTGAATAGGGAATGTACATTATTTTCAAAGGTCCAAGAATATCTATTAAAGTTATCATAAAGTTATCATAAAGAAGTTATCATAAAGAAGTGACGCAAGTCCACAATTAAAACCTTAAACATTCAAAAGCACTGAGATTTTAAACATCACAATTTTTCAGTTCATAATCAAATAAAATTAGATACAAGCAACTCACAGACATAGAAAACAAACTTATGGCTACCAAAGGGGAGTGGGGGAGAGGGATAAATTAGGAATTTGGGATTAAAATATACACGCTACTATGTATAAAATAGATAACCAACAACAACCTACTGCATAACACAGGGAACTATACTCAATATCTTGTAATAACCTATAATGGAAGAGAATGTAAGAAAAGGATATATATATTTCTACATATGTATAATTGAATCACTTTACTGTACACCTGAAACTAACACAACATTGTAAGTAAACTACATTTCAATAAAAATTTTTTTAAAAGATACAAGTGTCAAAAATGACCAAAAATCTTATCCATTTGGAAACTAAAAAGGAGCTGTTGATAATCTGTCGATTAAAAAGGAACCCCAGAAGAAAAATTACCAGCTATCTAGAAAGCAACAAAAAGCAGTGCACAGCATACAAAACCTGTAAGACACAGTGAGACCCATCCCCAGAGTTCATGGTCTTGAACGCATCTATGACTAAAGAAAAAAGACCAAGAGGTGCTAAGAATTCATTTTTATAATTTCCTAAAGAGAACAACAAAAGAAACCCAAAGAAACTAGGAAGAGAGATAAAATAAAGATAAAACCCCAAAGTAATAAGGTACCATAAGAGGATAGCAGAGGATAAATTAAATCCAAATGTTGCTTTTCTTGGCCAAGACTTATGAAAAAGATAAACCCCTTAAAGGAAAGAGACAGCAAGAGAGATAAAGAGAGTGTGAGCAAATATGGGTAAGAGTAGAAAGGAGAAATAACCACAGAGACAGAAGCGATTAAAATAATTTAGAACAGAATAATCAATTCTACAGCAACAGTTTTCAAAATTAGAAAGGATGGATTCCTAGCAATATGATAAAGTGTGAAAATCGACTCAGCAAAAAAATTAAAAAATTTGAAATATCAAAGAAAAACTAGAGATATTGATAAAAGACCTTCATAAATGTCTTTAAAAGCTATAAATATGGGGCTTCCCTGGTGACGCAGTGGTTGAGAATCTGCCTGCCAATGCAGGGTACATGGGCTCGAGCCCTGGTCTGGAAAGATCCCACATGCCGTGGAGCAACTAAGCCCGTGTGCCACAACTACTGAGCCTGCGCGTCTGGAGCCTGTGCTCCGCAACAAAGAGAGGCCGCGATAGTGCACCGCGGTGAAGAGTGGCCCCCACTTGCCGCAACTAGAGAAAGCCCTCGCACAGAAACGAAGACCCAACACAGCCACAAATAAATAAATAAATAAATAAATTTTTTTTAAAAAGCTATAAATATTTGGGAGACATTAGAGCTATGTGACTGTGGACTGTATATTAAATAATATTTGGGATTATCACTAATTTATATTGCTGTTGCAAGTTAACTATGACAATGCCCTCATTCTTAAAACTTTCATGCTAAGATATTTAGGGATGAGATTCCATGATGCCACGCACACACACACACAACACATACATATATGGCACTACCACCATAAATTACAGTAATCAAAACAGTATAGTATCGGTATAAAAACAGACAAAGTTAATCAGGGGAACAGCCTAGACAGCTCATAAATAAAGCCACACCCATATAGACAACTGATTTTTCTTTTTAACATCATTATTGGAGTATAATTGCTTTACAATGGTGTGTTAGTTTCTGCCGTATAACAAAGTGAATCAGTTATACATATACATATATCCCCATATCCCCGCCCTCTTGCGTCTCCCTCCCACCCTCCCTATCCTACCCCTCTAGGTGGTCACAAAGCACCGAGCTGATCTCCCTATGCTATGTGGCTGCTTCCCACTAGCTATCTATTTTACATTTGGTAGTGTGTATATGTCCATGCCGCTCTCTCACCTCATCCCAGCTTCCCCTTCCCCCTCCCCGTTAGACAACTGATTTTTGACAGAGGCACAAAGGCAACGCAACCAATGGTGACTTTTCAACAAATGCTGCTGGAAAAGTTGGATTTCCATATGCAGAAAAAGTGAACTTGAATCCCTGCCTCTCGACACGTTAAAACCCAATACTATAAAACTTCTAGAAGAAAACACTGAAGAAAATCTTGTTGACCTTAGGTTAGACAAAGATTTATTATCCAAATCCATAAAAGAATGAATTTATACGTCGGACTTCATGAAAATGTAAAATCTCTGGCCTTCAGAAGACACTGATAAGAGAATGAAAAGACAAACCACAGATTAGGAGAAACTCACTGGAAAGTGTGTATGTGATAGAAGACCTGTACGCAGATTATACAAGGAACTCTCAAAACTCAACAAAGCCAGCCAACCAACACAAAATGGGCAAAAGATGTTAAACAGTCACCAAAGAAGATATATCTAGAAGGCAAATAAGCATAGGAAGAAATGCTCCACACCATTAATTAAGGAAATGCTAATTAAAACCTCAGGAGATCCCTGTTACAATGGCTACAGTTACAAGCGGTGGAAGGATGTGGAGGAATTGGAACTCTAATCCACTACTGGTAGGGATGTAATATGTTACAATAGCGAGGCAAATAGCTTGGCAGGTTCTTAAAAGTTAAACACATTATCTGGCAATTCTACTTTTAGATATTTACCAGAGAGAATAGACATGCCTTCAAAAACATGGATACAACTATTCATAGAAGCTTTATTTGTAATAGCCCCAAACTGGAAACGGCCCAAATGTTCATCAGCAGATGAACGGATGAACAAATTTCGGTATATACATACAATGGAATACAGTTCGACAATATAAAGGAATTTGCATACAAAAGCATGGATGATTATTCTGAGTGAAAAGAAGCCAATCACAAAAGACCACATATTATACGAGGTCATTTATGTGATATGTCCAGAACATGCAAACCTACAGAAACAAAAAATAGATTAGTGGTGCTTAGGGCTGGGGTGATGGGGAAGTTGGGGGTTCGTGCCCTGGTCCGGGAAGATCCCACATGCCGCGGAGCGGCTGGGCCCGTGAGCCATGGGCGCTGAGACTGCGCGTCCGGAGCCTGTGCTCCGCAATGGGAGAGGCCACAACAGTGAGACGCCCGCGTACCGCAAAAAAAAAAAAAAAAAAAAAAAATTGACTGTGGTGTTGACTGCACAACCCTGTGACTAGACTAAAAGTGCTTGTATGGTACTTTGAATGTGGGTGAATTGTATAGTATTTGAATTGTATCTCAATAAAACTGTTATGAAAATAAATAAAAGGAAAACCTTAGTCCCCTGGATTGTCTTCACAGGTATGTAACAGACAAGTTTATATAATCCCGATGTCTCAACTTATTTAAAATTACAGCATTCTACTCCTTAATACTTTTTATCTTCTTTTCCCTATTGTTTCCCACCGACACTTCCCCTTATCTAACATACTATATATCTACTTCCTCTCTTTTAGTGCCTATCTTTCTCAGTAGAATTCAACTCCATGAGTGTAGGGATTTTTCAATGGATTAGCCACTGCTGTATCCCCTTTGCTGAAACCAGTGTCTGGCACATAATAGTTGCTCAGTAGATATTTGTTGAACTAATGAGTAAATGAATTAGAACCACTGCTTCTGACAAATGCCTCTGAAGTGACGCACCTTTTGGCATGCACATGACAATCATGGTTTCAACCTCAGATTCAGCAGCAAACTGTCTCTAATCTCAAAATTCATATATTTAAATTTAGCAAACTGAACCACCTGTGAGGAAATGGGTGGCTGAAAATCTCAATAAATAACGGACTATGACATTCCCCAAAGAGTGGTGATCAATGTGCTGTATCTGCTGTTTCCACCTTAACATCTGGGATCTGATTCCACAGGCATTGTATTAACTAAGGCTTCAGGACTGTCAGCCACAGAAACAGACTCTAGCGGCCTTAAGCAAAAATGAAATTTATTCAAGGGAGATGTGGATCCTCGCAGGAAGCAAGTGAAGCCTGGAGACCGGTCTCATCATGGGAGCTCCAAGGAATTCCAGCCATCTGGCCAGTGATTTCAGGGAGTGAAAGTTGGGAAGAAATAATTTCAGCATCTGTTCTGCCTTATATCCCTTCTCTCAGGATTCAGAAAGTGGGGAGAATCCAATTAGTCCAGCTGGTCCAACGCCTGTCCTTGGCAAGGCAAGCATCCTGATGGACAGTCCTCCAGGCCCATGCACTTGGGGGAAAGGTCATTCTTCAATGACGTGTCAAGGTGTGTCCCCAGCAGAAGAGGGGACAGTGCTGGAGAGGAAGGAGCAATGGTGGTCGCTGCTGTCAGCTTTCTGTTTGGGGCCTTTTCGTGATTAGATGATTCATGTTTTCCTAAAGGGTGTGATTTCACTCAAGTTTCTACTCAGCAAGCTTGAGGACGCAAGTTATGTCATTATGTTCAAATCAATAGAATAGTCAAATTATACAATAATATCTACCTCTGAATCTCTTTCTGACTGATATGGATGGAATTCAATTGGGTCATTCTTGGGCAGGGGGATTGGGGGTGGTGAAAAGAGGGGAGCCGCTGTGTCTAGTACTAAGCCAGGCGCCCTTCTAGTCTTGGAGAATTTTCTTTGCCCATCAGCCTTCTGAACTTCTGCCCTTTCCCCACTCCACTGCCCCCAAAATTCAACTTCCTCCCCTCTTCCTAAGGTAATTCCTCAATGAACTTAAACTTTTGGGGAAAAGCTAGTGAGGGAGGCTATTTTCAGGCAATTTCTACTTAAGGTTCTGAATACAAACCTCTCTGGTCACTGTGTTCATTTCCTAGGGCTGCCATAGCAAAGTACCACAGACTGGGTGTCTTAAGCAACAGAAATTTATTTCCTGATCGTTCTGGAGGCTGGAAGTCTGAGATCAAAGTGTTGGCAAGGTTGATTTCTTCTGAGTCCTTTCGACTTGGCCTGTAGATGGCTTGCCTTCTTTCTGTGTCTTCATATGGTCTTATCTGTGCCTGTGTCCTAATCTTCTTTTCTCAACAGTCATTGTTTTAGGGTCCACCATATGACCTCATCTTACTTTACGTCTTTAAAGGCCTATCACCAAACATAGTCACATTCTGAAGTAGTGGGCATTAGGATTTCAACGTATCAATTTGGCGGGGGGCGGGCAGGGGGGTGCCCATCATTCAACCCATAACACAGTGGAAACACACAGGGAGAACTTTCTTGGACCAGGGGAGGAAGAGATATGGTGACAACAACACAAGTTAATATGCCTCAGTGAATTAACCAGGTATGTTCTGTGACTGGGCCAGCAGTCACCTAACTTGTGAACTCTGCTTCGTCCTTGTTTTGCTTTTCTGCATTAGTAGCCGAGTCAGGGAATGGCAAACGTGTCTGATGTGGTTGATGCTTGTGTGTTGTGAAATCAGAGGAAGGTGGGAGCAGGGGAGTTAAGCCTGAGTTGTATTACTAACCAACTACAATCTTTATGCCCTAAAGATTCACAGAAACCATTTGCAAGTTGGTTCTAAGCCCCATTCACTTATTCAACCAGGGAACTAGAGTACACTTGGGTTAGGGTCCTGCTTTGTGGAGTCCTGCTTGCATCTGAATCCTGGTTCTGCTGCTTATGGACTGTGTGGCCTTGGGAAAAGTTACCTCCTGATGCTTCCGATTTCCTCCTGATGCTTCCGATTTCCTGTCTACAAACTGGATAATAATAATACTGTCTGGGGCTTCCCTGGTGGCGCAGTGGTTGAGAGTCCGCCTGCCGATGCAGGGGACGCGGGTTCGTGCCCCGGTCCGGGAAGATCCCACGTGCCGCAGAGCGGCTGGGCCCGTGAGCCATGGCCGCTGAGCCTGTGCGTTCAGAGCCTGTGCTCCGCAACGGGAGAGGCCACAACAGTGAGAGGCCCGCGTACCGCAAAAAGAAAAAAATAATAATAATAATACTGTCTGATCCGTAGTGATATCACATGAAATGTGCTTAGAACAGGGTCTGGTCTCTACTAAGTGCCCAAGAAACATCAGCTATTATTTATTATGTGACAGCCAAGAAATTTTAAAATCGTACCTTAAAAATTTATAATCACCTGATGACTTGAGGGAGCTGTTTTATTCTCAAAGTTGATATTAAAAACAGAAATAAATACGTCCGCAGCTCTCTGAATGCCAGATCTGTGAAGACCTAATCCATTTAACGCGACAGCTGCGCTGGGAGCAGCCGGGGGAGAAGTCGCAAAGCCTGGGACCGTATAATGCACAGTCTGTGGACCATCACTTTGCCCCTAGAGACTCTTGCTTTACATACATCTCTAGCCACCTTGCCTCCTGGGTTTTCCAGAAGCAGCAAATTAGAAAGTAAAGGAGGAAAACGCTTAGAAGCAGGAGCACTGAGAGTATCAAGAAGTGACAGGGGACAGTTTGTCAGCTAAGGAAGAAGCAAGAAAATTAAAAAGCCGACCAAAGTCCCACATAACTCAATAACCTCCCGAGGGCTTCCCCGCACGGCACAATGATTGATGTTCTTAGGGGTGACCCGAAGCCCTTCATTCCTTGCCATGGAAACGGCCTCTCCATCCACTCTGCTGCCCCAGCATGAGAAATCAACTCTCTCCTGGCTCCTTCCCTCCACAGCTATCTAGTTGGTCACCAAGTCCTATCCATTCCCTCTCAAATGGATCTTGAGGCTCTGGGGCCTGACAAAAATGGGTGGACATCCTGAAATATTAACCCACGGTCCCCAAAGCGCTACCTTATTATTGTCTGCTGGACATGAGAGACTTCTACCCGGCCTCCCGGCCTCCAGCCTCATTGTCTAAGGACAGTATAATCAGGGTGGGGTGGGGAACACACTCATAGCCAGTGAGTACCTATCAGGTGTCAGGCAGCATATGCTCATCATTCTGTTCCGATCAAAAAATGACACCTCTTGGGCTTCCCTGGTGGCGCAGTGGTTGAGAGTCTGCCTGCTGATGCAGGGGACACAGGTTCGTGCCCCGGTCCGGGAAGATCCCACATGCCGCAGAGCGGCTGGGCCCGTGAGCCATGGCCGCTGAGCCTGCGCGTCCGGAGCCTGTGCTCTGCAATGGGAGAGGCCGCGACAGTGAGAGGCCTGCGTACCGCAAAGAGAAAAGAAATAAAAAAATAAAATAAAAAAATGACACCTCTTAACAGAGGCACAAAGTTGCTATTTTAAGTTATTTTAGAAAATCTAAGTAGATGTATTTAGGGTGAATTAGAGAAAGTGAAGTCATCAGCTTGATAATTCAGACCCCAAGCACCACTTTCACTTCAATTATACAGATAATTGAGAGAAAACCGAGAGGAGAGTGGGTAGCTTAGAGCAGCCCTTAATTCGTCACTGTGAACAGACCAAGGTTTGGTTTTCCTTCTGTTTCCGTATTTCACTTTATTCTTCTCTTCTTATGCCACCACAAACTTGAGGAAACATTAACGTGGTGGGTTTTCATAATATCTCTATAGTAGCTCCCTTTTGACCCATCTCAAGTTCTCTGCCGTGGCTCTAACGCAGGGCAGGGCCGTGGGCCGCGCTGGGTGTTGGCCGTGTGAGCTGCTTTTGCCGGTGAGAACAAGCTTAGATGGGACTGGCTTATGTTGCAGGAATCACCGAGTTCTCTGTGCAGGAGGATCCAGTGTCCACGCTCACATCTGGGTTATTCTCCGCTCACTTTACCCAAGGCTGAACTCCAAAAGACCCATTAACACAAACGCCACAAAGAACTTAAGATTTGTATTTTAAGAAAATTCTCATTATTTTCATTTTAACTCTGAACTGAATGCAGAATGTGCCTAGCGTCTATAACGCAGGCATTTCTAATAATCAGCTTCCTCCTGATCATTAGGTCGATAAAGTGCCTTCCAATTACGAGTCTTCAATGGAGCATTTTGCCTGCAGTGAAGCAATCTGGTTTTTAGCTTGAAAACCTTTGAGTATCAGCTGACTTCATTTAGGTATGTACTTGTTCTGGTTTGTTCTGGGGAGTGCCCTTTATGAACAACTGTCAGTCTTTGACAAAACACGGCTATTCACGCACTGTCATCACCTCTATTGCCTGTACAGAGCCTGCTGTCCTGGCTTTTCCTCTCTGGTGTGTGTTCCCCAGACTTGATATGAGCATCTCACGCATCTCGGCAGTGCCATGTCATTAGATCAACAGCGCTCAGTGTTTTGTTCAGACGAATCTCTCAGTCACCAAGCAGCACCTCGGATGGCCAGGTCACACTGCCTGGAGACAGACTGCCCTTACACTGACATCTTCTCTGCCACATCTCTGAGCTTTGCAGTGCATGTCACGGAATGTCACACAGCCATGTGAGAGCACTGCTTCCCCACCAAAGCGAAGCAGAGGGTGGGCACAAATCCACAGATAATTCATTCTTAATATCTACTCACCCACCACCTACTCTCCCATCCCTCGATTGCCTGGGGTAATGCCTATTGAAACTCCAACCTTCTTCTGGTTTATTTTAATCTATAATGTGCTCACATTCTGAGCAAGAGAGAGAGAGAGCACAAGAATGCTTCTGGTTTTGTTCTGTCTTTTAAACATTTTGGGCCAATTTTACATTTATATGGAGTAGAAATCGATGCAGATAAAATACTTTTGCTTAGAATTGTCAGCACTTGGGTTCTTTTAAAGTGTGGCTTTTGACCTAAGTTGGTCAAATAATTGCATAGATCCAGCTTAAATCACTTTCAAGCTTTTCAGACATTTTCAGACATTTATAAGACAACCAGTTTTTGCATGACTCCATGAGCAATTCTTTTTTATCCTGTCTCTTCCCTCTTTTTGCTGAGTTTTCTCTTCTGATCCCTTTATAAACAATCTAGAACACATGTAAGTGATGTCAGAGAAATATGCACTCCACCTCCTCCGAAAGCCTGGGAGCACAAAGAAAAGTTTCTTTCTATAATTTCTTTAAAAAGATACTTAACAAAATAACATTTAATTTTTCTTCTAATTAGATGTCTTACTATTACCCAAAAGAAGAAAATTTAAATTGTCTGTAGTTCTACCTTTCAGAGATCATCACTGTTACCATGTTAGTGTGTATGGCCACCTAGTCTCTCTTTTATTATTATTATTATTATTTTGGCTGCGTCGGGTCTTAGTTGCGGCGCACGGTCTCTTTGTTGTGGTGCGCGGGCTTCTCTCTAGCTGTGGAGTGCGGGTTTTTTCTCTCTCTCTAGTTGTGGCGCACAGGCTCTCTCGTTGAGGCACGTGAGCTCAGTAGTTGTGGCACGTGGGCTTAGTTCCCCAACCAGGGATCGAACCCACGTCCCCTGCAGTGGAATGCGGATTCTTTACCACCAGGGAAGTCCCAGCCACCTAGTCTCTCATAAACACAGAGAATGTGGTAAAAGCTTTCCATAAATTTTGAAGTCAAACTTAATGGTAAAAATGAAGTCAAGATTTGGTAGCAAATTGAAATAATTCCAACAGTCAAATAAAAATTACTTTATATAAGTCAGAAAGAGAAAGACAAATACAGTATGCTAACACATATATATGGAATTTAAGAAAAAAAACTGTCATGAAGAACCTAGGGGTAAGACAGGAATAAAGACACAAACCTACTAGAGAATGGACTTGAGGATATGGGGAGGGAGAACGGTAAGCTGTGACGAAGTGAGAGAGTGGCATGGACATATATACACCACCAAACGTAAAATAGATAGCTAGTGGGAAGCAGCCGCATAGCACAGGGAGATCAGCTCAGTGCTTTGTGACCACCTAGAGGGGTGGGATAGGGAGGGTGGGAGGGAGGGAGACGCAAGAGGGAAGAGATATGGGAACATATGTATATGTATAACTGATTCACTTTGTTATAAAGCAGAAACTAACACACCATTGTAAAGCAATTATACTCCAATAAAGATGTAACACACCATTGTAAAGCAATTATACTCCAATAAAGATGTAAAAAAAAAAAAGAGAGAGAGAAAAAAATTACTTTACAATGAACTTATTCCTAAAAAGCTGGGGCCAATTCTGATGGAGCTGTCTGGGAAGATTAGCTAAAGTACACAATTCCAAGCTTCTCATAGTGGTATTTATGCTAAGTGTTCTTTAATGAAGGTGGAAGAGCTTAACCCCAGAAGAGTACCAAGCTTAGAAACCTGCAAGAAGACTGGATTTGTGTAACAGGGGCAGAAACTGACGTCCTAAGAGAAATGGTCAAATAGGGAATTCTTTTTAAGGATCCTACTTCCATGTACTACCATAATGCAATTTCTTTTATATTTTTGATCAATGCTTTTCTTAAAATTAGGATCTCGTATTGGGAAGGGCACATACACCACCTTTCCGCTGGAAAACTGAAGAATGCCAACTTTCCTGTCTTTGTACAATTAAAACAGCAATTTGAAAACATGAACACTTGGCTAAAATTAGATAGGGATAGCTAGTCCTTTTACATTCCAGGGAGCCAAAGTATTGGATATATTCCCTATGACAGGGGGCTTGTCCAAGGATGGACAGAGGTTTCATAAGAGGTTCACTGACGAAAGACTTTGTACCAGTAGCCCAGCCTGGAAAAGAATACTGGTATTTTACGTAAATTTTCTATTTCAAATAACATTTCAACCATTAATTTATAGAAACAAAGGCAAGGATATCTCATTGCTCTGGTCTTATCCTCCAAAATAATTTGCTCTTTGGGCCGGTCTCTAGGTAAAGATTGTAACTAATGACTGGTTCCATTTGGGAAACCCATATTAATACAAAGAAAATTTTAAGAGGCCTATGGGCTCTTTTTTTTTTTTTTTTTTCAGTACGCAGGCCTCTCACTGTTGTAGCCTCTCCCGCTGCGGAGCACAGGCTCCGGACGCACAGGCTCAGCGGCCATGGCTCACGGGCCCAGCCACTCCGTGGCATGTGGGATCCTCCTGGACTGGGGGACGAACCCGTGTGCCCTGCATCGGCAGGCAGACTCTCAACCACTGCGCCACCAGGGAAGCCCTATGGGCTCTTTTGAACTGCACCCATGCCTAATTATTTCACACATTTATAGACATCAATGTTGCTGCCTCTGTATAGCAGCTGCTCTCTTACTTGGGGCTGCCACGTGCTACAGTGAAGCATCATTCACTGTCCCACAAAACAAGAACAGCCATGGATTTGGGTGTTAACCCAAATGACCAGCCAAAGCAGAATACAACCCGAATACAAGTGGGATCCCGCAGGGCTGGGGCTACGGGCCATGCCCTATTCAAACACCAGGAGAAAATGCACATCAAACGCCACTGAAATCTTTACTCAGTCTCACAAGAAAACACTTAATAGACAACATTTTTGTGCAAACCTAATTTCCCTTAAAAAGCCTCTCTTCATGATGCTCCACGTTTAAACTTTTACCCTGTAGCCAGTGACTTCTATTAAAACACTGTAAAAAATACAAAAACAAAAACAACACTGTCTTCTCTCACTCCTCTTCCAAGGGACCTTCTCCCCACATCCAGACCTAAACGGTTCCTCCATCTCTGCTGTCCCTGTCTTCACTCCCTGCCTTTATTTCTTTATCATCTGGATCCACTTATCCTCTCTTGCTTCTTTGTCTTTTGTTTTTCAATCCTCCCTAAGTAGGAATCCGTACCACAAAGCAGTCTGAAAGCTGACCAAGCAATCCAAAATCAAGAACCCAAGAAACCTTCCCTCTCTGATGGAACTAATAGGGATAAAATTGTCAGCTTGTGGAATCACAGGCATGCCTGTTTCCTACAAATGTTTGAAAAGTATTTTCAGAAAGCATCTTTCCACCTGTCTCCTTGCTCCAAAGACTGTCTTCCCCAAGAGAAATGCTCTATGTCTCTGAAGAAGGCCATTGCTTTATATCCATCCAACTTCTATGTTCCATCTAATTTATTCAATAAACATTTTGTGCTGGGTTACCAGGAAGAACAATTCTTATGATAAAATGGTAACACATTCAAATGGCTGTGAGAATCTGTACTGTGCTCTTTTATCTTTATACTTATACTCAGAGAACACGGGTAAAATATTGTGTAAATTACTCAGATGTGGGAAGGCATCTTGCAAACGGAGGAATCTGAGTTAGAACAAGAAAAACATGACCGGGAAAAGTGTTCTGGATAGAAGAAAGAGCATTTGCAAAAAAATCTCTCCTCTACGATACAGGGAAGAAAAGCAAAGAGGGGCATGACACTTCTCTTCAGATGTTTGGAGGGTTCCAATGTGGAAGGCAGAGCAGCCTTGCTCTGAGTTATTTCAGGGGCTGAGAAATGGGAAAAAGAGGCAGGAGTAAAAGAAGCCAAATGTACTCAATCTGAAAAAGAACTTTCTAATACATGGAACAACCTGATAACAGTGATAATAATATAATAATAGAAAATATTTATGCTTGTTATTATAGACCAAGCACTGTTCCTTTTTTTTTTTTTTTTTTTTTTTGTGCGGTACGCGGGCCTCTCACTGCTGTGGCCTCTCCTGTCATGGAGCACAGGCTCCAGACGTGCAGGCTCAGCGGCCATGGCTCACGGGCCCAGCCACTCCGTGGCATGTGGGGTCTTCCCGGACCGCAGCACGAACCGGCGTCCCCTGCATCGGCAGGCGGACTCTCAACCACTGCGCCACCAGGGAAGCCCCAAGCACTGTTCTTAATGACAGATATCCTTTATGGATAAAGAAAAAAATATATCAAATTAATCCTCATGATAACCCTCTACTATCACCATCCCCAATTTATAGATACAGAAATTGAGGCACAGAGATGCTAGGGAACACACCTAAGGCGCCACAACCAGTGGCTGGTGGTCCCTGGATTTGAACCCAGGCAGTCTGGCTCTAGTATTTGTGTTCTCAAGTAGTCTGCTATACCTGCCAATGCGAGAGCATATTTCCTATCACCGAAGGCTTCCAAGTAAAGGTTGGGTGGCCCTTCCGCTGGTGCCCTAGAAGAGTTTCTTGCGTTGAATGGGAGGCTGAGCTCTATCACTTCAAAGGCTCCTTTCACCTCTCAACCGGTGAGGCTGGTAACTCATCTCAAATCTTCCTGACAGGTTCATAACTCATCAGCACACATCAAAGTCTCCCTTTCTTTCCTCCACAATTCAAGAGTCATGGATTCACAAAACCATGAAACTCCCTCAGTCCCAGCGGCACGATGTTCCCTTCACACTGTCTTCTTATTCTCTCCCAAACTGTGGTTCTGTAGATCGACTCAGCCTTTCTGAAAAAACCCTTTCCAGCTTCCCCTCCTGCCTATCGGTTTCCTTCATCTGTATTCTCTCCCTGTCCACAACTGCATCATCAAGGTCCAGAAATCAGTCTGGCGAAGACACGGTTTACCTCTGAGATTCTGAGGGAGAAGACAGGAGGGACATGGCCGGTCATGCACAGATCAACAGGGCCCTTTCCAGGGCAGGATCTCTCTGCAGCTGTATTACTATTGTGGCTAAGAAGTCCTCAGGTCTTGAGGGCAGAGTGAGAGGACGGAGGAAGAGGAAAACGTGAGCTCTGTGTGTCAAGCTTGGCCACTCAGGCCTAGAGAGCTTTCTGCTGAAGGGTCTCTCAGCCTTGGCTTGCAAATGCGGAGACACCTACCCATATCCGCAGAAACAGAGGAGACTTCAGACATTTCTGTGTGTCTTAGGAACAGCTGGTGGCTCCTAGATGGATCTAATTAAGCATCTTCCTGGATGCAAGCAGTTCTAACTTTAAGATTAAGCACGTTGCCCAAACGACTGGCTTCAGACGTTTTATCCCAGACATGCCATTTTGTGGCACAGGCTAAAGTGCATTACAGAAATGACTCCACCCTGCAGCTCCGCCAAGTCAATTATATTGATGGATGAACCCAGGATGTCAACCGTCGGAATACAATGCTTCAGACCAGGCTCATTGTCCTTTAACCTTGTCATATCTGTGGCTATTATCCTTTCCCCTGACAGCCCCTCCTCAAATAATAAATGTCAGAGCAGATGAAAACTGACTGCATTTGCTTCAGTCAAATGAAGCAAGATGCAGCTGCGTTTCGGAATGGAATCTAGGCTGGACTCAGTTCTGTCACGGGAACTTGGGGCAGGTTTGGTCGGTCCCTTCCGGCTCTCCTTAACAAGCACTTCTAGTACCGTCTGGTCTGTCTCACTTGCTGAGACCGGCAGCAGGACACACGAAGCAAAAGAGACCGGCAAACAGCAGGATGGCTGATTTGGGGATGTAAAAGCCAGAATCAAAGAAAGACAATTATTGGGACTGAAATTCCAGGGCTCCTTGTTGATTCTGCTCCAAAATAGCTAAATCAAGAGATCCCTCTAGAACTCCAAATGTGTCCTCATCTCTCTGCTGTCATCATCATTAGAGGGTGTCATCAAGTGAGACCCTCTCCCCGACCCCCTAAAAGGGAGCAGACATCAAAGCCAGAGAGGTGGCCATTTACCAACAAGTTTCACTACCTCAAAAAAACAAATAAATAAAATAGTAATCAGGAGCCATGCAGTAAAATATAAAGAGGAAGAGAGAGAGAAGCAGCTCAACGAAGTCAGAGGGGAAGGCTACACATTAGGGGTCTTCTGTTCATCTGAACAGAATGCTGGGGGGAGGGGTGCGCCTAGCACGGAGAAAAGAAAGCAGAATAAGGGCACGGAGCCAGACGACAAGAAAGGGGGAAATAGTAAAAGAGCCTGAAATTCTTCTGTAAGAATTCTTTCTTTTCAGCTGAGTGGAGCCAGGATTTCCTGTAATTCTCCAGCCGTGTGCTGGCGTGGATATTAAGTGGGGCTTCTCTTCAGAAAAGGGAGACAGGGACGAGGGTGTTGGGCCCCGGTCGGGTTCTGTCTCGACAGCAACATCAAAGTCATCAGCTCTCACTCGGCGGCTCACCGAACCCACAGGACAGGCTGGCCTCAGAGGCAAAGCTTAGGTATCCTCGACAATCGCCAAAAGCCTTTTTGGTGGGCAAAACCATTTTCCGGGACCCTGCTAGTTCATACCCCAGAAAGATGAGTGTGCGATGCTGAGAAGTCAGCTCCGCCTTGGGTTGACATGGCAACGCAGCCTTGGCTTCCTTCTGTTTCCCAAGTTTCTAGTCTTGTCTGTGAAAAGGAGCAGCCCTCAAAGATAGAAGGAAGTGAAAGACTGAGAAAAAACCTTTCTTTGGGTATAATGGAAATAGGGTCAAAGAGTAGGAGAGAGATAAACAAACAGGGACCAAAGAATGGGAGATCTCAATAAAACCCAGGGCCCAGCAAGGCCACTTCACAAAGAGGAAGAGACACAAACTGTGATAGAAAGGAAGGTGACGACACTGAAAACCAAAGGAAAGAGCAATCATGGAGAGAGATTAGCTTGGGCTGCTGTAATTATCATTCTTGACATTCTGTAATTGACAAATCGGCATCTTGAGATCATGGGCCAAACAAACAGGCAAAGTGGTTTCCATCCATCCTATCCCTGGGTCTTGTGAGCACACAGAACTCACGTTACAGACCCTCCAACCACAAGTCCCAACATCTCTGATTCGTTTCCTGCCCAATAAGGTACATCCCCACCCACCCACGTTCCTCCACTTCAATAAGAAAGGCTTCTGCCATGCTTTCCCTCGTTCCTGCGGCCTCGTGACCACCCTGGTGCTTCTCCAGGTGGCCCTGCATGGCATGGTGTGTTCCCTCCTCCTGGGAACAGTGAGTAACAAACCCTGATTTCAAAGGCAGTTGTCTGTGTCTGCCATTGCAGCACAACTGATTTTAAAAACGCTGGGTACATTTTAAAACAGCTGCAACACATCAGTCTGGATCTTCAGGAGTGTGTGCACTTCTAAGTTGTGTTAGCATAGCAGTGAGACAGATTTTGTGCTCACAGCCCACATGATTTTGAAGGAGGTATTCACAAACCAGCTACTGATGACAAGAGCTAACCCTGTCTGACGACTTGCAAACAACGAGACTTTCTCATGACTAAACTCATTTCATCCTCACCCCAGCTCTACGAGGTAGATGCCATCGTCATGCCCATTTCACATATGAAGAAACAGACTCAGAGAGGGTGAGTAAGGAGCCTGTGGTGATTCAGTGGGTGGGCAACAGAACTCAGAGGCAGTCTGGCTCCCGTAGCTGGGTTTTTAATGCTATATTTATATTATGTTTATTCTTACCTCAAACCCACCTGCTACATACTAGTTCTTTCCCATTGTGACTGTCATAGAGCCATGAGCATGAGCAAACATTTAGTGAGGGCCAAAGGCATGCACTGCACTGTCCTAGGCACCAGAAGTACCTGTCTAGGAGAAAAGTGAACCCTACTCTTAAGGGATTCAATGAAAACATAACAGTCACTCAGTTCTTCTGCTGAGAACTGCCTGACAGACAGTAGGTGCTCTTGAAGATAAAAGGGAAGAGGAACCACAGGCTTCAGGATAGCTGGAAAAAGTGCACGCCTGTGTGTGTGTGTGTGTGTGTGTGTGTGTGAGAAGGGGCAGGGGGCGATTAACCTGGACCTTAAAGGAAAGAGAGGGGTCACAAAACGGAGAGCCGAGGTAAGGGTACGGAGGTGAGGTGAGGAAAGACAGGAGAGGAAGATCGCACATGGCCTGTCTACAGTTCAGCTGCAGTGACCCTATTCTGATTTGAGTGAGGGGTTAGGTTGAAATTGAAGAGGCTGGTGCAAGACGATGAAGGGTCTTCCATGGCGAGGCTAAGGAACCTAGTGCATTGAGGGAGACCTGTACGTAGCCAGGAGGAGAGGAGGACACAAAGAGCGGAGAGAGCAGGAGTGGGAGGTGGGGGGTCCGGAAGAGAAGACCATGGGGTTCACTGAACAAAGGCCCAGGCAGGCACAGAGAAGATGGGGAACGGCTGGAGCGACACAGCCCTTTGTTCCCACTTTGTTCTCCGATCTCTGGGATCAGAATCTCAGAATGAATAGAGAATGACCTGCAGTTAGATTACTGGTGTGAGAGAAAATGGAATAAAAATGAAGGGCATTCCCTGGGGGTCCAGTGGTTAGGACACCGTGCTTCCATTGCAGGGGGTGCGGGTTCGATCCCTGGTCGGGGGAACTGAGAGCCTCCAAGCCTCACTGCACGGCCAAACAATGAGAACAACAACAAAACACAATAATGCAGCTCTTGCCCTCCTTCTCTATTCCAAGTCCCATAGCAGCATTTTAAAAGCTGGCATATAGCAGGGTTTTGATGACCTGGATCACTAACATCATGGGCTAGTGTTGTATTTGTCAGTAAAACTTTTGCTTTAAGCAATTTTCTTTCAATTTTTAATGTTTTATTAGATAAATAAAAAGCTATTGAAGAAAATACAAAGTATAGGTATTACAAAGGAATATTCCAAATGACATATAGTCCTACCAGCTAGAGATAATGACAGTAATTTTTTTCTTGTATTAGCTAACCTTCCAGACATTATATATGTTTACATACATGTGTATATATACTTATAAGTGTATTTATATAAGTATACTTATATAAATATACTCATACTGTGTATAGTTCATTCATCAACATACTATTACTGTATTTCTATGCCAATAATTTTTTTAAAAGATTTTTTATTTTATTTTTTGGCCATGCCATGCGGCATGTGGAACCTTACTTCCCCCGACCAGAGATCGAACCAGGGGCCCCTGCAGTGGAAGCGTGGAGTCTTAACCACTGGACCACGAGGGAAGCCCCTCTATGCCAGTAATTTTAAATGCACAATTTTACAAAATGTTTCTGACTTACTAGTTATACGAAGGTACCATGAGTTATTTGTATATTCTACTTGCTTTCTGTTCTTAAGTATTATAAGCAATACCGCAATAAATACTGTTGCACGTATTTCCGTTTACTTGTCTGACTATTCAGGTAATTTTCAAAAATGGATGAAAAACGTTACTTCTCAGATTTTTTTTCCTTTGTTGCTTTCAATACATCCTCTTCCTCTCTACACATCTGGCTACCATTAATTTTCTCTTTGGTCAATTTTCTTCTGCTCTGCATAGTCTCACTTGAAAAACAACTATATACATCTCCCACGAAGAAGAATTCCCAATGATTTCTGTACCTACTCTGCCTGCGAGGAGAACTCCCCAGCCCTTACATGTGGGCTGTGCACAGTGACTTGCCTCCACAGTATGGTATGGAGAGGGGGGAACAGAGGAACTTTAGAGTGGAGAAACCTGACCAACTACCCAAGCCAGGGGATCAAGTCAACACCAGCAGTCACAATCACGCTGACATCATGTCCCCTTCAAAAGAGGTGATGAAATGGCACTATACCCCCATGGTCTTCCTCCCAGTAACCCACCACCCCACCCTTAGGATGAGAAACACGGCAGAAAAACTCCAGTTGTCAGCCATCCTACAAAATACCTGGCCAGACTCTTCCAAACAGTCCGGGTCATAAGAAGCAAGGAAAGTCTGAGAAACTCTCACAGCCAAGAGGGGCCTAAGGAGACATGGCAACTAAATGTAAGGTATTATCCTGGGGCGGGCGTTAGGTAGAAACTAAGGCCATCTGAATGAAGTACAGACATTAGGTTTACCAATAAAGAGGCATCAGGTCAAAACTAAGGCAATTTGAATAAAGTATGGATTTTAATACGTTTTAATAATAGTGTCCCTAGGGACTCCCCTGGAGATCCAGTGGTTAAGATTCCGCACTTCCACTACAGGGGGCGTGGGTTCGATCCCTGGTCGGGGAACTAAGATCCCATATGCTGTGAGGGGTGGCCAAAAAAGAAAAATAATAATAATAGTAGTGTCTCAACACTGGTTCATTAATTGTCACAAAGGTACCATACTAATGCAAGATGTGAAGAGTAGGGCAACTTGGCACCTAGAATATTAGAACCTTCTGTACTAGCTACTCAATTTATCTGTAAATATAAAGCTGTTCTATAAAATAAAGTCTATTAAAAACAAGCATAAGGGCTTCCCTGGTGGCGCAGTGGTTGAGAGTCCGCCTGCTGATGCAGGGGACACGGTTTCGCGCCCCGGTCCGGGAAGATTCCACATGCCGCGGAGCGGCTGGGCCCGTGAGCCATGGCCGCTGAGCCTGTGCGTCCGGAGCCTGTGCTCCACAACGGGAGAGGCCACAACAGTGAGAGGCCCGCGTACCGCAAAAAAAAACAAAACAAAAAACCACAAAAAAAAAACAAGCATAAGAGCACCTTACTTGTGGTTAGGGACCAATGTTACCTCCTCAGAGCCGTCTAAACGTGCAAGTGCACAGGTGTGGATGGAGCTTCAGGCCACTGTATATAGGCCCTCGTCAGGGCCTTCCCTGAGCGGCGGGGTGGGAGGAGAACAGTGAACAGGGTGCTGAGTGTGGTACCTGCTTAGTGAAGAGGAGCCACTGTTACCAATTCTTCTTTCTTACGTCACTTCAGCCATTATTACCCTTTTCTGAGCCCAGATTTCCTTAAGGTTAAAGGTATGTGTTTAACTTCTGAGGTACTAAGACAAAACTGTAGAAACGCTCCCCACCGTGACCATGACCATCGTCAGCTACCACTTACCTTGATTTCAAAAGAAGTAACCCCACCAGCCCACCCTCCTCCTTCTAATAGATCTTCCTGAAATTCCAACCTTGCTTGAATATGCGTATCCAGGCTAGAAACTCCACACTCCCTTTCCTGCCACTACACCAACAAGGAAAAGGAGAGTTTTCACAGTAGAGTAAAACTCCACCACCAGGACCACCACCAATAATGGCAAAAAGTGACCACAACTGAAGCAGCTTTCTCCACGTGGATTTAATTTGCTCCCTGACAAGCTGAAGGCTTTAGGGGATGAGATGTCCACCTGAATGGCTAATTCTTCATGAGAAGACCCTGGGTCGGAAAATGTGGCAGTAGAGGGCCACCATCGAGTCACAGTCTCCAATAAGAGCAAACCGTAGGAATAATGCTATTATCATGGTGTAAAACACACTAATAACTTAAACGTTTCTTGTTTGATGGTGACTCAATTTTTTAAAATATGGGTAGCTTGGACTACTTCTAATAAAAATAGCTAACGTTTACTGAACACTTGCTATGTGCCAGGCTGTTTTCAGAACTACATGTTTCTTAACTTATTTAATCATCACCCTACTCTATGAGGTAATTGCTATTATTGGCCCCATTTTACAGACAAGAAAATTGAGATGCAGAGAGGTCCAGTAGCTTAAAGTCACATGGCGGGAGAATTCACATCATGACAGTTTGATTCTACAACCCATACTCAACCTCTATGCCATAAAAATACACATGTATCCTTACATACATATATGTGTACCTACGCACATATACATATAAGTATATATGTGTGCATATGTTTGTGTGAATACACATAAACACATATCTTTACTATAAAACATTCTAAAATTAACACTGTTTAATTTTTCATGACAAGCTCTGTTTCAACTGAGCTCAAAATAGAAAACCACTGACTTATTAAAGGCTCATGACAACCTTTGTAGATGACACTGTATACAGATGACACAGCAAAAGTAATGGTTTGGTACTTGAAGATGAATTCTTAAGTAAAATCCAATTTTCAAACCAGTTTTAGCAGACAGAAGCCTCTGAAGATTATTTGAATGTTATATAGAAGGAAGAAGCTCTCCCTTAGGACCACTATTACTAGAGATACAATATTTCAGTACAATCGGAAAATTCGAAGTCCCTTTGGAGCTGGAGGGAAGTGGATTTCTCTAATGAATGCTAGTTCCAATTCTCCTAAGAAAAATAATAAAGGCCAGATTGATTATCTTCTGGAGCGACTGAGTACGCACTTCTTAAACCTCCCCACAGGTAGCTGACCTCTGACTTGGTATTTTGAGTCTGTAGGTCACAGACGTGTCATTTTCATGAGTGAGTAAGTACATAGATAACCTGAGAAATGAATTCTCCTGGTATTTTGAAGACTTTTTTTCAGCTATTTTTAATGATATATAATTTCAAATACCTTTAAGGCATAGCAGAATTGTTTAAGTTATTTCTGCACCAATGTCACCTAAGTGGGGAAAGGCCCCATTTACAGTAGCCCAAAGACCCTTAGAGGGAAGTCTTTTTCAGCACCAAGGACCAGGATGAGAGCTGGAGAGCTGTGGTCCTAGGAGAAGGCCGACTGAAATAGCAGATATGAGAAAGATTAGAAGCAGTCAAACATAAACAGAGCCCATGAGGTTATTTGAGCATCATATGCTGTAATGGTCCATATGATGGCTGAAATCTCCCCACGGGCGTGTATCATAAAACCGCAGGTTTTCTCTGAGTGATTAGGAGTACTGCTTCTGCTCATGTTACCATGGTGATACCAAGGCCCATTAAAAGGGAGTTCTCTAAAGTATTGTGTTCCATGTCTGCGTATACCTCTGTGCATGTAAATGAGGGGTGATGCACACACCCACCAATGCTCACACGCGGACATGCAGGCACACACAAGCCAAATGAACTGCCTGATTCTTACGTTAGGGAGGAATTTGATTCCAGTACTAACTTATTTTCAATCTTCTTATAAGTGGGTCATCAGGTGGAGGTAGGAAGATTCACTGTTACACAGGAATTTTCTTTGTAACTATGGCCCTTCCTGAGGCAAAGTTCTCCCTTCTCAAGATCAGTGGTGAAATATAGGGTAGAGAGGGATGCCAGGTGAAATGTAAACATGAGGACTGTTTTAAGTATTTTCTTTTCTTTCTTTTTTTTTTTTTTTGGCAGGGGTTGGGGAAGTCCATTGGAACTTTACTCTCTCGGGCAAGTCAGGGGCAGCCTTCATTGTGTGCACAGCTGTTATGAATTCCTAAAAGGAGATAAAACAAATTTATCCCCTCTTATTTATTACTTTGGTCAAAGGACTCACCTGGTTGCCCGAGCTGACATCCTCAGTTACCCCAGCGCTTGCCCTCTCTTCTACCTCCAGCATCACCAGTCACCCAGATGCTCAAATAAGCCGCAGTGGTCCTTGCCTTCTATCCTTGCCCACAGCATTCACTCTGTCTCCAAATCCAGTGCAGTTTCTTCTCCCAGCCTCTTAAGACAAAGGTCTTCTCTCAATCCCCACAGTCACAGCATTAATTCAAGCCCTCATCATCTTTACTAGGACTATTGCAGTAGCCTCTTAGTGAACTGCCCTAGTCCTGCTGTCCCCTAAGCCATCACCCACACTGCCAAAGATCTTTCTAAAACAGATACAGCGTTGTCACTGCTTTATTCAACAACACCCTTGACAAAGCATTCAAGACCCTTCACCATCACATTCCCAGGCATTTCTCCCAGTTAAAATCAAGAGGCCGGCACGCCCCTTGAGACTTAGCCCAAAGTTCAGCTTGAGGCCCTATCCTGGGTTCTGAGGAAAGTTTACCATTCTCCCCAAGATTTTTCCTAATTTCTATGGTTTATATTCTGTGAGTCTAGAGGCACTAAAGTTGATTTGTGAGATTAATGTATTGTATTGAGGGCTTACTATATAGGAGACACTATGGTAAATGTCGTACACACATTATTTCATTTAACATCCCCCAAACCACAAAGAGGTTACGACTGCTATTCATTCTGCTTTATGGATAAGGAAACTGAGGCTTAGGGAGAACCAAGCCCAAAGATACCCAGACAGTGAGTGGAAAGCAAGTGGGCGGTCAGGTGTATCAGACTCTACCCTACTCTATGCTACCACCCTTCCTCTTTCTTCATTTCTTGATCGTTCATTTATTTATTCATCCATGAACGAGTGCCTTTGGGTGTCAGGTACTGTACTATGAATGGGGGCAGATAGTGGGAAGAAGAAGAAATGATGCCTGCTCCTAAAAGGAAAGCATTCAGCCGGTCATGACGGCATCTCAAGAGCAAAGGTAAACCTGACCACAAAGTGCTCTGGGCCACCATGACCCTAAAGCTCTTCATTGCTCACCTGGCATCCAAGATCCTCTGTCACTTCCCTCTTCCCTCCACCTTCATCTACCCTTCTATTCCAAGAGACCAGCCTCTGTCCTCTACTCCAGACAGGCCAGTTTTCTCTGCAAATATGCCAGGTCATTCCCACTTCTCTGGCTGTAAGCGCTTTGATGTTTCCCTGCCTAGATTATTTTCTGCCCCCCTCAGTCCTGTCTACCCTTCAGCACCCATCTCAAGCCCCACCTCCTCAAAGAAGCATCTCCAGATGACCCCTGGTGACAATGCTGTCTTCTCTTCAAGTATTTACATAATACATTGTTTTAATCAATTTGGTCCTCTGTCATTTTCTGTTTGATCCCCAATCCGTTGATTTATTTTGTTTAATTTTTATTGGAGTGTAGTTGTTTTACAATGTTGTGTTCGTTTCTGCTGTACAGCAAAGTGAATCAGCTATACATATACATATATGCCCTCCTTTTTGAATTTCCTTCCCATTTAGGTCACCACAGAGCACTGAGTACAGTTCCCTGTGTTATACAGTAGGTTCTCACTAGTTATCTATTTTATACATAGTAGTGTATATGTGTCAATTCCAATCTCCCAATTCATCCCACCCTCCCTCCCCTGCCTCCATATCCATACGTCCGTTCTCTACGTCTTTGTCTCTATTTCTCCTTTGCAAATAAGTTCATCTATCGTTTTTCTAGATTCCACATAAAAGCGATATTATACGATATTTGTTTTTCTGACTTACTTCACTTTGCATGACGGTCTCTAGGTCTATCCATGTCTCTGCAGATGGCACAATTTTGTTCCTTTTTATGCCCAATCCATTGCTTTATTATCGAGTCTTTTATGCCTCCTTCAGATCCTTTGCAAAATTTCACCCATTTTCAGTAGGAAGGTAGCTCAGCATAGCACTTAACAGTGTAGGCTGTTTAGCTGAACAATCCCTAATAGGAATTCTCTTCCCCCCGTTTGTTAGCTGTGTGTCTTGGGACATTTAGGTGCCTTCACTGAGTCTCAGTTTCTTCATCTGTAAAATGTTGATAGGAATAGGCTTTACCTCATAGAGTTGTCATGTAGATTCAAGTGTGTTACACTTTAGAAAAAGCCAAGAAACACACAGACGCCCCCCACACAGAGGCAAGGGGGAATCCTGTTTTAGATGATATTCACTAGGTATATGTTGTAGATGAACTCATGAAAAAATAAAGTCTAGGTAACATCACCATCTAGAGGGATAGAACTCTGAACACACAAATGCAGGAAAATACATGAGCATGAACTAAACTCCGTACTGAGGACTTATAGTCATTTGGAAGGCTAAAATGAACTATGCACATAATACAGATGTTAGCTGAGTCATTATGTTTGAACCAGACCTCCTTTTTGATAGATTTTGAGAAGTCCAATGCCATTGTCAAGATTTCTCTAAATTCCTTGGCGGGGGGGTTCAGGTATTTGTGAATCACCATGGCCCTGAGCTCTGAGTTCTGCTGAATTAATCCTCAAGGTTCCCACACCTTGTCAGTTCTTTCTTCTTAATTTCCATTAAATGAATCGCTTACACAACCACAACATCTTACTGAACGTCTAGGGAAGATTTATGTAGGATTTCTGCTGAAGAAATTCAAACCACTAAAAATCAATGCTATACAGTCCTGTTCTTAAAACACCCATGGCCATTTCCATGGCTGAGTTGCAGTCTCCCTCTTGGTTACCTGGTGTTTGACTTCTTCCCACCACCACTTCCACTGTTATATGGAATTCTTTCTAACACACAGATATGTAACCAACTGTCATCTTTACTCCTGCAAAATCTGTGCTCTTAGGGCCTTCTCTTTTGCCTTAGAAACTCATCAGGTATTTTTCCAGACAGAGACTGTTATCTTCCTAAGACGGACTCTGGCCCCTGTTACTAATTCATTTTTTAAATCCATCATATCTAAATTATGAAAGTTATCCAAGCTGATCAGAACACTGGTGTCCCCGCCACTAAATGTGTCATCTGTGGCACAACTAGGCCACTTCTGACATATCTATAGAATGAGACGATCAAAATTATTGTTACTGTCTACCAAACCATATGTGACAATTGTACAACTAAAAGATGAAAACATAATTATATCTGTCCAAAAGCAGTTAGGGAACATAGCTCTGCCTCAGGTATATGAACATGAGGGTACACAAATCTTCACAGGAAATCACAACACACGCCCATGATTTAAATTTGTTACCAATGTGCCCAAGAGGAAGGTACTATTATCTAGCCTTCAAGAGGAAAGGTGAAGAATTAACTGCTAAGTTATCAACAAAGTTATCTGCTAAGTTATCAACAAAGTTATCTTAGCCATGAGATCAACAAACATTTATGATGTCACACCCTTTCTTAGGAAGAGGAGTGGCTGAGCAGGGTAGTTCTAGCTCAGAGCGTCTCCTGATGCAGCAATCTGTTGGTTGGGACTACACTCATCTGAAGGCTTGACTGGGGCTGGATCTATTGGTAACAGATCTCAGCCCTTTGCAGGCTCTTGGGAGAAGTTCCTCACCACACAGGCTTCTCCACAGGACTGCTTGAGCAGCTTCCCAATGTGGCTATTGGCTTCTCTGAGATTAAGTGATGAGAGAGAGAGAACTGTGACTCTTACGACTTAGTTTCAGACGTCTCACGCTGTCACTTCTGCCATATTTTATTAGTTAGGAGTGAGTCATTAAGTCCAACCCACACTCCAGGGAATGGGAATTAGGCTCCATTTTTTAAAGCAAACGTCAGAGAGTGTGAGCATATTTAAAACCACAGTGAGAACACCTTGAATCTCATAAGACCACCTATAGGTGAACTTCAGGTGAAAACTAAATCAAATATTGCAAAATTTAGGGAGGACTCACTTTCTCCTCCCCTCTCTCACAAGTCCTTGCAGAATCCTGTCCCTGTTCTACAGGGAAAATCGGACAGAGATGGATAAGAGACAGGACGAAGGGGAAGAACATGAACGTGGGGCATGCCAATTTTTAATATTCTACGCCATCCAGAATTATGTCAGAAGCAGAGTAAGATTAATTGGGGAATTAAATTTCCTCTTTTCTTATTCTACTCCTTCCCCTCCCAAACTCTTATTCTTAGCCATGGAGGCTATCAAACGACACGCAGGGTTTTTTCCTTCATTATTCTTAGCTCTAAGGACCCATTAAGCAGCATCGATGCTTCCAAGGATCAAACAATCAATCACTTCTTTCTCTGAAACGGTGCCAGAGTGATCACACATTTTGCTCTGCTTGATAAAGGCTACGGCCAGGGAGCTAGCACACACAGGATAAAAATACTTTCCAACTGATATGCAGCTATTATTAGAGCTGGTATTTACTCAAATGGTTTGTGTCACCATATTGCATTTACTGTACTGTGTCAAAGAAGGAACGTTGAGCTCCATAAACAGATTTCTTTCTTTGATGCTAGTAAGCTGCTCTGATTTACATATGTAGTTTATAGTCACTATTTCCTCCTTCTAGAAAAAGCACCACTCCCTATTTAAAAAAAAAATAAAAGTTTTCTTTAAAGCAAAGAATGCTGGTTTTAAATTCAGTCCTAATTTGGAACTCTTTATATGTTTTTTAAAAATGAGCTGGCATAATATTAACTCTTAGGTTTGCCAAAGACCTTTACTGTGAGTATTTAATGAAACAAGGCTCAAATTAGATGCAGCTGGCCAAAGGAATTTTTTTTTTTTAAAGCAAGGATGGCGATACAAGATTCAGTCATAGTTTCAACGATGAACAAAGAGATAGATGAGTCAGAATTAGGAAGGTAAGCCTGACGCTCCTAGGTAAATTCCTTCTTCAGGTTTCCTCTCTCACCTCCAGCTCCTGCGTTTGATACCCTTTTAAAATGGAGTTAGAGGGTGGCTTGCTAAGTCAAAGGATCATCATGTTGTCCCAGATGTGAAATCTCATTCACAGTAATCGGGACTGACCCCATAAAAACAGCTCCAGCTGTGAAGCATATCGAAAAAAAGAAAGAAAAAAAATATGGACCCCTTTGATGAAATGCGGCCCCTGAGACAAGCGTCTGGAAGGGAGATGGGGGTGACTAGGGTCTCAGGGTTCTCCAAGGAAAGGAGATCATCTGAGGATGAGAACTTGCTTGAAATAGCAACATCATGATATGATATCTGGCACAGAGTGGAGGCTCATTATATATTTTGTAAGTGAAATAACTTAAATCAGTTTGGGAGGAATGAGGGCATTTTTGAGCTAGATCTTGAAAGACGGATACATTATTCCCTGAGTATAAATTAGGTATCTTGGAGAAATCTCAACTATTCCAGGAATGAGGGGGATATGTCATTACTATAGGAATAAAAATAACATTTTGGAGTTTCATAGAATTAGCCCCCCCCCCCATGAAATTTCCACTCTTTAAAAACATCTATTTTTTTTTAACATCTATTTTTTAAGGTTAAAAATTCTCTTCAACTCCTTAGAATATGAAAAATACATAAACATATAAAGACAAAAAAACAACCATAATGCCTTTGCCTCGGAACAGACACTATAAACATTTTCGCCATTTCTCCCCAGTAATTATTTTTAATTATTTTATTGAAGTATAGTTGATTTCCCCAGTAATTTAAGCACATCGTTACATACCAAGGATAATACTGCAAGTAAAGCTTTGCGTCCTGCTTTTCAGAATTTAAAAAATAACGTTTTAGTCTGACTAAAAAGCGAGTATATGTTCTTTGCAGAAAATTTGAGACAAACTAGAAAAGTATAAAGAAGAAATAAAAAATTGCTAGTAATCTTGTTGCTTCACATAAGCATTGTTAATATTTTGGTGACCTCCCCTTCTAGGTTTTTTTTTTCCCCTGGTCCTTAACAAAACTGTAAATTCACTCGAGAGAGTTAGGGGTCATTCCTTAATTGTCCAATTACCATTTAGCCAAAATTTGAGTTAAACACCCCTGGAAAATCAAGTTGTTTAATAAAAATCTAGTGGATTTCTTTTCCCAGTTGACATTTTAAAATTGTGACCTTGGGTGTGGAGGGGAAGTACAGTATTATCTGGCAACAAAAATGCTTCTAGAGTTGTAACCTATCTCCTCCTCCTGGGTGGGAGCCCGCATGTCTCCGCGTTGAGAGAAGGGCTGGACCAAAGAAAGGACAATGGGAGACAGCAGATAATGATGTATGAAGGAACATTTTGGGGCTAAGAGGTAGCCTGAAATGCTGTGAGGGCTGCAGTCACCAACTCTCACCCAAAATGCCTCTGCTACCCAGATTTCTATCCAGCTCATACAATTTATATCGAGCGACAGCAAAAATTACATTAACCAGTGGCCCCTGTTTCCCTCCCAGGGGACTGCCCTCATTTCTCTAAACTAGGATAGCGAAGATTATTGCCAAGAAAAATTAAACTAAAAGGTCTCGCAAAAGGAGAAATAGAAACCAAATGATAATCATTCTGGATCTTTATTAAGCTAGTTTCCAGGAGGCAGTGTGGTATAGAAAAGGCACAAACGCAGCTCTGCCACATATTGTATGGGATCATGGGCAAGTCACTTACTCCTTCTGAGTTCTGGATTTATCACCTGTAGAACCAGGGCTAATTACACCTTCTCTGTATAGATAGTGAAAGGCTCAAACTGGCTGACAAGGGGAAAGCGCCCTGCACAAATTCAAAGGAGTCAATGTTTGCTCCTTTCTTGTTTTAAATTCATGGACTGCCTCTCACAAGGTGGGGCAGTGGTCATGTGCATCTGTGTCACTGTGGATTAATTTTACCATGGAGGGTAACTATATTCTTTTTGCTCATTGCAGGTCTGCAGAATTGGAAATAGAGGGGGGAAAGAGATTTAATGGAGGGAGAATGTTTTAGTCATTTATCTTTAGTAAAAGAAAACTTGATTACAAATGTAATATATCTTTGTCATTAAACACTCAAACAATACATAAGTACATTAAATAAAGAGCTAAGGCACCTCCGCCATCACATGAACCTCCACAGAAGGGACTGCTGTTACCAGTTGTGTGAACATGCTTCCAGAACTCTTCCTATTCATCACACATATATAAAAACACACACTTGTATTTTCACAGTATGTTGTGGCCAATCCCCCACGTTAGTGCACCATGGTGGCATCCCACTTTGGTAAACAGCTGCAATAACGTTCCATAAATTGGATGAACAATAATGCAACTGACCAATCTGAGAAGAGAGGGTTGCAAATGCTAGTTCTTCACATTGTATTGGAGCAACTTCCAGCAAACAGTAAATATATCAAGTTCTTGTAAAGCTCAATACCTTATCTATAAAATGGGCAAAACAATACCGCCACCCCCCCCCAATAGCATTATTGTGAAGATCCAGTGAGTGTTACAAACTGTGAAGCAAAACATGGTGCTGCCTTTTCCCTAGCCCTGTATGAGGTAGACAGACAGACTAGAGCCGAAGCTGGGCAGGCACATTTTAACGGTTTATGTGCCGCATGTTAATGTTTAATGCCAAAGCTCGGGGCAATTCATCAATGAAAAAATCATGACACACTGGTCATCATCAAAATGTCTACAAACAATAAATGCTGGAGAGGGTGTGGAGAAAAGGGAACCCTCTTGCACTGTTGGTGGGAATGTAAATTGATACAGCCACTATGGAGACCAGTATGGAGATTCCTTGGAAAACTAAGTATAGAACTACCATATGATCCAGCAATCCCACTCCTGCGCATATATCTGGAGAAAACCATAATTCGAAAAGATACATGCACCCCAATGTTCAATGCAGCACTATTTACAATAGCCAAGACACGGAAGCAACCTAAATGTCCATCAACAGAGATGGCATAAAGAAGATGTGGTACATATACACAATGGAATACTACTCATCTTTAAAAATAGAACAAAATAATGCCATTTGCACCAACATGGATGGACCTGGAGATTATGCTAAGTGAATTAAATCAGACAGAAAAGACAAATATCATATGATATCACTAATACGTGGAATCTAATAAAAATTGATAAAAATGAACTTATTTACAAAACAGAAAGAGACTCATATCTTGAAATCAAAGGGGAAATATGGGGGGGGGAGGGATAAGTTAGGAGTTTGGGATTAACATGTACATACTGCTATATATAAAACAGATAAACAACAAGGTCCTACTGTATAGCACAGGGAACTGTACTCAATATTCTGTAATAACCTATATGGGAAAAGAATCTGAAAAAGAATGGACATACATATATGTATAACTGATTCACTTTGCTGTACACCTGAAACTAATACAACATTGTAAATCAACTGTACTCCAATAAAAATTTTGAAAATATATAATAAATAATGCAATGATTAAAAAAACATGACAACATGTTTTATACCAAAGTTAACTGCTTTAGTATTTCAATTTTAGTCAGTTCTGTATCAACAGAACTCCAAAGAGCCTTGCTCTCCTCTTGTATAGGGTGGTCCTTGTTCACGTAGACAGAAACCACTGGACCTTCTTTACTAATCAAGAGGAAATGGCAAAAGGCTATTTTCCTGTCTGCCCTAGAAGATAAAACAGAAATGAAGCTGGGGTCTTTTCCAGTGCCCTTCAGAGAAGTGGGCTGGCAGTGCACCTGGATGAAATAATAAATGGTTAACACCAGTGATATGTGGAAGATAAGAGCCTGAAGGGCCAGTCACAAAGATGTCAGATTAATAAGGGCCCTTTCTGTCCTCTCTCTCTCTCTCTCTCTCTCTCAAGCGATACTGTGGCAACTCATTTCTTATTAGGCCTGCAGAATGGCCTGCAGCTCTGTCTCCAGGGCACTGGCTCATTTGCACATGACACCTTCATCTTTATTCTTGAATTTGACATAAAAGAGACCATGACCAAAATCAAGGCCTTTGGGTTTTAGGAGGGAGGAAAGGAAGTAGGGTGGCTCTATTCTTCCAAGTTCCTAAGGAAATATATCCCACATCCCACCAGACTGTTGACGTTCCAGCGTTACAAAAAGCAATATTTACTGTAGCTGAGCTGGATGCACTGTAAGACTATAGAATCACAGGATCCACAGCCACCCTCCAGGGACCTCAAATGCTGGCCAAACTCAGGTCACGTTCCAGTGCATCTTGAGCTGAGCAGAGGAAACTGGTCATCAGACAGATTTCTGGTCAATGAGATCAGCTGTCCTTGCAGTTAATGAAGAATTCTTTTAACTTCTTTGATTCTACCCTGGGTTATCGATCTCATCATATAATAATTTATTGGCTTTTCATCCAAATACTACAGATCATCAAAATTGCTGAAGTGAAGACCCGAACTTGAAGCCCATTTTTTTTTCCTCTCCACTCTTGATGGCTAATGAGTATTTCTACTTCTTACCAATTGCTGAGACTCGTGAAATACTTTGACAGATATAGTTTTGGGGCTTTCCATTGGGAAAATGTTTCTATGAGCAAAAGGCAGACCTTCCTCTTTTGTCAGGAACAAAAATCCAAGCCCCAGAGTATTCTCCTGGCAGTGATGACATTCTCCTGTTGCCTGTGGGCATGGCTCTATTCCACGCTATATTTTTTCAGACCAGGAAAGTTTTCCTTAGCTGGAGAAGTACACTCCTATCACGGATTTCAAGACACTCCTCTGCTTTCACTCTCAGGTGTGGTATTGTTTGTGCTGCTGGCTCGGAAGTGACTTTCAAACCCATTGTTCAAGTGCCCCCAGAATGAAGAAGACAAACCATCCCATCAACAGAACAATAATTTCCACTTAGGGGAAAAAATACATCTTGCCAATTTCAGTTCACATTGTCCCCAACACGTCTGCAAAACTCTCTGCCCTGAATAATCTGTGATGCATAGAGTATAAAGTAAAAACCCCTCACATGGAATGACTAATAAAGGCAAAGGCGAAACAGCTAACAATGAAAGCAAACACAAAAAGAAAACAGCATGAGTCAAGGGCCTTGTCAATCATAAGAGAATGGTTTTCACATCTAATAAGCAAAGATTAAAGGCTGGATATTTAAGGAATGGAAAAGAGGGTGCCCTTCAACAAACAATTGATGTAAGGTGAGAAGGCAGTGCAATAGGTATGAGAAAAAAGAAGTTTGGAGTCAGACTTGGGTTCAAGTACCATCTCCTCTACTATGAATTAATTGGGTCTGAGAAGGTCACCTAACTAGCTTCTCAGCCTCATTTTTTCTTCTTTTAAAATTATTTTATTCATTTATTTTTGGCTGCACTGGGTCTTTGTTGCTGCACACGGCCTTTCTCTAGTTGCGGTGAGCGGGGTCCACTCTTCATTGCGGTGCGCGGGCTTCTCATTGCGGTGGCTTCTCTTGTTGCGGAGCACGGGCTCAGGCGCGCGAGCTTCAGTAGTTGCAGCACGCGGACTCATTAGTTGTGGTGCACTGGCTCAGTTGCTCCGTGGCATGTGGGATCTTCCTGGACCAGGGCTCGAACCCGTGTCCCCTGCATTGGCAGGCAGATTCTTAATCACTGTGCCACGAGGGAAGTCCCTCTCAGCCTCATTGCCACCATCTGTATGTGGAGATGAAGTGAGCAACAGCCCTACATCCGCCTTGCTGGGAACCAGTGAGAATCAGATGAGATAATGGACTTGAAGTCATTACACAGGGCTATATGAAGTTTTGCATCTCTAAAGAGAAAGACGGCATTCGAAAGAGCGGAGTTGGCAAGTGAGGGGAGGTGACCGTGGCCCGTGAGAGCTGGGGGTGGCCTGCACCTTCAGTCTCACCTCCCACAACCCCTTCTCCCTGCTCCAGGAGGTCCCAGGTCTTCAGACCCTTCCAGTGGGGTGCAGGAGAGACTGTGGGCATGGCACTTGCTGTGGAGCCCTGGGATTGCCCTCCTGTTCACCCTGAGAGCCCTCCTTCACAGTTTTTCTGGTGGTGGCTGGGGGAAGCAAATGCATCTTTGAAATAATAATGAATTGAGTTAGCAGCAGGCTCAGTGATGGGGCGGTTGGAGTGCTGATGAGGGCCATGGTAACAGCTTTGAGAGTCTCTGGGACTTTACTTGGAGCCTGGAGTGCAAGCGTGATAACCTGAAATGGTTTCATTCCAACTCTGACTGTGTACCCTGTTCTAGTGACTTTTGGGCTACAGAGGGAGAAGGAAAAAGCAAAAGGCAAAAGCACAGAGGAAACAGAAAAGAATGGAAGATACCCCAATAACAGCAAGTGCCCATTCTGACTTGGCAAACCCAGGGAGTGTCGTTTCCCTCCTTCCCACAATTCATAAATGTCACTTCCTCAGGTTCCTCGAGTCCTCATGGCCATGCCTGATTGAGTCCACTCTAGGGCCTGTAGGATGTGGGAATATAAATGCATGGACACATATATCTTGTATATGTCTTCGCCTCCAGGAACCAAGGCCATTCCTGAAGAGGAGGACAGTGGGATCAAGGCCAGGAAAGGAAGTCCTGGGTTTGAGGGTCTTAAGAAAAGCTTAAGGTTAAGGATATTTCCCTAGTCCTGAAATGTTCACTTGACATCAGATTTGCCTCTACTCAGTGTGTGATATTGGGACTAAGCTTTGAGCATTGGGGTTAGGTGTGGGATAAGAAGGAAGTCCGCAGAAGGTTCAAGGCTTTCAGCCTGGCTGCCACCAGAAGGAAGCCCCAAGAACAGAAGCTCTAGGGATGTCCCCTTCCCACTCACCCTTAGGAGGGTGTCCTTGTCCTTAGGAGGCAATCTGTAGAAACACTCTCTGCATTTTATCTCTCGTGGGAGTGTTTCCTCATCCATACCAGTAATTCCCAACCCAGCCATGCATCAGCAATCACTGGGGCCTTTCTTTTTTTTTTTTTTTAACATCTTTATTGGGGCATAATTGCTTTACAATGGTGTGTTAGTTTCTGATTTATAACAAAGTGAATCAGTTATACATATACATATGTTCCCATATCTCTTCCCTCTTGCCTCTCCCTCCCTCCCACCCTCCCTATCCCACCCCTCCAGGTGGTCACAAAGCACCGAGCCGATATACTGGGGCCTTTCTTTAAAAAGTACTGATTCCCAGGTACCCAGTCTTTTCCCTGCTTTACCAAATCAAGAATGTTGGGACTTGGACCCAAGAATCTGGGTTTTTTTTTCTCAATTATTATAATATCAAACTATCAGAAATTCAAGTAAAAGCGTGGCCCTAAATTCCAATCCAAAAGCATATGAACTTTTTCATTTTTTAATTGTTAACTTCTAATCCCTGACTATGAGCATATTTAGTATTTTCTTATTTTTCACAGTATCACAGAATTTGGTATTCTGCAGTTTTCATTGACATTACCTGATGACAAGTTTCTGATTTCACACTAGTTTTATTCTACCTCCCTGCTCTCCTTTTAGATAACTACTGTTAAAACTTATTACATTTTTTCCCCCAAACCCTTTTCTATGCCCATACATAACATGCTAATATACATATGCACATTTTTGGCTGTTTCTTTTTTTTTTAAAAAAAAAACATGTATTTCCGTATGTTGCTTTTTCACTTAATGCATTATGGAAATCCCTGCAGGTTCCTAGGTGTAGACCTAACTCATAGGTGCATAGTATTCTATGATGTATTAGGGTTCTTCAGAGAAACAGAACCAATAAGACAGAGATTGATCTCTCTTTCTCTCTCTATTCTTGGGTCCGAGTCCCAAGATACTTGATTTGATACAGCAGGGAAAAGTCTGGTTACATGGGAATCAGTACCTTTTTTTTACATTCTTTTTTTATATTCTTTTCCATTACAGTTTATTACAGGATATTGAATATAGTTCTCTGTGCTATACAGTGGGACCTTGCTGTTTATCCATTCTGAATGTAATAGTTTGCATCTACCAAGCCCAAACTCCCAGTCCATCCCTCTCCCTCCTGCCCTCCCCCTTGGCAACCACAGATCGGGAATCAGTACTTTTTAAATAAAGGCCCCAGAGTGATTGTTGGTACATAGCTGGGTTTGGGAACTACTGGTGTGTCTGAGGGAACACTCCCATAAGAGCCCATCATAAGAGAATGAGAGACAGAATGAGAGAACGATATCTTCACACCATGCACACATACACACACACACATGCAAAAATTCAGAATGGCTTAAAGACTTAAACATAAGACATGATACCATAAAACTCCTAGAAGAGAACACAGGCAAAACATTCTCTGATGTCAATTGTATCAATGTTTTCTTAGGTCAGTCTCCCAAGGCAATAGAAATAAAAGCAAAGATAAACAAATGGGACCTAATCAAACTTATAAGCTTTTGCACAGCGAAGAAAACCACAAACAAAATGAAAAGACAACCTATGGATTGGGAGAAAGTATTTGCAAATGGTGCAACCAACAGGGCCTTAATTTCCAAAATATACGAACAGCTCATACAACTCAATAACAAAAAACAAAACAACCCATCAAAACATGGGCAGAAGACCTAAACAGACATTTCTCCAAAGAAGACATACAGATGGCCAACAGGCACATGAAAGGATGCTCTTCATCGCTAATTATTAAAGACATGCAAATCAAAACCACAGTGAGGTATCACTTCATACCGGTCAGAATGGCCATTACTAAAAAGTCGACAAATAAATGCTGGAGAGGATGTGGAGAAAAGGGAACCCTCCTACACCGTTGGTGGAATGTAAATTGGAGTAGCCACTAGGGAAAACAGTATGGAGTTTCCACAAAAAACTAAAAATAGAGTTGCCACATGATCCAGGAATTCCACTCCTGGGCACATACCCAGACAAAACTATAATTCAAAAAGATACATGCACCTCTATGTTCACAGCAGCACTAGTGACAATAACCAAGACATGGAAACAACCTAAATGTCCATCAACAGATGAATGGATAAAGAGGATGTGGTTTGCATATACACACATATACAAAATGGAATACTACTTAATCATAAAAAAGAATGAAATGATGCCATTTGCAGCAACATGGATGGACTTAGAGATTATCATTCTAAGCGAAGTAAGAAAGAAAAAAGAAAGCAAACACCATATAATATCACTTCTATGTGGAACATAAAATATGACACAAATAAACTTATCTACGAAACAGAAACAGACTCACAGACATAGAGAACAGACTTGCAGTTGCCAAGGGGCGGAGGTGGGGGGTGTGATGGATTGGGAGTTTGGGATTAGTAGATGCAAACTATTATATATGGAATGGATAAACAATGAGGTCCTACTGTATAGCACAGGAAACTATATTCAATATCTTCTTATGAACCATAATGGAAAAGAATATGAAAATATATGTGTATATATATACATATATATGTTAAAAACTGAATCACTTTCCTGTATAGCAGAAATTAATATGACATTGTAACTCACTTATACTTCAATAAAATAAATTTTAAACAAATAGAATGAGAGAATGAGATTGAGGTTGATTTTAAGGAATTGGCTCATGTCATGGTAGAGGCTTGGTCAAGTCCAAAGTCTGCAGATTAGGCTAGAGACCCAGGGGAGAGTTGCTGTCTGACTCCAAAGGCAATCTTTTGGCAGAACTCCTTCCTGCTAAGGGCAGTCAGCCTTTGTTCTATTAAGGCCTTCAACTGATTGGATGAGGCCCACCCACATTACTACAGAGTATAAACTGCTTTACTCAAAGTCCACCTATTTAAATGTTAACCTCATCCAAAACACACCTTTACAGAAACATCCAGAAGAATCTCTGACCAAATATCTTGGCACTGTGGCCCAGCCAAGCTGACATAGAAAATTAACCATCACACATAATATGGATGTATTCTAACTCATTCATTTCCCAATGCATTTCTCTAGTGATGGACTTTCAGCCTTTTTTCTTTATCCTTTTTGACTCTATAAACAATGCTCATGTATCAAAATTCTTTTATTTCCACAGGATAGAATCCCAGAAGAAAGATTATTGGGTCTAATGGTACGCTTATTTGTAATTTTAACAGATGCTGTTGGATCATCTCCAAAAGGAGTTTTTATTGCTTAGAACAAACTCTTAGGGTGATTCTAACTGCCAGTGAGTGCAAAAATTTAACTTTTTCTTCTTATGCCAAGGTGTAAATATTTCCAAGAAATCTTCTCCAGGGCTGAGACCTTAAAACCTTTCTCATTCAGTGTGGTGATAACTGAGGTCAGCATATCTGAAAACTGATATTAATTTCCTATTACCCACAGGCATGAAAGGTGGTGCTATGGGAAGAAGAGAAGAAGGCTTGGGTACCCCTGCTAGATCCAGGTCAAGAATGATGCAGTTTCCTTAATTTGACTTCCCCGTTAGCTTTGTGACTGCTGGATAATATTTTGAGATGTTAATTTATGTGCTTTTTTCCCTCTTCTCTGTCCTATTCTTTCCCTTCACTTTATTCAAGCTTAAGGGAGGCATATGCCTAAGAAGAAAGTATAAGTGGCCAGGGAGATTTCTTGTCCCATACAGAATGTAGGAAATTTCTGCAGTGCTAAGAGGAAGAAGAAGGTTTGCAAGAAAACAGACTGGCAGAAAAATCAGGGGGCAGATTCTAGATGAAAGGACATCCCCAAGCTAAAGTCACAATAGGAGAAAGGGCTGCAGCTCCTGAAGCCATGGAGATCCCACTGAACCGCCTGGCAGAGAAGGAAAGACCTCGAGGAACAGGGGCTGAAAGTCAGCCCTCAGTTGATGTGACCCTTGGCTGCCTCCCCAAAGGATTTGCTGCTCTAAGCATAATACCCCCACCCAACTTTGTCTCAGCCTAAGACTCCGGAACTGTGGTTCAGCCTTGGGTCAAAACCCCAATAATAACTGACATTCATCATAAAGATATTAATCTTTAATGACATAAAGACATTAATCATCTTGCCAGTAGAATGGAAGGCTTAGAGCAGAAATTATGTCAGTTTAAGGCAGGGTTTCTCAACCTTGGCACTACTGATATATATGTATTTTTAAAAATAAATTTATTTATTTATTTATCTTTGGCTGCATTGGGTCTTCGTTGCTGCGTGCGGGCTTTCTCTAGTTGTGGTGAGCGGGGGGCTACTCTTTGTTGCGGTGCGCGGGCTTCTCATCGCGGTGGCTTCCCTTGTCACGGAGCATGGGCTCTAGGCGCGCGGCCTTCAGTAGTTGTGGTTCACGGGCTCTAGCGCACAGGCTCAGTAGTTGTGGCGCACGGGCTTAGTTGCTCCGCGGCACGTGGGATCTTCCCGGACCAGGGATCGAACCCGTGTCCCCTGCACTGGCAGGCAGATTCTTAACCACTGCACCACCAGGGAGGTCCCACTACTGATATTTTCAGCTGGGGGATTTTTTGCTGCGGGCTGTCTATCCTGTGCATTGTAGGATGTTGGCAGCACTCCTGGCCTCTACTCACTAGATACCAGTAGCGCCCCCTCTTTGCCCCAGCTTTGAGGATCAAAAATGTCTCCAGACATTGCCAAATGTCCCCTGGTGACCTATATTACACCTGACTGAGAATCACTGATTTAAGGGAAAGTAAAGAAAGGTTGGAATTCTTGAGTTTGTGGACAAAGATTCTTACGAGCGACATGTACTTACATCAACTCTATTCATCAAGCTGCCAGAGGCCAGCAAGACATTGAGCTTCTCCCAGAATTGCCTCCCTGACAAATGTTTTGCTTGGGCTAATTATTAAACATTAGCCTTTCATTCTCTGAACAACCTGTCAACAAGCGGATGACATCCAGAAATGGAAGGACATGCATCTTAATCACACCTACGGTGGTTAATGGGTCAGTGAGGCCTTCAGAGTACTCTGATCCTTTACTGACCTTTCCCAAGTTGGGACCTGTCGCTCTACGGCTGTGCCAGACAGCAGCGGATGCCTGTTCTGGAAACCCTGGCTGCCCTTCAGGGCCTTTTCGTTTCACACTAATAAGCCTCATTTAGGTTTTGCATTACAGAGCGGCAACCAAACGTTATTGCCAGCAAGGGCAAATTGCTGATGTCCACGGTCTTTTCCAGACAAGCAAATGAATGTGATGTTTTCTCCACCTCCTCTCTTCTCACTGAGGAGATGATTCTTGGAGATAATCCACTTGGTTATCTACGGATGTGAACGTAATTTGGAGGCAGCAGTCATGCCAGATGGCCAGCTGAAGCTGGGAGCCCTCCCTGAGTGGATTTCTGAGCCAAAATTTTCACTCCCTGGAGGAGCAGAGGAGAGGGTGTGTATGGATGGGGAAGGGTAAGCTTTGCACTTCTGAAAGGGAGGGAAGACTGCGAGAGGCTGGCATGAATGGCCACTGTCCTTGCCAAATATGCACGGCGTGACTTAGGTGAGTGCTTGAGAAAATCTCCTGAGTGCTGGTGCGGACAGATCCTAGAAACAGGATGCCTCGGGCAACTGTGGAATGCCTTTCCCTGGAGGCTGGGGCTGCCTGGGCGACTCTCCTGCCTGACTCAGCCAGCCCAGACGCTCAGGGTGATCTCTCAAGGTGTGTCCTAACTCAATGACCCTTAGATCTGTGTGGGGCCTGGGGGGCGAGGGCGGGATGGGCGAGACAGGGGACCAGTAAAGTCCAGCTATGGCGGGTTGGTTGCTTCAATGAGCACACGAGGAACTCTGGCGAAACTTAGCTATTTGAACGTGCATCAGAGCTCACTGGAAGAAAAGCCCTGGACTGAGAAGGAAAGAAAAGCAAAGAGGGAGTGGGAGGAAAAGGGAACCAAATGAGTGGGAGGATATTTAGAAAGAAATCAAACAAAAGACAAATGAAAGGCCATCAAGACTTGGACAGTGACATTTAGATTTAAAATAATGGAAAGGAAGAAAATGAGGTTTCAGGATGATGAAATATGCCTATTTCATCATATCAATTTTTAAAATACATATTTCTTTTTGATTGCTAATTCATTACTGAAATACATCAGACTGTCATCTTTTGTCTTGCAAACTACGTCCTGGGGGGGAAAAATCCCCTTGGCTTTGGTTTTAAGAGTCATGGTTCTGTCACTTAGTATGTGACTGTGGGCAAGTCTTATTTCCTCTTTGAGCCTCAGTTTTCTGATATTTAAAATTAATATATACAATACCTGACTCCTGAAGTGTTATGAAAGTCAAATGAAAAAAACTGTGTGTACAAACTCATAAACTATATACAAACTGGTAATTATACTTGTTTACAACAAAACTACAGTCTTTTCCAATTCATTCTTCACCCAGCTTTCAAAGCACAAGTCTGAAAACATACCTGGTTTAAGGAGTTCATCTCTAAAATGCTCCTTGGTTCCCCATGGTTTTCCAGGAAATGTTCACACCTCACAGCTTAGCTCACACAGCCTCCCCAGTCTGGCTTCTGTGTACCCTGCTGCCCTCATCTCTCAAGCCCAAACTCAACAAGGTAGCATCCTAAGTTATCTGCGTTGCATTCTCCTAATGCAATTAACACTTGCTTTCTACCACTTGCCCTCAGAGAGTCTCAGTCTAGGGAGTGTTGCATGGGTCTTGCTGGCAGGGAGCCTTGGTTCAGGCCTGCAGACTGAAGTACCCACTGGGCCAAGCAGGGAACATCAGCAGTGAGTGAGTCAAGAGACGTAGGCCGTTACTACTTGGACTCAGTTAACTATCTTGCTTTGCAGAAACAGGGTGCCAATCTTGTTAGCTCTTCAAGAGAATCCCCTCCAAACCAGATTTTTATATGAAATCTCCTAACTTTTAAAGCTTGACGAGAAATTTAAAAAATTTGAAACCAAGTGTTGTTCAAATAGAATATGTCACAGGGCTGCATATGACTATGAGCTGCCATTTTCAACCCCTGGCCTTATCTTTCATGTATATTGAAATGACAACAAAACTAAACATACAAAAACAACAGGAAATGTTAATTGCTGCCCTGATGCTTCTTTACTTGATCAAATCATTCTGGTCCTCCAAAATGCTGTATAAGCATCACCTCTATGGGAAGCCTTTCACTTCCCACTCCCCCATCACTCCATCCCCTCTGCCACCTCCTTGGGCCAACCCTGATGACTGCATAATCCAAGATGGCTACTGAAGCTCCAGCCATCACATCTGTACTCCAGGCAGGAGGATGGGGGAAGGAGGTGAAGTGCCAAAGGGCCTTCTCCCAGATGAAATCAGTCCCTCTCAAAGGATTTTCAGAAGGCTTACCCCAAGATTTCACTTTCATCTCATCGTCCAGTCCTAGCTGCAAGGGGTTAGGGAGATGTAGTGTTATTACCAACTAGAATAAAATCAGGATTTTTTTTTAAAAAGGAAGAATGATTATTAACTGAGCAATCAGCACTCTCTTCCGTACTTACTGACTTGTTTCCCTGCTTCTACTACTGCCGCTACAAGTTATTCTCCGAACAACCATTGATCCTAGATTGGATTGTAACATCCTCCCCGATTTAAGCAATTTTAAGAGCTTCCACTGTTCTTATGACAAGAACATAAGCTTCAGTAAGGCTTGAAATGCCTGTGGGACCGGCACCGCCCACCTCTTCCCTCACTCTAACCTCTGACTCTCATTCTTGGCTCCACCTATACTTGCACTATTTCAGCTCCTTGAATGTGCCAGGCTCTTTCCCACCTTTGCACAAGATGTTGTCCCTGCCTTGAACTCTCTGCCTCCAACTGATGGATGCCTCCAAGCCTCAACCGAAGTGTCACATCCTCAGGGAGGCCATGCTCACACCTCAGTCCGTGCAGCTCCCCATCCCCGTTCTTCTTGCGTCTACACTCTCACTCTTGACCTCCCCACGGTTCAGGACACCGCGTTGATGTCTGTGCTCATCTCTGATGGCCAGTCTTCCCTACGAGACTCTACCTGTAGTCAGGACAAGGGAACATGTTGGGCCTGCTCCCTTCTGCATGCCTTCCAATGCCTGATAGATTAGAGGCGCTCGGTAAATATTCATTTGCCTGAATCACTAACATAAATCAGTGTGTTTGTTTGGCCCTACTGGGCTTACACAGGTGAAGGGTATGTGAGACTCAGGCAAATGTTTACAAGTCACCCTGTCTCCCCAAACCTGTCTCATCACAAAAAGTGATGAATCTAGGATGATCTCAGACCTTGCCCAAGTAACCACTTAATGCTCAAAGCACGCACCCCCCTTTTCCTTCCTTGTTATACAGAATAGCCTTTCGAAGCTTTCCCAGCTCAGTTGTTCTATGGGTGATGAATGTCAAGTGGCTGCTCCCACATCCCCAATTCAGTGAAACGTATTCATCAGACACCAGGAATGAAGCATTCGCAGGAAGAAGATACCCATGTGTTTACATTTCGGGAAACCAGCTCGAATTGCTTCAACCTAAAACAAAAACTAACCCTCAAAATAAACAAACACAACTTCATGAAACTATTTGCCTTTAAAGCTGGGCCTCATAAAGGAACAAAACAAAACAAAAGCTAGGAAGGAATTCTCAAGAAATGTATCATGCGACATTATCTGAGGGTGCAAACTGAAGGTGAATGGGGAATACATAAACCAAAGAGCTGGCAGTGTCTACAGCTGGGGCAGGGAGAGGCCTATCAATTATTGATAGTCTTCCTTCTATAGACATGTGTGATGCATTCCATACTGGCTCAAACGTATACAGAGGGTGAGAGGAGAGAAGACTTAAGATTCTCTTACCGGCCCAGAGTGCTGACATTTCTTTTCTGCTCCAGTTGCAGCGGGACCTTGAGAGTTTAGGGTGATGCTCTCTGCCCAGATGAACTTTGGCAAAGCGCTGGAGGATGGGAAGCCCAGCAGATGTCAACACTAGGATGGTCCAAATGAATGCAAGTTTATGCCTTTCCTTCTCCACGGGAGACGCTGGGAGATAGTATCTCACAGCCTCACACCAGATGCTAATCAGATTATATCCAGATGCTCTATGAACATGTGTCAGCAGTTGAAAAGACCTATTCTAATTGGGACAAACTTAACTTTTTCCAATGCTGTAGGTAAAATGCACAAGTAAAAATATAAGTACAAAGGAAGTCCAGGTTGAGCACATAGTGTATGTGCTTGCAGTAAGTCTGTGTGAAGGAAAAGAGTGAGGAGAGAAAGGAATTAGGCAGCTTCTCGAGCTCCCTTTGCTTACAGATGATACTTCTCATGGGTTTAAGATTCCGTCCCCTGATTTGAAGGCAATCTAGGTTTTAGTAAATCCTCTTTCTTTCTGGTTGACTGGGGGGCTTCTAACGTTAACAAGCATAACTGAGTTTCATACTGAAGAATAACCCGAAGTATTTTCTTGTGCCTTTAGAGCAGAATTTATGTTTTTCAACAGATGCTTCAACCTCTGTTTGTTGAGTGCCTACCTTATGCACGGGGCAGCGGGGAGACACCAGGGAACAGCGGCGTAGACAGCTGTGACCTTTTAAGGAACTCAGAGTGTGGTAGCAGAGACAGACAAACAGGAAATTGCAACACATGTGGAAACACTGTGATAGAGGGAGATTAAGATGCTAGGGTCCTCCAGCTTCAGCCTGGCGAGGGGGATGGTCTGAGAAAAGTCTCCAGGGTGAAGCCATAGGGTGAAGGAGCCGGGGAAAGCAGAGGTGAGAGAATGGTGGCCTTCAGGTAGAGAAAACATGCCCCGTACTATGTAGGTGTCTGTAAGTCACACAAAGTCCGATTAGGAGATAAATCACTAAAACTGGGTAAAAGTATACTGGGCTTGACCAGAAAGCAGCAAGTCCCATACAGTTAGACATATGCAGAGACTGGATTAAAATTTCAGGGAATTATAAAAAGAGATTTCTAGACTAGATAGGAGACTGTACTGGGTCTATGGCCCCAATCCCAGAGCCACCCCCAATACCCAAAGGTAGAGTTCAGGAACGTGGATCTGTTTGAAAGCTCCCTAGTTAGTCTTTAGGCAAATAAATCAAAACCTCAGTAAGATACCATTCCACACCCATTAGGTATACGAAGCCATTAGGATGTGGAGGTAATGGAATCTTCTGTATTGTAGGTGAGAAAAATGACACAGCTGCTGTGGAAAACTGCATGGTGCTCCCTGAACAGTTAAACATATACTTACTATAGGATCCAGCAATTGTGCTTCAAGGTATATACCCAAAGAAAGTGAAAGCAGAGACTCAAACAGACCTTTGTACACCCTTGTTCCTAGCAGCATTATTCACAATAGCCAAAAGGTGGCAACAGCACACGAATGGATTAACAAAATGCGGTATATACACACAGTGGAATATTATTCAGCCGCAAAAGGGAATGCGGTTCTGACACAAGCCACGACATGAATCAACCTTGAAGACATTATCCTCAGTGAAATGAACCAGACACAAAAGGACAAATAATTAATATATGATTCCACTTGGATGAAATATCTAGACTGGACAACAGAAATCAGACCAGAGGTTACCAGGGGCCAGGAACGGGGAAGTATTGCTTCATGGTTACAGAGTTTCTGTCTGGGGTCAAGAAAACTGTTTGGAAATAGTAGTGATGGTTCTACAACAGTGTGAATGTACTTAAGGTCACGGAGTTGTGCAATTAAAAATGGTTAAAATGGTAAATTTTATATCATTTATATGTTACCACAATTGAAAAATAAACAGCTTCCTTGCTGATTTTGAAAAAGGCCGTCCATAGAGTAGTTTTGGAGAACCACTGGACTAGCTTCTCATACAGGTCTAGGTGTTTCAGAGGCTAAAAAGCCAAAGCATTTGCACGGCATTAAGCTAGAAAAAACTGTAGCGTCTTCCTATGAGATATAGCTAGCTTGTGAGCACAGATGAACTCCAAGCCTTTTTGGGATCTGCCCGAGCCAATAACGGGCCTCCCTCTGATGAAAACAGTCAATGAAATCCAAGGTCTTTCTCCAGGGAGGATAGAAGGTTGGGGGCAGTTCACCTTTTTTGCCCACTTCCATGGGGCAGTTCACCTTTTTTGCCCACTTTCCATGGGGAAATTCCATTTCTTTGTGTCAAAGCTACCCAACAGAAGCCAGCAGACACCCCAAATTTCCTAGGCACACACACACTCTGAGTCTTTGAACTTGCATCAATCTCCAAAAGGTGGGAAAGGAAGAAGGAGGGTATAGAAAAGCGTCTCAGCCTGGGTTCCCTAAAATGCAGACCCTGAGCCAAAGGCGTGAGTGCAGGTAGGTTTCTTTGGGAAATGGTCCCAGAGAGCAGGACTGAAGGACGGAGGGTTAACACGGAAGAAATGAAGTCTGCACTGAGAACTGTTATTCAGTTGGACACCTATATGGGCAAGAAAGAATCCCATAGGACACTTTGAGAAGCCATGTGAAAGAGAAGCCAGGACTGACCCCCTAGGAATTGGAAAAGGGAAATATTTATCCATTGGCTCAGTTCCTTAGCATCAAGAACGACCTCACGAGCACTAACTTCTTGCACTATGCACGCTGGGTTGCGTGTGCAAGGAATGAGAGAAGACCCAGGCAGGGCAGGAAGCAAGAGGCAAGTGGCCCAGAACAAGGACCCAAGGAGAGGCAGTGGCAGGCTGTGTCTGCATGAAGTCGGTGACGCCTGGGTTGACCTCACTGGCAGAGCGGCAGGTGCAGTAAGAGGCTGGACCGAGAGAAGTGAAGTGGTGTACGAGACGGGTCCAGCGTAATACAAAATCACCCTGCAGTTGTAACCAAGTTTACGACTACTGCATGGATTCACGATCTCCCCAGGGACTTCAAACGGTTGGCCTACTAAGACCCAGATCAGTCCATAGACTCGTCTACACTCGGAGGAAGACGGCAAAGATCGATTGGGAAAAGAGGCAATATTGCTCATCACAGAACAGCTTTTGTTTCTTTGATTTATAACTTTGAGCCACTGTAAACCACAGGAAATAAAAAAGACCACATTTTATTCTTCCCATCATTCATCCCAAGTGGGATGCTTTCCCCTAAATTCCCACTAGTTTCTAAATTTAGAAGCACTCCCTTGCAGGGGCACGGGGGTGGGAGCTGGGGAGTGGCGTGTAACTTTAACTCAGTGGTTCTCAAAGTGTGGTTCCAAACCAGCAGCTGCAGCACTTGGAAATTTGTCAGAAATTCAAATCCTTAGGCCCCATCCCAGACTGCCTGGATCAGAACCCCTGGGGTGGGGCCCAGCACTCTGTTTTAATGGTCCTTCCAGGGCATTCTGATGTGCATTCAAGTTTAAGAACTGTTGCCTCGGGCTTCCCTGGTGGCGCAGTGGTTAAGAATCCGCCTGCCAGTGCAGGGGACACGGGTTCGAGCCCTGGTCCAGGAAGATCCCACATGTCGTGGAGCAACTAAGTCCGTGTGCCATAACTACTGAAGCCCACATGCTGCTACTACTGAAGCCCACACGCCTAGAGCCCATGCTCCGCAACAAGAGAAGCCACGGCAATGAGAAACCCAAGCACCGCAACTAAGAGTAGCCCCCGCTCGCCACAACGAGAGAAAGCCTACGCACAGCAACGAGGACCCAACACAGACAAAAATGAATAAATAAAATAAATTAATTAAAAAAAAAAAGTATTACCCTTGTAGCTCTATTACACTAGGAAAGAACTCAGACATATCAACTGCATAAGACAAGTGTTAGGGCCCACAGTCCAAAACTTACAAAACTGTCTGCAGTGTATAGCACAGTTTTAGAATTAAAAAAAAAAAAAAAAGAACTGTTGTCCCAGAACAGCACTTAATGAATCAGTCACATGCTTTAGACCAGGTTTTGAGAATCTCCCTCTAGCGAAAGGGGCGTGAAATCATGACTGAGTTTTCACTCGATACCAGCAAACACTGAATATGCTTTTGCATTAGTTTCCTGGGGCCACTGTGACAAATCACCACAAAGTAAGCAACTGAGAACATCAGAAAGTTTCCCTCCCACAGTCTGGAGGCCAGATGCCCCAAATCAAGGTGCTGGTAGGGCCATCCTCCCTCTGGAGGCTCTAAAGGAGGATCCTTCCTTACCTCTTCCAGCTGCTGGCGACTCCTGGCGTTCCTTGGCTTGTGGCCACCTTATTCCAGTCTCTGCCTCATCTTCGTAGGGCTTTCTCCATCTGTGTATCTCGGTGTGTGTGTGTCTCTCTTCTCTCTGCTGTCAGAACACCGGTCCCCGGATTTAGGGCTTGTCCTAAATCTCAGGTGATGTCATCTGGAGATCCTCCATTATATCTGCAAAGACTTCTATCGAGAAGGTCACATTTATAGGTACTGGAGGTAAGACTTGGGCGGATCTTCTGGGGGAGTCAAAATTCAACACACTACAATTTCCAACAAACTAGAATTCAGCATCTTCATAAAACTCACCAGTTGTTTTTTGTTTTTTTTTTTTAAGAACAGTTAAACACATCTAAAAACCACACCAGGACCTCCCTGGTGGTGCAGTGGATAAGACTCTGCACTCCCAATGCAAGGGGCCGGGTTTGATCCCTGGTCAGGGAACTACATCCCACATGCATGCCGCAACTAAGAGTTCGCATGCCACAACTAAGGAGCCCACCTGCCACAACTAAGACCCCATGCAACCAAATAAGTAAACAAATATTGAAAAAAAAAATAAAATCCACGACCATTTGATCACCTTTTCCTTCCACAGGCAACAAGCCAACAGAATCACATATAACTGGGACGTCTATTCCCCATTGTGTACAAACGTTATCACCCGACACAGATGCTCCAAAATACAGTGGCTCCCTGTCCCTGGCTGATCATCTAAGCCCGTCTCCCTCCTTCACCCCAGATGTCCAGGAAGCATATTAATTAATCACAGTCAGATGCCTGGTTGCTCACAGGTGATTATTGCCCTATGAAGCTGAAGGACACAATTACTGCCCCAAACACTCATTGCCCAGGAATCCTCCTGTCACCTCTGCCCCAAACAAGAGCTCGCTACGTGCTGACCGTGTGTCCCATAGGCCACTCCTGCTGCTGGCCCCAGTGCCCTGCTCTATGTCTTTCCCCCAGTCTCACCACAGCAATAGGAGAAAGATGGTTTCTTCCCTACCACATCGCCCCAAGCATGGTTACAGGCCTCTCAACTTAGGCACAAGCCCATGCCCATCCCAGGTCTCCTGCTGAGCCAGTTCCTATCTCTGTCTGGCATGGGGCCATCTTGTTGTACATTTCTCCAGGGCACAATTCACATTCTATTCCTTAATAATGGTGCCCTCATGGGCCATGGGCTTCCCTGGTGGCGCAGTGGTTGAGAATCCGCCTGCCAATGCAGGGAACACGGGTTCGAGCCCTGGTCTGGGAAGATCCCACACGCTGTGGAGCAACTAGGCCCGTGAGCCACAACTACTGAGCCTGCACGTCTGGAGCAACAAGAGAGGCTGCGATAGTGAGAGGCCCGCGCACCGCAACGAAGAGTGGCCCCCGCTTGCCGCAACTAGAGAAAGCCCTCGCACAGAAACGAAGACCCAACACAGCCAAAAATAAATAAAAAAAAAGAATGGTGCCCTCATGGGCCATGCATGGTCACTGCCCTGACATAGCCAGACAGCACATCCTGGGACCTCTCCATGCCTCAGAATCTTGGCCCAAGTCCCCTCCAGCCTGACTGTGAAGGAAGTCCTCTCTTCCCCCCAAAGTCATCAGCAATGGAGTCATCCATTCTCTCCAGGGGAAGTACCTCCCCAGCCTCACCCTCAGGGATGTGGTCTGACCCCAAAGCCCAGGAAGATACTTCCCCAAAGCTCTGACAATCTAACAGGTCCCCATCTAAATGCAATTTCAATCGTACCCATGCTATCCTCGTTACAAGTGTAATTATTAAAAGACATTAAAGGCATTAGACATTATAGCAACAGAAACACAGATTTTAAGAAAGGAAAGAAACTTTCTCATATACTTGCCCAGGATCCGTCAAAAGCTCCCATTCTGGAAATGGTGTAAATATGGTCTGGCCCCCAGCACTAGCTAACTTTGAATCTCTCTGTGGCTCACAGATGGGATGCCATATGGATCGTATCCAAAGGCTTGATTACTTACTTGGTCCTCGTTCTTTCCTAGATCAGCCCTGTTGGAAAAGAATGAGAGGAAGCAATGTGGTGTTCCACTGGGAGAATAAATGGAGCCGTGTCCTGGAGTTCAACCAGCACGTCAGAGGGACCTCCTGTTCTCACTTGACGTCTCATAACTTCCCCCAGCAGAGCTAGCTCCTAGGCTTGGAAGCTACGTGATGAATTTTACCTGAAAAAGAAGGATCTTGATGAGGGTGAGGCAGGAAGGAGAAGTAATCAGAGTCAACCAAGTTGAGCCATTTCATCTCTTTCCTTGGCTTACCCTACTTGGGGTTCATTTGTTCATTTATATACTTGGGTTTCATTTCACCTCTTAGCAAAGGAGAACTTCTCTTTGCCTCTCACATGTTCTACCTTTTCTTTCTATCTGGGACATAGACAGAGCAACAAACACGCCCAAGGGCACACAGCTGGCAAAGGGCAGAGCCAAGATATAAAATGTGAGCAGTCTGAACCTGTGCCTGGTTCCCTTTTAAAGGATCCCAGGTCCCCAGAGGCATCTGAAGAGGACCAGTCAAATACTTTATCTTCTGGTTGGTTCCATATAGATTTTCCTACTGTCTTTTTCTGCCCGACTTATTTCACTAAGCATAATAGCCTCCAGCTCCATCCATGTTGCTGCAAATGGCAAAATTTCATTCTTTAATGGCTGAGTAATATTCCATTGAGTGTGTGTGTGTGTATACACACACACATCTTTTTTTTTAAATCTGTTCATATGCTGATGGACACTTAGGTTGCCTCTATATCTTGGCTATTGTAAATAATGCTGCTGTGAACATTAGGATTGGCCTCAGTCTTTAAAAAATAAAAAAAGATTCATTTACAGGACTGTGTGGATGGCATTCCTTTGCAGGGCAGAGAACTGTGAGGGAGAGGAAGACTGCCCTAATGATGTGAGACAGACTCCTTTCAGGGGCACATGTGTTTCTGGGTATCATTTATCTTATGTGTGAGGTTGGATCTACTCAAAATACTGGCCTAGCAGTTGAGAGGCTACAGAAGGTACAAAGGCAGGACTGGTTGCTGGAGAAGTTCCCCCCATCCCAGACCCTTGAGGGTGCTCAGCTATGTATTTACAGCTGTTTGGTGATGGGTCGGGGCAAGGGGTAGGGGGGTGGAAAGCACTGGCAGGAGATGGGGTCATTAGCAGCTGTGCAGTAGCGTTGCTGCCCTTCTGAGCCCAGAGCACCGCTCAGATTCTACTCTGTGTGGTCCCAGAAGATACTCTAAGGACCAGATGGAGGAAGCAAACTTTTTTCTTGAGTCATTGGGCCAGTCCAGTGCAGACTTCAGTTTAGACACTTGGGAGCATCGCTCTGGAGATTCAGTGACCCTTCTGAAAGCACTCATAGTTCTGACCTTGGCCAGAGATACTTAACACAGGGAAGGCTAGCAAGCCATCCCTAAAACCACTGGTAAAAAACTGGTAAAAACAAAAAGTGCAGGACGCTGACCCAGGAGGAGATCAAGAGAAACTCAGAAAATGAAACCGCTTTTCTGAAGAATGAGATTGGGCAAGGGAGGAAGGTAAGGGTCATCTCCTCAGTTCAAGTAAGAAATAGGAAGGTGGGAATCTCCAGGTGAAGCCCCAGAAATGATGCTGAAGCAAGGCAAACTGGTTAGTAGTCAAGGGCTCCAGGAAAGTTGAGGGTTGCAGAGTTAACACACTGGGGGTTACTTGAGCCTTCTGCCGTGCCTTACACTTTACACTAGATAACTCAGGTAACTAGAAAATTGGAAAGTTTTCTTTTTGCAGGCCAAACTTTAGCTTGAAAAAAGAGACATAAGAAAAGCAAAGTAGAGCTTCATGAGAGCAGGAAGACTGTCTGACTTATTCATTGTTTTATCTCCAATCCTAGAATAATGCACACAGTAGGTACTCAATAAATACCTGAGGAATGAGTATGCTGTCCAGTGAATTCAGCTCAGTGGTTTTCTTCCACAGCCTCTGCCTTTGTATGAAGGGGAAGGTCTCTTCCAGTTTTTCGAGGGCAGCATTTTGCATGATGGGGGGCTTCATACAATCCGGATAATCTCTGCGTGAGTCATTAAATTGTTCAATTCGTTATTTTATTCTTTTCATTCAGTAGATCTCTGGGGGGCGCTTACTCTGTGCAGGCACTGAGCTTAGCACGTGTGAATACAATGGTGAGCAAAATAGGTGTGCACTGGCTTGGAGCTCACCGTCTCACAGACCTGTAGCTCTCCAAGGCCATTGTCGTGGACGGAGGCTTTAGCTAACCAAACAATGTAACCAAACCAAAGCAAGCAAGTCAAAAAAGAAACTACATCCAAAGCACTGGCCCTATGGCCTTCAGAACTTCTCATGGCCATCGAATAACTCACATGACTAGATGGTCTAGGCAAGGAGGAACTTTGAGAGGTTTAGATTGGCCCCCATGTATTAGTCACAGGAGGCTGAATTATGCTGTAGCAACAAATTAGCACTGAAATCTCTACAGTTTAATACAACAAAGGTGTTCAGCTGACCCTTGAACAACATGGGTTTGGACTGTGTGGATACACTTACATGCGGTTTTTTTCCACAGTAAATACTACAGTACTACAGCATCCGAGGTTGAATCTACGGATGCGGAATCTCAGATACAAAAGAAGCTTGGATACGGAGAAACCATGCATTCCGGGGCCGACTATAAATTATATTCAGGTTTTCAACTGGGTGAAAGGTTGGAGCCCCGAGTTGTTCAAGGGCCAACTGTATTCCTTATTGAAACAAAGCTTGTTATGGATGACTTCTTCCATGCAGTGACTCAGGGATCTGGTCGGCTTCCATCCAATGATCATCAGCATCTCAATCTGTGCATCCTGGTCACCAGGGCTTGGGATGAGAGATTGCAGACAAAGGCCTAGGGTTGACACCTCACTTTCCCTCAGTCCTTTGGCCAGTACTAGTCACATGACCCCACCCACCACAGAGGCGCAGGGAAGTGGGAGGGAACACATGGATACTCAGTGAGCATTACATGTCTCAACCACACCCATTCTTTACACAAAACGCCCCCTGAATCATCATTCTGCAGAACTGAAAAACAACTTTGAAACAGTTGAGAGATGAAATTTAGAGGATAGATTTTGCAAATAAGTGAGCCAATTTCTTTCCTGGGCTCTTTATCTGGGAATACTTTGGAAGTGAAAGGAATATAGTTAGTCCCCCCTGTTTCTAGGTCAGAGGAATTCATTACTGACTTCCATGTATGTTCCTAGCCCTTTGTTCTCTTACAGGCCAGGAAAATTTCCTCTTCACCTCCATATTTTCAGGTGGGAAGGTCTGTTCTTCCACCCTGGTAAAGAGAGATGAGAGAAAACCCTAGACTGTAGATAAGTAAATTGGTTTCAATACGTCTAAAAAATTTATGGCCGTAGCATTACCTACCTTGTAAATGTATGTCTTTGCAAACCTTTGTCCACTGGGCTCCTGTTTACAATAAGCGTAACTGACTGTACCTGAAAAATTAGAATAACATTTGCTTTTGCTAGATTCACTTTTTGCTACTGGATAGAAAGCATCAGCTTCCTTTTTTGTGTTTCTTCTGCCACTGGGGCTTTTATTAAGGACTGTACCATCTCATTTATTTCTAATTCGGTTGCAGATTTCTATTACCTACTAAATGTGCCCTGGTTCTGTCCTGGCTTGTTCAGGCATATTTTCTAATAAACAGCAGCCATGTAATTAGCACTAGACCCATGAAAGAAGAATATTGAGATATGATAATTTATTCCATTTGCTAATATAAGTTTATTCCTGGGTAATGCTTTCCAGATCAACATGGATTTGCCTATTGTTTCAACAAATTTGTTTATTTTATTTATTATTTTTGGCTGCTTTGGGTCTTTGTTGCGGTGCACGGGCTTCTCACCGAGGTGGCCTCTCTTGTTGCGGAGCACGGGCTCCAGGCGCACGGGCCCCAGCAGTTGTGGCACGCGGGCTCAGTAGTTGCGGCTCGCGGGCTCCAGAGCGCAGGCTCAGCAGTTGTGGTACATGGGCCCACTTGCTCCGCGGCACGTGGGACCCTCCTGGACCAGGGCTGGAACCCGTGTCCCCTGCACTGGCAGGCGGATTCCCAACCACTGCACCACCAGGGAAGCCCCGGATTTGCCTATTCTTAAACCTTCACTTCCTAGTGATGGTTCTCTCGTTAGATCATAAATTATCTGATTATAATTCAGTGGCATGAATTCTTGACCTTGGTTTTTGCATTTAGAGCTGATAGCACTTGAAAAGTTGGTAGCTTCATTATGGAGTCCAAGGGCAGTACTACTCCTTGAAATTGGAAAGCACTATGCTTAGCTAGAGTTAAAAAAACAAAAACAATCTGGTGGAAATTCAGGAATGCAAACCCGATCATAGCCACAGGCACTAATAGGAAGCTCTGACTGAAATTTTGCCCTGCAGCAACTCGGCAACCAGAAGAAAAAAGCCTCAGTCTTAGAAGGAACACGGAGCATTGGAGGGAATGCAAACATTCGAGGTGTAGAAGGCTGAGCTTGTGCTTTCCCTTTTCCCTTTTAATTTACTGAACAAGGATTTTTAGGAATCTTCCTTTTGACATTCCTTCAAAATATGTTTTGAGGCTCTACTCTGTGTTAGGCCCCAGAGGAACAGGCTGAAAAGACAGCCAGCATGCCTGTGCCCTTGAGTAGTACAGGCTGTAATGGGGGAGAAGCATAAACTCACAAGTACATCATGGAGAAAGGGGATATGCAGAGTCCCCTGGAAGCCTGAGGCAGAGGTACCTATTTCCAAGGGGCTTGGACCATCCTGGAGGAAGCTGATCTCAGCTGAGCCCTGAAGAATGAGGAGTCATCTGTCAGGTGAAGGACAGGTAGAACAGGGAAGGTAGGGATGTGAGTGTTTTAAGTGGATGCAACAGCAGGTACAAAAGGCTGGGTGCAAGGCAGAGACCACAAGGAGACCTGGAAAGATCAGTTTGGTTGGACTTTCATGCTGTTTTTTCATCATATGCACGTCACGCAGTGCTTTCCAGCACCGGTGGCTTGCGTGTTCACGTCTGAACACCTCTCTGAGGCAGAATGAGCTGAAGACAGAGAGAAGCTGCCAGACTTGAGACCTTGCCTGACCATAAAGGTTTCCTAGGTTATGGGTCTTGACCATGAGAACAGATACAGCAACTTTCACATAGTCATCCTCTTACCTGGCTTGAGGCCTCCAGCTGGATGTAATTCACATGGCCGATGAAGTTAGACAAAAAAGACCTCTGTGGTTCCTGAAGTTTTGGAGAAAAAAATTCAACTAGTATCAGAAACTGCACAGCATGGAGGGAGTCTGGGTATTGAGTAAAACAGAGGGAAAAAACGATATAGGACAGTGTGGCTGATTGATTTACATAATAAAGAGCAGGTGAGGGAGATGGGAACATGGGATGGAAAAAAAAATTTGTGCACAGGGTATGTTTCAGGGTGGAAGAGAGAATTTGGGGGGAAAGCTGACACCCATGTGCAGAATAGTAAGAGGAGCAGCGATGGAGAGAGAATTTTAAGATGCTTGCTATGCTTTAAGAATTCACCTCTCCTTTGGCATTTCCCTGAGAGACAGTATAGATTTGAAATAATGAGTATAGATTTATAATATTTCTTGGTTCCTGAATTGTACTTCTTTGAATGCACCACGTGGCTGAGACTGGGCCAGTTGGAGTCATAGGGTTTGGAGGATTGTAGAAACTTTCCCTTGAGATAGTAGCTCCAACTCAATAAGTACAGTGCACACGACTGTTTGGAAATATATCCAATAGGTGATAATCCTGGTTCTTTCTGCTGAGATAGCTGTGACAGGAGGTACATTTTGGTGGGTCTGCCCAGCCCATGACTTTCTTTACCTGAAAACTCTTTCCTCACCCACAAGAACTAGCACCCCACCAGCATGCTGGCACCTAGGCATCACCCCCTCTCCTCCAACAGGTGATTGGACCAGGAATGAGCACCTGATACAAGTTGGGCCAATCAGAGTTTCTTTCCTGAGAATAAGGGGTTAAATGTGGGAGCCGTGGAGAGCCACCTATGTCCATGAGCTCCCCAAAGCTGCCAAAGCAGATCAACAAAGGGAGATTAAGCAGACAGCTGAAGGGAAACAGATTTAAAAACTGGGATAGAATTTTTCTGAGCTCTTGGTGGCTTTCTTCTTCCTGGTTCCAAGTTCTCATGAACGGGCTGTCCTTTGATTCTTGCAAGATACACAGTCTCCTTCAAATAAATTCTCTCTTTTTTCCTTTATGCTCAAGTTTGTTTGAAGTAAGTTTCAACCACCTAAAATCGAAAGAATTGTGGCCTAAGAGAGTTGCCTTTTATGGCCCAAATTCCTCAAGTTATTGGGCTCACTTTCTGGTACTTCTGGTCTCATGTGTTTGCTAACTAGCGTGTGAATGGTACAAAGCTGTCCAACAACCCACATGATCTGTTTTATCTCTAGAATCAGCCAGCCTATCAGGGAAACAAGTATCTGCTAGTATTTTGCTGATAAAGCTGTTCTGCTGGGTACAATTGTGTCATCTAATGTCTTGACTATTTCCCGCTAAACTTCAGCCTGTGTTTGTCTTCGATTATTTACCTATTGCATCTTCTGGTAAGGTTTCCTTCTCGGAGTCTTGTCTGGACATCTCTCTCGGGCAAATTAGCTGTAGTGAGAAGTGACACTGGCTTTGGTTTTCCAAAGAGGCTGACGTTTCTCATTCTGGATCACTAGGAAACCAGTGTACTTTCCACATATGGTAGATGAACACCTGAGAAGCGGACTCTTCCAGACTGAAGCTCTATAACACAAGCTGCATGCATTTAGCACCTAAGGGCTCATAGAATATGAAGGATTTCCCACGACGAGAGAGGCTCAGAGCAGTTTTTCCCAAAGGGTCTTCTCAGATCCCTAGATATTTATGAAAAATGCAGTTTACCAGGTTTTGCTGAATCAGACTTTCTAGGGATGGGGCCAGGGACTCTGGATTTTAAATAATCTACCTAGGTAATTCTGGCGTGTGAAATCCATTGGCTATACGCACCAAAAGTAGCAATTCTCAAATTCAAACATAATTGTTAGACTGTATTTCACAATAAACTTAAATGGAGCAGGACCCTGAGGTCCTTCTCCATCCCTCTCCCTGCCCCCATGTCGTCCGCCTGCCTTATGTCTGTAGAAAAACTTTAGTCAAAGAATAAATTTAATTAGAGAAGTGAGAAAATGCAAAAACAAAGGAAAACAGTCAAACAAGACAAAATAATAATAGTTTAGTGATTAAGCAAAGGGCCTTTAGTTCCTCCTCAAAGGCTATAGATAATATTCTGAGCCATATCCTTTGAGCTGGTTTGTAGATACAGAAACCGCCCCCCTGCAAGTGGAAGAAGTTAACTACATGATGACCACACTGTAACCATGACAGAAGCTGCCACAATTCCGAGAACAGGCCTCAAAGAAATGGGAACAAACTGACCCTGGAAATGAAGATTAACTGTACTTGAAACAATCAAGATGACGTGGATCAGAGCACCGCGTGACCAATTTCACGATGACTCTCAGAGCTGACTGTGCCGTTTCTGCATGTAGTCCCCTCCCTCTGCCTATACACCTGTGAAACTACCCTTTAAAACTCTTGCCCACTGATTGTCAGTGGGGGAAGTCAGCCTTTGGACATGAGTCTGCCCTCTCCCGCCGGTTGCCAGCCTCTGAAATAAGCAAACTTTCCTTTCCACCAACCTAGGGTCTCTACTATCGGCTTTCGAGCGGCGGGCAGCCAGACCCCACTTTCGGTAACAAACTCACCTTCTTCTTCCATGCTATGCTTCTCTTCTACATATCACTTTAATATACAGTGATATATATCTCTCAGAAAAATTAAAGTCAGTTAAATTACATTTCTTTTTTTGAAGACTGTCACTTCTAGGCAAGTGTGAATATACCTGAGATCCTCCAAAACTGGATTATAAACCCCAGGCTCCTATCTCTCCCTCCGGACCAGAGGGCTTGTTATCAGCTTCTCCAGAAATGGGTGGGGCTGGAAGAGCTGTTTTTTGTTTGTTTTGCCCAGATACTTGGAAGAAAACAAACAAATGCTGAGGCAGAATTTCTTAAAGTGTGGTCCTCAAACCAGCTAGATCAGACTGACATGGAGAGCCTTGTTAAAAATGCAGATACTGGGGTTCTACCCCAGATGCACTTAATTATAACCTCTGTGGGAGATGTGCATCATTTAATTAGCTCTGCAGGCATTTTTAAAATATGGTAAAGATTCAGGCCTTTCTGGGATGTCTCAAAATCCTATTTAATGCTTACATTAGAAGAAAAGACAATGAATACTCTCAGACAAGATACTAACGGTATCTAGTTCTGGCCACCCTTTCTCTGTGGGTGGGATAGTAGTAGTAATAACAACATCGACATCAACAACAGTTAACGTATTTTAAGCCCTTACAGTGGCAGACTGAGTGCTAAGAGCCTCATGTGCATTATTCCAGTAAATCCAAACAAAAATGCCACTATACTCACATTTGTTAGCTAAAAACCAAGACTCAGAGAGGATGTGGACATTTCCCAAGATGACACAACTAGCAAGTGGTTGAGACGGAATTTGAAATGCTAAAGGGGAGTGGGGCAAAATAAAAGGTGTGGAAACTGGCGTCCAGAATTCATCCTTCATGTCTGAATCAGGGTTGCAAGGAACACTTCAGTGTGAATAGGAGCTTGTGTAGATATGTAATGAAACGATACATAAACACAACGGGGAGGGACCAAAGTCCGACAGTAATCCTAGAGGAGCACCTCCAAGGCAGGAACTGGAATCTGTGTGGCGGTGAGGGAGTCATGGGGACCAGCTCCTCTGGGTCACTTCACATCTCTGTGCTCGCATCCATCTTTGCTCTTGGACCCTCTCTCAGCCCAAGCTTCTGTTTTCCCATCCTTCATCTTATCATGATCCTGTGGGCCTAACTCCACCGGCCAGCTCTCCCTATACATCCTCTTAGCTTTAACTTCCACTGTCTCATTCTCTCGGAATTTTTTAAAATTTATTTTATTGAAGTATAGTTGATTTACAATGTTTTGTTAATTTCTGCTGTACAGCAAAGTGATTCAGTTATACATATATCAATACATTCTTTTTCATATTCCTTTCCATTATGGTTTATTATAGGGTATTAAATATACTTCCCTGTGCTATACAGTAGGACCTTGTTATCCAGTCTATATATAATAGTTTTCACCTGCTAATCGCAAATCCCATTCCACCCCTCCCCCCGCCCCTCCCACCAGCAACCACAAGTCTATTCTGTGTCTGAATCTGTTTCGTAGATAAATTCATTTGTGCCATATTTTAGATTCCACATGTAAGTGATATTAGATGGTATTTCTCTTTCTCTTTCTGACTTACTTCACTTACAGTGATAATCTCTAGGTCCATCCATGTTGCTGAGAATGGCATTATTTCACTCTTTTTTTAATGGCTGAGTAATATTCCATTGTACATATGTACCACATCTTCTTTATCCACTCATCTGTTGATGTACATTTAGGTTGCTTTCATGTCCTGGCTATTGCAAATAGTGCTTCAGTGAACACTGGAGTGCATGTATCTTTTCAAATTATAATTTTCTCCAGATATATGCCCAGGAGTGGGATTGTAGGATCCCATGGCAACTTTATTTTTAGTTTTTTGAGAAACCTCCATACTGTTTCTCCATAGTGGCTGCACCAATTTACACGAAATTTCTTAATTTACATACTTAAGAGAGATAATCTGATTGGTCCACTTTATCATGTCTTGCCAGGTCACTTCCAGATTACTGGTTTGCTGCTATTCTTGACTCCAATCATTCTGCAGAGGATGAGGAAGAGGGGGGTCATGGAGTGAAACCGTGGCTACCTGACGGCCATGCTCCCCAGGAGGGTCTGTGAGCAGAACTGGCACAGTCATTGCCATTTCTAAAAGCTTCATCCAAAGGCTCTCAGAGGGCTTAGAATGAAATAACTCTCACCTGCAACTCCCAAGTCGTCAGGCTTAAGGGTGGGTGAGGCAGTTGCAGACTTCTCGCCTAGCAGAAAGTCAAATTGGTAAACTCCTTTAGGGTAGGGGTTTTTGTTTGTTTTGTGTACTGCTGTATCCCAAGCACCTAGAACAGTGCCTGGCACAGAGCAGGCTCTCAATAACCATTCGTTGAATGAATGAATAAATGATACTGCAGTATCCAGCAGGTCCCAAATATTGTGGATCAGACACAGGGAAATCTAATTTACATGCTGCTTTGGCCTTGGCTCCCAGACAATACTAATACCATCCTAACCGGAACACAGCCATGCATGTAACGTGCCACACAACCCACTTATTATCTGCTTCAAAGCAAATACAAATATTTTCGGTCATCTGCCGGTTTCAATTCTTGCTAATAAGTGAAAATTAACCGTATGGCCCGGGGTCGGAGTCAGCTTCGAGAACCCTCAAGGAACGGAGATGCTAAGCAGGCAAAGCATTTTAACTGGTGGTTCTCAACCAGCGGTGATTTTGTCCTCAGGGGACACGCAGCTAAGAAGGCATTTTAAGAAATTCTGGTAAAATAAAGGTAACATAAAATTTGCATTTTTAAGTGTACAGTTCGGTAGTAAGTACATCTACATGGTTGTGCACCAAATCTCCAGAATTCTCACCTTGAAACACAAACTCTGTATTAAACAACATCCCACTCGCTCTCTCCCCAGCCTCAGGCACCACCCTTCCACTTTGTGTCTGCAAATGTGACTACTCTAGGTAGCTCATATAAGTAGAATTATACAACATTTGTCTTTTTGTGACTGACTTATTTCACTTAGCAATGTCCTCAAGTGTCATTCACGTTGCAGCATGTGTCATAATTTCCTTCCTTTTAAAGGATGAATAATAGCTCACTGTATGTCTGGATGACATTTTGCTTATCCACTCATCCATCAACGGATACTTCGCTTGCTTCTGCCTTTTAGCTACTGTGAATAATGCTATCAATACGGCTGTACAAATCTCTCTTTGAGGCCCGGCTTTCAATTCTTTTGGGTATATACCCAGAAGTAGAATTGCTGGATCATATGGTAGTTCTATTTTTAATTTTGTGAGGAACTGCCGTACTGTTTTCCACAGAGGATGCACCATTTTACATTTCCACCAATAGTGCACAAGTTTTCCAATTTCTCCACATCCACTTGTTATTTTCCTTTTTTTTTTTTTTTAATAGTAGCTATCCTAATGTGACAACATTTTTGGTTGTCACATCTCAGGGGGAGGGGTGCTATTGGCAATGGGTAGAGGTCAGCAGTATTGTTAAACATCCTACAACGCCCAGGACGGTCCTCTGCCACAAAGAATGGACTGGAACAAAATATGGATAGTGGCCAGGTTGAGAAATCCTGATTTAAGCTATCAGGTTCATCTTTCGTAGCAAATCTCACCCCCCTGACAAGTGCAGCCTCTCTCTTCTTTTGCTGAGATCCTCAAAGCCAACGATTTCCAAAAACCTGGAAAGCAAGGGAAGACTGAGAAGAATGGCAACATTTCTTTTATTCAAATTTTATTGGAAGTTTACAAATGTATTACAGACATCAGTAAAACATCATATCCATTTTACAGGGCACGGATCTCAAGCAAAGTGTTCACGACAGTCTCTGGCAGAGCCCACACCAAAGGTCTACTGCAGACCTTCTTAACAAATAGCTTGACACCCGACACACAACACAGACTCTGGCATGCCTTACCTTCTCAGGCCCTTTGAGGTTTTGTTTACGTACTTGGAATTAAAGCAGGAGATGGACAAAGTGATCCTGTACAGGAAAGAATGTGTTTAGGAGCGGGAAAACTGCCAAAGTCCTAATTTACTATGGAATAAGGAGGACCCATAGGTCTTAGAATGTGAAGTCAGGGTCCACGATAGAACCAAAATGCTTTATGGAAAAACATGGACATTCACTAGAGAGGTTTGAGTAACTCTCTCTGAAAAATTTAGAAAAGCTTGGTCAGCGACCTATTGGTCAGTGGCCATACTCAGTAGGGTGAGGGATGTCTCAGAAAACTCTCAGGCTAGAACAAGGCTTTTTTTTTTTTTTTTCTTTTCCTACAGAGTCATCGTATCTAAATCACAGAAATGTTTTCTAACACTACGTGACATCCCCCCTCCCCGCCTTTTTATTCCTGTTGGGGAAAGCTAGTTTTGTCAGCAGGAAGTAAGCTTATAAAACAGTATAGCTCCCAACAGTACATTATACTTTATGGGAGTCTTGGGTTGAAGGGGATCCTACTATGAGAAAATGGAAAAAGACTGAAATCCTTTTTTGATCCTAACCTTGATGACTGCTTCCGAGGGGTCAGACGAACAGGCTCTGGTGTCTGCTGAGGCCCCAGAGGGACCGGCCACTGGAGGCTAGGCAAAACTCTCTTCATTTCCACTTCTCTTGCGCTTTAAGAAACGCACCTCAAAAGGCGGCCATCTGGAACTGCCTTCCAAATATGCAGAGGAGGCTTGGCTGTGTCCTGTACCTGGAATGCTGTCGCAGAGCCCTTTTCAAAGCCCTGAAGGTGCTAAACAGTGCTAATAGCAGCCTTCTGGCATGAAATCCTCAGATGACTGATGCCATCGTTCACGTTCCTTTGTCATAGATTCTCCTTCTTATGCATTAGCATCTGGTTTCTGTTAGAGAGAAACAGCAAAGAGCACTTCTCCTTGGAATTTAAATTTTTGTGTTCTTTCTTGTTAGAAGGTGGGATTAGACAAAGAATAGGACGAACTCTTATCTGACCTCTGTGATAGGACCAAGAACACGAGAATGGAAAAGGAGGCCAAAGAGAGTTGTCTTTATTTAGCCTAAAGAAGTCAGCCTCCTTTAGCATCTCCAAAACGGGGACATAGAAACTGGAGTCTCACAATTATTTAGGGATGATGCTTCCTAAATGGCTGGTGTACTGTTTTGGGCCAATGGCAAAAGAGCCCAAGGTAGAAAGACAAATAAGAATCAGTTCACAAATAAGATTTGTCATCAGACAAATAAAATCAGTTCTGATCAACTAGTCCTGGATGGTTGGAGTGTTGAAAAGATTTCTGAGGCTGCAGCCATGCTCTCTGGGAAAGTATACAGTGGTACCTTGGTTATATCTGCCCAGGTTGCAGGGATGGCAGAGCACAGGCTACATATGTGGTATTACTGGCCCCACCTGAACTCAGCAATGGCTGGTGGTACCCAAGAAGCAGAGAGCTGCTGCAGGAGAGAGAAATATAATCTTGGTGTATTGAAGAAACATCCTACAGAATGGGAAAAGAGGATGAGAAAGAGCTGTCCTCAGGTCACATATGAGAAACGCAAAATTGCCTGTTCACGGGGCTGGCTGAGGGTGGAAAGGAAGGACTAGAGAACAGAAGGTGAATATGAAAAGAGGGGGTCAAACAACCAACACTAAAAAATTTCCCCCCCCTTGAACACCTGCAAAACGGGAAGTATGGTTCTGGTTTCCCTGACCTCATTTACCGTCACACTTGGTAGAAATCCCAGAATTCTATGACAGATGGAAGAGTACCTGAATGCCACCAGCCTGCTAACAAACTTGTTCATAACACCAAGGGTGATATGCACTGGCAGGGCCATTCAGGAAACTGTCACTGACTTCTGCTTGGGAAAGGGCCAGTTCTGTTGTCCCTGAATTGAGCAGCGACAGGAAATGAAATGAACGCTAAAGTGGGGTTTTATCCAAAAGATAAGAAGATCAATATGAGAAGAGGTAGGCAAACAAAACAAAACAAAACCCAAGGCATTAGCAAAGAAAATAAACTGTGGTACTCTTCTAAAAACAGCCTATTAAAGATGAAATGATGATCTAAGAAGAGGTGAGTGCGAGCCTCACCCACAGATGACGCTTGACCAAGAAGAGCTCCCGGCGATGATCAGGCCAGGACCCTCAGATCCCGCCTCGGAAACGAATGCATTGAACTTTGGGGAATGGGATTCTGGGATGTTAGGTGTAAGTTATCACTAAGGGGAGGAACTCCCGATACGATGATGTCCTGCTCCCTCTAAGGCATATACTTGCAGGTTCCGTCCTCACTGTGAGGATTTACCTGTCCTCCATCGGCATTCTCCATAAGGTGCCTGGCTGCATGTGGGGTGGGAAGGAGACACTGGCAGTGATGGACTAGATGGAGGTGATCTTGCTTATACACCGTCTGACCCTGAGGCTTGCATCTCAACACGCCTCCAGCTCTGACCAGTTCAGCCGATGGATGCTCCCTGGGCAGCTAGATCTGAAATTGCTTATTCCTCTCTCCCTCGGGGCACTAATTAGGTGTCAGTTTCTAGGCCACCTTCTTCTTTCTGCTGACGGTGGTTAAAGCCTCATCTGGGAAATGTAAGAGGTACTCTAAAAAGGAAAGAGAAAGCAACGTTCACTGGGAGAATTTCTTTCCTTGGATTCCAGGCCACAGAGGACAGACATTATTTTCAGTTATTTACTAAGTTAAATGATCTACTTTTTTCTCTCTCTTCTTTTTCCAAAATGCCTTTCTATTCTCATCCATCCAGCAACTTAGAACTCCAAATTGGACTCGCCCCATTTCTACCAGAAACCTGCCACGCTGGTAGCGTGGCGGTGTACATTATTTCTTAATCAGTTTGCCAAGCAGTTTACAAACTCACTATACAAACGTAATAGAGTTAATTCTCCAGAGGCTTGGGTAATTAATGAAGCATTTAGATATGAAGAAAGCATGCGGAAAACAGCCACAACCAACATTTGCATTGCTTTTTCAAAACATCAGTGACAATGACAAATGTCTTATTAATACCTGAAAAGCAAATTATTTTAATACATCCTGAATGGAGTGCCACTTCCACATCCTTTACAGCCTTCCTTCCCCCAGACCCACTTGGGATGGTGTCTAAAAAGCCACTTTTCACATTCTCCCCATAAAAAAGTACTAGAAAATATTAACTACTATACTGAAGAGAGACCACGCTCGCCTCACCATGGCAGATGGCCACTGAGATACACCGTGTACTACATCGACAGTACACCTCACTAAAGGTGGGTCCTCCGATGGATTATTTCAACTGCCACAATCCACGAAGGGGACGAGGAGAATGGAAGTAAAAGCAAGCGCTTCACTTTTAACTGAAGCAAGGTAGGAGGTTTTATTTTACTATAAACAACACAACCGTTAATGTCTTCTTTAAGCAAACTCACTTTTGAGCCCATCTTCTATCTGACTGACGGTCCCCAAAGTTCAAAATGGAAACCCCCCTTTCAGCAACATCTGTTTTTCAAAACCATAACACGGAAATCTCCTGAGCAGCTCAATCTTTCTGGGTAACCCAGATACTCTGGTTACGGAGCGCATTAAACTGGGTTTTTTTTTTTTCCCCACAAGCACTGGGGGCTATTCGAGGTGGTTGTCAAGTCTCCTCTACTCCATTTCCAGAAGTTCTTCTTTGCTCTGACCTTCCTTCATATTCCCCTTCAGTCTCTACCCTTGACCTGTTCCTTCTCCACGTATGACCTACGACCTAGAACACACCATCACTCCCAGAGTCCCTCGGAACCTTTCTGGCCCGAAACTCCCAAAGCTGAAGTTCATTTGCGCTGAGGACAACCGGTTGTCAGGCTAAGGCAGCTGTCTGCCTTGGTAAAGGAAAGCGGATAATACGATCCAGGAAACGAGCACCAGGAAATAATGCCACATTCAAAACAATGTCATGCTGACATCACACAAACCGCACCACTCACAGACACTTTATGTTCCCCAAGGGATAGCTCAGTGGTAAGCAACTTCAGTGTTCCCAGCAGGGATGGCGCTTCTCACGGAACCTGACTGACACTGGTTGGTTTTTCTAATTGGCAAAAGTTACGCCGGCAATTATAAATAAAAAAAAAAGTTACTATCACTTTGTAGAGAAGAGATTCTACTGAGGCTGGGAGCAGACTTAAGGATGGCTCCTCAAGATAGATGGAGCATCAAATGCTTTGGGTGTAATAGGTAATTTTTGTTTTTCAGCCACAAAAAGCCAAATTGAATAAACTCCTTTGAAAAAGGTCTCACTGACATGTAACAAATTTGTATAGAAAAAAGAAAAGAAAAAAAAAAAGTGGTCCTGGACCACCTTGGAGTACTACTCAAAGACAATGCTGGACGTGCATGCAAGGCTCCACTGAGTCCTACGATATAGAAATTCCTTTGATATTACAAAATACAAAAATATTTTATCAGAACTCTCATTTACATCGCATTTACAATGGACATGTAAATAACTTAGTCTTGGGTCCTGGCTAATAAACAAATTACGTACTGGAAAAAGGGTCCTAAAAGGGAGAGAACCAGAGAGGCTATAATATATAAGCGAGCGGGAAACAATTTTGCCATCTTGCCAGTGGCAGCTCAACACAGACGGACGGGAAGGAGGTGACCAATCCTGGCCTCCGTAGAGTCTATAGCGTTTCCAAAGTGAAATGTGCAAATAATATTCAACATGCCAAGAACTGTGACTACCTATCGAGTCAGTCGGTGACCTTGCCGCCATCAACAGAGAGCTCTTCTCATCTCTCCCTGGAACCACCAAAGCAAAGAGCTTTAAAATTTAAAACAGTGCAAGTTTCTGAATTTACATTCTTACCTCCCATCTTCCCCTATCCCCTGACCCCCATCGGATTAAGAAATGATACAGTTTTTGCTCTTTTGTCTTTTCCTGCTGTGCAACTGTCCCCTGCCACCTAGCGTGGAAGACTTGGGGAGGCCGTACGAGCTGTATTTGTGCAGTAACTCATCACTCGTGACGTATCGCAGGTGGGCGGGCTGGGGGATGGGTTCTCCTAGGAAATAGCCCTCGTTGTCAGACTCCGAGGACGAAGAGCAGGTGGAACACCAATCGTACTCAGTGAAGTAGGGTCCCCATCGCTCCCCAAAGGCATTCTGCAGAGCCAGGTCCGATACAGTCCGGGGGCACCGGCCGTACAGGTCCCTCCGGGACCCCTGGCCCAGGCTCTCCTGGAAGCTCCGCTGGCGCATGAACTGATCATAATCCTCCCTGGCTCTCAGGGGGGGCCTTTCTTTTAACTGAGAGATGGCCTCGCGCTCGCTGGCCAGGTGGAGGGCGTTGTCTGAGCGAGAGCGTCGGGATCGCCGGGAGCGGTGAGGTCGGAAGCGGCGGTTGTCTTCGCGGGAAGTGGCTCTCCGCCGCGTGCGCTCGCTCATGGGCTGGATCCTCACACCCTCCGGCCCCGGCAGCTTGCTGCCCGCCATCCCCCCATCGAAATCAAAGCTCTGATGCATCCTTCCGTGGGCCTGCAGGTCTCTGTACCTGATGGGGTTGCCGAGAGGGTGGAGGTTTCCCTCCATCTCCTGGTACTGCTGGGCGGAGAGCAGGCTGCGAACGGACTCGGCGCTGCGGAACTGCATGGACGAGTTCAGCGTGCCCATGTTGCTCAGCTTCTCGGACACGTTCATCCCAGAGTCTTTGCTGAGATCGGGCATGGAAAACCGGGAGAGGTGCTCCTGGCGCTTGGCACCACCATCTGCGGAGAGGCCTGGGGGAGAGAGAGGAAAGGTTCACAGAGGTTAATACAAACGTGCAGCCATGGGAGTCCCGTCGCTGTGGGTCATCTGAACCGTTATCTATCCAGGGTCGCTGCATACGGTTGCACAGTGGCACACTGCACACAGGCTCGCTCAGAAAGTATGCAGGAAGGCTCTCCCCATTCCATAGCGGGCCAGTGTCCACTTAGAGGGGACACCTGGTTAAAATGCATCCACGAGATGTTTTTTTAATAGTCATGAATTCCTCCAAAGGTTCATCAGAATTACTTAAGAGCCCATCATGTATCTTATAAGTGATGTTTCTTCTGTTCAGAAATTCACTTTAAAAAGTGCTCAATCACCTCACTGGTTCTAATGATGACTATAAGCTCCACAGGAGAGATACTCTGGACAAAGAACCTTTAAGCTATAGAGGCCGGGCCACGCCCAAGCAGTTCCTAGCAACACTGAGCCTAGAGTCTAGTCCCATAATACTGGACCAGTTCACTTCCGTGTTTACCTCCAGCAATTTCCTGCTCTGCCTGCTGTCCCTGGGCCTCTATCCCAGATGTCTTGAAAACTAAGTGGCTCCCTGGGTGTAGACAGAGGGATATTTACTCTCTCAGGGTGTTTAGTAAATGACTGTTTCAGGGTTCCAAATGGGCCCCTAGCAGTCAGAAGATGTGAGTGGGACTCCGGGGGGCATTCCTCCTTCTCCTGGGGAGACACTTTTTAAAACAAAGCAGTGACCCGAATGCTCTCTAACAGCAGGAGCCCCTAGCAATGATCCTGCATTCCCTACATGCTGTCACTGCCATCACTGAGATGAAAACCATGTTGAAGGGAGCAGGAGATTCTTGACTTCAGAAACTTCCATTCTGCCCATCTTAAAGCAGCACTCGCTAGAACAGCAGTTTAAGAATGGACCAGGTGGCAAAATCTCAGCATTTCCCACTCATTATCGATGGAAAAGATGAGCAGCTTTGCCATTTCTGGTCACAGACAACATGTCTTTGGATTGCACTGGCCCATTAGAACCCCTGCCACCGATTACCCCACCTAACGGGGCCAACAACTTTGGCTCCCCTCACAAAACTGTTATGAGCACTTTGAAACACTACTTGGCAATACCCACTAAAGCTAAATATACATATATATGTGTGTGTATGTGTATATATATCTATGTGTGTGTATATATACACACATGAATTATGAACAAAGTTGCTTTGAATACCTGTGTTCACTTTTTTGGTGGACTTAATGTACTCATTTCTGTTGGGTATATAGCCAGAGTGGAGATCCTGTGTCCTTCTTTTTATTTATTTATGTATGTACATATGTATGTTATTTTTAAAATTGTAATACAGTTGATTTACAATGATTCAGGTGTGCAGCAAAGTGATTCAGTTTATATATATATATATATATATATATATACAGATATAAATTCTTTCTATATATACCATTGTATATAAATTCTTTCCACATATATATAAATATATATATAAATTTTCTTTTTCAGATTATTTTCCAGTATAGGTCACTACAAGATATTGAATATAATTCCCTGGGCTATACAACAGTCCTTGTTGTTCTGTTCTGTGACTTTCCATTGCCACTCTTGGTTATATACCCAACCGAAAACAGTTTATGGATCCAAAAAATGTAAAACGGTATTCAGAGAAGCTTTCTTTATAACAGTCCAGAACTAAAAACAATTCAAACGTCAATTAACAGGAGGAAGGATAAATAAGTGGTGGTATTTTCTAGCATTCCCATTAAAAGGAATCAGGCAGGACTTTTTGGAGAAATGGCTAATTCCAGGATAGGAGGAGGGAAGGTAAAAGATGAGCCTGGAACACCTTGTTATGCCAAAAAGTGAGGAAGTGTTAAAAATAAAAAACGAAGGGAGGCTTGCGAGAACACCAGAATCACAGCTAGCAGCTGGACAATCATCGACAGGAAGACACTGGAACTCACCAAAAGAGATACCCCACGTGCGAAGACAAAGGAGAAGCCACAATGAGATGGTAGGAGGGGCGCAATCACAGTAAAATAAAATCCTATAACTGCTGGGAGGGTGACTCACAGACTGGAGAACACTTACACCACAGAAGTGCACCCACTGGAGTGAAGGTTCTGAGCCCCACGTCAGGCTTCCCAACCTGGGGGTCTGGCAACGGGAGGAGGAATTCCTAGAGAATCAGACTTTGAAGGCTAGTGGGATTTGATTGCAGGACTTCGACAGGACCGGGGAAAACAGAGACTCCACTCTTGGAGGGCACACACAAAGTAGTGTGCGCATCGGGACCCAGGGGAAGGAGCAGTGACCCCAGGGGAGACTGAACCAGACCTACCTGCTAGTGTTGGAGGGTCTCCTGCAGAGGCAGAGGCTGACTGTGGCTCACGGTGGGGACAAGAACACGGGCAGCAAAAGTTCTAGGAATTACTCCTCGGCATAAGCCCTCCCAGAGTCCGCCATTAGCCCTACCAAAGAGCCCAGGTAGGCTCCAGTGTTGGGTTGCCTCAGGCCAAGCAACCAACAGGGAGGGCACCCAGCCCCACCCATCAGCAGTCAAACGGATTAAAGTTTTACTGAGCTCTGCCCACCAGAGCAACAGCCAGCTCTACCAACCACCAGTGCCTCCCATCAGGAAACCTGCCTCTTGGATAGCCTCATCCACCAGAGGGAAGACAGCAGAAGCAACAAGAACTACAATCCAGCAGCCTGTGGAACAAAAACTACATTCACAGAAAGATAGACAAGATGAAAAGGCAGAGGTCTATGTACCAGATGAAGGAACAAGATAAAACCCCAGAAAAACAACTAAATGAAGTGCAGATAGGCAAACTTCCAGAAAAAGAATTCAGGATAATGATAGTGAAGATGATCCAGGACCTTGGAAAAAGAATCGAGGCAAAGATCGAGAAGATGCAAGAAATGTTTAACAAAGACCTAGAAGAATTGAAGAACAAACAGGGGCTTCCCTGGTGGCACAGTGGTTGAGAGTCCGCCTGCTGATGCAGGGGACGTGGGTTCGTGCCCCGGTCCGGGAGGATCCCACATGCTGCGGAGCGCCTGGGTCCGTGAGCCATGGCCGCTGAGCCTGCGCGTCCGGAGCCTATGCTCCGCAACGGGAGAGGCCACAACGGTGAGGGGCCCGTGTACCGCAAAAAAAAAAAAAAAAAAAAAAAAAAAAATCGTTTAAAAAAAAAGAACAAACAGAGATGAACAATACAATAACTGAAATGAAAAATACACTAGAAGGAATCAATAGCACAATAACTGAGGCAGAAGAACGGATAAGTGACCTGGAAGACAAAATGGTGAAATTCACTGCTGCGGAACAGAATAAAGAAAAAAGAATGAAAAGAAATGAAGACAGCCTAAGAGACCTCTGGGACAACATTAAATGCAACAATATTCGCATTATAAGGGTCCCAGAAGGAGAAGAGAGAGAGAAAGGACCAGAGAAAGAATTTGAAGACATTATAATCAAAAACTTCCCTGGGCTTCCCTGGTGGTGCAGTGGTTGAGAGTCCGCTTGCCGATGCAGGGGACACGGGTTCGTGCCCCGGTCCAGGAAGATCCCACATGCCGCCGAGCGGCTGGGCCCGAGAGCCACGGACACTGAGTCTGCACGTCTGGAGCTTGTGCTCCGCAGTGGGAGAGGCCACAACAGTGAGAGGGCTGTGTACCGCAAAAAAAGAAAAAAAAAACAAACTTCCCTAACATGGGAAAGGAAATAGCCACCCAAGTCTAGAAAGCGCAGAGAGTTCCATACAGGATAAACCCAAGGACAAATATGCCAAGACACATAGTAATCAAACTGGCAAAAATTAAAGACAAAGAAAAATTATTGAAAGCAGCAAGCGAAGAACGACAAATAACATACAAGGGAACTCCCACAGGGTTAACAGCTGATTTCTCAGCAGAAACTCTACAAGCCAGAAGGGAGTGGCATGATATACTTAAAGTGATGAAAGGGAAGAACCTACAACCAAGATTACTCTAGCCAGCAAGGATCTCACTCAGATTCGATGGAGAAATCAAAAGCTTTACAGACAAGCAAAAGCTGAGAGAATTCAGCACCACCAAACCACCTCTTCAACAAATGCTAAAGGAACTTCTCTAAGTGGGAAACACAAGAGAAGAAAAGGACCTACAAAAACAAACCCAAAACATCAAGAAAATGGTCAAAGGAACATACACATCGATAATTACCTTAAATGTGAATGGATTAAATGCTCCAACCAAAAGACACAGGCTTGCTGAATGCATACAAAAACAAGACCCATATATATGCTGTCTACAAGAGACCCACTTCAGACCTAGGGACACATATAGACTGAAAGTGAGGGGATGGAAAAGGACATTCCATGAAAATGGAAACCAAAAGAAAGCTGGAATAGCAATAACTCATATCAGAAAAAAATAGACTTTAAAATAAGAATGTTACAAGAGACAAGGAAGGACACTACATAATGATCAAGGGATCAATCCAAGAAAAAGATATAACAATTATAAATATATATGCACCCAACGTAGGAGCACCTCAATACATAAGGCAACTGCTAACAGCTATAAAAGAGGAAATCGACAATAACACAATAATAGTGGGGGACTTTAACACCTCACTTACACCAATGGACAGATCATCCAAAATGAAAATAAATAAGGTAACACAAGCTTTAAATGACACAACAGACCAGATAGATTTAACTGATATTTATAGGACATTCCACCCAAAAACAGCAGATTACACTTTCTTCTCAAGTGCGCACGGAACATTCTCCAGGATAGATCACATCTTGGGTCACAAATCAATCCTCAGTAAATTTAAGAAAATTGAAATCATATCAAGCATCTTTTCTGACCACAACGCTATGAGATTAGAAATGAATTACATGGGAAAAAATGTAAAAAACACAAACACATGGAGGCTAAACAATATGTTACTAAATAACCAAGAAATCAAAAAATACCTAGAGTCAAATGAGAATGAAAACACGACGATCCAAAACCTATGGGATGCAGCAAAAGCAGTTCTAAGAGAGAAGTTTATAGCTATAGAAGCCTACATCAAGAAATAAGAAAAATCTCAAATGAACAATCTAACCTTACACCTAAAGGAACTAGAGAAAGAAGAACAAACAAAACCCAAAGTTAGCAGAAGGAAAGAAATCGTAAAGATCAGATAAGAAATAAATGAAAGAGAAACAAAGAAAACAATAGCAAAGATCAATAAAACTAAAAGCTGGTTCTTTGACAAGATAAACAAAATTGATAAACCATTAGCCAGACTCATCAAGAAAAAGAGGGAGAGGACTCAAATCAACAAAATTAGAAATGAAAAAGGAGAAGTTACAACAGACACCGCAGAAATACAAAGCATTCTAAGAGACTACTATAAATGACTCTATGCCAATAAAATGGACAACCTGGAAGAAATGAACAAATTCCTAGAAAGGTATAACCTTCCAAGACTGAACCAGGAAGAAAGAGAAAGATATGAACCGACCAATCACAAGTAATGAAATTGAAACTGTGATTAAAAATCTTCCAACAAACAAAAGTCCAGGACCAGATGGCTTCACAGGTGAATTCTATCAAACATTTAGAGAAGAGCTAACATCCATCCTTCTCAAACTCTTCTAAAAACTGCGGAGGAAGGAGCACTCCCAAACTCATTCTATGAGGCCACCATCACCCTGATACCAAAACCAGACAAAGATACTACAAAAAGAGAAAATTTTTACAGATCAATATCACTGATGAATATAGACGCAAAAATCCTCAACAAAATACTGGCAAACAGAATCCAACAACACATTAAAAGGATCATACACCACGATCAAGTGGGATTTATCCCAGGGATGCAAGGATTCTTCAATATATGCAAATCAATCAATGTGCTACACTGTATTAACAAACTGAAGAATGAAACCCATATGATCATCTCAATAGATGCAGAAAAAGCTTCCGACAAAATTCAGCACCCATTTATGAGAAAAACTCTCCAGAAACTGGGCACAGAGGGAACCTACCTCAACATAATAAAGGCCATATATGACAAACCCACAGCAAACATCATTCTCAATAGTGAAAAACTGAAAGCATTTGCTCTAAGATCAGGAATGAGACAAGGATGCCCACTCTCACCACTATTATTCAACATAGTTTTGGAAGTCCTAGCCACGGCAATCAGAGAAGAAAAATAAATAAAAGGAATACGAATTGGAAAAGAAGAAGTAAAACTGTTTGCAGTTGACATGATACTATACATAGAGAACCCTGAAGATGCCACCAGAAAACTACTAGAGCTAATCAATGAATTGTGTAAAGTTGCAGGATACAAAATTAATGCACAGAAATCTCTTTCATTCCTATACACAAATGATGAAAAATCTGAAAGAGAAATGAAGGAAACACTCCCATTTAGCACTGCAACAAAAAGAATAAAATACCTAGGAATAAACCTACCTAGGAAGACAAAAGATCTGTATGCAGAAAACTCTAAGACACTGATGAAAGAAATTAAAGATGATACCAACAGATGGAGAGATGTACCATGTTCTTGGATTGGAAGAATCAATATTGTGAAAATGACTATACTACCCAAAGCAATCTACAGGTTCAACACAATCCCTATCAAATTACCAATGGCATTTTTTACGGAACTAGAACAAAAAATCTTAAAATGTGTATAGAGACACAAAAGACCCCGAATAGCCAAAGTAGTCTTGAAGGGAAAAAAAAGGAGCTGGAGGAATCAGACTCCCTGACTTCAGACTATACTACAAAGCTACAGTAATCAAGACAATATGGTACTGGCACAAAAACAGAAACATAGATCAGTGGAACAAGATAGAAAGCCCAGAGATAAACCCATGCACCTATGGTCAACTAATCTATGACAAAGGAGGCAAGAATATACAATGGAGAAAAGACAGCCTCTTCAATAAGTGGTGCTGGGAAAACTGGACTGCTACATGTAAAAGAATGAAATTAGAACACTTCCTAACACCATACACAAAAATAAACTCAAAATGGACTCGAGACCTAAATGTAAGACCAGACACTATAAAACTCTTAGAGGAAAACATAGGAAGAACACTTTTTTTTTTTCTCGGTACGCAGGCCTCTCACTGTTGTGGCCTCTCCCGCTGCGGAGCACAGGCTCCGGACGCGCAGGCTCAGCGGCCATTGCTCACGGGCCCAGCCGGAGCGGCACATGGGATCCTCCCGGACTGGGGCACGAACCCATATCCCCTGCATCGGCAGGCGGACTCTCAATCACTGTGCCACCAGGGAAGCCCGGAAGAACACTTTTTGACATAAATCACGGCAAGATCTTTTTTGATCCACCTCCTAGAGTAATGGAAATGAAAGCAAAAATAAACAAATGGGACCTAATGAAACTTCAAAGCTTTTGCTCAGCAAAGGAAACCATAAACAAGACAAAAAGACAACCCTCAGAGTGGGAGAAAATATTTGCAAACGAATCAACGGACAAAGGATTAATCTCCAGTCTCCAAAATATACAAACAGCTCATGCAGCTCAATATTAAAGAAACAAACAACCCAATCCAAAAATGGGCAGAAGACCTAAATAGACATTTCTCCAAAGAAGACATACAGATGGCCAAGAAGCACATGAAAAGCTGCTCAACATCACTAATTATTAGAGAAATGCAAATCAAAACTACAATGAGGTTCACCTCACACCAGTTAGAATGGGCATCATCAGAAAATCTACAAACAACAAATTCTGGAGAGGGTGTGGAGAAAAGGGAACCCTCTTGCTCTGTTGGTGGGAATGTAAATTGATACAGACACCATGGAGAACAGTATGGAGGTGACTTAAAAAACCAAAAATAGAATTACCATATGATCCAGCAATCCCACTACTGGGCATATACTCAGAGAAAACGACAGTTCAAAAAGACACATGCACCCGTGTTCACTGCAGCACTCTTTACCATAACCAGGTCATGGAAGCAACCTAAATGCCCATCGACAGACAAATGGATAAAGAAGATGTGGTACATATATACAATGGAATATTACTCAGCCATAAAAAGGAACGATATTGGGTCATTTTTTGAGACGTGGATGGATCTAGAGACTATCATACACCGTGAAGTAAGTCAGAAAGAGACTAACAAAAATTGTATATTAATGCATATATGTGGAACCTAGAAAAATGGTTCAGATGAACCGGTTTGCAGGGCAGAAATTGAGATACAGATGTAGAGAACAAACGTATGGACACCAAGCGGGGAAAGCTGCAGGGGGGTGGTGGTGGGGGTGGTGTGATGAATTGGGCAATTGGGATTGACATGTATACACTGATGTGTATAAAATGGATGACTAATCAGAATTTGCTGTATAAAAAAATAAATAAAATAAAATACAACAACAACAAAAAGATGTTAAAAAAATAAATAAATAAATGCCCCTGGTAACCATTAAAAAAAAAAAAACACAGAAAACAAAAATGAAGGGGGGTTCGTTTTCAGAATACAGGACCCAACTTCAAAGGGATCCCACCAGCCAAAGCTGAGCGATTCGAGCATTCAGACAGTACTGATTTATAAACCACTGAGCAAACCAGAATTCATGAATCCATACTGATAACAGACAAAAATACCAGCAAATAAATGGGGGAGAAGCATGGGCCCTTGTACATAACAGGCTGGAGTGTGCGTGCAGGAGGAGTGCTGGATTTGGAAGATCATCGTTTTGTAACCACTGTAGGTAAAGACTGGTTCATGCAAGACACAAAATATGCTAAATTTAGGGGGTAAAATTTGACTGGGGAGCAGGATATCTGCATGGTGTTGTTAAGTGGTTCCCCACATATCGCTTATTATCTATAAGAGAAAATTTAGTAACTATACAGTGGAATAATCAGACAACACTCTGACCACCTCCATCACGGACGAGGTGCCACTGACACCATGTCCCTCCAGATGGGATTCCCTAAGCAGGACACACTACCACCTACGGAGTCTTTCAGTCAAAAACACATACCCTGAATGGATTCAGGAGGAAAGACCAGACGAACCCCAAATGAGGAATATTCTATTAAGAAGAAAAGGGATTGTATTTTTAAAAAGAAATTCAGTATCATAAAAGACAAAGACTGAGTGAATGTTCTAGACTAAAGGATATTAAGGAACCACAGCAACTATATACAATACCTGATCCTGGACTGGAAACTGCACTGTAATGAAAATAAATGCTACAAAGGATAAATTTTCCTCAAATGCAAAAATTGGGACATGGGCTAACTCATAAATGTATTATGCTAAATATACTGTGGTTAACTGATAATTAGGATAATGTCAGAGAAGATCCTTATTCTTGGGAAATACACACGGAAGTATATGGTAGTAAATGGCCAAGATGGATGCAACTCGCTCTCAAATGGTTCAGAAATACACGGCGTGCACGTGTGTGTGTGTGTGTGTGTGTGTGTGTGTGTGTGTGTACACAAGAGAGGGCAAATGATAAACCAAACGGGTAAAATGTTAACAATAGGTGAATCTAGGTAAATACTTTATGGGTATTGTTTTTTCCATTTTTGCAACTTTTCAATAAGTTTGAATTTATTTCCAAATAAAAAGTTTCTTAAAAATTGTAGTATAGTTATGTGATGCAAAGGTTTTCAATTCCAGGGGAAATTACTGGGGGTAGGGGATGCTACTAGTGTCTAGTGTGTAGAGACCAGAGAGATGCTGCTAAACACACTATAATGCACAGGACAGTCCCCACAACAAAGAATTATCCAGCCCCAAATGTCAATAATACCCCAGTTGAGAAACCATGCTATACTGGAATACTACACAACGAGAATGAATAACTACATGGACAGCATGGATGAATCTCATAGAAAACGCTGAGAGACACAAAAGAGTACAGGCAGTACGATTCCATTTACGTGAAGCTCAAGAACAGGCTAAGGCTGTCTGTGGTGACAGAGGTCAGAAGAGTGGGAGGGGCACAGGGAAATGTCCAGGGCGCAGGAAATGTTCTCTACCTAGAGCTGGGTGATGATTATAAAAGGATGCACATGTAAAAATGCCTTGAGGTGCAGTTTAAATATTTGTTTGCTTTACCTTATGTAGGTTATAACTCAATAAAACGGTGTAAAAATAATGCAGTGTTCTCGTTAAAGAGCTCAATTTAAACGTTGGATACGTCTACAAAGAAACTATTCTGCCCAACATCATACTTTCCAGTCACTTCTTTTTTTTAAATTTCATTACTGGGATAACTGGCAGGGTAAGAGGAGTGGAGTTCTCTGACTCCTGCTTTCCGAGCTGCTTATCTGTGACATACACATCATAAAAGCTGATTTACAACAGCTAATCACTTCCAGAACCTCCCCAAGCTGAAGGCGAAGCGGAGAGGATAGCAACACAAGATGATGAATGACTAGCCTGGGCAGATAAACTCTAGTAAGGAAGGAAAAAAAATCCTTCAAAAATCACACAGAGAAACAAAAGCTACATGGGTGGGAGCGATGATCTCTGCGGGGCTTTTGGAATTAGGGTCGGGGTAAATAATCTAGCAAATACTATACATTCCCAAACATGCTGTTTTCCTGAACCCGTCTTTTATAAGCCCCAAAGTCATGCATTTCTGAGAATGTCCTGTGTGTGAATACATTCATATTCAATGAGGAAGTAAACGTGAGGAAGGAGAGCTTCCACTCTGCTGGGAGGTGATGATGCCCTATTGAACTGTACTTCTGCCTCCTGGGAAATCTCAGGATACCCTTCAGCATCTCCAATCCCCACAAAAGAAAAGTCGTCTGGCAAGAACTAGAGAGCCCTGTTGCTCAAGCTCAGAGTCCACTATCAGTTTTACTTAAACGTAAGCTGGGAGATGTGCGGGTAGGATTGGAAAGGCCACCGGCTCACTCCAGACACGAGAAATGTGTATGTTCTCATTTATTAACTCAGAGTCCCCTTCAGGGGCTTCTTACACGCAGGCCATGCACAAAATGGCCAGTGTTGCCCAGAGATGAGCCATAATTGTGCGCCTGCCTCGAAACAGAGCGGCTCTGTGCTTAATTTCACTACTGGTCAAATCCAGAAACCTTCTGCAGATGTCACAGTCTCTCCAAGATGGTGGACTAAATGCTCCTCCCTGGCTGACTCTGCTTTAGTCGCGCTTACACACACCAGCAAGTTCGCAGCAGCCCCTTATGGAAAACTCTCCCCTTTGCGTGGCTGCCTTCTTTGGATCACTAAGGACCTCACGTAAATACCACCTCTTCCATGGTGCCTGCCCTGATTGTTCTTTCTCAAGGAGCAAAGTTGTCCCCCACCCCCAAATAGTCACTCTGTCGCACCTGACCCTTGTTTAAAGACCCCACTCTGACTTATTTTCTTAAATTTAAGTTGGTAGCCAAATGGATGCCCTCCGGGAGCAGGGATCTTGCCCCCCCCCCGTTTACCACACTGGAACTAGCAGTGCTGGGCATCCTGCTGGTGGAGTTAAGGTGAATGAATCCTCACGCTGCCCACAGCTAGGAAAACGCAACCACCCTCTGACCTGGGGCAGGCCAGGACTTGAAAGATTACCCGATTGCAATTTGGATGAGGGCATGCCAACCATCAGGAACCAAAAAACCCACGGTCACACGAATCAGTCTCATTGTCTCTGGCCGTTCATTACACGGCCCACCAGCTGGGGCTTCTCCAATATTAGAGGAACGTGTGGTTTATAGTTGGCCCCTCAAACTGCAAAAATATTTTGTCTTATTGATCACACTGCTGGAGATCTGTTTAAATGGGCAGCTTCCACGTCCCCAAGATGGACCTATACTATCCCAGCTCACATCTCACCCTGAGAAACTCTCCTTCCCTCTCTAACTCACTCTGAGCAGAACTGAAAGGTGACTTGGGGCAACTTCTGAACCTCTTGAGATGCGTGTGTAAAATGGGCCTAACAATAGTACCTGAGTTCAAAAGCTTTAGTGATGATTGGGTGAGAAAATACATACCTTTCGTTTTTATTTCATTTATTTTTTTGGCCATGCTGCGCGGCATGCAGGATCTTAGTTCCCTGACCAGGGACCGAACCTGTGCCCCCTGCAGTGGAAGCACAGAGTTTTAACCACTGGAGCGCCAGGGAAGTCCCACCTTACGTCTTGAAGCCTCATCACAACTACTGTAAATCTGGGTAGTTTTGATTTCCTCTCCATCTCCTTGGCGAGCCTATACGCTCCAAGAGGGCAGGAGCTGGCTCCTGCTGGCTAGCCCCGATCTCAGTAGCTGGTACTCGATGCATGGGAAGGAAGTAAGCAAGGCCTAGGAGTCCCCAGTGAAAGAGAGCATGCTCCAAGAAATTTACACCCAGCCAACTGTAAAGACAAACAAATACTTGCTGAAGGCGTGACTGTATGAAGGAACGAACCCGAGACGAGCCACACAGGACCAGACACATCATGATGTTCACTGAAGATGAGCCACTAAAATAATGATAAAAATAATTTGTGCCTCTAAACTGCAGCTGGGGCTGACTTCTCTACCCAGAGGAAATGCAACTCTCTGTTCCACTTGTCTGTGTCGCATGAGACTCAGTGTCAAAACACTGCAAACCAATATAGTCTAACCAAATGGGGTTCTCAACGCCACTCTGCTCTTCTGCAATGAATGAACTTTACTTTTCTCGCTGCCCAAGCCATAGTGTGTGTGTGTGTGTGTGTGTGTGTGTGTGTGTGTGTGTGAACGAGCACAGCTGTAGTATGGGAGGTGGAAACTGCACACTAAGTTCTCCAGAGAGCTCTGGCAGAAGCCCATCGTCTGACCCCGCACTTAACACTGGCATCTTCAGGGCCCCAACACATTCTGGAGAGCCTGGCAGAAGTTCCCACCGGGCAGCACGAGACACAGATGCCAGGTCGCTTTCCTCTCCAGTGGAACTCCGTCTTATTAATAGACAGAGAGGGTTTTCTCCTCTTCTAATAAAGCAGGCTTTGTGAGAGGCGCTGGATGGTGACCATGGAGATAAACGCCTTGATTTATCCTTATCCCTGGGGTCGGCGTGGCCAGGAGCGACAGAAATGTCCACATGCCGCAGGGGCTGGGGGTTTCCCTCAGGTGCCCCAACAAGGAGACGTCAGTATCGAATTTAGCCTGTGGTTCCCCGTGGTTAAACTGTCAACCCGAAAATGCAGCCAGGGCGCTTTAAACAACACTCCAGCGTTTCTGTCCAAGCAATGCCTCCTCACTGCAAATAGGAGGTCTCAACAGAAGCCAGTGACAGTGAGAAAAATCACTACCTTCAAAGAATGCTCTGGGTCTGATGGAAGAGAAGGGCAACTTTGCGGGGCTCCCTCCCTCTATTCTAAGAGCAGAAGGTATTCGCTCAAGCCAGAGAGAAGAAAATGCAGACTTAAACGTACTGGCATCTCTTTCTGTTCCTCACTTATTGCCCTTTCTAGCCCTACTCCACCCCTGCGAAAACAAACAAAAAAACCAAACCAAAACAAAAAAAACCACAACTGGCGTAGGCAGAGAACTGTGTTTCTGCCAACTTGAAAGATGCAATTCAGTAAAAGAAAGAATATCTACTCACTTTTTGCCCTCTATACATTTACAACCCATACTGATGATTTAGTAAGGTCTTCCCAATATTTTTTTTTTCTGAAGCAGAGACATGAAGGAAAAGGAATTGTTTAGAATAGGGGTTTGCAAACGATGGCCCATGGGCCGAATCCAGCTCGCTATGTACTTATTTTTGTAAATAAAGTTTTATTGGAACACAACTCCATCTATTTGCATGCTGTTTATGGCTGCTTCCTTGCTATAATGGGAGAAGTGAGTCACTGTGACAGAGACTGCATGACTTGCAAAGCGTATAATATTTACTATCTGGCACTTTCTAGAAACAGTTTCAACCTCTGGTTTAGAACGTGAATGTGAACGTGAAGCTGTATCAAGTCTGAGCATCACCAAAAGTCAAGGGCTCTACCCAGGCTAACTGTCTGAGACCATAAAAAATATCTTTGGGGTACCAGCTGACTTAAATGCATGTGGGTAGTCTGCTCAGGTCCCTTGGGATCGTTTTTTCCCAACTAAGTCGACTGATTTCATCAACACCCTGAACTTCAAATTGGCAACAGCTGCAGAGAACCTGACATCTAGGCAGTGGAGTTTAACCACCACCACATGTTCCTTGGTGACAGGGCACAGACCGGTTTGAACAGAGTACAACAGGGAAGGCTCAGGGAGTGGGGATGGTGAGAAGGGGAGAGGGAGAAGGAAAGGAAGGGGAGAGATTATGAACAAACTCAAAATCCCTTGCTCTTCAAAGCGTGACCTGTGGACCAGGGGCAACGGCAGCCGATCCAGACTTGCAGAATCTGAATCTGCATTTGCACAAGATCCTCTGGTGGTTCACACACGCTTGAGGATTAGAGGAACACTGCCGGACTTGTGATAGAGCTTCAAGGGCAATCTTCTCTGCAACTAAAGGTGCTTCTAAACCAGGAAAGCCCGTACCCTCAGAGACACTAAATCCAGGGATTTCAACCTCGGTAGTATCTGCATCTTGGGCAGGATAATTCTTTGTGCTGGAAGCTGTCCTGTGCATTGTAGGAAGTTTAGTAACATCCCTGGCCTCTCCCCACTAGGAGCCAGTAACACCCTCCCCCTCCCATTTGTGACAACTCAAACCGTCTCCAGACAACGCCAAATATCGCCAGGGGAACAAAGGCAGCCTGACAGAGAACCGCTGCTCTAACAGTTTCAGTCCTGGAGCTGCTGATCGAAGACAAAGGAGAACTTGTTCCTGACCCTCCGAGGGCAACAGTGGTTAAGCCTAGCACTAGCCAGGGCAGACGCACCCTCTTTCTAGAGAAGGATGAATGTGTTCCCCTAGGCTGGGTGTGGCCAGTCTCCCAAATCGGGGGAACTGCAAAGTTGTTTTCTCTCTGAACTTTTCTCAACAAACCCACTCCTGGCAGCCCGTCCTTCCCGCAGTGGGTTTCAGAAGTTCCCTGGGCTTCAGTCTTTTGCTGCCTTACTTCCCTCCCCCATTTGAAGCTTCTGAGATCTCGAGCCCTTGAGGCAGCTTTCTTTCTTCCTTCCTTCCTCTGGTCACCAGCCTGTCTAGCGCGTCCCAAGTGACCAGCAGGTCATAAGTGCTCGCAGGCACGCGTCTGCCGTCTGCTCCTGTGGCACCAGGGGGAGTGGTGCCAGATGTGTGAAACAATTTCCTTCACCAGCTGCTATGGGGGAGGGGAGGCTGGAGGGAAGGTGGGAGCGGGCACGTCTGCCTACCCCCTTAACCCCACCTCGGCCTGCCAGCCCCCTTCAGGGAAGGGCCACTGCCCCATCCCTGACACACCGTGAGACTGGCCCAAACGGAAGACCAGCTGGTTCCAGAGAGGGCCAAGACTAATTCTGGTTTCCCCGATGGCAGAGGTTTTGTTTCTTTAGCAGCTCTGTGGTAGGAAGGTGCCTCTGAACCGGCGTGGCTGGGAAGTGACAAGCATTACCATAGGACTAAAGGTGCATCGCTGACAGACCTCACAGACCTGGTACAGTCACAAGAACGAGCCTGATCAGGATCAACACTTGGGTTTGGACTGGAGGTCTCTTACCGTCCACCTGCTGACCTGCTCACTAACTTCCTGATAAACTTACCCCAGTAACAGACGGACGTGTGAAAGGTAGCAAAGAAGGAAGCCAGGAAGCAGCATATTTGGAAACACGTGGGGTCAGGTTTCACTATGCCTCAGCTCCCTGGGGGACTGTGGCTGTGTTATCACTAAGCCCATTGCTAACTGAAAGGACGCGCAAAAAATTCAAACCGCCTGAAGATGATTTGCTGGCGTCTGCTCTGCGCTCACACTGACCCCGAGCTGCTTTCCAGGACCCGTTAGCCCAAGTCAACAAGCAGGCCACACTGGAGTATTTGCTCAGGAAACACTTGATTCCATGGGACAGAAGTGAAACGGCTCCCCCATGGTAGGGAGCGGGCAGCCAGGGACCAGAGACCCACTTGGTCTCTTCAAAAGGGCTTTTGACGAAGCCCTGCCATTGCCAGGCACTGTGAGTACAAGTGTGAACAAGGCCCCGTCGGGCAGCGCCTCACGAGGTTATTCCACCGTACAGGGAGAACACACGACTGATTCACACCATTACAGCTACTACACAGTCATCAGGAGACAGGGAAGAAACACGACGCTAAGATGGAGAATACAGTAAGTCCCCTCCGTACGAACCTTCAAGTTGCGAACTTTCAAAGATGCGAACGTGCACTCACATGTCCAACCACGTAAGTTACTTCACGTGTCTGGTGTACGTGGTCACGTGCGTGCATCCTCTACAAGTGGTTGTGCTTTTGTGTACTTTACTGTACAGTACTGTAGAGAGTACAGTAGTACAGTATTTTTATTTTAAGCCCAGGATGTCCAGAAGCAAGCGTAAAAGCAGCGGTATATGGCCCACTGTGTTAGTTGGGTACCGAGGCTCACTTTGTTGGACTTATGGACAGACTCGACTTACGAACGCGCCCTCAGAACTGAACTCGTTCGTGTGTAGGGGACTTACGGTAAAAGGCTGGTGCTCCCTAGACAGAGTGTTGGCGAAGAACCCTGTGTTGGTGCTAATTAGGCTGAGACACAGAGGATGTGAAGGAGCCAGTCAAACCAAGAGGGTGGGGAGGAAGTATTTTAGGCAGAGGGAATGAGAACATTTTGTACCAGAGAAAATTCCAGGTGCTCTAAGAAGTGACACAAGTGCAGTGTGACTGGAGCACAGAGAGCAAGAGGAGAGCAGCAGGGGTGAGGCCAGGAAGGTGAGCAGAGGAGCCAGAGGGAGCTTCATCTAGGTCAACAAGGGTTTGAGACCATCCTGCCCGTGCTTGTAGGCAGCACTGATAAAGCACCTGCGAGGAGCACAGGGCAGCAGGGGAGGGGGCTGGCTTTCGCCATCACCCTCCAGTTCTTTCCCTTACAGCTGTGCCTCCCCAGGAGAGACCCTGGACAGCTCTGTGCCTCAGTTCCCTGAGCTGTAAAATGGGAATGATAGTAGAATCTACCTCATTAGTGTGAAGGTGAGTATTAAGTGTGCTAACACAAAAAGTGCTTAGAACAGTGCTGGTGCAGAGAAATCGGATGGTATGTTCTCAATGTCATCCACCCCGTATTTGTCACTTTTAGAGCATTTTTCTGCATATTGTCATAGAGCAAGTTGCTAAGAATTGTTATGCAATTTTTCAAGTGGGTAACAGAGAGATGGAATGATTTGCCTACGATCTCAGAGCAGCTACTTCAGAACTCTTCTCCGACCTCTTGCCTTTTATTTCTGTGAGTAAAAGGAATATGTCAGGAGTGTTCTTAGACAGAGGAGGGACACGGGCACAGAGGAGGAAAGATCCAGCGACACATCCAAACTTTGAACCAGCAGCAGCAAGTCAAAGAAATCCTTTTCCTTAATGGGTAGTTTTCTACAGTATAAATATGAATTACTGCTACTTGCAACAGCACGGATGGACCTCATCAAGGAAAAGATGCCACACCCAAAGGATACACATAGTATGATTCCATTTATAGAAAATTAAAAGCTCACCCACGCTGCTGTTAAGTCAGGACAGTGCTTACTTCGGAGAGGAGGGAGGGGTGGCGGGGGGGAGGACGCTAAGGGAGTTGCTGCGGCACTGGTCACGGGCTACGGCTTGACCCTGGAAGTTGCGCCCTGGGTGTGACGATTCCCTGAGCTGCCACCGATGATGTATGCGCATTTGTTTGTTACACATCTATTAAAAATCTATAAAGAGTACCACCAAGAGAGGCAAGCATGTACTCAAGACAATTTAAAAGGTGACTATGTGTAATTCATCCCCTTCATCACGAGCCTGTCTGGTACACTAGACTTACATGACTAGTACACATGGGTCAGACTGGCAGTTAATACTAGGCTTTGTTGGGTCTGAAGGGTTAAATTTTCTTCTTTCTTATTTTCCCTTTTTAACTGGAAGGCGCAGGGAACTTCAACACCTTCATCCCTAGGCAAATGCACACATTCATGAAACCTGCCTGTTCACAGCCTCTCTTCCCCGCTCAGCGTACGCACTTCCCACCAGTGCTGGCCAGCTTGATAAGGGAGCGCAGGAGTTTGGATGAAAGTGGTTTATAGATTTAAGAGACAGTATACAATGTACCCTTTTACACTTGGCATTCTTGCTTCTCAAGTTCCCTAGCTGGGCGTTGATAAAGTACCATTCTTGGCATAGAAGTTCATGATACCATGTATGACACAGCCAATTACTGAACTGACTGCTAGGTGGATGAAAGGATACAACGAAGAACAGGTAGATGGGGTGGCTTTTAAATGGATGGGCAGATGGTACGAAGGATGGATAAAAGGGTGGGGATGGAAAAAAGGAAAGATGGATGAATAAATCAATGAATGGATGCAAAATGACGCATGTACAGAAAGAAAGACATGGTTTTGGGTTCTTAAAAACCAAGGTCTTATAAATACATGCTAAAGAATAAAGGTCTTAGGTAAGAATTAACAAGTAATCGTTACTGCTCCATTATTAATTCCGATTTAAGACAGTTTCCATTGGCGCCTCCATCTTTAGAGAGGAAGGCAGTGGTACCTGCAGATGAGGAACTGAAAACGGAAAAAAAGATGAGCAACTTGCCCAAAGTCGGGGATAACGATGGGAGTTAGTGATGGAGGCAGGGACTGAATGAGGCCTCCGGACATTCAAAGGCAGCTTCTTCTCAAACTTTAGCAGCCATGCAAGCCACCCAGGGATCATCTTAAAATGAAAATTTGGATCTACTGCGTTTGGAGTTGCGTCCAAGATTCTGACTGTCTAACAAGGAGATGCTGATGTGGTTGGTCCACAGAACACACTTGGCACAGCAAAGGTCTGGGGTGCTTTCTATTACCTCATGATTTTAGAAAGAAAGCCTGGCATCCCTTGTTTCTCATTAACACATCTAGGAAGGTGTGTGTCAAACAGACCTGTATCTGAGCACGTAAGGCCCCCAGAGCTCTGGCCAGGGAGCCAGGGGACCCATAGAAAGAGGGAGAGGAAGCAGGCCTTGCTCTATCCTGTCCCTCCCTCTCTTCTCATCAACAGAAACAAAGCTGGCACCAATCTATTGCCCTGATCCTTAGAAGAGAGCCACTAAAGCCAGGAGTGGGTTCTTGGAAAGCAAAAGACACTGAACCCGGCCATGGGTATTTCCTTTCTTGTTCTCCATCTTCAATTCCTGTGTCAGCCAGTCTGTGTCCTTCACCTGACTTCCTGAGGGAACTTGGGCTTGACCTGGCTCGCCCTCCACACAGATGGAAAAAGTAGCTGTTTACCTGGGAGGGGCTGGGAATCCAGAGTCCTCCCAGGCCCTCAAATCTCTCCCCTCCCACCTTGCCAACCTGACACGGAGCCATCCTGAGAATCAAGGAAGTTTTTGCAAAGTATCCTCTCTGGAGTATGCTGAAGAATATTTGTGGGCAAATAAGTCTGGGAATTTCTGAAGGTCTTCTCAAAACCTTTAACTGGCTTAAGGGCAGTAGGAATTTTCGGAAAGGAGATAGAAAAATGCATTGTTTTCCATACTTAGACAATAGAACACCTTGCCAGCCTGGCTCCACCCTGACTCAAAAGGACAGGTTCTGGGAAATACTGGCTTACCAACACTGACTCCTGTTAAACTCCAAACATATCTGCTTACCGTTTCTATCCCTGCACTGTAACAGTGCCATGCCCAGCAAAACTGGAGCCTGAGGCAAAAGGAAAAAGTCGGTAAAACTGACCCTATCTTTATTTACAAATTTTATGTTTTGTTAATCATGAATCTTTGCATGAATTTTGATTCTTAAAATACGGCACTAAAATAGTGCTAATCTCGATCGCGGAGCTTTTAGCGCTCCTGATTTGCCTCACCCGAGTCTTGGCCCTGCAGACAGGCCACTCTCCTTTCACCTCAGTCAAATCTTTAATTTTCATTTGTGAAATTCCATGGATTGTATATTTATTATGAACTGTGTTTACCAGGGCAAAGGAAAAAGTCACTGCTCTGGAAAGCAAAGGAACTGGAGTCCAGTCCCAACTCTGCTGCAAAGACCAGCAGGATCCTGAATAAATCCCTTCTCCTCTCTGAACCTCAGCTCTTCTTCTGAACCTCCACCAGAGATTCTCCGAGCTTCTCCCAGCGGAGAGTCTGTGATTTATTTTCTGAGGTGGTTCAAAAGGCTTTTTTTAAGTTGAGACACAATTGCCAGGGATCCTTAGTTTCAGGTGTATAACATAATGGTTCAATATTTGTGTACATTGTGAAATGATCACTACGATAAGCCTAGTTAACATTCATCATCATACCTAGTAACTTTCTTTTTTCTTGTGACGAGAAGGCTTAAGATCTACTCTCTTAGCAACGTGCAAATGCACAATACAGTGTTATTAACTAGAGTCACCCTGCTGTACATTATAACCCCAACGCTTATTTTCTTTCTAACTGGAAGTTTGTACCTTTTGATCCCCTTCACCCATTTCTGTGAGAGTCTGTGATTTTGATTCCATGATCCGAGAGAGATACCGCCCATAATCAGACCAGGATGGATTATTGGATAGGTACCACAGCAGCACCGGATCCCCAAGGGAATGGTGCCTAGGAGAGGTAAGTTCTGATCAAGGGGGTAAAAGGGAAGTAAGAAGAGCTATTGGGGTGCTGCCAGAGAGGTTAGAATTGAAAATACTTAGGTGGTTCCTGAACAGTCAGGAAACATTTAGGGCTGTAGCTTTTCGGTAGAAAGAAAAGAAAAAGAGAACGAGAAACCTAAACCTAAGATTTGTGTATTTTGTCATCTTTCATCAGTCTAACCCTACTACCAGTCCTCAAACGGATCATGTGGTACCTGTTAGCCTGGCCCTACCCCCAGAAAGTCCTAACTGAGCGGACAGGGCTCACTTTAAAACAGAGTGTGGGCCTGGTACCACCTGTGTAAGAATCATCTGGGGGGCTTCTCCCAGATCTACTGCCTCAGAACTTCTAAGAGCGAGGCTCAAGAATCTGCATTTTCAACAAGTTCTTCAGCTAATTTTGATGCCTTTAAAATTAAAAAACCCACTGCTTTGAAGTCATATGAGTGTGAATAAATAAACAACAGGTCCCCAGCAGCAGCTCCCCTCACTTGCCAGCAACCTTGGAATTCAGAGTGTGAAAAGCTGCCTGTTATGTCCCTCTGCCTCACCAGCACCGAGCAAGGGGCAAGGATTCTCTGATCCGCCAAGCCCTGGGCCACTGTCAGATGCAGAATTTCCAGGACAAGTTGTGTCACCTTTCCCGCCAGATCCTGGCTGCTGATGACTGATGACTTAATTCCCCAACCCTTGACACTAAGTGTGGTCCTTGTGCCAACCCAGCCAGGGTAGATGGCAACCCAGCTCCCCTGGAAACTGTTCAGATGGCTGGTACCCGAGAAACCCATTAGGATGCTGGAGACTAGTAGAGAGCGAGGGATTTTACTTGGTCTGCCTCCAGCTCTTGGGCCATCAAAGCAGTTCTCTGTGCTCTGAGCACTGAAAACCTGCAAATGTCAGAGCAAGTGGGTGACCACACGGGGCGTGATGTACAGCCCCTGTCCTCATGAAGGATTTGGTCCTACCAAGTGACCATCTCAGAGTCCCTAGTCTTTTGATGGAAGTGCAAAGTTATACAACCAAAAGAGGGCAATTTGGTAGCATCTACAGAACTTGCAATGTGCATATTCCTGGATCCAGAAATCCCACTTCTGGGAATTTATGCTCTGGGAAAACTTGAACAAACACACGAATGTAAGTAAAAAGATATTCACCAGAACATAAATTGTAACAATAAAACAACTGTAAAAAATCCAAGTGTCCAGCAACAGGGGATGTCTTAAAAGGATGATACTATAATCATACAATGAAATATTATATAGGTTCAGATGCGTTAGAGCTACAAAGACCAACAAGTATACTGTTAGGTAAAACAACAACAACAAATTGCATAACAGTGTGATGACTTTTTTGTTTGTAATTAAATACCTGTCAGTGTATGCCCAGAGATAAATACCAAAGGAGTATTCACCTAATGGTGGTGGAGAGTAGAACTTACGGGACAATTTCAACTTATACCATACACATTTCTGTAGTTTTGTAGTTTTGAAAAAAAGAATTTTGTTTGTAATTAGAGAACCTAATAAAATTACATGGAAAAACTTAGAAGCCTACCCCCTTCCACCTTAGCCTACCTCCCAGGACAGCTAGAAGCCAGGCTCTTTCTCTGGGGCTGAAACAAAGCTGGGGACAAGGATATTACACACAAGCCTATCATTTCTGGGACACTGTGAGAAGTGACAAGAAAATAAGTTCCTTCCTGAATCTTGTGCTAAGTTATTGACAGCTGTTTGCAACCGAAAATATCTGGAGCTCATACGTGAGGCATGAGAAACCAGGGTAGGTGGTTTCAGATCTCAAACCATCCCATCTCCACCCACACTCGACCTCAAAGTTCTGAACCCAAGCGAAGGACGTTCTGCCTTTGTAGCTGGTTTTAGGTATGAGCCCCAAGGACACTAACCTGTGGTCATCACTACTGGCCAAACGATGCTGGATGAGGCAGTCTGCTCACAAAGGCTGTGGACACTGGCTGCCTCTCATGAGCCGTGGGATCTTGGGGAAATCTCGTAATCTCTCTAAGCCTCTGTTTTCTCATCTGTAAAATGGAGGCTCATTCAGGCAGCATCGTATTTCAGGAATGCCTACCGTGGCTCAGAGATTTACCAAACGCCTGCTGTGTCAGACGGTACTTCAGCTGCCGAGGCAACAGCAGCAAAACCAAACCACATGAAGCCTCCGCCTTCATGCAGCTTCCTTTTCACTAGCGGAGGATGACAATGAACAAACCAAGCAATAAAATATATACTATGTCGGGCTTCCCTGGTGGTGCAGTGGTTGAGAGTCCGCCTGCCGATGCAGGGGACGTGGGTTCGTGCCCCGGTCCGGGAAGATCCCACATGCCGCGGAGCGGCTGGGCCCGTGAGCCATGGCCACTGAGCCTGCGAGTCCGGAGCCTGTGCTCCTCAACGGGAGAGGCCACAGCAGTGAGAGGCCCACGCACCGCAAAAAAAAAAAAAAAAAAAAAAAAAAAAAGAAAGAAAATACATACTATGTCAAATGGTGCTAAGTGCTACAGAGAAAAACAAGGCAGGGGAGAGGTAAGCGGAGGACTTTTGTGGAAGACGCACCAGGGAACAAGAACAGACCCTGCCCTTACATAGTGAGTTGACGCATGTGATGCTCTAGGCATAGCCCTCATTTCACAGAAACTACTCAATAATTAATGCCATTACTACCACGACTACTATTCCCACCACCACTGTCCACCTGACCTCCCTGCCCCACCTCTGTGGCCTGTCCTCCGTCAGTTTTTCTCCACTGAGCATCTCACACGAGGTGCCCTTCTGGATATCGACCGTGAGCAACGCGTGGTGCTCCGCAACTGTACATATCCAACCTCATTCAATCCTCAGCAACCCCCGAAGAGTGCGTATGGTTATTTTCATTCTTCAGAAGAGGAATCAGGCTCAGAGAAGTTGGCGGGGGCCGAGCTCAGTCACCCAGAGCACACAGGGAGTGCTCAAGCCCGGGTTAGCCTGACTGAAGCCTTAAGCTCTCAACCGCGGACGTCTTCTGCTTCCCAATCCCAAAAGCCAGATCCTACCTGCCCAGCTCAGCACAGGCAATGCCCTCCCTTCCTGATGCCCTGGCAGCGCTGCCCACGTGCCCTGTGGTGCTGTCCGAGTCACATCAAGGCCAGGATGCTGACGATAACCCAGACGCTGCAATCCTGGAATCCTGACCTGCTTTCTCTCTCTCGGTCCCGTTTTGTGCTCTGGGGTCTCCCAAACAAACTCAGAATGAGGGCCGCAGACACCAACTGAAGTGGAACCTCAGCAAAGAACAGAGGTGCTGGTGGTGGAAGAGGAAGAGGAGATACAGGAGAAAGGGGAACAGGAAGGGCTGGCGTGGTCTGAGACCACCCACCTGCTTTCTCCACGTCTGGAGCCACTGAGTTCCTGAAGCTGGTCCAGCACATAGACGAACTCCTCCACAGGCGAAAAGAAACTAGGAAGACAGATGCAAACCTCTGCTGCTAACATGGTGAAGTGATTTTGACAAAGTCAAACCTGGGGATTATCAAAGTGGGGAGTGGAGTGGCTGTGCTTTCCCCAACCAGGGGAGAGTTAGAGGGTGAGGGAGGGGCATGGGCACTTTAAAAAGCATAATCAATACTCTAACACCATATTAACCATTATTTTCATAGGACAAACTAAGGAGAGGTAGCTTGGCAGTTTAGGGCTATGGCAGAGATTCTCAGCCTTGGCGCTTCTGACATTGGGGGTCAGGTGATTCTCTCTGGCGGGGGTGAGGCTGTGTACACTGTGGGATGTTGAGTAGCATCCCTGGTCTCTACCCACGAGATGCCAGCAGCATCCCACCCTCTCCTCTGACAACTCAAAATGGGTCCAGACATTGACAAATGTCCCCGTCGAGAACCATGGGATTATGGTTAAAAGTACAGGACGCAAGCGTTGGGACCCTGGTTCAGGCCACTTGCTGCCTTATGGTCCTGAACACGTGACTCCACACGTGCGAGACTTGGATTCCTTATCTGTGACATAGAGATGACACTACACGTATGCTTCACAGCGTTATCACAAAGATTAACCAAGGAACGTCTAAATGAGTAGTTAACATAGTGTCCCACTTAAAAGGCTTCCCAGATGTTAGCTCTATTTATGACAGTAGATCTTGGTTGCCTTGGGGATGTACAGAGGATAGTCCTCTGAACAAGAGAGAAGGAGTGCAAAGAATCAGAAACCGGGGTGAGGTGGGGTGTAAAAGTCTCAGGTTTATTTTGTTAAAAAGAGGGCATGCCTCATTTAAAACAAAACATGAGATACAGTGGTCTGAACCACTGCTACTGAAAGCAAGTTGCAGAGGACTGTGGTTCTACCACAGCAAAGAGAAGCAGTGCGCAAGAAGAAGAGGGGGGACCCACCGGGCTCAGCCGGTCGCCCTGATCTTGCAACAGCAGCTGCTGAGGTTGTTTGCGCTGAGCCTGGGCTGGCGCCCTGGCTGCTGTGAGGTAGCATATGGGCTGGACAGCTGTGAGGAAGGGAAGCAAACGAAGAAAGGGCAAGGAAGATGATTTTTCGAGGTGCCTGTGGCAATCGGGGGACCCTGCCCACTGGCTGATGTCTCTCTGGAGAACCCTTCCCATCAGAGAAAAACCTGAGCTTTGGGTCAACTCCCTTTTCTCGGCCAAGATTAAGGGCTGATGTCTGTCCCCATGAGTCCCCTCTTCTTTCTAGGGCTTTTATTTTACGGAGAGAAATGTATGAAATGGTGGTGAAAAGTATCGCCTGGGAAACCTGCTCTAATCCCCACTCATCTCGTCACTAGCAGTGTGACCTTGAACTCTCTGATCTTTAGTTTCCTCATCTCCGAGACCGGGATCATAGCTAGAATTGTTGTTGTTGTTTATCGGGGTTCACTTGGCTTTCCCAGGTCAGTCCTTAGTTATTACAGAATCAAAATGCACATGTCCTGGGAATCTTTCACATCTCTGCTGATGAAAACCACAGACGTTTTTGAGTGTTTACTATGATCCAGGAATTGTATTAAGGGCTTTCTCATTTAATCCTCTGAAAGGTTTGTTATAGGTGAGGAAATTCAGACTCAAAGAGTTTAGGTAATTTGTCCAAGGTTACAGAACTAACAGTCCAAGCTGAGAACTCAATAGGGGCCTATCTGACCCTTGAGACCATCACCTAATGGCAATTTCTAGATGCTTCTGGGTTGGATTTGGCAGAGCGAAGATGTTACCAGAGAGCATTCTGTACGCTCAGAAATGAGAGCTCTCTCCCTTAGGATGTGCGCTACTTCGCAGGCAGAGAGAAAACAGACCAGACGGGGACCCTAGAAGCAGAACCACCCATAAATCATCCCAGAAGCTGGAAATATACGCACCTGCTGAAAAATTTGGATTTGCCTTTAATACATTGCTTCTCAAGCTTGTCTGCCTGGTAGAATTACAGGGAGTCTTAAAACATCCTCTCGCCCAGGGCAAACCCCAGACCAGTTAAATTGACATCTTGTGTGTGTGTGTGTGTGGGGGGGCCCAGGCATCTGTATTCTTTTATATTCCCCACATGATTTCCTGTGTGGTGAAAACGGAGAACCAGTGTCCAAGGAGTTTCTTGTCTACTGTGAAATAAAATTCATATTTTATGGCCAGGCAAGAAACATTTGAACGTAAAAAATTTTTCTCTGCCATTTGGCCTCCTCTCCCCTCCACGGTGCATTGTGTATCTGCATTAGGCATCGACCATACCTCCCCCACTGGCCAAAATACCTCCCCAACCGTATAGAGCATCGTTCTCCTACCACCAAGACAGCTCCTTAAAAGGTAACATTCCTTCTTAATATTGTAAGGAGTCATCATGGCCCACCGCTTTGTGCTTACAGATCTGGACTGTGCGAACCGTCAACAATATGTCATTAAATGTACCGCCCTCTGTCTCAAAAACGTATAATAACTGTGCTTTGACCTCTGATGGGCGGAACAGTTCTTGGACCTTTCTGAGAGGCTGTGCCCAGGTTATATCCTCAACTTGGCTCAAATAAAATTTTCCATTTCTTTCTTAGATCATTGATGACTTTTTCGTTGACACTACATCTTTCCAATAGGTGCCCAACTAAACTCTCTCTTAAAAGAGAAGGAGAAGACACGGTGGCCATTCTCTTTCGAATAAGTGTTAATTATTCACTTTATACCCTTTGAGTTTGAGGTAGGAATTCCCATGAGATATTGGCTCTCTTTTCCTTGTTAACAAGAACCACGCTAATGGCGCCAAGGACCTCACACATGTGATGGCTCTCGCGATTTCTGAGGATAAGCCTTGGTCACCAGTCACTGAATGTGTCCTGAACTGTGAACGCACTTGGTCTCATCTCTTGTCTTCCCACAGCGCTGAGATTCTACAAGGACAATGTCACATGATGATTTCCCCCCAACTATGTACAATCTTGTTGAACTCTTGGACCTTCCCTTTAGGAAGGAATTTTGAGGAAAGGTGGAAGGATTCAGATCCTTGAAGCCTGGGTGAAAGCCTTCTGTAACTATGGCAAGAGCCACCCAGGAAACATCCTCCTTTCTTCTGAAGGACCAACGGATCTGTCCCAAGAGCCCTGGAGGCTATTTGCTATGGCCCAAACTGGCTAAATTGTGCAATAATAAAGGCAGATTTGTGAATCATATGTTTTCAGGGCTTACTGTTTACTTAAGGAAAGGCTTTTTGCTTTAATCAGATTTATATATTAGTGGCTTGGCTAAATAAGCCAGGATACCTGGGGTAAAATTCAAGTTACCATGTATATGAAATCCAGGAGACAACCAGCCAGAAATCAGCACTGAAGGGAAAAAAAAAAAGCTACAGCAACACAAAGATCAACAGAAAGAGTTCAGATTTTTTCTTTCCAAAAACATTTTTGTTTTCAAGTAAGTTCTCCCCCCACACTCCCCGACACACATGATATTTCTGACCTAGTGTTTCTGCGTACTCATGCCTTTGCTTTCCCAACCTACTCTGCAAGTCACCTTTTTCTACTTTAAGACACCCCACTAAAAAGGGACCAGGGCAGTGTCCTCACAGGGTGCCAGGAGGCTGAATTTGAGTCAGCAATAAAATGTGAGTGCTTCAGAGCTCTAAGTATAGCTCTCCCCCTTGACAACTACACTCTTAGCACACTGGCCTGTTTTCAGTTACTATTAGAACTGTAAAGTTCTCTCTTGCCTCAGGGCCTTTGCATGTGCTATTCCTTAAGCCTTTAATCTTCTTCCTCTCCTCCTCCCTTCCTTTGCAAGGTCAAGTCCTTATCTAATTCTTAGCTTAAACATCACTTCAGACAGCTTCCCGGACCATCCTTTTAATGTTGTTAATCCTCAATTCTCTCATGTCTTTACCCTGCTCGTGTTTTTCGTATCACACATCATCATCTGCCCTTGGTGTGCTTGTATGTCCCCTGCTACAGTTATGACCGTCTCCACCCTGTTCTCCCAGAAAGCTGCAAATGGCTGGCTCTCTTACCCTTGGGCTTCTGGTTGGGGCTGACTCCCAGGAGGAAATCAGAGGGCAGAAAGTGAGAGAGGTCAGGATGTTTATTGCCCGGATCCCTCCCCCAGGCTGCAGGCTGGCTGAGCTTCTCTGCCTAAGGCATCAGTTACTACCCAGTGGCCTCCTTCCTTAGGCTTCCCTTAATTACCCTTTCCTGGGCCATCTGTTTCCTGCTGGGGCTCTGACGCACACAGGGATTGGGTCTGATTTATTCACCAACCTATACGTGGCAATGAGCAGAGTGCCTGGCACATGGTAGACGCCCAATAAATATTTGTTGAATAAATGAATATAAAACAACTCAGAACCAAGATGTTCTAAATGCCTTTCTCTTCCCCATTCTTTTTGTTTCAAAAAAAAAAAAAATCTTGTATCAAACTCTGGTATAGAAGATAGATAAAACAGGACTGTTGGGAGTGTGAGCGGGTGAGGGAGACACACGAGCACGGTTCCCTTTTAAATGGCAACATAAACAAACAAACAGACAAATTAATTTAAAAATGGCAACTCTAATAAATAAATAAATAAATAGGCAACCCTAGAAACCCAGCACTTAGAGATGTATGCTGGGGGGATACCATAAAGGATGAATGGGGCATCTTATGCAGTTTTTGCCACTGAGGTTCACAATATTAGAGGCTGGGTTGCAAGTGAATGATATTTACATCTCAATGCTCCCCGGAGGGCTTTGGGTTCAGCTGCTGGAGGGCGGGGGAAGGGGGGAAAACCCACTAAGAATGCTTGCAATTCTCCTTTTGCAGCAGTCCTGGGGCTCAGAGCGGAGCCAGAATAAAAATGTCCTCCAATCTGCTGTGTTCCATCCCATATTGCCAGATAAAGGTGCGCCGCCCACATGCCCTGACTACAGAGTCCCCAAATTAAACAATTTCAGAGGGCAGAAGAAGACAGAGGAAGCTACCTGCTTCCTGGACTGCCCTAATCCTGCGCAGGAAGAGCCACAAAGGACAATGCTCAGGTGACAGAAAGCCCAGTCATCCACGGTTGACTCAAGAACGGTGAGATCTGGGAACTATATTTAATATCCTGTGATAAACCACAATGGAAAAGAATAGGAGAAAGAATATATATATGTATAACTGAGTCACTCTGCTGTACAGCAGAAATGAACACAACATTGTAGATCAACTGTACTTCAATTCAAAACAAACAAAAAAAAAGGTGAGATCTGGGTTGCTTTAGGGAGACCTTCATGAGCACCTCAGGCCAGGCTGGAATTCCTCTCCTTGCCGAGGGGCCTGAACTTGAAACGGATCTGCAGATAACAGCCGGGCATGTCTCTGAGACTGACAATGATCTCAGTGGAAAATTTCCATTGGTGGACACCCCCCCACTGTCTTCCTAGCTCATGGCCCAGAACTGGGCCTGTTTCTCATCCACAGATTCCAAGAACAAATTAACTCCTCTAAGCTGTGGCAAATGGGAATTGTCTGAGAAGTTTATTGACACTGGAGGGAGGGGGATCAGCAGAGGAGAGGCTGTGGTCTGGGAGGTGACATCCTGGCTTCCTTACATGGGGAGGCGGGCTCCCTCAGTGCTAACAGGTGTTATGTTAGCGCTAATAGGTGTTATGTGGGCATAATTAGGCCACAGATTCTGGTAGCCTCTTTCAGCTCAGACAAGGTGGGAAATTGAGACTCAGGGAGAAAGGGGCTCATCTTTCCAGTTGCAAACATTCCTGAAAATCTAAGCCATAAAGCTCCCCAGCTGTGGACGTCAGCATGGTCTGGGTCTGTGACATCTACAGAACCGCCAGACCTCAGGCTCCTCTATTGATCCTGGCCCTCTCCTTCCATCTCTGTCTATGATAATGATGTCTGAGCTCCATTCAATCCCCCTTCTCCCTGGCAAATGAGCAACGGGCTGAGACAGAATTAAAAGGAAAGGGACAGGAGGTCAGCGCACTGGGGCACCTAATAAAAAGAGTAATAATAACTCTCAAATATCGAGTTTGCCAAGTGCCGGGCACGCAGTTAAGTGCTTTCTGCATATTACCTCCTGTCCCATGACAGCCCCGTGTGGCAGAAATTTGAGGGACTGAGAGATCTGAGCCACTTGCCCGCGGTCACGCAGCTAGAGTGGTGATGGGATTTCAACCAGGTTGGTTTAATCCTTAAACCGTAAGACTCACTGTGCGCTGTGGCTGGGGTCAGACCAAGAAGCAGAAAGCGTTCTTTCAGCTGCAGAGAGGGCTTCTGCAATGCCAGGCCAGGCAGACCCACCCCTTCATGTGACATCGTGACCTCCTCAGATGTGGTTCTCAGTGGCTTTCATGGGGGCTGATGCTTTCTAATCGAATTCCCTGTGTCTGGACCAGGCTTTCTCAACTCTGGCACTACTGGCTCATGAGGCAGGAGAATTCTCTGCCGGGAGGGAAGGTGCCGTTCTAGGCACTGGAGATGTTTAGCAGTACCTTCCCGGACCTCTACCCATTAGAAGCCAGGAGCACCCTGCACCCCAAAAATGTCTCCTAACAATGCCAAATGTCCCCTGGGTGGCAAAATCCCCAGCCTCCCCACCTCCACCTGGCCCTAATGAGAGTCACTCATCTAGACCATCACGCTTACCCTGGGGCAGTGTCTGTATATGAATGTGCATCTCAGGCAAAGGGAATTTCCCCCTGATCTTTTTACCCAGCACCCAGTATCGAAAGAAATAAAAAGGATGAGTGGTTCTAGGCTGTTCTCTCCTCCTCTCACTTGCCTTTCAGCTCTAAGATCAATCTGCTCCCAAGGAAAAGACACATGTAAAGCCTGAAACGGACTTTCCTGCCCTTTTAAATGAGCAACTCCGTTTTGAAAGGCAGCCACTGGAAGTCTGCTCCAGCCGGGATGAGAAACCCTGGCGAGGTCCAGACTGCTTGCTGCTGGGCAGTTATAGAATCCTTGCCATGGATGCTCTCACAATGTCAGAATCGAAAGTACGTCCCCACGGGCGTCCTTGGACTGAACACTCTCAGGGACGTAGATGTGACTGGGCAGGACGGCTGATCCCAGGAAACAAGCATCCCTGAGACCCGGCACAGCTGAGAGTCAAGGATCTGCTCCAAGGAAAGGTCTGGAGAATGGAAATGCACAGGACAGTTTCTACTCCTCTGTGCAAGGAGCGAAATGAGCTCGTTTTTGCCTGCACTCCTTGTACATGGGGAAGAAAACAGAGAAAGGAGAAGATGGGGGCTGGGTGGTCTGCAAACTGGAATGCCAAAACCCTGGGTAGCTGAGAGTTGAGAAATATGATTTTCCAGAACAGAGGGGGAAAAAAAAAAAAAAAAAGGAAGAAATATGCCGTAAATCTTAGCTAAGTGGATGGGTAATTCGGTATGACGTTTTTAAGCTGTTAAAAGTTTTCGTACCAAAGAAAACACTAGGTTTTTTCTTAGTAATTTTGTGTTGGGACACAGAGACTTTATCTTCTAGACGGTGCCCCGCCTGCTTGCTCAGCCTGATTTGTGACAGCTGCCTCGCAGAAACATGTCACGGTCTGGTTTTGATTTGGGAAGGGCAGGCTGGAGGAGCCGCCTGGCAGAACAGAGCTCAGAAAAAACACATACATGCACACAGACAGCTACCTGGGTGCTCTCAAGACGATGGTGGTAAAAAACTGGAGGGCTGGTGAAAGTTATTCTTATGAAACTTTGGTTTCATGGCCTTTTGATTTTCACACTGATTTAGAACTGAAACTGGTCCTATTTGAAGAGTGTTTTATTGCCCACTTTTTCTGCTGTATCCTGTGAAAATACCAAAACCACTTGGCAAGTATTACCTTCTTTCCTATTTAACCCATACGATGTCATTAAGGAATATCCCACCCATATGTTTCAGATCATGTGCTCTTAACTCATGAGAATGCCACTTACTGGACCAAGAGCGATTCGTTATCAGGGACACCTTCAGAGCTTTTCAGAACAAGCACGGTCTACTTTTTCTTTTGTCTACGCAGGAGGCTGGACTCAGGGCTAAGAGGAGATGCAAAAGAGCACTGTAGGATAGATGAACGTTCCAGCCCTAGACGAAACGGTAAGTATGGCTGGTCACTCAGGTGATGAGGTGAGGAGTCTGGGTATCTCTAGCTCAGTGGTCCTTCCTCAACCTTAGTGGGCCTGAGAGTCCTCCGGGAGCCCGTGTTAGAAAACCCTGAGTCCAGGGTTGAGCCCTGCGAGATTCTGTTTGTGAGTTTGGGGTGGGGCCCAAGAATTTGCATTATTGGCAAGCATCCCAAAGGAATATAATGTAGGTGGTCCCTGGATGACTCTAACTGATGGAGTGGACGGTTGACTGTTCACATGGAGAAGTATACTCCTAAAAGCTGGCTCCCTACGGCTCATGCTAGGAAGTGGGGTTTCAATCACATTAATTTTCCAGGGCTCTGGGACACACTTCATGTATGGGTTGAAGAGGGTTAAGACAGGTGATGGTCGGCACAGTACTGCTGACAGCCCTCATGCTGCCACCAGAACACTCTGTGGAGGAGATGCTAAAATGCTTTCCCAAGTGGCCAAGCTGAGAAGGTCAAGGATCTGGTGAGCCACTGAGCCAAAATATTTAGGTTTATGTTGATAAGAAAAGGGAAGGTCAAAAAAGTACGTTTTGTTGATGGAACGCAAAGGAAATCAAGATTTGAATAAAAATCAGTTTGGAAACTGCCTAAGTGTCCAATTCCAGAGACGTAGTGACAGTCACTCAGCTGAATATTAATGCAGTCATCAAAAATGATGGGTTACAAAAGCTCTGAACATAAGCTGATAATAGAATGCAAATGAAGAAATTCAGGACACAAAATATTCAGTCTGCCTACAACTCAGAAAAAAATGATATACCAGTATACAGGGAAAAACTGGAAAATTCACCAAAATATTAGCTCTAGTCAAGTGGTAGGCGTTGGGATATATTTCCCGTTTCTATCATTTTTCTCAATTTTTCTCCTTTACATTTTCCTAACTGTCAATATTTAAAAAGTAAATCCTAAAGATCTGCATTTCAAAGCCATTTTTCAAGTGGACAAGAGCTAGCTCATTGCCCATGTGAGATTCCCCAATTCAAAGGTTCCAAGAGTAACGTATGCTCATTCTTTAAAAACCCACTCTGTAAGATCTTGTACCAGTCTGAAAAGCCCATCACCCCCTGGCCTCCACCCTAGACCCATTTTTCCAGCGTTGCACTTTCAGTAATAAAACAAATAAAATCAGCCATCTTTTTTCTGTCAGCAACCACGGTTCCTTACTCTCGGCATAGCTGACTGCTCACGCCCAAGGAGGCTATAAATAAGCCTCCTGAATGGTTATTAAAAACCAGGACACTGGGGACTTCCCTGGTGGCACAGTGGTTAAGAATCCGCCTGCCAATGCAGGGGACACGGGTTTGAGCCGTGGTCCAGGAAGATCCCACATGCCGTGAAGCAATTAAGCCTGTGTGCCACAACTACTGAGCCCGTGTGCCACAACTACTGAGCCCGTGTGCCACTACTACAGAAGCCCACGTGCCCAGAGTCCGTCTTCCACTACAAGAAAAGCCACCACAACGAGAAGCCTGCACACCACAATGAATAATAGCTCCCGCTCGCTGCAACTAGAGAAAGCCTGCGGGCAGCAATGAAGACCCAACACAGCCATAAATAAATAAACAAATAAATTTATTAAAAAACAACAACCAGGACACTGGAAAAGTTTCTCTGGACCCAGAAAATGTCAGCGAGACCACGACAGGGAGCAGGGGTGCGCCAGCCACCGTGGGCTGGGCTCTGTTCCGTCTGTCCACTGCTCTCCATCTGTCACCCCTGGCTCTGACAATGTCCTCTGTTTCCCCACACACCAAAACACCGACTCAGAAAGAAATAGGGAACAAAAAGACTCTCCTATGACATTCACTCTGCTGGTTTTCATCTGGTCCCTGGTCTGTGAGCCTGGTTCAGAGCTAAGAAATGCCAACAAGAGGGCGTGGCTTCCTCGAGAAGCACAGAGGCAGTCACCCCATGAGACCAGTCAGAAAGCATTCCTGAATCACTTCCTCAACACGGAGCGAGAGGGTACCATCCAACCTGTCCCTCAAACCATCTGAAACCTCCCCATTAAAATCACCACAGGGACCTGCCCCAAAGAGCAGAGCTGTGTCTCCAGAAAAACATGGCTGACATACGTAACGGACATTTGATGTCAAGTTTAAATGGTGGGGCTTTTGGAGGAAGGAACCAGATCAAGGGGTGGGGGTGGGGTGGGGTCAGCCCCAGATGGGTGGAATACTTGTGGTCCAGAAGTAGACACCTGTGGCTTTTACCTTCTTGCAGCACAATCCCTCTTCCTTTGAAAAGGCTACTTTGATTTCCCTTGGAGAAGCTCCCCATCTCCATTCTCAATCCCTACAGTTCTGATGACCTTGACCCCATTGCCTAGTTCCTGGGATAGACATGTGACTCGGGCTTGGCCAAAGAGCATTGATTCCACCCCCCCGAGGGTGGCCCAAGTTAGGCAAATGCGACTCAATTCTGGGACTTTCAGTGACACTATTAAAACAGATCAGTTCCCATTCCCCTTGAGCTGATGTTAACGGACGTTAGCCTAGAGCTGCTGAGAGCTCTCCTTGCTGCCCCTGGGAAGAGCTGCCTGAGAATAAAGCCAGTGTGGAGGAAACAAGAACTGAGAGAGGAAAGAGGCTGAGTCCTGATGACATCATTTGTGCACATGGATCCAGCTGTACCTGGAACAAAAATCTGGGAACTTTGTAGTTACTTGATTAAAAACAAAACCTTGTTCTTTACACCCTTTCGAGTTGGGATTCTGATGCTTGCAAACAAAAGAGTTCTCTAATTCCAGTGAACAAAGACAATCCCTATGCATTTCCCACATAGATCCTGGGCTGGCTCTGGGGCCAACTGACAGAATTCAAGGTGAGTTCTAGGTTTTCAAATCTGTAATTCCAGACTGGGGTGCACATCTTCCCCAGTGGAGGAAACGATCAGGAAGATCTGGGCCATGCGATTTATGAGCACGTCTGAGGGGAAGCCCTCGAGTAATGGGTGCCAGCTGGTTAGGAGGTTTTACCCAACAATTTTAATAGAGAAATTGGGTTAGAGGATGGAAATCTAAGCTATGCAGAAGAACGGGAGAAACGCTCCTGCCTCAAATTAAATATAAAAATGTTTCGCATTACAAGGATTTAAAAACATTGCAGACATTCTTGGCAAAGTGGGCTGTTCCAGTTGTTACTTCAGATCCTCACACTGATGTTTTCTCCTCCTTTTCCCGTTTGCCAGAAATGCTGAAAAATTACCCCATTACCCCCTAGCAATCAATACGCCCCGGTATGATGCCACCAAGCTTCTCTTGTCAAGGTATGTAGGTGATGCATGTTAAAGTCGTGGACACACACTACGTATAAAACCGGTAAGCAGAAAGGGTGTGTAGTACACCACAGGGAAATACAGCCATTATTTCGTACAATAACTTTAAATGGAGCATCATTTATAAAAATACTGAATCACTATGTTGTACACCTGAACTAATGTAATATTGTAAATCAACTATACTTCAATTAAAAAAAATAATAAGGGCGTGGACATGCCACAACAGTGCAACACTGATCAACGACAGCAGGAAGCCTCTCTGCTCCTACTGTGCGTCTGCATATCCAGGCCAGTGACACGTGTACTTTCTGCTAATGCTGGCCTGGGTCAAAAATCACAGAGCAGGCAAACTTTGATCCATTTTTATGTTTTCAAATCGATCCTCTTCTGTCTCCTGAGACCGTTCCCCCAGGGCACTGAAAGCTCTGCCAATTTCCTCTCCTAGGTCACCGTCACTTGCATCCTCTTATTTCAGTCTGTGCTCTGTCTACACCTTGGGGGCTGCCACCTTCACCTCCTCTCCTGGCTGCACGGTCCTGGATGGCCTCCTAATGGGTCTCACTGTATCAGCACTTGCCCTCTTGCAATCAATTCCCCACACAGCAGCTGGAGCCATCTTTTCAAAATGGAGATCTGATCATGTCACTTCCCCTCCCTGCTGGTCTGAAACTTCAAGGGCTTTCCACTGTCCTTAGTGGAAAGGCCCAAACGCTTAAAATATCTGAAATGGTTCTGCACCATCCCCCTGTGCCTTCCTTCCCAGCCTTACTACTCTCTGTGCTTCACCCAGCCACAGGGCCTTCTTCCAGATCTTTATACTTGCCACACACTCCTACCACAGGACCGCTGCACATGCTGACATGCTACCCGGAATGCTCCTTCCCCTTTACCCCTTAAGCATCACTTTTTCCGGATGCCCTCTCTGACCTCCCTAACTTAGCTATAGCCCTCGTGGTATACCCTCCTAGCCCCACATTTACCACTGATACAAAATTATATGGTACAATTAGATGGTTACTATGTATTAAACTCCATTAGACTGTAATGTGCAGGAGGGGAAGGCCCATGTCCACTTTAGCTCAGCACTGCATCCCCGGCACCTTGAACAGGCCATGGCACCTACTAAGAATAATCTCTAATAGTAATGTAGGGGGTGTCAGGCATTGTCCTAAATTCTCTGTAGGAATTAACTCAGTTAATGCCCACAACAACTCTACAAGGCACTGCTGGCGTTCCATTTTAAAGATGAGGGCAGTGAGGGAGTTCCCTGGTGGTCTCGTGCTTAGGTTTTGACACTTTCACTGCTGTGGCCTGGGGTTCGATGGCTGGTTGGGGAACTGCGATCCCGCAAGCTGCGCAGCACGGCCCCCCCCCGCCAAAAGATGACAGTGAGGCACAGAATAGATAAGCCAGTTCTGCCTAGCATAACATAGGTATTAAACCACAAAGACCAATTTCCAACTGGCCAACTGGTCTACAGCTCATGCTCTCCTTCATTCTGCTGTAACTCACAGAGGGAGACACTCAAGTCACATTTGCTGGCTGAATGAATGAATGAACAGAAACCACCTTTCCCTTTCCCTCACTCCCATCCACATCTGCAGTTCCTTCCTATAGGTCCCAGTTCTCTCTGACCCAACCACTCCTTACAGAATCTGGTTGATCCTCAAGAAATAGCCCTATTCACAGCCTCTTTGCTGTCAACAGGGCCCTTTTTTGGGGACCAGCTGACGGTCTCCAGCTGTCCTCTGGTGTGGCCTCTGCCTGAGGCAACCAGTCTCAATTCCAGCTCTATTCACCTGCCCCAGTGAGACTTGAACCCAGACCCCAGCCTGCTCTACAGCCGCAGTCTCCGCCCCATCAGTGCCTCCTGCCCAGATGCCAACCTCCAGATGGTCTGCACGCGTCTCCTTCATCTTTCCTGCGTCTGACCCAGGCACATCACCTCGGACAGCCACCTTTGCCTCTGCTGTTCACCTCTCATTTGAGAGCTTCCCTCTAGCCCTGCCCGAGCCTCACAGATATATCAGCAAACCGGCTGCAACAGGGAAAGGAATCCTTGTCCCTTCAGCGAAGAGCCGTTGTGCCAATCTCCTGATATGAAGACGACCCTTCCTGTGAGGATGCAGGTCAGAGAGGTTAAGGGCAGGGACTTTGCAGACTACCACACCCGGGCTCAGGTCCTGGCCATCAGTGGTGACTGGAGGGAGGTCATGACATCCGTGAACTTTAGTGTACTCAACTGTAACATGGGTATAATCATCAGACTTATCTCACAGAATTGTCATGAAGATGGGAAGAGCTGTTATATATGAAGTCTTTACCATGTGACATCGTAGTCAGTGGTCTACTACGGTCATCACCACTTATCACCCACATAACCATCATCCGCTTCTGCCATGACACGGCGGTCAAGGGCACAGGCTCTGGGGCTAGAACACCCAGATTTAAATCCTGTTCCTCCAGTTCCAAGCTGTGTGGCCTTGGGCTACTTAGCCTCTCTGTGTCTCACTTAAGTCACCTGTAAAACGGAAATAACTGTATCTACCTCACAGGGATGTTGTGAGTTAGTTCCTGCAAAGTGCTTAGAACTGCACCTAGTACATGACACACACACGTGGCAATGTTAGTTGTTGTTGATTCTGTTATTCCCATTTCTAATACTATGATCACCCGGGTTGCAAGCGGCTTTAGAGGCATGTTTAGGCCATGGCAGGGTTGAAGAGCTTCTGCAAGACTCCAAATGATGGGGATGCAAATGGTGACCGTGCCCGCCTGATGCACTCTGAGCAGAATGGATGGACTGTGTTTGCCAGGGAGGAGGCAGGGACAGTACACTCCCACTTCTAAACCAAACCGGAGGTGTCGAAGGCCAGATCTGAGGCTGGCCAGCCGCTGGGGCTACCTGCTTTTCTAAGATCTGTTCTAAGGAAAAATGCTGCCCACAAAAAGACCATGCTTTGTGCCAGATTAAACACTGCAGACTTAGTTAATAACAAGTTACTGGCCATAAAAGAGGGAAAAAAAATGCATCATTCTGAAATCTAGCTTTCGCTGCAGAATCAAGGTGTTTTGACTAAGACTTCGGTGACACGTGCCTTCACTCATAGACTGGGATTCCAGGGTTTGAAGATACACAGATAGTTCAGAACACTGCCTTCTCAAAAGACTACTGAATTTTCTAGCAAAATCTGAGTGCAACAGTGAAGGTCAGCAGCAAAAGGACCGCTTACCAAGCCTAGTCAACACCACATCCTTGGTGATGTGTGTCCGGCACAGGATGTGAAGGGCTATTTAGGGTGTGCTCCAGTGATGAACAATGAAGCCGTGCTATGAATACTAGCTACCGTCTCCCTTCCACACTGATGTGTCTGACAGATCCATGGAAACACAGGGGCACAAAATGCTTTCTTTAGTCCCATTTCTCACGCTCTTCTCAGGCTGGTTAGGAAAAAGGGGACCCACGGGAGCAGTTTCAAACCTAAAAATGCGAACCTGCACAGCTGCTGGATGCTGGGAGATACCGAAATCCAAAACATCCCTAGAGGCCAAAACCATGCACCAGTGTGTTTGGGATGAGAGAGAAATAATAATAATAATAAAAAGTAGCGGGTAACCATCAGAGACAGTCATATGTGTCAAAGACTATATTCACGAGTTTACAAAAACTCGTTTCCTTCTACAAAAACCCTACAAAGGAAGTACTATTATTCACCAGATTCCACAGATGAGGACACCGAACCTTATGGAATTTAAGCAACTTGTTCAAGGTCACACAGCTCCTACGTGACGAAGGCTGGATGTGAACCTAGGGAGTGTAACTCCAGAATTGGTACTCCAAACCATTAGGTTAGAATGTGACAAACCAGAGCTCATGAGAGATCTTCCAAAGAGACTAATAATGGGGTTGAAACTGTGCCCGGCCTAACAGCTCCCTTCCTTCATCTGTGCTGTCCATAAGGTAGCCTCTAGCTTAGCTACACATGGTTATTGAAAGTGAAATTGATTAAAATGAAAAGAAGTTTAAAATTCAGTGCATGGCTAGTGACCACCTGAAATGTGGCTCGTGCAGCTGAGGGCCTAGAATTTTCATTTTATTTCATTTCAATTAACTCAAATTTCAACAGTCACACGTGGCTTGTGGCTACCGTATCAGACAGTGCGGATCTGAGCAATTTTTCTCAGCTCTATCAGACATGGTTCAGGGCTGCTTTCCAAAAATCTCAGTGACAGAGGGGCATCTGTTGCTTTGCCCAAGGATTCATAGAAAATCTCAAGGATAAGCAACCCGGCCTCTTCCTTAGGATCAGAGACCGTGTGTTCTTCAAATGTACCCGTGTGGCCTTTCCAACATTCTCCAAGCCCTAGATCTCCTCCTAAGCTACAGTGTGAGGACAATAAAGTCCGAACAGACAAACCCAAGAACAACTGCTCTCAGACAGTGGTCGCATCGGCACCAGCAGGGAGCTGGTAAAAATGCAGGTGCCTGATTCATGGAAAAGACTCTGACAAGTACAGCTTTCTGGTAACTGACTATACTGCTGAACTGAATGAAGAAGCATTTTCAGAACTCTAATGGGAAACTGATGCGTTCATCAAAGTGCTAACAAAAGATCAAGATGAAAAAAAAATTAATTACATGGGACTGAGTGAACTGATGAGGATGATTATAATTTTTGTGACTTTCTGTTTGAATAAAAAAAAAAAAAAATGCAGGTCCCTGGACCCCACCTCTATTGGCTCTGATACACCGGGCCTGGGGAGGAGGCCCTGGAGTCCATGTTTCAATCAAGCAGCTGATGATTCCCATGCAGGTGGTCTAGCTTTGAGAAGCTCTGCTTCAGAGTGTGAACTACACATCTATCTCCTGGCCTCCTAAATAATTATAGCATATAAATCTTCTGAGAATAGCACAAACTGGGCTGGGAGCCAGGTGGTCGTCACTCTGCACTAATTGCTCACTTCTACGACAGCAGGCAAAGTGCTTAGTCACCAACGCCTCATTTTTGTCATCTGAAACATGGGGGTAAGGATATCTGCTATCTGTCCTCCAGGACAAAAGAGAACACAGCTGTGAAAGCATCGGAGGGGGATGAAAATTAAAAACGCACCGCATAGATATCCTACAACTCAGAGACACGTTTTGCTTGTCCAGCAGAGAGTTCCAATAGGTTCCAAAATCCACGTTTTTAACTTCTTTGGAAAAACTGGAAGATTTGACAGCATGGGGCTCAGATTAGGTTGGTACCCTGGTGTGATTAAGAGCACTGCTCTGGGGTCACATGCAGAAGTTCAAATTCCTGTTTAAAAGCTGGGTGACTGGGCTTCCCTGGTGGCGCAGTGGTTGAGAGTCCGCCTGCCGATGCAGGGCACACGGGTTCGTGCCCCGGTCCGGGAAGATCCCACATGCCGTGGAGCGCCTGGGCCCGTGAGCCATGGCCACTGAGCCTGTGCGTCCAGAGCCTGTGCTCCGCAACGGGAGAGGTCACAACAGTGAGAGGCCCGCGTACCGCAAAAAAAAAAAAAAAAAAAAAAAAAAAGCTGGGTGACTTAGGGCAAGTCCTTCAACCTCTGTGTGCCTCAGTTTCTTCAACTCTGAAGTGAGAATTTTAAGAGCACCTTTCTTAATTAAGTGAGTGACTATTTATCAAGTGCTTGGAACAATGTCTGGCACATGGCAAGAGCTCTATCACTCTTAGTTGAATAAATAAACATCCCTGCAAGTGGCAACAAGATCTGGGGCTAAGTGGTGGCCGTCCCTCCATCCAGGGCTGATGTGCATCAGGTTGTCACAGTCTCCACCCAGACAGACACATTAGACTCTGGGAATCTCTACTGTAAGGGGCAGAATTGCATCTCCCTCCTCGGTGTCCTGCCAACAAGGGGCAGAGACACTTAGTGCATCTTAGAGCAGCATTTCCCAAGCTATCTGTAGTGAAGGACCAGTTTTCTTAGTTTTCAGTCCATTGTGGCGGCCTGATATGGGACCCACCTGAGCAGGACTCATACCCAGCACTTGCCACAGACAACTCGCCCGTGCGTCTACAACGCCCTGAGTGGTCTGCACCTGGACCCGTGAGACGAGCCCACTGCATGTGCACTTGGATGTCCCAGCAATGTCAGACTGCTCTAAGAGTTTCTAAACACTGTCAATTTCAGTACTCATCTCGGGGTGCACTGCGGACAGCCCCGATCCTCAGGTTACACTTTGAGTAGTGGCATCTTAGAGGACACTGACATCGCCTTCACACGTACGGAAAACAGCTGGAAAATTTGGTTGGCCAGAACAGTCAACGGAGTGTCTGTTTGTCTATCTCTCCCAACACTTCTGTCCTTCTCAGCCTGCCTGCCTTCTCCTTGTCCATCCCCATTTCTTTCATCTTTATCTACACATTAAAACCAGCTCCCGGGCTTCCCTGGTGGCGCAGTGGTTGAGAATCTGCCTGCTAATGCAGGGGACACAGGTTCGAGCCCTGGTCTGGGAGGATTGCACGTGCCGCAGAGCAACTAGGCCTGTGAGCCACAACTACTGAGCCTGCGCGTCTGGAGCCTGTGATCCGCAACAAGAGGCCGCGATAGTGAGAGGCCCGCGCACCGTGATGAAGAGTGGCCCCCGCTCACTGCAACTAGAGAAAGCCCTCGCACAGAAACTAAGACTCAACACAGCAAAAATAAATAAATTAATTAACTCCTACCCCCAATATCTTCTTTAAAAAACAAAAAACAAAATCCGGCTCCCTAATGAGATACTGGGGTTCAGGACAGCCACGGAAGCTGTCATGGATGCTTTGATGTCCCAGGCGGCACCCCGTTTCATGAGTACCCCCCTCCAGCTCACTGCCACCCTTCTCCTGAATGTTGCCTTTGGCTGACGGGAGCTGTCTTGCCCCCGTGCCCACATCCACATCCTTATCCCCAGGTCACTCTCCAGCAGCCCTGGGCCAATAACTGACACGGTGATGCAAAACGTCAGCCCCCTTGTCCCAAGAAGGAACCAACCATGTGGTACAACTCATCCTCCAGAGACCCCTGTGGGCTCAGGCTGAAGCTAGACTCCAGCCCAGACACCATTCTTCACTTGGCTCCTCCCCCCGCCCTAGCCTGTTTCTCTCACTCCCCTTCCTTGGGAGCATGTCCTCAAGACATCACAGGCACCCTAATCCCTGCCTCAGGCTCTGCTTAAAGGGAATCCAGTCAAAGACAGAAGCCATCGACACTTGGGTTCACCTTCCTCAACGACCTGGCGGATTAGAGCACATGGCGGGCACAACGCGCAAACCTTGAGGACTGGCATCAGGTCGCCCCGAGAGTCCGCTCGCTGTGTTCCAGGTAAACAAAACTTACCTGTTGTGTTAGACAGGGCCAGCGATTCCATGGAGCCCCGCGGGGTCTGCTCTGTGGGCGTCATGTCCTCGGTATATTTCAGTGAACTGATGGGATGACGGGTCCGACACTGCTGAGTGGACATGCCCCCTTCCTCTTCCATCTCCTCCTCATATTTGGGGACTTGGATGCTGCCTCGGTTTTCGCTGAAGCTCTGGCTGGACATATCACTGTAGCTCTCCTGGGACCTCAGCCTTCCCGGGTAATAGTCTTCTCGGCATTCCTTGATGAAGCTGCCGCCGTGCCCCTTCATGGCCAGCGATGAGCTCCTTTTGGGGTTGCTGAAGTGCTTGGGCCACATGTCGGGCTGGGCCCCGGCCCCTTGCCCTCCCGGACTGTAGGAAGTTCTGATGTTGCACTGGCTGAGGAGCTGCAAGGGGCTCTGCGACTGGTTCTGCTCCATCTTGTTCCCGTAATGGTACGGCTCGTCACGGCTCCTCCAGATGGGGTCCCGGTTGAGGCTGGGTGTCTGGCTGGACAGGCTGAGCAGGTCCATCTGCAGCGACAGGGGGTCCACGTCAGCTGACAGCCGGTTGGAACTCACCTGCAGCTGGCTGTGCTGGCTCAGCATAGGCTCTTCGGTCTTGCCCTTGTTCTTGCCGATTTTGGCGCTGCGCCGGGACTCCTTGGCCCGGGCGTTCTGGAAGGCTGAATCAGAAGAGTCAGAGCCGTTGGGGTCCTCCCCGGCACTGCAGGCCCGTGAGCAGAAGATCTGGCCTTGCTTGGGGAGGAACGGCCGGCCCAGGAGGGACTTCTTGCAGTGAGCACAGCAGAAACAGGTCTCAGTGGCATGCCAGTGTTGGCCGTCATAGGTCATTTGACCTTGGTCGATCCCTGGGAAAAGAAGAGACAGGAAGAGGCTGACGAGCTGCTCAGAGTTATTACGTGACGACATAAAACACACAGCACCCTGGTTTGGCGGAGGCTTCCAGACGCAGCAGAATAAAATGTCAATAAATCAATGATCAGGCCCCCGTGTAAATAGCAGTCATGTCCTATTAGGACAGCCCCCTCGTTCTACCCAGTCAGGCCCTTCTTAACTCATTTGCTCTGAGTGCAGAGAAACTAAATCCAAATGGCCTGTCCATGAATCCTTCCGCCTGGGGCGCGTTCCTCCAGATAAACAGCAATGATGATACTAGGGTGTGAGAAGCACTGCTTTAAATGCTTTGCGTGTATGTAAACTCACTTAACTTCTCAACTGTACGAGGTAGGTTTCTAATATTACGTCCATTTTTCAGATGAGAAAACAGAGGCAGAGGAGGTTAAATAACTTGCTTAATGTAAAGGAGCTAGGAATCATAGATGAGATCTATACTCAGGAAGTCTTGTTCCTAATCATGACCTCGAGAATCATCTTTCAGTCTACTGAGGGGTCTGCTCAAACGGCAGCTCCATGGAGAAGTCTTCCTGTCCACCCTAAAAGCTACTCTCCACCACTCTCCACCCTTACCTGCTCTATTTTCTTCACAGCATGGATACTGCCTGACATTGAGCCACTACATATGTGCATGTGTTAATTACTAAAAGTGAAGCTGTACGATGAAGTTTCTGGGGTATCTCCAGGAACATGGCCTGGTACACCGTAGGGGCTCTTCATGTGTGGAATGGATGAATGAATTGAATTCCATCACCAGTGCCTGGCATTCCAAAGGGTAATTACTTTAGCAGTTTAGTGGAAAGGAAAAAAGTGGACTTTAGCTCACGGTAAGGAAAAACTTGGATGCAGTCTGTCAAAGACATCACCTCACCGTAAGCATGCATATCCTTTGCGTAACTTCTGTCCAATGCCCGGGCTGTGTCTCGTTTACATAACATTGTTACACCTGCTTCTGGGAACCTCCCATAGCCCCTCTTGCATCTCAGAGTCTCTTCTGCCCTCTTCTGGTTACAGGACTTAACTTCCCTGTGGGACACCATCTCCCTGCCACCCTTGGGCCATGAGCTTTGGGCGGGGCTAAAGCCACACCTGGACCAGCACTGGCCAGTATACACACCATATCTCCCAGCCCAGTTACTAGTTCAACGGTGGGCACCTGACCTGCACCAGGCCAAAGGGAGAGTCACCTGGGACTGTTGCTAAGAGAGCGACACGGGGAGACTCTCTTTTGACAGCAGCTGCTAAACGGGCAGAATGGGAGCCGGGAGCTGTGGGACCTACCTCCCAGCCTCCCGTAGGGAGAGCCTGCTTAAAATGCAGACCCAGCAGTGACTATGGGATGGGAAGGGACCTCTGCAAGAATCCTGACGCCTAGCGATCAATGCCTCTCCCGAAAGGCAGTACCAATGTGAACTTTCACCTTTGGTGGCTCGAGTCCTGAGTCTGAACTTTCCAAGAGTAACCTCTAGACAATTGTCCAGAGAGGCTGTGAACAAGAAACAGGGGAAAGGAGAAGGGCAAGAACAAAAGGCAGATGGCGCAGCAGCCTCTCCGGGCCCTCCCCATGTACCCCTCACTTCCCTTTATGTCCCTGGAGTCCAGGGAGAGAGAAGCGTAAGGTAAATTCTTCTCCTAGGAGCTCCTCCCTGAACTAAGGGGTCTCTGTTTATTCAGGAGTCAGGCCCTAGGGACCAAGCGGGGATTTTTAGCAGGACAGGAGCCACCACAAGGGTCACTCCAAGATCAGAGGGACACTGAATCAACTCCCTTTCAGCACCGCATTCCCAGGAGGAGTGAAAACCGGCAGGGGAGGGGCTAGAGACAGCAGGCGCAAAGCTGGGGCTCCAGAAACATTTTCTCGTCCGTCAGGCTGCCGGGGGAAGCAGGAGCAGGCAGCGCAGGCAGGCCGAACTCCCTGGTGAGGCATCAGGACTCGGACAAACGCAAGTTCAAATCGCAGCTCCGTGCCATGCCAGCTGGTTGTAAACATGCTGAAGCCCGTCAGCTTGGTTCCAATCTTGGCTGGGCTGCTGTTGGGCTGTGTGACCCTAGGCAAGTGGCTTCATGTCTCTGTGCCTGAGTCTTCTCCACAATAAAACAGGGATAATAATAGTACTTACTTCAGAGGGTTGCTTGAGAACTAACTGAGTTAAGATGCAGTGAGTGCTTTGCTAACTCTTCCCAGCCGTCTTCTTGAGATTTTATTAGGTCTCAATGCCTGTCTCCCTCTCTGCTCTGAGGGCCGCTACCTGGATGCTGTCCAAGAAAGAACTCTGAGGCTGGCTCGGCCCTCCCTCCCCTCTCCCCTGTTCCCTCTCCTCCAGAGAGCTTCCACTGACATCCCAGCTGCCCTGGATCCTCACTGCGACCTCCAACTCAGCACAGCACCCCAAGCAGCTGCAGCCTTATCCACTGCCTTTCAGAGGTGTGCGGCAAGTCCAGTTCCTACGGGCTGTCCCTCCACCAGCTGCCTCCCTGTGCTTCTGCGAGGAAACATACTCAGATGCGGCAGCAGGGGCCTAGTTCTGGGGATGGGGGCCTCACAAAAGGCCGGGCCGCGGTAGGGAGAGCGGAGGGGGAGGCATGTTCCAAAGCGGCCCAGCAGGCAGTGAAACGTGGTCCCTGATAAACATCAACGATGTCAGATGGTGCTCTGAACTGCTCCTGAACTCTAAACATCTGGAAAAGGGCTCGGCCGTTCCACATCTAAGCGTTCCTTTTTTATTCCCTCCCTAAGCCCTTTAAGTACTTCTCTGAGGGTGTATGTGTCTACTGCTGCTACAGCCTCGGTATGTTTATAGGACTATTTACTCTGCTGTGAGCAGGCAAAAGTACCGTTGCCCTGGCAACGGCTTCCTGCTGTAGGGTCCGCACTGAGTGGCTGTATAAATAGGGAATATTTGGATAATATGGTCAGAGCAAAGCACCCAGACACTGTGGTATGTGCGATATACAGAGCATACCCTTTCTCTGTTGCAAGAAAAGTATGTTGTACAGAAAAGTGGATTTAGGAAAAGAAAAATGAGGGACAGCATTTTAACCACAGCAGTGATAATACTGCAGGCCACAGTGGTCCCCTTTTCTGACAAAGCACTGATGCCTTTTTATGGCGTTCAGAGGGAAGGAGAAGGGAATGCCAATCAAAGCTAAAAAGAAGACAGAAACAGAAGAAAACAGGGAACTTCTGAGGTGTACATGCTGCGGTGACATATTTTCTCTTGTCCAAGCTACTGAGCAAAAATTCTAAGTGGCAGTTTCTGGAGAGGCTTTTAAGCCTCGATGGAAAGGGACAGAAGAAATAGAAATACTAACAAGCAGGGGGTATGGCTGCCATAGGTAAGCTGTCTATACTCAGCCTCTCTCAGCTGAGCAGGCATCTCCCTGCAGACCCAGAAGCCACAGTGAGCAGTGCTGGGTCAGCACCATCACACCATTTCCCCTGATCGAGTCCCACCCCTCGCCCTTCCTCACCTGCCCCACCACCTGTCCAAATCAAGCTCATTTCCTAGCTCTTAGAATAAAGGGAGGTATGTCTGTTTAACCTCTTTGACCCTGTGAGAAATGCATCAGGCTGTGAGAGGGGGAGGTTTTTAGGGGTTGGGGAAAGGGGATTTTCGCAACACCCCAGCTCCCAGAAGGGAACGCTGCTGGACCAAGGTTGGCACAGCAAGGCTCCACCCTGGGCCTGGCAGGGACTCCAGAGCAGAAGGGCTCCACAGAAGCGGGCCTGAGTCCACGGGATGGACTCAACGACAAAGGACCACTAAGCACACAGCAGGTGTCTCCAAGCGGGGCACAACAGGCTCTCACACTGATCATCTCCGTATCTCCCAACTACAGGTAAGAAGCTGGCAGCCTCCGAGCAGACTTCTTGGAATTGCACAAGCCACAGGAAGATCAGGCTGCTGGTCTCAAAGACATTCATCTGCCGCCAACTGTTTTTTTTCTTTTTAAAGGGCAGCCCATTCTCAAGGTGCCAGAACAGGAAAGCTGAATAAGAAGCTACAGATGCAGCACGATCGGGAACAGCATGGAAGGGCTGAACAAATCAGTTACTTGAACAGGGAAAATGATTTTCACCATCTCATATCTGCCACTTCTTTGGGGAGTTTATAGCTTCCGAGCTATTTGAGGTTCTCTCACTTCGTTTCTGGCTGGGTCAGCTTTTGCTGACTTTTTTTTAAAGACACGCGTGCCAGAAACCATTTGGTTTCCTTGACTGTCTCTTCCTACCACGAGGACTGCTTTGTTTCCTCCCTCTGCTGACCCCCGAGGTTTTCCGAGGAGGCTGTGGAAGACGTCTGTTTACATTTTCCCCTCATATCGTCCTCTGAGACCTCTCCTCCTCCCTTTGGTAGTGGGACTGTATACCTTGGGGGTGAGTTCCAATGGGAACTCCCTATTCTTTTCTTTCCAGGGTGGAACAGATGACCAAATGAGGGGCTACAGCATTCCTATCTGGAGGACCTGACTTGGATATTGGAAAAAACACGATCCCATCCTTTTAGAGAATACCAGTGCTAAGACTAAGTGTAGCTGGGGGGGGGGGGGGTCATCTTGGTCACCTTGCAAAGGCAGCTCGCTTCCAAATGATGCCAAGAGAAAGCAAACTGAGCGGAGACACACAGGAGAAAAAAAGAACCAGACTTTGAATCCTTGAACCATCCTTAACTGAAACCAATTTCCTTCTTGGCTTTTCTGGTCCTGTGAGCCACGAAATTTCCTTTGTCACTTAAGGTAGTATCAGTTGGGTTTCTATCACTTACAACCAAAGGGATTCTAACTATACCGGACACAAAGCAGATCCAGTCAGAGTAGGACCAAGCTGAGCACCAAGAGTTGCCTCACCTATGTGTTGGGCACAGGTGTCGCAATATTCTGCGTACAAGGACTCGAAGCAGTGGCAGCAGTAGGGCCTTCCCTCCTTCATGATGTAGCGCTGGCCGCCCAGCACTGTCTCGCATTCGAAGCAGCAGAAGTGTTTCATGTGCCAGTGTCGCCCCTCAGCTTCTGTGCATTCGTCTGCAAAGATGATCTGGAGATGGAGAAGCCAAATGGTCAGTGGATAAGAGCCAGCCATGAGAATGTACTTTAAAGGTAGAAAGCTATGAGGGCCCCAAACTGGAAGGGTAGGGAAATAGGTCCTGTCCACCAATTATTAAACAGAAAATCTATATGTGTATGTTTATTCTCTATCTATATCAGTTCCCGCATGTGGATTTGCCTAAAGCACAATTAAAGAGTTTCTGGCCTGGTCGGTGATTAATTTAACCACGTTGTATAAAGACAAAGAACATGCTACCCTAAAGAATATAAAGCAGGACTAAAAACTGACAGCTCATGGGCGCTTTGGCCATATCGATTTAATCTGGCTTATGTACAATATTTTTTTAAAATGAGAAATGTCATATAAACACCTGGAATCCTGGTTTCTCTTTAGAAAACACGTGTTTGGCAACGTGTGCTACACATTCTTGCATGGCAACAATAAGAGGGGTTGCTGCTTTCAGATGAGTGATGAGTTCTGTAGCTTGTCATTTTTTTTCACCACTCACTGTTACCTTAAAATGAGTCACCTTCATTTACGATAACTGTCTAGCCCTCAGAAGCATCTGTGTTTTGACCCCTAAGACAGAGTTTTTTACAATTTCAAAGCACAGATTTAAGAGCTTACTGCAGACTACAGTAATCAAGGCAGAAATAAGCTCAAGTGTTTATGGCCAATTGATTACTGACAAGGGTGACAAGGACATTCGATGGAAGAAAGAATACTCTCTTCAACAAATCTATCTGGGACCACTGAATAGCCATATACAAAAGTATGAATTTGAACCCCTACCTCACACCACATATAAAAATTAACTCAAAAGGGATCAGAGACCTAAATGTAAGAGGAAAAAAACTATAAAATGTTTAGAAGAAAACACAGGTGTAAATTTTCATGAACTTGGATCAGACAATCAGACAATGGTTTCTTAGCTATGACTACTAAAAGCATAGACAACAAAAGAAAAAACAGAAGTTGGATTTCACTGAAATAAAAAACTTTCATGCTTCAAAGGACATCATCAAGAAAGTGAAAATATAAGTACAGAATGGGAGAAAATACTTGCAATTCACATATCTGATAAGGGACTAGTATCCAGAATATATAAACAACCCTTACAAAGCCACAAGAAAAAGAAAAATCACCTAAGTGAAAAAACAGGCAAAAGATTTGACTAGACATTTCTCCCAAAAAGAAGATATGCATATAGCCAATAAATACATTAAACAAATGCTCAACATTATATGCCATTAAGGAAAAGCCAATCAAAACCACCACAGGATGTCACTTCATACCAACTAAGGTGACCATAATGAAAAAGACAAACAAGAATTGAGGAGAAAGTTGTATGGAAACACAAAAGACCCCGAATAGCCAGAGCAATCTTGAGAACGAAAAACGGAGCTGGAGGGATCAGGCTCCCTGACTTCAGACTATACTACAAAGTTACAGTAATCAAGACAGTATGGTACTGGCACAAAAACAGAAAGATAGATCAATGGAACAGGATAGAAAGCCCAGAGATAAACCCACGCACATATGGTCACCTGATCTTTGATAAAGGAGGCAGGAATGTATAGTGGAGAAAGAACAGCCTCTTCAATAAGTGGTGCTGGGATAACTGAACAGGTACATGTAAAAGTATGAGATTAGATCACTCCCTAACACCATACACAAAAATAAGCTCAAAATGGATTAAAGACCTAAATGTAAGGCCAGAAACTATCAAACTCTTAGAGGAATACATAGGCAGAACACTCTATGACATAAATCACAGCAAGATCCTTTCTGACCCACCTCCCAGAGAAATGGAAATAAAAACAAAAATAAACAAATGGGACCTAATGAAACTTCAAAGCTTTTGCACAGCAAAGGAAACCATAAACAAGACCAAAAGACAACCCTCAGAATGGGAGAAAATATTTGCAAATGAAGCAACTGACAAAGGATTAATTTCCAAAATTTATAAGCAGCTCATGCAACTCAATAACAAAAAAACAACCCAATCCAAAAATGGGCATAAGACCTAAATAGACATTTCTCCAAAGAAGATATACAGACTGCCAACAAACACATGAAAGAATGCTCAACATCATTAATCATTAGAGAAATGCAAATCAAAACTACAATGAGATATCATCTCATACCAGTCAGAATGGCCATCATCAAAAAATCTAGAAACAATAAATGCTGCAGAGGGTGTGGAGAAAAGGGAACACTCTTGCACTGCTGGTGGGAATGTGAATTGGTACAGCCACTATGGAGAACAGTATGGAGGTTCCTTAAAAAACTACAAATAGAACTACCATATGACCCAGCAATCCCACTACTGGGCATATACCCTGAGAAAACCATAATTCAAAAAGAGTCATGTACCACAATGTTCATTGCAGCTCTATTTACAATAGCCTGGAGATGGAAACAACCTAAGTGCCCACCATCGGATGAATGGATAAAGAAGATGTGGCACATATATACAATGGACTATTACTCAGCCATAAAAAGAAACGAAATTGAGCTATTTGTAATGAGGTGGATAGACCTAGAGTCTGTCATACAGAGTGAAGTAAGTCAAAAAGAGAAAGACAAATACCGTTTGCTAACACATATATATGGAATTTAAGAAAAAAAAAAAGTCATGAAGAACCTAGGGGTAAGACAGGAATAAAGACACAGACCTACTAGAGAATGGACTTGAGGATATGGGGAGGGGGAAGGGTGAGCTGTGACAAAGCGAGAGAGAGGCATGGACATATATACACTACCAAACGTAAGGTAGATAGCTAGTGGGAAGCAGCCGCATAGCACAGGGAGATCAGCTTGGTGCTTTGTGACCGCCTGGAGGGGTAGGATAGGGAGGGTGGGAGGGAGGGAGATGCAAGAGGGAAGAGATATGGGAACATATGTATATGTATAACTGATTCACTTTGTTATAAAGCAGAAACTAACACACCATTGTAAAGCAATTATACCCCAATAAAGATGTTAAAAAAAAAAAGAATTGAGGAGAATGTGAGCAATTGGAATCTTCATTGATAGTGGGAATGTAAAATGGTGCAGCTCCTCTTGACAACAGTTTAGATTCCCTCAAAACGTTAAACATAGAACTACCATATGACCCATCAATTCCACTCCTCGGTATATACTCAAGAGAACAGAAAATATATGTCCACACAAAAACTCGTATATCAATATTCATAGCAGCATTGTACATAATAGTCAAAAAGTGAAAACAATGTAAATGTCTATCAATTAATAAATGGCTAGACAAAATGTGATATATACACACAACTGGTTATTCTTCAGCCATGAAAAGGAAAGATACATGCTGGAACTCGGGAAAACCGCAAAAACACTGTGCTAAGTGAACAAAGCCAGACACAAAAGGTCATATGCTGCATTAATCCACTTATATGAAGTGTCTGGAATATGTAAATTCATGGGGACAGAGATTACTGGTTGCCAGGGGCTAGAGGGAGGGGAAAAGGGGAGTGACTGCTAATGGACCTGGTGTTGCTTTTTCGGTGATGAAAATGATCTGGAATTAGGCAGTAGTGATGGTTGTCCAACTCTGTGAATACACTAAAAACCACTGAATTGTACACATTAAAAGGGTAAATCTTATGCTGTATGAATAAGATCTCAATAAGCAAAAATTTCAAACCACTTTAATCATCCTATTCTATTTGCCATTAGATAATATTAAGTATCATGAGCATCAATTTCCAGATGTGGAAACTGAGGCAGGCAGGAAAAGGGGCTGCCCACAATCACTAGAACTGGACCAACTACCTGCCCAGAGGGTCTCTTTTGAATATCACTGGTAGCATTAGAATCCAAGTTAGATAAGGCCAATTGACTTCCTTCTAGGGGAGTGAGTCTCTGATTGGCAGCTTTTAAGGAAGAGATGCCCACAGTAATAGTGGACTCTGGATGAAAAAGAGGAGTGTTATTTTCAGGGTCCCACATTGCTGGTTATGGGGTCAGAAAGAACCAAAAACCTACTTTATGCACGAAGAAACCCCTGTCCAAGATCTTTCTCCTAATATGTCCCATAAAATCAGTCAGGTTTAGAACATTCTCCCTTCTGCCCCCAATTTTTAAGTTAAACCAGGTTTTCTATCTTTCAGCTCCCAGATCACACCTAGGTGTGCTTCTGCTGGGAGAAAACACCAGGTATGAACCTTGTGTCCGGATTGCTTTCTTACTCGGAAAAGCAAATTCAAGTACCTCTTAAGAGTGTGGGGCAGAGGTTTCCAGACGGAGTAGCCATGTGCCCCCTGAATGCTCATCAGACCTTTTGTAAACTGTGGGAGAATCAAATCATGCTACCCACTTTCTCGTCTTCTCAAACCAAACCGTCCCATCGAATCTCAGGAAACCCAAGATTTTAAGATAAACGACACATGATTACTGACGATGATTACTTCCTGGGATTTGGGCTGAAATCTCAAGTTGCACAAAGCCTTTTATTTTTAGAGTTCTGAACTGACCTAGTGCCCCTGGAAATGCCCTCAGCCCTAGAAACTGTCTTCCACCTAGCGGCCCATGAGACTGTCACATTCAGTAAAGCAGGTCACAGTCCTGGACATTCTAGCAACGAGGGATGGTGGGGCTTCATTTCTGAAAGGGTTAATATAAGAGGGGAGGGGAGTGGCCTATGGTTTTCTTCCATGCAGGAACCACGGGACAACGTGCTGGCTACGGTGTAACCCAGGGAGCCGGGCGGACTCTGACCTCGTCGCAGGCTGCGCAGCGCGGCTTCAGGCACTCCGCGTGGTGCCTGCCACAGTATATCTTCCCATCTTGGTAAAAGTAGATCAAATCCACCAGGAGCTCGTTGCAGACAGTGCAGATAAAGCAGGGTGGGTGCCAGCAGACACCGTGTCCGGCGCGTGACGCAAACACAGCAATGTCCCCGCCATTGATCTGGCCTCCGCACTGCAAGGCGAACAGAAACGTCAGGAAGAGGAACACCGGCGCCCCATCTCTCAGCGCCACGCGGGAGGGATACACGACCACCACCGGCATCACTAGCTGATGACTGAGCGCTTACTTGCAAATCAGTTACTGTGCTACCTGCTCTACACACAGGCAGGCAGGGTTTTCTTGCCCTTCCCCCACTGCCCCTCCTAGGGCCAACACGAGGAAGACCCTGTCACTGAGAAAATAAGCAATCCCAAAGGTGGGAGAGAAAGGAAAAGTCTGCCAGCAGGAGGTCTCATTATCTTTTAGATACTGCCAACTCCCTCCAGAGGCCCAGCCAGGACTGCTGCTAGAAAGAGTAGGCTGTGTGGGGTTTGGGTGATGCGTGAGTGGGGAGGGGGTTCAGAGGGCCTCTGGGAGGACCTGGAGGTCTGCACTTTGGATGGTAGGGAGTGGGTTCATAAAGATATGCCCACTTTTAACATCTTCTCTAGAAGCCTTTCAGGGATGCTTTTTTTACCTACCATCTTTTTTTACACAGTCCCGATTGAAAAGGTACCACTCCTAAAGCCAGACTATGAAAAGGGCTTCTTTCTCCCCTTCCTGAGCTTCTCACTCATTTCCGAAGTTCCTTCCCCCTACCCAGAAAGGAACAAGGCAGAGTCCCTGATGACCCACGCTTCCAGTTGCACCTGGGATAAAATGAATACGGTGCAGTCTTTGAGGGAGGAGTAAAGTGTGAGGTAACAGGTCCAGGGGGGAGGCTCTCTGCTGACCACGGTGTTGGCCTGAGGTTCCCAGCCTGAGGGTCCAGCACTACGGCTCCACATGAGTGGCTGGGAGCAACGTCCAAGGAGGAGAAAAGCGACCTCCAAACCTTTCCCACACCTTGGCCAGCAGAAGGGTTGTGACGCTTCATAGAAAAGAAAGTCAAGGTCTCATGGAATAGTCTCGGGGGCCTCATTCATGCGAGTGACCAGACATAAGAAAGACATTACGTTATGCAAAGTGCTACCCCTGCCTTTTGTGCTAACGTTGGTAGCTGAGGTATGCATACTTCTAAAAGGGAAACTGAGGCACACTCAAGTTTTCCAGTTTATTTGCTCCAACACTGATTCGAATTGGGCCACAAGCATCAAACTAAAGGTTGTTGGGAGAGCTCCAAGGTCACGAACCCGGGGAGAGATTTTTATAGAGAAGACGTGGAAGCAAAGTGCGGAAAGTATTTCAGGGACTAGGGATTAAGCAGTCCCCTTATTTGGGAAAGCCTGGTTGGCTGTTTGCAATCGGTTGTTCAGTTTCACTTTCTCGGATTCCACTACCCTGACTGGTTTAGGTTTTGGTCTGCTGATACAGGCTACCGAGGCATTAGAGCCACCCCAGTCCAACGGCCTCCTCGTTTAATTACTTTAACAACACGGAATCCCACTGAATCTTCACCGTGATTCTATGACCTAGGCATTTGTTAGCCCCATTTTGCAGCAAAACCATCAGGAAAAGTAACATGGTCACTGCCATCTGGCAGAAACCTGAGTCAATCTTATGTCTTTCTGCCTCCAGGCTCTCGTCACTCTTCCATGCCACTCTTGACACCTGCCCATGAAACACCCAACCTTCCCATCGTCTTAGGGAAGTCCGCCTGGACTGGTGAAGAATGACCCAAGAGTGGCAGAGGCCCTGAACTGAGTACACAGAACCTCACATCTTAACCTCTGACCACCTACATCTCAGGGGCAGGTGTCAAGGATGAAGGCCCCATCCCACTGCCAAATCTGTGGTCCTCTGGCTTCCCTGTTAAGTTGCATCTCCATTCCATCCACCTGAGCCTTCCCACACTATCCCTCTGAAATCCCCAAAAAGGGCCCCCAAATGGTATCCCCTCCGCTCAGGTAGTATCTTGCCTTCTCTTCCTCAATCCAGTTCACATATTTTCAGTATGTGAATGGGTCCCCAAAGCACTTAAGGAGTTAGATGGGGCTAATGTCTTAGCAGCAGGGCTAAGAGATGTGCCCAAAATATGACCATCAGCACCAGAAGGCTTTTGGAGGTCAAGAGGTGGGGCAGGGTGAACCCAGGCAGGCTGGATTCTCACCCTGCTTTCTTGAAAACCCTCCTCCACCATGCCCGGAGCACTCTACAGGAGACTCGAAGAAAAAACAAATCCAGACTTTCGACTCAGTGAGGTCCTAGAGAGAATGCAGGGGGCTTCATGCACTGTGCTGAAGAACCCTCAGATCCAAGGGGGTGACCGTTTACCACCTGCTTAAACGGCGCTGCTCCTGGGATGACCCTGGGAAAGAGGCTGACCCATGGTCCAGGCAAATTCCACTTTCTAAAGGACTCATTTTGAGATGTAACTCCATCATGCCATTCCTCTGCTCAACTCCTTCCAATAGCTCCCTATCTCCTTCCAGTGGCTTACCCAACCCTCTGTGAAACATGACTTCATCTACTCATTCTCTTCTTTATCCCCTCTGCCCTGCCACACTTGCCAACCTGCTGTTCCTCAAACAGAACAGAAATGGCTCCTGCCACAGGGCCTTTGAACTTGTTGTTCCCTTAGCCACGCCCCCCATTCCGCCATCTGCATGACTCCCTCCCCCTCAGTTCCTGCATGTCTTTGCGGGGCCTTCCCCATCCCTTTACTGAAAATTGCAACCACTGCACACTCCCAACACTAACCTCCTTCCCCACTGAATTTTTTCTATCTTATTTATGTTACTGTCTGACTTCTCCCTTAGAACGGAACTCCTTACAAGGGCAAGATCAAGCTTTCAAATCTGCTGTCCACGGCTGTATCCCCCAGGCCTACAAAGTAGGTTCTCAGTAAAATAACTGTTGAATGAACGAGTGAAAGGACGCCAGAGCAATCCCCTCGGCACGCCTCGCAATCCACGCTCACCTGTTCACAGATCGCTCCTGTCATGGTGACCGGGAAGGGCCTGACATTGCCACGACCCAGGTTTTCACGTTTCCGCTGGTTGCTGAAGAGCTTCAGCTCCCTCTTCTCTTCCTCATCCAGGGAGTTGCAATAGCGAACCTGGACAGACACAGAGGATGGCACGCAGGGGTCACCCTTGCTCCTGAGGGTTCCTGAAGCCCAGGCCTCAGACTGTGCTCACTAAACACACTCCCATTTGGTTTCACAGTCTTTGTGGGCACTTGAACACCACCAGGCTGGGGGCTATTTCAGTGAGTCTCTACCTGAGATTGCTGACCATCAAAAGGGCTTCCTAAAGGCTCCAAACTCCAGAGCCCCATTCTTGGGCAGGCCAATGAATGGTCTGTAACTGTGTCTCGGCCTCACTGGCACACTCTGCTCACCACACTAAGAGCCACACCATCTGGGATAGCTTTGCTGCTAAGTCAAGATCGGGGACTTCCCCCTCCTTTCAAAGTGATCCGCATCTTCAAATTGATCGTGGTACTTTCACCTCCATGTGCCCATGGAAACGATCCTTGACGCCAAAGAATGGCTCCGGGCCAACGAGCCAGAATAGCGGTCAACGTGCTCACAGCTTCTGTTTCCCAAAATGAGATGGGAACCAAAGGCGTGAAACTGAGGAGTGGGCCCAGCGCTATCTGTGTTACTTCACGGGAGTCTCTGCGCGTGTTTATCTGTGTGTAGGAGGGAGAGGACTGCCCGCTGGGCTTTGGTTAATGCATCAACTTGCATAAGATATTTTCCTTCTTGTCCGACACAGAAACTCACAGAATTAAGGGAGGGACATTAAAGATATTCAAATCTGCTATTTCCCATTCTCTCTTTTATTTATGCACACCTTGGGAATTTTGCTATAATCTTGAACTATTGTTTACTTAACACTGTTTTAAAAACGGACTCACTGTTTTTTACTTGAATACATTTACTTGAAAAGAAAGTATATTATGACTAAAAATAGAAAAGCAATATCACTTGTGAAAAAACAGAGCGACCATAAAACTAAATACGAGACTGAAAACAAAACCACATTGCTGGATTCTAGCTGGCTACTTTTGCTTGTCGGAGATTCTGAAACGGAGGTTCTTAACGCTGTTACTTAAAAATGGAAAGCAGCAGGAGTTGGCGAGGTGTGAGATACCTGCTCCCTCCAAACTAAAATTTCCCCCTTGACAACTCAGTCACAAGCAATGAAATGCAACTGAAAAGGTAGTGAGTCTCTCATTATGTGGTTCAGTATTATTTAGTGCCATGACCATGTACCAACCAAAGTCATCAAGGATCTGCTACACTTCGGGAAACATGGTTCTAATCCCACCCCATCTTACTTTAGAATAATCTGAGCATCAGCAAGTTTAACCGACTTGCCCCGACGATCTGTCCTACAGATGGTTAAAGGGAAACCTTTGAACCAGGACTAGTTTGAAAACCACTGCAGCTGTATACATCAAAATTGACTAATCTGGGTGAAAAAGAGAATGATCAAATATTTACTTTAGATTCACCCTCTGTCCTTAAAAAGGCCATGTCAAATGGGCAAATCTGTCTACTGGGTCACATGTAAGCAACTCTCACCAACAGGAAGACGAAATTTGAAGGGTCTCTTTTCATGAAACCACAGTTAACCATAAACAGAATTAATCATTCAAAAGCAGAAAAGAGCAGATCACTTCCCTCTATTGAGTAAAAAAATGTTTAAAAAAAAAGTCTTCATGTGGAGAAAGAACTGCAAGGACCTGAACGGCCCAGAATATATGGTTACACCACTGACAATTTAGGGACATGCTCTGAAAGAAAGGCACACCCCTCCTGCTTGTAAAAACCCACACTTTCAATTCCAAATTAGTTAGCTGGTCATCTGGTTACAATGCTTGCTCTCCTCTTTAAAGGAGAAAGCATTATTTAAATGTGTTTTCTGAAGTCTGAAATAAACAATAGGAAAGGGAACTGTGACTGTCTTTCTAGGGAGTTGCTTCAGTTTTTAAGCTTTGGCTCCACTTATTCAAATTCACTTTTGAGGCTCTTGATTTATTCCTTTTATTCAAATGTGGGAAGATAAAGACTAAAAAAGTACTCACTCATTTCCTCAGGGACTGAGCTTGTGGGTGGGGGCAGTTGGTAAAAAGCTGGGGTCCAGCTCTCTGAAGGGGTTTTAAATTTCTCCTTTCAACTTAAAGTTGTGTTTTTCTTTAAATCACAATCAGAGTTAAGCAGACAATGCGATTCTGTAGGATCACTATTTTTAAAAACCAGATACTTGAGAATTAATTTCTAGTTTGCAAATCTAAACCTCCCAAGCGTGATGATCTTTTAAAAGCGTATTTACAAATTTCCCTTTAGGATCAATTTGAGTTCAAAGACGATGAATGCCTGCTTATAGTGCCCTGTATCTGGGTTCAGAAAAAAGGACGGCCTGCGAGTCATACTTTCAAGAGTATAAGGGGTGACCTTGCCAAGTTGGACTGGAAACGACAAAAACACAAATGTTCACAGCTGCAAATCGGGACATGTAACTTCTACTACAGTGTAAGATGGAAAACTTACATACTCATTTACTAAGAAATGATGCTGAAAATTCAAGAGACTCTCAAAGTTTGTGCCGGACTTGAACTGCCCAGGGAATCTCAATCATCTAACAGGCTCAGGCAACCAGCATCGCACGTCCTTCAACTAACAAAACCTGGACTTGAACTTTTAAATTTTAGTGCTCCCCAGTTCGCCAGGCACAGAGGCGAATCCAGTCCATAATGAGATTCTGCTTTTCCGTAACCCTCCCCAGAAGGTGTCCGACAGTTTCTTTTAGTTCTAATTAAGGAAGCTAAAACCTAAACTGCCAGACTTCTTCGTTGGGGATCTCACTGATAATGAGCATTCTGATTATGAAAAAGGTAACCGTTCACAGGAAGTTCTGAGAAAGTTCTAAGAAAAGTCTTACGAAGGCCCCTCTAGCCCCTTACCTCATTGTCATGTGGTGGCAGCTGGTGTAATAGCTGCTTGATTCGAAGTTTCTCTCCAGGACTGTTGACATAGGGAACTTTCTCTTCTGGGAGACAGCTATAGTACTGGTGAACCTGAAGGATGGAAAGCACACAGATAACTCGCCCATTACTCAAACCACCTGCCCACTCCCACATCCTGGGGAGATGATTCCCACAACAGGACACATCTGCTTCCCGCTGTCCCCGTCCTTCGTGAAACTCAACGGCATATGAGTTTCTCACTGCAAGCAGAGAAATTCATCCTTGAAGAAAGAGTCCCACAAACCACCCATGTCTTGGGGCTTTTCCTCTCTCTGTAAGGGAAAAATGAAGCTAGCAAACTTTCCTAGAAAAAGAGATTTTGGCAAACATGCTGGTGAACCCGGAGGGTAGGGCTTTCTCGGCAGGCTCCCCCGAGAGCTGGCTTTACCATTTTCTCTGTGAGTCTCCAGCATGTAACCTGCCTTCCTAGCCAAAGCGATGTGTCAGCGCCTGCCCTGGCGCTGGAGTCAACACCAGCCTTTGGCGCGCGGAGAACTCTTGGGTCCCTCAGCCTCCACCTACATTAAAAGCCCTCTAGGTTTTAGGCTTTTTGTAAGAACAGGCAGCAGTTCAGATCTGTCACCAAAAAAAAAAATAAAAAAATAAAGTCACTGAATTCGGGATACAGAGCGTGTAATTAAAAATTGTCATTAACGTGACTTTTTTTGTACATCCTAGAATGCTCCTGTTTACAGCTGTTAGGACATATTCTTCCAATTTCTGAGGCTCATTCAACCCTAAAGACTATTTGGGAAAGCACCAAACATCTAATTTTGCCTGAGAAAAGAAAACAGACATTCTAGCATCCAACTGCATGTAAAACTAGGGGAAAAAACTGGCCAAAACAGAAGGTATGCTTTATATAGGAGAGGCCAAAAAAAAAAATCCCACAAGGTCAGATGACATCATGGAAAATACTTTTCAACTGTCTCTCAGCATCATGACCAACTCTTGTGAAACAAGGCATTCATTCAACAAAATGGAGAAGACAGAAGACTTGGGGCTCTACATTCAACATACTGGTTAGGCTCCACCAACTTGGTCACATTCCCTTCAGTGTGGGGAGCCTTGGATATGACCACACGTTTTGGGAATGCTGGAGCGAAGAGCTGCGAAAGCTCTGTCTACTTTGATCTCCAGAAACGAAATCATAATTGTTAGAAGAGAGAGGAAGAAGGTTTTGTGATAACAAAGCCTTAATAAAAAATGTGAAAGCTATCCTTGTTTTCATAACAAATAATCGTAACCATTCACCATCGTGTGTGTATCATCCTCTCGATCAAATCCCAAAGGTAAACATAGACCAGCCAGCTTTTGGGACCCAGGGCCCTGCGACCCCTCCCTAGAGGCACCTGGCAGGAAGCCAAGTCTCAGGATGGGAAGCAATGGTTCCGGGTTTTGAAGGCAGCCCACAAGTTACTGGCACTCTCTCTGAGAAGAAATACAAGCCCAGATCATGAGTTAGTTTGGGATTAGAAGCTGGCGATGAGCCCATCAGAGACTGGCACACCATTATGTCCTCAGGAGATTCGTGCCCCATATGCCTCACCAGGTAAGGGCCGGGTATATAAAGCAGCAGGCCCCGTCCCTGTATCTTGGGGAATGGGCTTTGCCTCCCAGGTCAAAAAATGACGGGTGGAAAAGCCTTGGGGAAACATCACTTTGTCATTCTCACAGCTCCCATTATGGTTACAGAACATTAGGGACAAATGCTAACATAAAATGAATCACTATGTGGATAAACAACAAGGTCCTACTGTACAGCACAGGGAACTATATCCTGTGATAAACCATGATGGAAAAGAATGTGAAAAAGAATGGATATATATGTAAAACGGAATCACTGTGCTGTACAGTAGAAATTAACACAATATCGTAAATCAACCGTACTTCAATAAAATAAATTAAAAAAATAAAATGCATCACTGTGGATGCTTGATCACAAAGAGTCTGATTTCAGCTCCACTGACCTTCCTCTCAATCACCCCTCATCACTCACACACCCCTCTCTTCACTGCCCAGAGCAGTCATCTTCTGAACTGGTACCTTGAACAAGGAAAGTCTCTCTGCTACCGTCCAAGGCTGACCCAGGCTGGAGTTTTCCCTGTACCTTCTCCACAGCATGGCCAGGGAGATCTGAACCCCCAGTCATGGCTCTGTCCTTTCCCATCCCCGTGTTCCTGAGCAAGTTGACAAAACCTCTCCGAATCCTCATCATATGATTGTGGTAATTAAACGAGAGTGAAGACAGAGCATTTGGCCCTCAATAACAATAAATAATACGAATACACGGCAATAAGTATATTGTCCAGCCTGGTATACTCCAAATGGAACCATCCACATCTTCCTGGCATTCCTTCCATTTTAAGAGGTAGGGCAACACTGTCGGCTTGTAGAGTGAGACCAAACCTGGGGAGCCCCCCACTTATAATTGGTCTAAGAAGGAAGGCTGCAAGGGATAAAATGCGATTTAAGCTAGCTTGGTTTCAGGGGAAAAAAAGGTAAATTATTATAAAGATGTAGTGTTTTCTCAAAAAACCCAGCTGTATGGTAGGGCCTCTTGAGGAAATGGAAACTTCCAATGGAAGGTGATTAGTAAGGGATTTCCCATCTCCCTAAGCCTGGTGTCCTCCTACCTTTGCTCTATTCTTTCCTCTCTGCAGATCTGTTCCCCACAGGACTTGAGTTTACACAAGCCCCGTTCAAGAGTCCACCCTAGACTGACTAGCTTTGCTCAATCCCACTTCCTTACAGAAGGCTCCTGTTTACCCCATCTTGGGCAACGGCCACACCTGGAGATCGGAATGGAGAGGTTCCATGCCATTTTAAGACTGGAGGATAAAGGAGTCCCAACACATGATTGGACTAAGGGGGAGGCAGTGATGGAGAGCTCTAGAGATATTTAGGTGGTAAATAAGTACCTAGGTATGCTGATGTCCATCTTAAAGACTGAATCCTTAACTCAACAGAGGCAGTGACTACTCTTGTGGAACACCTTTCCTGGCTGGACATCTTGTGTTGCCTTTTTTTAAAAAAAATTTTATTTATTACTTTTGGCTGCATTGGGTCTTCGCTGCTGCGCGCATGCTTTGTCTAGTGGCAAGAGGGGGCTACTCTTTGTTGCGGTGCGCGGGCTTCTCATTGTGGTGGCTTCTCTAGTTGTGGTGCATGGGCTCTAGGCATGCGGGCTTCAGTAGATCTGCTTTTTTTTTTAAAAGCCATGACTGTGGTATCAGATACGTATAGAACCTGATCCAGCTCTGCTACTCTCTGGCTATATTTATGATTGGAACAGGTTATTTAACTTGGTGAAGTCATTTTTCTTCATCTATAAAATGAAGATAGTAATGGTTCCTACCTTACAGGGCAACTGTTCCAGAACCCGGTATTTCAAGAACCCGGTATTACATATAATTACTTTTTCTTTTTTTTAAAATAAATTTATTTCTTTTTGGCTGAGTTTGGTCTTCGTTGCTGTGTGCGGGCTTTCTCTAGCTGCGGCAAGCGGGGGCTACTCTTCCTTGAGTGGGCTTCTCATTGTGGTGGCTTCTCTTGTTGTGCAGCATGGGCTCTAGGCGTGCAGGCTTCAGTAGTTGTGGCACATGGGCTCAGTAGTTGTGGCTCGTGGGCTCTAGAGCGCAGGCTCAGTAGCTGTGGTGCACGGGCTTAGCTGCTCCGTGGCATGTGGGATCTTCCCGGACCAGGGCTCGAACCCGTGTCCCCTGCATTGGCAGGTGGATTCTTAACCACTGAGCCACCAGGGAAGTCCCACATCTTGTGTTGCTTTCTATAACTGCAGCCTACTCATCACCACCACTGAAAACACATCTTTTCTACCAGTATTCCCATAATCCCTTCAATATAAAATGTGCTAACATAGTTTCTCACAAGGCAACCAATAATTTGGCAGATGACTTAAAAACTTACCTGCTAAAATACTCCGTTTATCAAACCAAATCAGCTAATTATTAATTAGCAACCTACCAAATCACCCCCATATCACCTGGTAGGTGATCTGACTTGCTGTGAGGCAGGAGAGTGAGTTGGTCCTTTACCACGTCCAACTCTCTTCAAAGCCTGTTCAAGTCCAGAAGTAAAAATAACCCCCCTTCATGGTGGCAGCTGTGTCTCCTCCTGGTGTTTAGAAGCTGGACTTTGCAAGCTCTTCATTGAGCAAAGGGGATTAGCAGACAGATGGGAATGAGGGAGAAACGGCTCTCTTTCCCAATCTGTCTCTGGCTGAACATGGAAATGCCACATGCACGGAAATGCTTTGGCATCTTCCATAATAAAACTACTGTATAGATCAGAACAAACACCAATCACACCAATAGTAAGGGGAAAATATTTAGTATACTTTCTGGCGCTACAAAAGCGAAAATTGGCACCACCTGTGAAAACCCTGCAGATTGCTCATTTTAGCCCAAACACATTTCACTTGTTATTTTTATTATTTATTTATTTTTTTGTGGTACGCAGGCCTCTCACTGTTGTGGCCTCTCCCGATGCGGAGCACAGGCTCCGGACACGCAGGCTCAGCGGCCATGGCTCATGGGCCCAGCCGCTCCGCGGCATGTGGGATCTTCCCGGACCGGGGCACGAACCCGTGTCCCCTGCATCGGGAGGCAGACTCTTAACCACTGCGCCACCAGGGAAGCCCTCACTTGTTAATTTTTACAAGTAAATTGTCAAATCCAATAGAACTTTGTCAGTGATGATCATTACCCAGCTATTATCCGGCAGGTCTGTGGAACGTGCTAGGAACTTCGCTCCATTTACAGATTCCCAGGTAGAGGTGCCCTGTGATTGTGTGCTGGGTGTAGCCACACGAGGTACATTTCCTCCCAACAAAAGCATCCCGAACACAATAAACTGGCTTAGGAAAATGAACTAGCTGAAGGCCTTTATTTAAAGTGTGACTCCCAACAGCGAGGTTTGGCAATAACGTCAGTCTGTGTGTCAGATGGATTGTAAGAGCTTTAGTCAGTGTGCAAATAAAGTCTGCAAAGCAAGACCTCGCCCAGCTGGAAAGACTGGGTTTGTCAGAAGGAACTGCACGTTTGCCAGCACTTCTGCCTGAGCAGAGATCGAAGCCAGGGAGCCAATGGCTCCTCGTTGGAGAGAAACGTGCTTTACTTAGAGCGGTGGTTCTCAAATGTTAGCTTCCACCAGAACCACCTGGAAGGCTTGCTAAAATACACATTTCTAATTCAGGGGGCCTTGGGGGACGAGGGCGATCATTTGCATTTCTAACCATTTCTCAGGGGATGCCCCTGCTGTTGGTTCAAGGGAGCCCATTTTAAGAGTTTTAGAGTCACCCAAGTGTTTTCCTTCAACAGCCAACCCATGGGATTGCCAGGCACCCCAGGAGACCCAGAGGAGGCAAAAGAACTTGTTCAGTTTCACTCAATTTTGTACACGTCTCCTTCTACACCTACACATATCCTTAAGCAAGGGGATTCCACCAGTTCCTACAACAACGAGAAATCCTAATGGCAAAGTGCTCAAATTTTGGGCTGGTACATTTTCCATATCAAAAGCATTCCTATTTTCTTAGAGCGGGAACCCAACAAAGAAGTCAGAATTTGGGGGCTGAATTTAGAACCAACTGTCCTTCACAGTCCAAATGAAGGAAGGGATCAAGGAACATTTTTTTTTTTATGGAGTTGCTCTTATGCCTGAAGTGTTTTTACATACAGTGGTGTGTGAACCCTCCCCACAGCCTGGAGGTGGTACATTACACTCATCAGATTGAGAGTCACACAGCTAAAACACGGCAGGGCCACTTCTGAGCTTGGCTTCCTCATCGTCTCCCTCTGTTTTGCATGGATTCTTGGGCTTCTTTATCAAGGGAAAAAAAAAAAAAAAGACTAGCAAATGGATGGAAAAGAAGACAAAAAGATATAGTAAATTCCTAATATGTCTGCATGATTGACCACAGAAATGATGAACATGCTTTCCTTTGGTGTTCTCCATAACATAACCAACATATGGTTCAAAATGGACTGACAGTAAGTAAAATGATGTACTCCAAATTCAAGTCTTTCCACACCACCATGGTATGGTGGTGTAAGGGAGTTCTGGCAGAGATGGCTGACCAATCGTATCCATTTTCTTTTCTTCCTTAATTAGAATACCATCATTTTACTTAGAGCATCAATATGCCCAGCTGAGGACGGTATTTCTGTACCTCTGGAGTAGCTACATGTGGCCATCGGAACAAATTCTGGCCAATGACATGTAAAGATGTGACTTCTGGGAGAGCTCTTTTAAAGGAGGCCAAGTAGTTGACAAAGGTCTTTTTGCCCAAGTTCCCCTTCCTTCCTGCTTCCTGGCTGCAATGTACACTCAACAGCAGGAGGTCCAGCAGCCATCTTATACCATGAAGTAACCTTAAGAATGGGAGTTTTTGAATATACCATAGAGCCATCATACTAGCCCTGGGTTGCCTATCACTGAACTTCTTTAAGCAATAAGAGAAATAAACTAGTTCTTTATTTACATTTCAGTTACTTGGAAGTGAATGCAATTCCTAATGATAGAGCAATAGTTCTCAAATGTTAGCATACTACAGAATCATTTGGGGCCCTTATCGAACATTATTCCCATTTTTATCCCTCTGGGTCTGAAATAGAGCCCAGAATTCTGCATTCTTATTAAAAACCTCACACCCAACCAGGAGAAACACTGCTTTAAGGGGAAAGCAAATGTGACTTTACAAGGTAAAGGTAAAAACTCCCGGAGTGTAATCACTGATGTGGGCTGACACATTTGGAAGGTTTTATAAAAGCCCATCTTAACTCAGAGACTAACTAGAAGATCGAGCCTTTATTTCACACTCTCCCTCTCCCACAGTTTAAGAAGCTTGGAACCTTGGTTAATCTACCTCAATCTGGGGAGGCAATATCTAGCATATGCCTGAGGTCTCAGAAGGCAGGTGCTACAGAGAAGGGAGAGATGTTGCGTGAATTGGAGACACATGGTGGTTTTTATGAAAAGTGCACACTAGTTCCCAAATGGGGACCTGGAGAATAATCAGGTAGTACTGTACCTATGAGCACGGGGTGACAGGCTGCTTCTGAGGGCCCGTTTGTTCATATGGCTCCCACCTGCCCGAATTTCATTACCCAAGCAATAGGAGAAAAGTGTTGCTAAGCAGCGTCTAAGAGGGAAAATCATACCGAGTTTGGCTCCTTCCCTTTTCTCCTGCAGACGCGCATTATAAGTTTAATTGGTTTACTCAGGAAGTAATTTAGGAAATAACAGTCTAAAACCTAATGCCTAACCAATGTCTGCATCGCGCTTAAACTCCCATAGGATTAGGATCAAAAATCAACAATAGAAGCCCATTTGGGGTATTTTCAAAGAAGAATATTTCAAAGACCCCTTCTTTTCTTTTCTGCTCATAGCCGATGTCTGATTCAACAGCAAACCATGTCAGATTTAGGTTCAAAATATACCCAGAATCCAGTCACTTTCCCCCATCCTCTCACAACCAGTCCAGCCTTGACTAAGTGCTCACTGGAATTATTGCCACAGCTGCTTCTGGACCCTGGCTTTCACCTTTGTGCCCTTTGCAGGTGATTATTCAGCAAGAACAACCCCATGTGAAGATAAACCAGGTCCCATCACTCACTGCTCTTCTCAAAACCCTTCATGACTTCCCATCACCCTGTGATTCAAAGCCAAAGTCCTCACTACAGGATCATGATCTGGCTTCCTGAAGAGCTGGCTGATCGTATCACTTGCTACATTCTTCCCGTTCAGTCCTGCTCACAATGGCCTCCTTGCTATTCCTCTCACCTCAGTGCCTTTGCACTAGCCATTCTCTGCTGCAAACATTCTTCCCCCAGATACTTACAGGATGCCTATCCTCACTTCTTCCAGTCTTTGCTCAAAAGTCACCTTAAAAGAGAGGTAGGTCTTCCCTGATCCCAATATATCAGTACCTCCACCTCTTACTCTTTAGACCAACGCTTCTCAACTGGGGCTAATGTTGACCCCCAAGGGATATTCGGCAACGTCTGGAGACATTTTCGGTTGTCACAACTGGGGTGTGTGTGTGTGTGTGTGTGTGTGTGTGTGTGTGCACGCACGCGTGTGCGCGTGTGCTATTGACATAAAGTGGGTCGCCAGGGATGCTGCTAAACCTCCTACAATGCATAGGGTGGTTTCCACAGTAAACAATGATCTGGATCAAAATGTCACTAGTGCTGAAAATGGTAAACCCTTAACCTGCTTTTCTACAAATAATTTACCAGTTGCTGATACATAATCTACTTGTTCATTGTCTCTCTTTTCCCTCTAGAATGTGAATGCCCGGGGCTTTGGGCACCATCTATCCCCAGAAAAAGGTGTCACACACAGTAGGTGCTCAACAAATGTTTGCTGAATGAATGCGTGCTGTGTTCAGATCTCATCTCTCTGCCTTTCTGGTTTATCAATGGATGTGAACAGGGACATGCAGCAACAGAACACACAGGTGAGGTTTCAGAAGGAACCAGAGTAAAGCTCATAGAGTTTCCCTTTCATGCCACCCAAGCACTTGCTTTTTCACCAGAGATCACTGATGTGGGATGCATGATGGACACGCTAAGAAAAGGATGAATAAAATAACTGTCAATGTTCTGTTTCTTTAAGAGGAAGGGACAAAAGCAACACCCCTTTTGATTTGAAGCCAGAGAACTTCTTTCAAGTTGAGTCAACTCTGTTTACAGAAATTAAAGAAAGTAATCACGTTACGTCCTAAGCAAGTACTGTGACTCAAAATCAGGTGAGCTGTTCTGCAGCTATGCCTGTCTGCGCTCACACACTCGCTCCCTTTCCAATCCTTTTCGTTACAAATTTTTTACATTTAGAATATTAAACCTCAATGTCTAGTTAGAAAATACTTTCCATTTAGTTTGGAGCATTATCTGACAGTTATTTATTTTATCCTATCTTAAAGAAGAGGTCTTAGAAACGGAAGAACTGGGAGTTTCAATACTCTCCCTTTAAGGTGCAATTACAAGACCGCCCCACCTCAATTTTACCAGAACACTTTGCAGAATGTCTACACATTTGCGTATATGCTACTAAAAATTCCCCAACAGTTGCTTACTTTTTGGATAACAGTTTCAATATTGCCTTTAGACAAAATACACACGTACATGGGTATGAAAAAGCAGGGTAGCAGTTTCTTAGAGTGGCTAAGTGTTTGGAGTCACACTGTCTGGGTCTGAATAATGGATGGACTGAACACTTCCCATGTGTACACAGTTGGACAAATTTTTTTTATCTCTTATAGAGTCAATGTTCCTATCTGTAAAATGGGGGCAATAATATTTACTTTGAAATATTGCTATGAGGCTCAAATGTTATACAGGCACACATCATTTTAGCGAGCTTTGCTTTACTGTGCTTTGAAGATATGGTGTTTTCTACAAATTGAAGGTTTGTGGCAATCCTGCGACAGGCAAGTCCATCAGCACCATTTTTCCAATAGTATTCTCTCACTTTGTGCCTCTGTGTCACATTCTCTGGTAATTCTCCCAATATTCCAAACTTTTTCACTGTCATTTTATTACTTATAATAATCTGTGATCAGTGATTTTTTTTTTCCAAGAAAGCAAATCGAGGATTTATTAAGTGATAGTATGCTCTCAGGGGAGAATGGGCATATTCGGGTGAGTAGCTGCTGTGATCAGTTACTACTGTAATTGCTTTGGGGCACCACGAAGCACGCCCGTTTATCGAACTTAATTGATAAATGTTGTGTGTGTTCTGACTGCTCCACCAACCAACCATTCCCCCATCTCTCCCTTTCAGCTTGGGCTTCCCTATTCCCTGAAACACAACAATATTGTCATCAGGCCAATTAACAATCCTACGATGGCCTCTAAGCGTTCAAGTGAAAGGAAGAGTTACACATCTCTCACTTTAAATCAAAAGCTAGAAATGATTAAACTTCGTGAAAAAGGCGTGTCGAAAGCTGAGATAGGCTGAAATCTAGGCCTCTTTCTCCGAACAGTTAGCCAAGTTGTGAATGCAAATAAAAAATTCTCGAAGGAAATTAAAAGTGCTGCTCCAGTGAACACACAAATGATAAGACAGCAAAACAGCCTTATTGCTGATATGGAGAAAGTGTTAGTGGTCTGGATAGAAGATCAAAACAGCCACAACATTCCCTTAAGCCAAAGCCTAATCCAGAGCAAGATCCTAACTCGCTTCTATTCTATGAAGGCTGAGAGAGGTGAGGAAGCTACAGAAGAAAAGTTTGAAGCTATCAGAGGTTGATTCGTGAGGTTTTAAGGAAAGAAGCCTTCTCCATAACATAAAAGTGTAAGGAGAAGCAGCAAGAGGTGATGTAGGAGCTGCAGCAAGTTATCCAGAAGATCTAGCTAAGATAATTCATGAAGGTGGCTACGCTAAACCACAGCTTTTCAATGTAGACAAAACAGCCACACATTGGTAGAATACGCCATCTAGGACTTTCATAGCTACAGAAGAGAAGTCAATGTCTGGCTTCAAAGCTTCAAAGGACAGGCTGACTCTCTTGTTAAGGGCTAAAGCAGCTGGTGACCTTAAGCTGAAGTCAATGTTCATTCACCATTCCGAAATCCTACGGCCCTTAAGAATTATGCTAAATCCGCTCTGCCTGTGCTCTATAAAGGGAACCACAAAGCCTGGATGGCAGCACATCTGTTTATGACATGGTTTACCGAATATTTTAGGCCACTGTTGAGACCTACTGCTCAGAAAAAAAGATTCCTTTTAGAGTATTCCTGCTCACTGACGGGGCACCTGGTCACCCAAGAGCTCTGATGAAGATGTACAATGAGATTCATATTGTTTTCATGCCTGTTAACGAAGACCCATTCTGCAGCCCAAGGAGCCATTTTGACCTTCAACTCTTATTATCTAAGAAATACATTCCAGAAGGCTACAGCTGGGAAAGCAAGGGATCCCTCTGACGGATCCGGGCAAAGTCCACTGAAAACCTGCTGGAAAGGATTCGCCATTCTAGATGCCAGGAAGAACATCTATGATTCATGAGAAGACGTCAAAATATCAACATTCACAGGAGTCTGGAAGAAGTTCATTCCAACCCTCATGGATGACTTTGAGGGGTTCACGACTTCAGTGGGGGAAGTAACTGCACGTGTGGTGGAAATAACAAGGGAACTAGAATTAGGAGTGGAGCCTGAAGATGAGAATGATTCGCTGCAATCCCATGATAGAACTTTAACAGATGAGCCATTGCTTCTTATACATAAGCAAAGAAAGTGGTTTCTCGAGATATCGTCTTCTCCTGGTAAAGATGCTATGAAGACTGTTGACATGACAACAAACGATTTAGAACAGTACATAAACTTACTTGATAAAGCACTGGCGGAGGGGTGGGGGGTGGTGTTGAGAAGACTGACTCCAATTTTCAAAGAAGTTCTGCTGTGGGGAAAATGCCATCAAACAGCACTGCCGTGCTAGAGAGAAACTGTTCGTGAAAGGAAGAGTCAATCGGTGCAGCAAACGTCATTGTTGTTTAATTTTAAGAAACTGCCACAGCAGTCCCAGCTTCAGCAACCAGCACCCTGATCAGTCAGTCAGCAGCATCACTATCAAGGCAAGACCCTCCAGCAAAAACATTACAGGGCTTCCCTGGTGGCGCAGTGGTTGAGAGTCCGCCTACCGATGCAGGGGACACGGGTTCGTGCCCCGGTCCGGGAGGATCACATATGCCGCGGAGCGGCTGGGCCCGTGGGCCATGGCCGCTGAGCCTGCGCATCCAGAGCCTGTGCTCCGCAACGGGAGAGGCCACAGCAGTGAGAGGCCCACGTACCGCAAAAAAAAAAAAAAAAAAAAAAGAAAAAATAATTACAGCTTGTTGAGGGCTCAGATGATGGTTAGCATTTTTAAGCAACAACATGTTTTTAAATTAAGGAATGTACATTTTTTCTGACATAATCCTGTTGCACACTTAACAGACTACAGTATAGTATAAATATAACTTTTACATGCACTGGGAAACCACAAAATTTGTGACTTTACTGCAATACCTGCTTTACTGTGGTGGTCTGGAACTGATACTGCACATCTCTGAGGTCTGCCTGTAATGTAACTAGCAGAAAGGCACACAGTGAAGGATCGATATTTCTTGGCTTCAAAGCAATCTAAGCCATAAGTCATAAATGTCTATTTTATGGACCGAACTGTGCTGCCCGCCTCCCCATTCACACGCTGAAACCTTAAGCCCTAAAGTGACTGTATTTGGAAAAAGAGCCTTTCAGGAGGTATTAAGGTTAAATGAGGTGACAAGATTGGGGCTGTAATCAGAAAGGACTGATATCCTTGTAAGAAGAGGAAGAGACACTAGGAGTGCTCATGCACAGAGGAAAGGCCATGTGAAGACACAGCAAGAAGGTGGCCGAATGCAAGTCAAGAGAGGTCTCACCAGAAACCAACCCTGCCTGCACCTTGACCTTGGACCTCCAGCCTCCAAAACTGTGAAGCAACAAATTTCTGTTGTTGAAGCCACCCAGTCTGTGGTATTCTGTTAAGGCAGCCTGAGCAGGCTAACAGTCTACCACATGCAAGGAACCCTGGGGTACTTGTGTGGAAAGGACACACACACGCATAAGAAACTACCCCTGGTTGGAGGAAGTTATATTTCAATAGACTGTAAAAGACAAGTAGGCAAATGACTATAATGCAGAAGCCATTAGAGGCAGAGAAAAACACTTCAGAGTTTCAAAAAACAATAAATCAATCCTACATCTGTAGCATCTGCCAATTTCCATGGTATAAATAATCCTACTAGGGCTGATTTCAAGCTACCAATGTGACATCACTGCATGTGGGACAGGGAAGAGATGCATACAATTATACAGTATTTCTACTGTATGGATCTACTAAACGAAATAACCTCAAGAGCCCAGATAACAGTAAAATATGGGAAAGTAATCATGAAGTGATGAGGTTTGAGTATTTATTACCTTTGTTTTTTTGCGGTACGCAGGCCTCTCACTGTTGTGGCCTCTCCTGTTGCGGAGCACAGGCTCCGGACGCGCAGGCTCAGCGGCCATGACTCACGGGCCCAGCCGCTCCGCGGCATGTGGGATCTTCCCGGACCGGGGCACGAACCCGTGTCCCCTGCATCGGCAGGCAGACTCCCAACCACTGCGCCACCAGGGAAGCCCATTACCTTTGTTTTTAATATAGTTTAATTATAAGTTTATATAATTAAGTTTTAAGAATGGCTGAATTTAACTGGCTTACAAAATACCTGAAAACGGACCAACTGGATCTTGCGAAACTGTATAAGCCAGTTCCAGTACATCATTGTTGGAAACTTATAAGTCCGCTTCTTGGGCAAACTCTCTTTAAAAAGGTAAGAAGACAAGGGCAGTAGAGAGCTGTAAACATCATTAGTCCATTCCACGCTCCCCCGACTATTATTACTAAGTATAGATTCACAATGTCATGTGGAGCCATTTTGAAAAAAAGTTTAGAGAGCAGCAACTGAAGCTATCCTAGGACAAATTCAAATTTTAAACTAAAAAGTGACGCATAATGACACATGCTGTAATTCCAAGAAAAATTCATTCTTACATAGACTGGAGCTTGCTTTCCCAGAACACTGTTGGAAAGCCATTTTAAAATATAGGTGATCTTTGTTTGGAATCAGTTCATTTCAAGGCAGTTTCATTGCTTCACATTAAAATAACAAGGTTGTGAACCCACGGAAAAATATGAAAACTAAGGAGCTCATTTATACATTATGAAGTAGGTATTTCTGACCTCCAAGGCTACTTTTAGCCTCAGTTACGCTGCTTGCCTCATTAAGTTTCAAATGTATCACGGATACAATTGTAAGAATTTAGTCTTCCCTGTTCTGAGAAGCCAAATGATCAGCTAAGGTAAAACACTGGCCTATAGGTTCAAGGTTAGATAATGTTTATAAAACTCTAAATGTCCCATATTATGCCATTTTAGAGGAACAGGGAGGAAGGAAGGTTTGGTTAGCATGAGCTAGATTATGCCACAGTAACAAACACCACCAAAATATCACTGGCTTTGCACCAAAGTTGATTTTTTTTTTTTTTTTTGCAGTACATGGGCCTCTCACTGTTGTGGCCTCTCTCGTTGCAGAGCGCAGGCTCAGTAATTGTGGCTCACAGGCCCAGTTGCTCCATGGCATGTGGGATCTTCCCGGACCAGGGCAGGAACCCGTGTCCCCTGCATCAGCAGGCGGACTCTCAACCACTGCGCCACCAGGGAAGCCCCAAAGTTGATTTTTAACTAAGAAATTAAAAAAATCTTTTTCTTACTGTGGTAAAACATATATAACATAAGATGTGTTATTTTAACCATTTTAAAGTATACAATTCAGTGGCATTAGTTATAATCACAAAGTTGTACAACCATTTCCACGATCTATTTTCCAAAACTTTTTCATCATGCGAAACAGAGACTCTCTACCTATTTAAGCAATAATTCCCCATTTCTCCCTCCTCCCACCCCTGGTGGCCTCTAATCTGCTTTCTGTCTCTGTGAATTCACTGAGTCTAGCTATTTCATCCCAGTGGAAGCATACAATGTTTTTCTTTTTGTCTCTGGCTTATTTCACTTGGCAAAAGGTTTTCAAGGTTCATTCATGTGGTAGCATCTATCAGAACTTCATGACATTTTATGGCTAAACAATATTCAAAATTTTTGCCCCCCTGAAGGAAACCATCAATTAAACAAAAAAAACAACCTACCGAATGGGAGAAAATATTTGCAAATGATGTGACTGGCAAGGGGTTAATATCCAAAATATACAAACTGCCTATACAACTCAATACTGAAAAAACAACCCAATCAAAAAGTTGGCAACAGACCTAAACAGACATTTTCCAAAGAAGACATACAGGTACATGAAAAGATGCTCAACGTCACTAATTAACAGGGAAACGCAAATCAGAACCACAATGAGGGATCAACTCACACTGGTCAGAATGGCCATCATCAAAAAGTCTACAATAATCAATGCTAGAGAGGATGTAGAGAAAAGGGAACCTTCCTACACTCTTGGTGAGAATGTAAACTGGGGCAGCCACTATGGAAAACAGTATAGAGGTTCCTTAAAAAACTAAAAGTAGAGCTACCATGTGATCCAGCAATCCCACTCCTGGGAAAAGATGAAAACTCTACTTCAAAAAAGATACATGCACCCCGATGTTCATAGCGGCACTATTTATAGTAGCCAAGACATAGAAACGACCCAAATGCCCACCAACAGACAACTGGCTTGAAAAGATGCGGTATACATATACAATAGAACATTACTCAGCCATAAAAAAGAATGAAATATTGCCATCTGCAGCAGTGTGGATGGACCTAGAGAATATTATACTTAGTGAAGTCAGACAGAGAAAGACAAATACTATGTGACATCACTTATATGTGGAATCTAAAAAATAATATAAATGAACCTATATACAAAACAGACCCACAGACATGGAAAACAAACTTCTGGTTACCAAAGGGGAGAAGAGAAGGGAGGAGGGGCCAATTAGGACTATGGGATTAACAGATGTCCACTATCATACAAGAAATAGATAAGCAACAAGGATTTACTGTACAGCACGGGGAGTTATTCAATATCTTGTAATAACCTATAATGGAATGTAATCTCAAAAAATATATAACTGAATCACTTCGCTGTACACCTGAAACTAACACAATACTGTAAGTCAACTATACTTCAACTTAAAAAAATATTGCCCCTCTGCACCTGTCTGGGAATGACTGTGAGAGTGACACGAATATTGATTTTGGCGTTACAAACAAACTTTGAGAGAGAGGTGAATGTGCAGATACCTAAGGCATGAATAATGAGGAATGACTAGATTACGACCTATCTGACCTGCTCAGGAGAAAGGGGCTGAGCCAGGACTTAAATTGAGGTCTGACTTCAAAGCTCATTTTCTTTCCGCTTCACCCCACTGTCTCCCTAAACCAGTCACAGGATTACACTCTGCCCTGAGCATCTGATGACTCCATACCCAGTGCAGTCACAGTTCATTCTTCAAGCCTGTGGTTCCTGTTAAAACCTAGAATAATAAACAGACTAGAGAGGCTGCTTCATCATGAAAGCCACATGAACCAAGTGGAATTCCAGAGACGATGGAAATCAACAGTGCTATCTGCTAATGTGTCTGCTTTGAATAGTATGTGCATAACGTTATGTAGTAAAGGTCATGTGAAGTGACTCGAGTTTGACAAACTTTTTTTCTTTGCGGTCTATGCAAGGGAAATGTTAATATGCCCACGTCCATCCCCGACAAAGGCCTTGTGGTCCTTGAAGTGAGTGCTCTGATTCCCCAGATTATACTGTTAAATTTTACTTTATTATTTTATTTCATGTATTTATTCATTTTGTGGTAAAATACACATAACACAAAATTTACCACTTTAACCATTTTTAAGTGGCATTAAGTACACTGTTGGGCAACCATTGCCACCAACCATTTCCAGAACGTTTTCATCTTCCCAAACTAAACCTCTGTACCCATCGAGTACTAACTCCCCACTTCCCCTCCCCCAGCCACTGGCAACCACCATCCCCCTTTCCATCTCTATGAATGTGACTAGGGTTCAGAGTGATTTTTATTACATGTTGGTACCAAATGTTCTTTTGCAGTAACACTTCTCTGATACTATGGTGAAAATCAGTGGGGAAATAAAGTGAATCAGGCAATGTAACGACACTTACATTTAAGTCCTTTTATAAGCAACTTTCCTTCTGTTTTTAATAAAACAATTAAAGAGAGCAGGGGAAACCGTGGCCTCAGCCATTAGAACCTATAACAAATGAGAGTATCGTACTGTGTTTCCACCGAGAAGACCCATGAAGTAAATCACTACTAATACCTGGGGAAGTAATTTCTTCTGAATTTTCGGCCTTGGGGCATTGACTCAATATTTTACAAATCACAGAATTCCCATTATACAGCACCTCTTTCTAGCTCATGACAGTCTTCTGATTGCTCTTGGAGCGGGCATGAGAAGCAACCAATGCTAGTCAATAATTGCAAGAGAAGAGAACTCCATATCAACTAGGCTTAGACCCAAATAAGCAGTTCCAGCAGGCATCCTTCAGCATTCTGACATCCCTGACACCTGGTCTAAAACAATGCTCACCACGTGCTATCTCAGTCTCTTCCAAAATAAACAGATATTGTTCTGTGGTTAGCCGATGACAGTGCCCAGTTGTAGAAGCAACCTTCAGTCTTGGCCTCTGTTATAATTATCTCCTTTCCCTTTGTTGCCTATAGGATTCTTTACCGTTGTTTTAGTTATTCTACTGATAGTTCATCTAAACCACTTTTGGAAACAGGAAATGAATCAAAAAGAAAAAAGGCTTAATTTTAAACATCCATTTTTTTTTTTTTTTTAGGAAGTAGAGTTTCAGGATCGGTTCTTACCTATGTTAAATGAAAGAAGTAAAGCTGTAAACAACAGACGTAAAATGATCTTAAAATTGTTGGTATAAAATTACCAGTATTCAACACCCATTTATGATAAAAATTATCCAGAAAGTGGGCATAGAGGGAACATACCTCAACCTAACAAAGGCCATATATGACAACCCACAGCTACCTTCATACTCAGTGGTGAAAAGCTAAGCATTTCCTCTAAGATCAGGAACAAGACAAGGATGCCCACTCTCACCACTTTTATTCAACAACGTTTTGGAAGTCCTAGCCACGGCAATCGGAGAAGAAAAAGAAATAAAAAGAATGCAAATTGGAAAGGAAGAAGTAAAACTAACACTGTTTGAAGATGACATGTTATTATACACAGCCCTAAAGATGCCACCAGAAAACTCCTAGAGCTAATCAATGAATGTGGTAAAGTTGCAGGATACTAAATTAATAGAAATCTGTTGCATCTCTATACACTAACAATGAAGTACCAGAAAGAGAAATTGAGGAAACAATCCCATTTACCATTGCATGAGAAGAATAATATACCTAGGAATAAACCTACTTAGGGAGGCAAAAGACCTGGACTCCAAAAACTGGAAGACACTGATAAAAGAAACTGAAGACAACACAAACAGATGGAAAGATATACAGTATATACTGTGTACTTGGATTGGAAGAATCAAGATTGTCAAAATGACTATACTATCCAAGACAATCTACAGATTCAATGCAATCTCTATCAAAATACTAACAGCATTTTTCACAGAACTAGAACAAATAATTTTAAAATTTGTATGGAAACAAAAAAGACTCCAAGTAGCCAAAACAATCTTGAGAAAGAAGTACAGAGCTGGAGGAATCATGCTCCCTGACTTCAGACAATACTACAAAACTACAGTAATCAAAACAGTATGGTACTGGCACAAAAACAGACCCATAGATCAATGGAACAGGAGAGAAAGTCCAGAAATAAACCCACACACTTATGGTCAATTAATCTATGACAAAGGAGGCAAGAACATACAATGGAGCAAAGACAGTCTCTTCAATAAGTGGTACTTGGGAAACTGGACAGCTACTTGCAAAAAAAAAAGGAAATTAGTACATCCTCTAACACCATATACAAAAATAAACTCAAAATGGCTTAAAGACTTAAATATTTAAGTCTTTAAGACATGACACCATAAAACTCCTACAACAGAACATAGGCAAAACATTCTCTGACATAAATTGTATCAATGTTTTCTTAGGTCAGTCTCCCAAGGCAACAGAAATAAAAGCAAAAATAAACAAATGGGACCTAATTAAACGTAAAAGCTTTTGCACAGCAAAGGAAACCATCGACAAAACAAAAAGACAACCTACTGAATGGGAGATGATATTTGCAAATGATATGACTGATAAGTGATTAATATCCAACATATATAAGACATATTCAGACAACTCAACATCAAAAAAAACAAACAACCCAATTAAAAAATGGGTAGAAGAACTCAATAGACATTTTTCCAAGGAGGAAATCCATATGGCCAACAGGCACATGAAAAGATGCTCAACATTGCTAGTCATCAGGGAAATGCAAATCAAAACCACAGTGAACTATCACCTCACAGCTGTCAGAATGGCTATCATCAAAAAGAACACAAATAACAAATACTGGCAGGGATGTGAAGAAAAGGGAACCCTTGTACACTGTTGGTGGGAATGTAAATTGGTGGAAAACAGTATGGAGGTTTCTCAAAAAACTAAAAACAGAACTATCATATGATCCAGCAAGTCCACTTCTGAGTATATATGCAAAAAAAAAATTCCCAAACACTCATTCAAAAAGATATATGCACCCCCAATGTTCATAGGAGCATTATTTACAATTGCCAAGATATGGAAGCAACCTAAGTGTCCATCTAAAGATGAATGAATACAGAAGATGTGGTATATATACACAATGGAATACTACTTAGCCCTAAAAAGAATGAAAATTTTGCCATTTGCAGCAACATGGATGGACTTGGAGGGCATTATGCTAACTGAAATAAACCAGACAGAGAAAGACAAATATTGTATGATATCACTTGTATGTGGAATCTGAAAAATACAACAAACTAGTGCATATAACAAAAAAAAGAAGCAGACTGACAGGTATACAGAGCAAGCTAGTGGTTACCAGTGGGGAGGGGGAATGTAGGGCCTGGGGAGGAGGGAGGCACAAACTACTGAGTGTAAGATAGGCTCAAGGATGTACTGTATAACAAGGGGAACAGAGCCAATATTTTGTAACAACTGTAAATAGAAAGTAACATTGAAAACCTGTACAAAGAATTTTTTAAAATAAAAAGATAAGAGAAAAATGAAACAATTACTAGTATTGATATGATTTTGGTTTAAGAGAAACTGTCCAAAAATTTCCTTAAGCTTGAGCAAATATGAATTCAAGGTCAGGTAACGTAGCTGTGAAATGCACTGAGACACAGGCTACTCATAGGGAAGGAAAAATCTTTCATAAGCAATCTAAGAAATGGTACTAAAATGTACATTATGTAAGGTCCCTGTTAAAGGTAGAAGGAAGTCATAAAGACTGTGGAGAAAAGAGAACCCTCCTACACTGTTGGTGGGAATGTAAGTTGGTACAGTCACTATGGAAAACAGTAAGGAGGTTCCTCAGAAAACTAAAATAGAATTACCATATGATCCAGCAATCCCACTCCTAGGAATATACCCCAACAAAACTATAATTCAAAAGATACATGCACTCCTATGTTCACTGCAGCACTATTCACAATAGCCAAAACACGGAAACAACCTAAATGTCCATGGACAGATGAGTGGATAAAGAAGATGTGGTACATATATATAATGGAATATTACTCAGCCATAAAAAAGAATGAAATAATGCCATTTGCAGCCACATGGATGCAACTAGAGATTATCATACTATGTGAAGTAAGTCAGAAAGAGAAAGACAAATACCATATGATATCACTTATATGTGGAATCTAAAATATGGCACAAATGAACTTATCTGCAAAATAGAAACAGACTCATAGACACAGAGAACAGACTTGTGGTTGCCAAGGGGGATGGGGGGAGAGAGAGGGATGGACTGGTAGTTTGGGGTTGGTATATGCAAACTATTAATATCACATTCAGAATGGATAAACAACATGGTCCTAATGTATAGCACAGGGAACTATACTCAATATCCTGTGATCAACCATACTGGAAAAGAATATTTTAAAAAAATGCATACATGTGTATAACTGAGTCACTTTGCTGTATGGCAGAGACTGGCACAACATTGTAAATCAACTATACTTCAATTAAAAAAAAAATGAATGAGGTGGGAAAGCAATGCATTAAATACAGCAAGTGAGAAGGCTCTGAGGCTGGAGGAAGCTCAGGGTACTTGAAGACTGGCAAGAGATGCAGTGTAGCTGGGTGTTAAGAAATGGCAAGTGGCCACCAGAAAATAGCAATGTATTTTTTTTCACATCTTTATTAGAGTATAATTGCTTTACATTTCTGTGTTAGTTTCTGCTGTACAACAAAGTAAATCAGCTATATGTACACATATATCCCCATATCTCCTCCCTCTTGCGTCTCCCTCCCACCCTCCTTATCCCACCCCTCTAGGTGGTCACAAATCATCGAGTTGATCTCCCTGTGCTATGTGTCTGCTTCCCACTAGCTATCTATTTTACGTTTGCTAATGTATATATGTCCATGCAACTCTCACTTTGTCCCAGCTTCCCCTTCCCTCGCTGTGTCCTCAAGTCCATTCTCTACGTCTGCATCTTTATTCCTGCCCTGCCACTAGGTTCATCAGTACCGTTTTTTTAGATTCCATATATATATATATGCGTTAGCATACAGTATTTGTTTTTCTCTTAGAGATGTATTCTATAATTTTCCAACAAAGGAAAATGAAGGAAGCAGAGAAAATATTAAAAAATAGAATTCAAGAAAATAGAAAAAAGCAGAGGAAAAACACACAGAAAACAACCAAAAAAAGTGGGAGTAATAATTATCTCAGTTATCACAATAAATGTAAATATATCCATCAATCAGAAGATTATCAGTTTGGATTAAAAAGAAAAAAACAATATCCATGATATGCTGCCTACTTGAATCCGTAAGAGAAGGTTGAAATAAAAGAATGAAAAAGTACAGTCTTGCAATTATTCCCCTTAAAAAAGCCAGTATGCAATATTAATACTGAAGAAAACTTACATTTAAGTAAGTATAATTAGAATGGATTAAAAGTGATGTTACAATTGATTAATAGCTCGTTGGTCATTTCAAAATTATTAGTGACACAATTTGTTGATTGAGCTATCACTTCCCTACTTACATTCTTGGAAAATATTATTAATGCATCTGTTCATAAACTTTTTAAGAACCATAAAAATGATTTTCATGTTAAAATAAATTAAATGCAAAAAAAATTTAAGATATTACAAAATAATAAAAGGAAAAAATCTATAAAAGTTGGAGTATATTCATAAACTTTTAGGCACCCAAAAATATAGCTTCAAAATATAAGCAAAACAGAAATACAAGAAGAAACAAATCTATAAACAATGTGAGAGATTTTAAAATATGTCTCTTAGCATCGATAGACCAAATAGACAAAAAATTATGAAGGCTATACAGTATATTATAACAATAGTAATTATTGTTCATTAATTCTAACACCTTTCTTCTAACAATTTGGAAACATTATTTTGTTTATTCTTACTTTAGAGTGGGAAGGAAAGAATTCACATCCTTATTTTCCAAATGGGGAACAGAAGCTAGAAAGTGCTAAGAAACTTGGTGAAGGTCACTTAGGTAACCACAGTCTGAAACTGAACTTTTCTGATTCACAACCCTTTCCTGAACTGGAATGCTTCCTTTTCTGTACATCTGCCTATTCTACGGTCCCTAGGTATTTCTCCCTGGTACTGTAAGGGGAAGAGTGGTGAAATAAATTAACCCAGCTCTCTAAATTCTGGCTCTATATGACAATGTGCAAGTCATATACTTTCTCTGAGATTGTTTTCTTAAATATCACTTACAAGGTTTAGGTTTAATAATCTTTGAAGCCTTATTTCTATGGGTCTTGTCTCCCCCACCCCCGCTCCCTCCAATCGCTGGACAAGAACTTCAGACTTAGTTCTCAATTTTTTTTCTTCTTCAGATGTGCTTTTCCAAGAAAAGTATTTTCATACTAATTGGTCTTTCCAATCAGTAATTATATGTGGGCTTCCCTGGTGGCGCACTGGTTAAGAATCCGCCTGCCAATGCAGGGGACACAGGTTCGAGCCCTGGTCCTGCAAGATCCCACATGCCGTGGAGCAACTAAGCCCGTGTGCCACAACTACTGAAGCCTGCACGCCTAGAGCCCGTGCTCCGCAACAAGAGAAGCCACCACGATGAGAAGCCTGCTCAAGGAAGAGTAGCCCCCGCTTGCTGCAGCTAGAGAAAGCCTGCACACAGCAACGAAGACCAAACGCAGCCAAAAGGAAATAAATAAAATTTATTAAAAGAAAAAGTAATTATATGTAATACCGGGTTCTTAAAATACCGGGTTCTGGAACAGTTGCCCTATAAGGCAGGAACCGTTACTATCTTCATGTTATAGATGAAAAAAAATGACTTCACCAAGTTAAATAACCTGTTCCAATCATAAATATAGCCAGAGAGTAGCAGAGCTGGATCAGGTTCCATATGTATCTGATACCACAGTCATGGCTTTTAATCATTATGCTTGGGAAAGACCACCCACTGACCATATTTCAGCAGAGCTATTTCTCATGTCATATTCACCATCCAGATGAATTCTTGATTTCCACACAGCAGTGGGGTCCAGGAGAGGATGGGTGCTTCAAAACCATGCACAAGTCCAACCTCAAATTTACTTTTACAGTTTGACTTGACCCTCTCCCTCAAACAATATGAACAGAGTTGCCAAGTGGCTGACAAAATTAGTTGGTTGGCATTTCAACTCCTTTCTCTGCCTGTGTCTCTGTCCAAGGTTATGACGCTTGCAATGATTTGCAAAATGATGGAAGAGGAGGAAGAGTAAAAGGGGCTTAAGTGTTCAAAATCTTGACCATCAAAACTCGGGAAATCATAACCTACCTCCTCCTCTCCACCGAACACTCAATGCCAGTGAACACGAGGATATCACCTCTTATTCCTAATACCCTTTGGCAAGAATCAGAAAGGAGGTTTCCTAGGACCCCAGGATTGCAGGGCAAGAATGGAAAGTCATCATTGAGCTAGGCTAGTTAACGTTTACAGTCCCTCCTAGGTTGCTGCTAGACTTTTTGGTACCGTAATGGAAATTAGAAAAAGACACCCCCCTCCACCCCAACTACAAATTACGAAAAGTAAGCTCCCAGTCTCAGAAGAGAGAGTCCTGTACCACACCCAAGTAAATTGCAAGGTGTCCTAGGTTAAATAAAATGTCCTACTCTGGCTGGTAGTCACCAGAGCCCAGGTAAATATCAACCTTTAATCAACCCCTTGGCCAGGCACCTTTGTGCAGTATACAAACTGTACAACCGTACATGGCAGCCCTGATCCCCTACCAAGCTGAGAGGTTATGAATTTATCCTTTTGCTTCAGGAAGTACAGGTTCAGAAATTACCTGAATAGTTATCTTCCCTTAGCAAGATACGATCACTGAGTTTTTACCAGTCTTTCTAATTGCAATAACTACCGCCACTACTCACCGAGTGCCAACTACATGTTAGGCACCGTCCTAGAGCATTTACAGAGATGATGAAATGAGCCAGTCTGTGGAACCGATTTTTTAGTGCCGTCCATCTGGATGTTGATGAATTTCTGTCCCGAATCTCCGTTTTCAGTGCGCATAATTAATATTGAGGCACTTCTTTCTGACAGTACTTGGTCAGAGGGCTCGGTTACTTCCTAAGGCAACCATGAAACCTTAGGAAGACTCCGGCACTGGCATGCAAAGATGCTTGCCTTCCTGTTTGCTAAAGAGCAACTTCATTCATTCGCTTTACTGAGGTATTTGAAATATAATAAGCTTCACATATTTGAAGTATACAACTTGGTAAGTTTTGACATATACATATACCCACAAAAGCATCAGCATAATCAAGAGACCGAAATACCTATTACCTTCAAAAGCTTCCTCTGCCCTTCTGTCGTTCCTCCCTCCTACTCTCTCCCCTTGCACCTCCCCATCCCCAAGTAACCACTCATCTGCTTTCTGTCACTACAGATTAGTTCAAATTTTCTAGAGTTGTATATAAATAGAATCAAACAGTATGTACTTTTATGGTCTGGCTTCTTTCACTCAGAATAATGATTTTTATTTTTATTTTTTTTGCAGTATGCGGGCCTCTCACTGTTGTGGCCTCTCCCGTTGCAGAGCACAGGCTCTGGACGCGCAGGCTCAGCGGCCATGACTCATGGACCTAGTTGCTCCGCGGCACGTGGGATCCTCCCAGACCGGGGCACGAACCCGTGTCCCCTGCATCGGCAGGCGGACTCTCAACCACTGCGCCACCAGGGAAGCCCGAGAATAATGATTTTGAGATTCATGAATGTTGTTGTATATATCAAGAGTTCATTCCTTTTTATTATAGAGTAGCATTCTTCTCTATGATACAACACCATCTGTTTACCCATGCAGCTGTTGATGGATATTTGGGTTGTTTCAATTTTGGGCTATTAAAAAGAAAGCTAAGAGCTGCCATTTTTAAAGCTCCACGCTTAAGGCACTGTCTCATTTAATTCTCACAACCATGCTACAGATGCATAATGACATTCTTATTTTTCCAATGATGACATGAAAGCTCATGGAAGTGGATGAACTTGGCCAATGTTTGTGAGCAACACAGCTAGGATGTGAACACAGAGTTAGTCAGTGTCAAAGCTTATACTCTTGGACACTACGAGCTCCGGGGGATAGGTACTTACAAGGTAGAAGCCATGGGACACCAGCACAAAGCCTGAAGTCTGTGTGGGTCTTCCTCAAAGAGGGACTGTCTACACCTGCCTGTGAATAACCGCATGCTACACAAAGCACAACGGCAAGACAGGGCCTGGGCAGCTCCAGTTCTACACTGGACCTGGAAAACAGCCACAGTGAAATCACACCTAGACTAAGGGCTTGCACTTCACGGGCACTTAATAAATAACTGCTGAATGAATCCATGGCTGAATGCCCTAGTGAATGAATGAACGGATGGACAAATAGATGGACAGGTGGACGAAGGTAGTCACTAGTTGCCTTGATGGTAGATTCATCCAACCATCCCATGAAACTGCTCAAAATGTCTCAGGAGTCAGAAGGCGGAGGGGATCGTCTTGATAGTAAATCAACTGTCGCAGCAGCCCACAGCGTAGGCTGCTCCGTCAGCAGAAAGGGTGTGCAGCTGTGAACGCCTACAGGATGTCGAAGTCCTGAGGCTCACTCCTCATCTCCAGGATCCCGGAGCACATTTACTATAAAGGTTGGAGCCATCTGCCTTGAAAACTGGGAACTCCAATGGCAGGTCTCCCCTCCCACATCTGCAAATGGGCCTTGGCTTCTCCAGGCCTTGCACTCTGCAAACGAGCCTTGACAGGGCCCTGCTGGTGGCACCTGGCCACCCTGCTGCTGACTTCATCCGGCAGAGGCCCTCCAGTCTACACCCCAATTCTGGTCCCATCTCTGACAGCTCCCTTGAAAACGAGCTCATTAACAGGCAATTTTATTGAAGGTTGCACAGACAGGCACATTTCCCACTGCCATCCGATGACATCAGTGCATCTCTGGAGCCAAGATCAACAGAACATCGTTCACGTGACTGGTTTCCTGAGAACGGGAGGAGACCGCACGCACTCAGGCTTCCTCCTAGCTTCCTTCTCCCCTCCCCTCCCCACTCACTCCTCACACAGCACTGAGAACACGGGGGTGAGTGACAGTGAAAGCTAACACAAGAGACGCAGCTCAGAAGAAATTTAATCCAATCCAGTTGGAGAGCCATGTGTCTCACCGCAGCCATGAAATTCCATTTTGAGCTCAGCATGTGCTGACGGAATAATGAAATGAAGATGACACAGCAAATGGCTGGCGAGTCTAATGATGGTTTTTGTGGAGCTTTTAGAGGGGTTATTAGATTCCCTCCCTATGAACCAGAACGACCCAGCAGGCCTAGAGAGATGAACTACTTCGTCATTCTTCTCTCCCTGCACCCACACCTGCCAGCCTCTGTCCCTCTTGGTACAAATAGCTTCTTACATAAAAAGAACAAACTGTCAATAGCCTGAAAGTGAATGGTGAAGCTGAGCGCCTGGCACTGCGGCCCCAGCCCACTGGTGAGTCACAGATGTAGAATTCATGATTCTGCAACAGCAGGCACCAGAGCATCTTCTGGGCTAACAGGCCAAGGAGAGGGCTGAAGAAGCAGGACCAGTCAACGAATTTTCACAGTATCTTGAATTCTCCTTTAACAAACAGCCTTGTGTTCAGGCCACATTCAGGGTATGTCAGACAGGGGCAACAAGCTGGGGATTAGAGACGTCTTGCTCACGGGGAAGATGCTGGGGCTCATCCTCTATTACTGCCCATGGGCAAATCTGCATCAGTGTCTCGAAGACCCAGCCAGTGAGGCTGGTGACAACGGCAGCTACCATTTTATGAGGACCTACGATGTGCCAGCCTAGATCTCCTAGGCTCTTTAAAGAGTAATTCATTTAGCCTTCACAGCTACGTTAGACTTCGGCATAAAAGTCTCTTCATTTTACAGACAAGACAACTGAAGCTGAGGGCAGCCAAGGTTATAGAGTTAATATGCGGTAGAGCCAAGATTTGGCTCCACGTATTTCCAACACTGCTGGTTTTCCGTAGCCCACGAGCAGCGGTTCTCAAGCTTAGGCCTATATCAGAAACACCTGAAGGCCCTGTTGAACGAGAACGCTGGGCCCACCTCCAGAGCTCTGGTTCAGTAGGTCTGGGACAGAGCCTGAAAATCTGTATTTTTTTAGTAATTTCCCAGATGATACTCATGTTGCAGGCATGGGAACTAGATTTTGAAAACCACCGGAATAGGCTGAATCTGAGTAATCTAACCATCGTTCTAAGTAACAACTCAGCTCGGATGTCATTTCCTCCGACAGGCTTTCTTTGTCCCCCTCCCCCAATCTAAAGTAGATTCTCCAAATCAGGGACCAGCAAACTACAGCCTGTGGGTCAAATCAGGCCCGCTGCCTGTTTTTGTGAATAAAGTTTTATTGTCACATGGCCATGCCCATTCATTATGTGTTGTGTATGACTGCTTCTCCATGACAACGTCAGAGTTGGGTATCTGCGAGAGAGACTATATGTCCCACAAAGTCTAAAATATTTACCATCTGGCTCTTTACAGTAAAATTTGGCCAACCCTGCCTCTAAATCACATCACCCTTTCTTTGTTGCTTTCCCAGCACACATCACTCTCTGAAAGTGCATTGTTCATTCAGTGGTTCATCTGTCTGTATTCTCCACTAGAGTGTCAGCTCCCTAAGAGCAAGGATACTTGTTTGCTCATGGCTGTTCCCGCAGTACCTGGAATATAGTCATCACTTGATAAATACCTGCTCAATGAATATCACTGTTGAGTGCCCAGGTATGTGACACAGGACTAGGAACACGACGGCCACTGGAGGAAGAGGACGAAATTTGGTTGTCACCAAGCGGGCTCCCAGCCAGGATGAGAGATTGAGAAGAGCCAGAGATAAAGAGATTGCTGATGGGGAAACAAGTCTTTGAAGGTAGAACCATGCTACTTCCCGCAGCGATGGGGAAACTGGAGGTGGGGAAAGAGGAATTCCTTGGTCACCAGGGTCAACTGGAGATGAGAAGCCATCTCCCTCCCCCGAGCATGAAAGAGCCTAGTGTGATGCACGCCGCTCCCTCCTCCAACACATGCCAAGCTGGCTCCCTCGGATCTGATATCCTGGGTGGATCAGCGTGGAAGGCGGGGGCAGGGGGCGGGGTGGGTGTGGAGGAAGAGAAGCCCAAATATGGCTGCTGTGAATCCTGGCTCTGCCCATTACTAGCTGTGACATCCTGGTCAAGCCTGATTTTCTCTGAGCTGCAGGGTATTCAGTGGGAAAGTGGAGGATTTTATACAAGGATTAAATGGGACTGTTTATTCATATAACATGTTTATTGAATAACGTATCAGACATTATTTTAGGCACTAAGTATGCAGTGGTGAGCAAGACACTGTCTCCCCCTCCAACAGGCTCACATTTTAGAAGGTAGGGCATATGACAAGAGGGGTAGACAGAAACGTACGTAAATTGTGCATTATGCCCTTGGCATGGGGAAGGTTCCTTGTTCCCTCTCTAATCGCCTCTGAACGGGGGATCTCTGTTGCCTTATCTCTGTCCGCAGGCAGAAACATCAAAGTGAAGGGTAATGGGGGCTCCTTCGATTTCCCAGGGGGAGGGACAGCAGTGGGACTACCCAGCCCTCATGTCCGTGGCTACCTTGGCCAGAGCTCGACACCGCATGGGCCCTGTTCATTTCTCCCCAGACCATCCAACGACACTCTCCCCAAATTTTGTGTGCAGATACAAAGTTGGTACGGATTTCATCTTACTTCTGAGCTTCACGTAAATCCCTGAACTTCTGCCACAAGCCAGATCTTTGCAGGGCGGGCTTCCTCATGTAATTCAGTAGCAGCTCAAAGACCACCGCCCCAGAGAGTCTGCTCCTGACCGATCAATCTAAATTAGCTAATCCCCGCGGTCCCCAACACTCCGGCCCACAACCATGATCACAGAAGCTACTGCATTTCCTCCACAGTATAAATTAAACGAGACAAAGCACTAGGGTAACTCCCAAAGCACCTAGGACAGTGCCTGGCACATGGAAGAATTCATTAAATGTTTATAGCACTACTATTAGCATCATTTTAAAAATCACAATGTTGAATTATCTCAATCACTTGTTTTCTAAGGTATAGGTCTCCAACACCTCCACTTAGAACTACAGTGCAGCAGAAACCTCAGTGATCTTGGTTACTCTTTTACCCCCAGTGCCTAGCACGGTGCCTGACACAGAGCAGGTGCACAGGAGTTAAGGGAAGGAAGGAACGGAAAGAGCCCAATCGCTATTCCTTTGTCACGACGTTCTCCAGCGTAAGCTCTGACTCATTCTTCCACTCGGACCAGGGGCGTACAATGCAGTGGAGAGCTGCCATGAAGCCCACCCACTGGAGATGGCTGCTAAAGAGACTGGGACAGGCAAAGGAAGAGAGGCAAGGGCAAGGAGCCACGCTTCCGGCTGTCCTGCAGATCCTCAGTATAGGCCATTCTCCTCTGTGGGGAGGTTCTCTTTGCACTCTGAGCGGCCTACAGAAAACTCCCTGGGGGCTCACTCACTCCTCCCAGGCCCAGGGACTGTGATGCTGCAGGTGACCCCAGGCACCGAGGAAGGGGGCGGCAGACCTCATTTCTACAGCAGACAGCCCCCGAAGCCCGCTTGGGACCCTGGATATTTCAGAGTCAGGGGGCTCCGTCTGGTCCCCTGTCCAAGCTGCTCTGGCTCAGTGGGGCCAGAACTTCATTACAAAGAAGCTGCACCTTTATGACAATCCCACAGCAGAGAACCTGGAGCACAGAAAGGCTCCCGGAGCAGCACAATCAAAATGATTTGATTAAAAGCCTTTGAGCAGGCTGAGAAGCAATCCTGGATTCTGGTTAACCCTATGTTTAATGTCTTTTTTCCACCCAACATAACCTTCTTCTGCCCTGGACAGTCTTATGTTCCTTCCCCACTTCTTCCTGCCTGCTCAGGGCAGTAGTAATCAGCAACACTTACTATAGCTTCACAAGAAGAGTGATAAGGAAACAATCATTTTACTGAGCATCTACTATGTGTACACACTGCCCTGGGAACTTTCTACACACTCCCTCACTCAGGGCCAGATCAGCCCTGGGCTCTCAAGGTCTAAGAGTATCAGCTCCTGGCTCAGGGTATCTGAGAATGAATCCCTCTCTGCTACTCCTTAGCTGTGTGACCTCAGGTAAGTTATTCCACTTCTCTGAGCCTTGCTTTACTCACTTCTAAAACAGAGACAGGAATGATAATTACCAAATAAGGTTGTTATAAGAATTAAATACAGTAATGCACACAAAAGTTGAAAATGGTGGTGGGCACATAACAAGTGTTCAATGAAAGTTTAAGAATTTTCTCCACATTATCATCATCATCAGGAGGAAACTGAGGCTCCTGGAAGCTGAACAACTCTCCTGAGGTCGGAAAGGGATGGAGCAGTAGTCAGATTTACTGGACTCTGGAAGTGAAGCTCTTTCCCACTGGACTATGCTGCTTCCCCTTCACCTTGTGCCTCCCAATGGGTTCTCCAAATTTTATGGTGACACAAATGGTCCTCTGGTTTGGAAACACAGAGGGCTTCTGCCAGACCCTTGGTTCCTCACACTATGTTCCAGACCCTGAGCCTTGGAGCTGGCAGTGCTGCCACAGGTTTGTGCTGCTGCACAGTCCTTCCTAAGATGCCACCCATCTCCTGCCCCTTTGCAACCTAAGACATCTCTGAAGCAGCTGGGATTATTAGGGGAATGTGCTTAGAATACATACTTTTAAGAGAAATAGAGGGAGCAGGAATAATGGATACAGACTAGTTCTTCATGTAGAAAAACATTTAAAAGACCTTTATCTTTTCACTGTGTGATGCAACCCTGAACATCTCTGCTTCTGCAGAGGATTCCGGTGACCTGCCTGCCTCTTAACAAATAGTGGTGGGGTGCCTGCCACATGTCAGGTGCTGTGCTAGGTGCTGGAAAATTCCCGAAGAACAAAGCAGACAAGATCTCCGCCCTCCTGGATCTTAAAGCAAAGTGGGGGAGCCAAATATTAAACAAAAAATTACGCTGCTAAGTAAGTACAAGTTTGAGAGGCTCTAGAAAGGAAAACTGTGGGGACTGTCACAAAGCGTGGGACTGGAGACCTAGTCTTGTATTGGGAGAGTGGGGTGGCCAGAGAGACTCCTTGAGGAGACACAGTTAATCTGACATCTGATGGATGAGTAACAGTCATCAAATTAAAATGAAAAGCCAAATAAAGCATTTTAGGTACCCTCAGCAAATAGATTTTAGAGTTTCACAGGGCTCAAAACCAGCTAATTCAGCCCCATCTTTAGGTAGTACTGGAGAGTCTATTTTGCCACATATGGAAGAATGCTTTGAAAGCCAAAAATTGGGCAATTACTTCTAGTATCCACTCTTCATCCTTCCTGCAATAGTTTGAAGTGAACGTTGAGAGTTCCAGACAAATAACCCAATGGCTATTTTTTATGTGCAAAAAAACGGTTAAGGTCAAGGTAAAATGACTAACATTTGGTGACATCCACATTTGAGAACCCTCCATGGATACCTGGAGTATCCAAAACATCAATGAAAAGGACACTCAGCTCAGGAGAAGCAATCTGATGGTCTCTTCAGATTTTCAAGGATCAGGAGTAGAAGCACTAATAAAAAAAAAAACATATCCTCATGTACCCAATGACATCTATCCACCCAGAGGACGCACCGGTCACATTTCCGGAGGGCAGTTTGGCACAATGAATCAGAAGTCTTAAAGAGGTTTGCACGTGAGCTATCCACCTCTAGGAATCGTGCTGAAGGCGCCGAGCAAGCAAGTGTACAGAAAGGGTGGCTGCTCCCGTTTACTTAATATAGAGAAAAGCTACCAAGGCTGCACACGTTCAAAAATAAATTTTCAGTTCATGGTGGTACTCTTGGCATTTGGGAGGGGTCAATTCTCCTTCCAGCGCTATCGTCTGATCCTTTTCAGGCTGTTTAGCATCCCAAGCCCCCACCCACTGAAATACTAGTGGAGGTTCCCTAGTCATTTTGACAATAACTACCCGCTTCTGAGTTTTTTTTTTTTTTTTTTTTGATGTGGACCGTCTTTAAAGTCTGTACTGAATCTGTTACAATACTGCTTCTGTTTTATGTTTTGGTTTCTTGGCCTCGAGGCATGTGGGATCCCTGACCAGCGATCGAACCCGCATCCCCTGCACTGGAAGATGAAGTCTTAACCTCTGGACCGCCTGGGAAGTTCCCCCACCCCTCAACCCCCGCTTCTAAACATACATTTCCAAGCACGCCCTAGTGGTGGGTGGTGCCACTACAGGTTAGTAACTACCAGTGGAGAACTGTACAGCCACTCCCAAAGATGATCTGGGTCTAAACATAGAAAAAAACGCAGAAAAAAAGTTCACGATACATAAACTGAAAAAAATTTCAGGATAAGTGGACAGCATCATCACATTTCTGTCCAAAACAAAACAGAAATGTACCCCATATATATACTTGTTACACACATGCAAAAAAGGTTGGAAAACAATTTTCCTTGGTTGGGAGAATTATGAGTGATTTTTATCTGCTTTCTTTCTTCTTATCTTTCCCTTTTTTTCAATGGGCAAGTCTTCCCATTATAGAAGGAGAAAGCTATTCCTGTTTTGGAGGACAAATGGTGACCCACCTGTCACCTGTCCCTCACACCATTTCACTTCTTGTTTTGACTTCTCGGGAGGATGGCAGGATCCACCTCGGAGAGCACTGGCCTCTGCTTGAGCAGCGTGGGATCGCCTTCTTCACTCTGCCAAACACTCAGCCTCCTTTCAAGGCAGCAGCTATAACACCAGGGCTAGGACCTGGTAGGTGCTCAAATAAAGGTTTGCTGAATTGAGTCATCCTTTTCTTGTCCTGACTGGGCCCGACTTGTGCTGACATGTCCTCCAGGTTCTACCATTACTTTTACCCAGTGGTTCTCAACTGGGGTGCCCGGCTCATCCCCCAGGGGCAATGGGCAATATCTGGACACATGTTTGGTCACCCCAACGTTGCGGGGAGAGGGTGGTGAGTGCTACTGACATCTGGTCGGTGGAGGCCAGGGACACTGCTAATCATCCTACAATGCACAGGACCGCCCCGACACCAAGAATTATTCAGCTTAAAATGTCAACAGCACTGAGATTGAGAAACCCTGCTCACCGTTTTCCTTTCTTAAAGCTTGTTAAATAATTTCCAAATTCTTCCTAAAGTATTATCTACTGTAAGTGTATCACCATAGCATCTCTAGGAGACACGGCACATACGATGAATTGCTCAAGCCTGAAGAGAAATTGGAGCCTTATAGATAACTTCAGATGGTCAATCAGGGAAGACTCCAGTTCTCTGCTCTGCCTCCGCAGGGCTCTCTAGATAATACTAAACACCTCATTCGCAGCGAGCAGAGGCAAAGGATCTGGGCAACTTCTCCGATCAGTTTTCAGTCCAGCCATTAAAAAATACAAGAGAGAAGCCTTTCTTTTCCAGCATCGACTGTTATATTTATCATTTTCCACACTATTTTAAGAAGCTTGCGTTTTGCAGCTAATGGATTTTTATAAAATTAAGTGCCGGTGTTCAAGAACACCTCCCTAAAACGGAGGTAACTTTCGTTCACGTTATACTGAACTGAAGAAGGCATTTCTCAGAAGAAACAGAATAATAAAGAGTGTCACCTGAAGGCAAATTACCAACCCCACGACCAGGGAATACAATGAAAGGTTTCTAACAAGAATGAAAACACATTACTTGGAACCCTAACTTGTCTGGACTATTTCTCCTCCAGCACAAAGCTGTAATTTCTCTTGATAGAAAAATGGTTTTTCTCAAACCAGAGACCACTAACATCGTATTAAACATCAGAATTTTTATTAGTAAAAGGCATTTAGGGTCTCAAATTTTTCTAAAAGCTACTAGGCAGCTTTTAAAAAATCTTTAAACCTATAATCAGTTCCATTAATAAGACTTTAAAAGATCTCATAATTAAAAAATTTGAAGACCATTTTTTTCATGCAACATGATCCCCTGAAACACCTTTAATACAGATCCATAGTTTATTAGACAAATATAGAGCCCTTCAAACAGCTTAAAGAGACAGTCTCTCTCTGGAGAACGATTTCCTTTCTAATCATCTGTATCATATAGGTTTGAGTAAGTGTAGGGAATAGAGAAAACCATTTAAAGAAAAATACAGTTATAAGAGACGGGAATATCCTGCCATCTGACATAATTCAAACCACTTGTTTAATAGCATTAATCATTTTTTTAAATTTATTATTTATTTATTAAAAAAATTTTTTTTGGCTGTGTTGGGTCTTCATTGCGGTGCGTGGGCTTCTCTTGTTGCCGAGCACAGGCTCTAGAGCGCAGGCTCAGTAGTTGTGGCACATGGGCTTAGTTGCTCCCTGGCATGTGGGATCTTCCTGGACCAGGGATCGAACCCGGGATCGAACCCGTGTCCCCTGCAGTGGCAGGCGGATTCTTAACCACCGTGCCCACAGGGAAGTCCTAGCATTAAACATTTTCTTTCAAAACAAATCAAAGAAAGTCATTTTGTTTTCCAAAGACGTTCACTTTGGATGAGGCAAGTGGCCTTCAAAAATACGTAAGCACTTGCTTTTGGAATTGGTGAATGTAACCAAGATCTTTAGCTTCTGCAACTGCCTGTTCTCTTGGGGCAGTAGAAAATGTTCTCTGAATATGAACACCATAGAATGATATTTAATGGCCTTAGAAAAGAATCTACCTAAGCAGGGAACTGAAAATAGCTTAACTTTGGAATTTCAGGGCCCAACTCAGCAGGAAGCAATGTGAATAAAAGAAGCGTGGGTCTCTTAGAAGCTGCTGGAAATGAGGTTAGCAAGAAAACGAAACAAGCTCACAGCTGTATCGAGGTGTGAAAACTCACTGCTCAAGGACTGCCAGTAGAATCGTGATGTCAAACACAGATATTCAGTCACCCACCACCTCATCTGAGTTTCCAGACAAACTCAATCAAATACTCTCATTCTTCTTCAACTTACTCTTTAATAATACAGTCTTTACTGGAACAGAAGAAAATCAAGATATAACCTTAACCTACAAACTAAGAGAGAACACACTTCTTTCTTTCTGCCGATAACCCAACACAGAAGTCCCTTCAATTCTCATGCAGATTATTTTCTGTGAATGTTTCTGTTCTAAGACATTTTCTTCCTAGTAAGAATCAGAGTAGAGATCACAAACCGGAAGTGCCTGTGGGGCGTAGGAAGATTAACACAAAAGGGCTTAGTGGAGACTAGGGTGACTTTGGAGAGGCATTCTTTCTCAACACTTCCTGGAAAGAAGTACTAGTGCTCAACTCAATGGCCTGCACACAAATCCCTGAAGAGTAAGATTTTAAACTTTAAAATTAAAATTTCCTAATTTTTAAGTGTTAGTAATTTTTAAGTATTAGTGACTAATTCGAAATTTAAACAATCCTTTGCTGGCTAAACAAATCCTGCCTGTGTGCTTGATTTCATCTGTTAATTTACAACCTCAGAAAGAAAGAAGAAGAAATGGCTAATGGAAGACGAGATCGGGTGCATTCAGGGTGGTATGGCCATAGACAAGAAATGGCTAACCAAAGAGGTGTTATCAGGGTCCCATCCTTAAGTTCTTGGCGAATTCTTAGGTCTTCCCTAACCATAAAGAACCTTTTCTAAAAGCATCACCACATCTCAAGTTCCTGACTTCACATTTCAGGGTTTTTAAGCTTCAAAACATTGTCAGACATAGAGAAGATCTCCAGAGAAAGAAACTTCTTGTGTCAGAGGAAGGGTATAGTGGTCGCACACTTAAGATTCTGATAAACCTGTGTCTCAGAGACGCACAGGGAAGATCACGACAATATCCAGCTTACAGGAGGGGCTTCTAAACCAACATGAGGCTCGTGGAAGCGAAAATTCCAAGTACCAAGAAATGCAAAGCAGAAGCTGTATATCACTGAGAGAAATGCAGTGAAACGAAAGAAACCACGTTCATCTAACCAAGTTAATAATATCTACAGTCTGTGGGCAGTGCCAAAGTATTTCAGGAAATGTCAATGTCTTTCTTTGTAAAGCCAGGCCAAACCTTTGAACACAGCATTAGATCACTGGGAAGAATAAGGTAAATCCTTATTTCCTTACAAAGAATCTTAACATTAAGATTGATGGCCAATGTAGAACGTCCCTTCCCTCTCCAAAAATGAAGTTTCATTATCTAATGTTTCTAGACGTTTCTAGACAATCTTTTGGTTAAAAAAGATTTGGTTAAAAATAGCAATACAGAATGAATTAGCCATGGCCCACCCAAGGCTCAGTTTCATTTCTCTTTCTGGTTTCCCACTGGGGCCCCAGATATCTTCATCCCATGTAGCCCCACTTCTCTGAATCAGCAAAGTCAACTCTCCCTTCTGAACCGGAATGAGGAAGGATGGGTAAGACAAAGGTAAAAACCAACCCCACAAATGCCCTCCTGTCAAGAACGGTACCTGTTCAGGCTTCAGCCCCGGCGGGACCCAGGCGTACTCCTCCAAGGCACAGCCTGAGTCGTCATCCGAGGTCGAGTTCCTCTGGAAGTCAAACATGAGTTTGCTGACAGTCTTCTCCATCGCCAGGGGCATCACCGTCACCATGTGCTCCTCCTGAGGGCACTTGCAGTGCAGACAGATCTTCCTGCAAGCGGCAAAGGCGGGAGGTGAGAAGGAAGGCAAAAGAAACCATGTTTTTCACTTGGCCGGCCACTCACCAGCCCTTGGATCCCAAACCACAAACACATTCCTTGGCAACCGGCTTCTGGCATCTGAAGGAGAGTTCCACAGCACGCCTGTCTTTGTAGAAGGCGTGGCACTGCGTACCTGGAAACGTCCTGAGCCATCAGAGGCCACCAGGTAAGCACGCTAAGGGTATTTAAACATGGACTGCAACCTCTTCTTCTACATCAGTATCCCAAGAGGAATGTCAGAACACCTTTTATTTTACTAGGTAGAACACTAGATATGGACCTTGACCACAATTTCCTTGACTGGAAGAGTAATTAAATATACACAATACATATGCAGACCAGAAATATTACCAGTAGGTTTAACAAATAGTGACAACATTCCCTTTTTATAAAAGGTTTCTAGACCTTAGGAAAAGGAAGTGGTTATAAAAATAACTGCAGGTGAGATTTTCTTTAAGAAGAGCAAAAATATTTTTGCCCATTAAACAAAGCTGACCCTAAGATCTCATGGGAAAGACATTTCCACCTCCACTAAAGGTACTTGTAGGTTTGAAATTCTAATTAGAAACCCCAAATTACCCCACATTGGTAGCATTTTTTTTAATATACAAGAGGATCATGCATGTGAATTATTTCAAAAGATAGCAGCCAAAGATAACAATTCTCTCCCCCAAATAAAACATTTCTCTTTTAAGATTACCATCTGTTCCCTTTTCCATGGCTACAAAAATGATGAAGCAATAAAAACGCTGATGTCAGCAACACAAGAGCATTTCTAGCTTCTACCAGTAAAATAAAAAGAAAGGAAAAAAATAAAGGAGGAAACAATTTTAATAAGCTGTTGTACCTGTACTCTGACCTTCAGTATTAGCTTCAGGAGCACCTTATAAAACTGATGAAACAGCCCAGAATTCTAATCCCCATATGCCTGAATTTTTTGACAACAGCTTTGTGAAGATATAATCCACACACCATAAAATTCTCCATTTTAAAGTCTACAATTCATTGGTTTTTAGTATATTCTCAGAGATGTGAAAGCATCACCACTAATTTTAGAACATTTTCTTCACCCTCAAATGAAACTCCATGTGCATTAGCAGTAACTTCCCACCTTCCCTTCCCCCCAGGCCCTGACAACCACTAATCTATTTCCTGTCTCTAAAGTTTTACCTGTACTGGAAATTTCACATAAATGGAATCTTACCATATGCAGTCTTTTGAAACTGGCTTCTTTCACACAGCATGATGTTTTTAAGATAAATCCATGTTGAAGCATGTGTCAATCTTTCATTTCCTTTTATTGCATTATAATATTCCATAAACTAAATTTTGTTTATCCATTTATCAACTGGTAGACATTTGCATTGTTTCCACTTTTTAGTTTTTTTGAATAATGGTGCTTTATTTATGTACGTGGTTCTTTGTATGGATATATGTTTTCAATTCTCTTGGGTATTTACCTAGGAATGGAATTGCTGGGTCATACAGTAACTTTACGTTTAACATTTTGAGGAACTATCAAACTGTTTTCCAAAATATCTGCTCTTTTTCACATTCCCACCTGTTAATGAACGAGTGCTCCATTTTCTCCACATTCTTGCTGCACTTGACACTGTCTTTCTCTTTGATTGTTGCCTAGTGGGTGTGAAGTGGTATCTTACAATGGTTTTGATTTGTACTTCCTTAATGACTAATGATGTTAAGCATCTTTTTATGTGCTTATTATATATCTTCTTTGGAGAAATGGCTATTCAAATCTTTAGTTCATTTAAAACTGTCTTTTTATTGTTGAACTGAAAGCATTCCTTATATACTTTCTGGATACAAGCCCTTATCAGCTATATGCTTTGTAAAAATTTTCTCTCATTTGGTGGGCTGTCTTCCCTTTCTTGATGACGTCCTTTGAAACACCGAAGTTTTTGGTTTTGAGGAAGCCCAATTTTTTTTGTTGTTCCTTATGCTTTGGGTATCATATTTAAGAAACCGTTGCTTGACCCAAGGTCATTAAGATTTACTCTTGTATTTTCATCTAAGAGTTTTATGGTTTTAGCTCTTATACTTGAGTCTATGACCCATTCTGAGTTGCGTTTTGTATATGGGATGAAGTAGGAGTCCAACTTCATCCTCATGTGCCTATCTAACTGTCCCAGCACCATTCAACTGCATTGACCTTTGTCAAAAATCAATTGATCATAAATATAAGGGTTTATTCTGGTCTCTCAATTCTATTCCATTGATCTATATGTGTATCCTTATGCTAGTACCATACTGTCTTCATTACTGTAGTTTTTTGTAGTAAGTTCTGAGATTGTAAAGTGTGAGCCCTCCAACTCTGTTCTTTTTTTTTTTTTTTAAATTCAAACAGAAAGTCACAAAAATTATAATCATCCTCATCAGTTCACTCAGTCTCTGTTCTTCTTTTAAAAAATTATTTTCGCTCTTTTGGGCCCCTGACATCTGAATTATCAATATAAATTTTAGGGTTGGCTTGCCAATTTCTGCAAAATATCAAGCTGGAATTTTGACAGGGATCGCACTGAATCTTTAATTCGGAGAGTATTGCTATCGTAACAATATTAAGTCTTCCAATCCATGAACAAAGAACGTCTTTCCATTTATTTCAGTTTACTCGAATTTCTTTCAATGATATTTTGTGGTTTTCAGGTACAAGTTGTGCACTTCTTTTGTTAAGTTCACTCCCAAGTATTTTATTCTTTTTGACATTATTGTAAATGGCATTGTTTGCGTAATTACATTTTCAGATTGTGGAGTAGAGAAACACAAATGATTTCTGTACCTTGATCTTGTATCTTACAATTTTGCTGAGCTGGTTTATTAGTTCAAATAGTGTGTGTGTGTGTGTGTGTGTGTGTGTGTGTGTGTGTGTGTGTGTGTGTGTGTGTGTGTGTGTGTGTGTGTGTGTGTGTGTATTCCTTAGGATTTCCTATATACAAGATCACATCATCTGTGAATAGAGACCGTTGCACTCCTTCCTTTCCAATCTAATGCTGATTTTTTTCTTTATCTTGCCTTACTGCTCTGGCTAGGTCCTCCAGTGAACAGAAGTGGCAAGTGTGGAGCTCTCTGTCTTGTTCCTGACCTTAAGGGAAAGTATCCAATCCTTCACCATCAAGTATTACATAATTGTGCATTTTTTGGTAACTTTCCTTTTTTAAGTTGAAAAAGCTTCCTTCTATGCTAGTCATTGAGTGTTTTTATCAACAAAGGGTGTTGGATTTTGTCAGATGCTTTTTTGCATCTATTGAGATGATCAGTCGGTTTTTGTCCCTATTCTTTTAATGTCTTGGCCTGAATTTTGACACCAAAATGCATTTAAAGAAACAAAATCAGTTTTGTCCAGCCAAGTGAGGCTTGTCAGATTCTCCCACTTCCTGCCTTTCATCCGACTGAAGATATACCCAGACAGAATGCACACTTGGATCTGGTTTGCATCTCCAACCTCAGAGAAGCTTCATCCAAACCCTGGCTATTGCTTTTAAAAATAGTCTGAGCTCATTTTAACAGTAACTCTTTAATTAATTAGCTACTGTAAACAAGTCAGGGGTCTTGGGAAGCAGTCAGGGTTTTGGGGTTTTTTTTTTCCCTCCGAAACTTTTTATGTCAGTTTATGACTTAAGGGAAGAAAAAAGTTTCAGTGTGTTTAAGCAAGTTCAGGAAGCTCTTTGGTGACTAATGGCTTTTTACTAGAAAGTCATAGTTTTAGAACAAAATGTAGAGATTTTTTTTCTAAATGCAGTCTGCAGAATATTCATCAGTGAAACTCATTTATGGACATAATCTAATGAACTCCGAAGCTCCAGAAGAAGGAACAAAGACAAGACGAAAGCAAAACACAGAATTGAAGAACCAGATCTAATAATGAGTCTCACCGAGTAGAAGCCAGAACAGGAGGGAGAAAGGGGCGAGGGCTTCGGGCCCTCTTTAGTCATTCAGCAAATAACCACCAAGTACCTACCATCTGCCAGGTACTGCTCTAGGCACTACTGATACCCAGCGAAAACAAATAAAGATCCCTCCCCTCACAGAACCTATATTCTCAGAGGGGAAGAAACAAACAATAAGCAACAAACATAACAAATCATTCGATCATATACAATAGCACATTAAAGATGCTAAGTGCGATGCAAAACAAGAATGGTGAAGCCGGATAAGGGCAAGCAGGATTAGCGTGGAGGCACCGGAGCAGGACGCGCAGCACCTGACTTGCTTACACCTGACACGCACGAGCCCAGATTCGCACACCAGTCATCCGAGAAAGGAAATATCACTCCCACTTTCCAGAGAACAAAGGCTCAGAGAGTTTAAGCAACATGTTCAAAGTATACCTGAAATAGCCAGCAGAACAGAGATTCAAAGTAGGATCAATCTGACCCCCGAGCCCTAATAACAACCTACAGAGGGCATACCTGACTCCAACCAGAGAACAGCCTCTCACTCCTGAACAACAAACACATTCAGAAAAATCAAAACCAAAGAGGAAACCAGAAAAAGGAAAAAGAAAAAAAAGGTAAATCAAAACCACAAGGACCGTACGTATGTTCCCTGCTAGCTGCCTGCCTTCCATTCCTCATTTATAATGAACAGGCACTTCTGTGGCAAGGCATTATTATTTGCAGAGAATTTTTAACCCTTTGAGTGCTTCCATGACAGCCTTCGGAGAGACTAATTGAACAACTTCTGTTTACAAATGAGGAACGCAAGGCCCAGATGCTCAGAAAGGTGTGGAGGGGTCAGAGGGAGAGCCAAGAGCCTTTCTCTCGGTCCTCACGTCTTTCTCTCCCTCTTGGCAAAATGCACACAGCAACACCCAACAGCTCTCTGATTCGACACACTGATTAAAGCTTCTCAGGAGTGCGTGGGGAAATATATGATTTGGCTTTTTTTTTTTTAAAAGAGACATTTATGAAAATAGAACCTGCTAGTAAAGCAGGATTTCATTAAAAAACCCAATCATACAAAGCTTGCATTGGTTTCATTCTGTCAGAGGTGACATTCTACCTGTACATAATTGGGTTTGTGAATGACAGGTTTCCAAGGAATAAGGCATGATTCAGAGAGCAGAGATCCTGCATCCTCCGTCTCCCTTCTTCCCTCTACCCAGCAACAACCCTTGCCACCCCCCACCCGAAACCTGCAGCTGTAAATTCATTCGCTTCCGTATTCAGAAGCCACCAGTGGCTCTTCCATGAAATACACAATACCGGGAGGTATTGAAGGCTCTCTTTTGAACCGTCTCAAAGTACTCTGGTCATCTGCACCAGTGACCACAGCATTTGCAAAATCACTAACAATTTATACCAATTAACTCACCTACCGTGATTCCGAAGGATTCATTATAAATAGATTGGGGGGCGGTGTGTCTCTAGGGGGGTGTCTCATCTTTGAGATGTTGACAGGTTATTTATAACACTGAATCCTGGACCACAATGTCTTGTTTTGTGTGAGAAGCGATAGGATGAAGGAAAGAAAGGAGTCTTGCGTTGTCACACGATGCTGACACGTTCAAGTCAAAAACTGCAGGATTCTAGATTTGGATAGGATTGGAAACACATCATTAAGTCCTCCCCCTCCGCGCTTTCCTTCTTTCTCTCTTTCATCCCTCTTCTCTTTCTTCTTCTTCTTTTTTTAATGAGAGGAAAATATTTTTTTGCAAAAGAACTCCCATGTGGAAACTCAGTATATAAAAGAGAGCTGCCCAAGTTGATGTGACAGAAGGAGGCCCGGAGCCCAACTTCTCTCGAGCTCAACCTTCTCCCAACATCCAGGCATTTTCATGGTCCTAACCTCCCAAGGGTTCCAAAGACACAAGTCTGGAAACCAGCATACTTCCCAGGACAGTTCAAGGTCATTTCTAGTATTATCAAAACGTAAAGTAGGTGCCCAATAATTTGACAGATGGTAGAAAGAAAAACAGAGGCTATCGATGGCTTTTAAGAGACAGATAATTCCTAATCATCAAACTCTGCAGATCATGATGATTCTAGTCATAGGAAATTGTATATCCGGTTTCTAAGACATTACATGGAGATGACTAGGGAGCAGTGATGTGCCCCAATGACTTTGATTTGATAGGACTGAGACAGGGCCCCGGAAGTGCATGTCCACCAGCATTCCAGGTGATTCTGACGTGCACTTGGAGGACATTTTTCTGTAGCTAGCCTCCCAGTTAGAAGGGGAGCACCTGAGTCAGAGTATAGTCTGAAAACTGGCGTGTTCTACCAACATTACTGGATGGTCTCTGGACAATGGACATTTTTAAAACTGTTCCAGGGGATCTATGCTAACCCCTCCGGACTACCATGTATTAAACTCTTATATCACTAAGCCCACCTGTCACTCAGCTAGGTCCCTCTGGGGCATGTGTGTGAAAAGATGCTGGTGAGAAGCAGGACCACACCAGCCACTAGAACAGTGTCTCTCATTGCCAGCCTTCTTTTTGCTCCTGCCTTCTACCTCCCCTGTGGTATGGGCTTCTGTGTCCCAAGTCCATGGTCAGATCAGGTTCAGGCCACTTTTATGCACAGGGTCAATGCACAGGACAGACTGCTTGAAGAGTGGCTCAGTCCCAACACAAATCAAGTGATAGATGAGGAATGCAAAGTTCTGGGCTGAATACGGCAATGCCTCAGGCAGCTGAGATCAGGTGCGGGAAAAGACATCTTTGTTAAAGACAGAGGGCTAAAAGAACCCAAAAGCCTCCATAGCTTTTTGCTGAATAATAAATGCGTCCTAGGTGTTTAAATTCTTCCATGACTGGAGTTCACTAAAGGCGAAAGAATAACTCCTTTTATTCTTAATAAGAGGAAGCCTTTTTCTCCTATGGTAATTTAAAGCTACTACCTCCTTATCCTAAAAAGAAAAGCAATATACAATGTATGTAGAAAAGAATCAGGAATTACAGATAAGCAAGAAGAAAAAAAATAATTCAAACACTCACAATCCCAGAGATAATCACTGTTAAACAGAAACAGCTGCTGGGTCCCCTTTTTCCCTCATGTTAAGAAACCAGAGACCAGATTTCATTCTATGTGCACGCCATCAGCGAGGACCAAGGGACAAGACTCTGGCCCGAAATAAAAAGACATGAGCCAGAGCTACCCACACATGTACACTCTCGGCAAGGAGATGTGCATTCTTCAATGCAGATAAGTGGGTTTGTTCTGATCTGGTGCCCTGTAGCAGGATCAGAGAATTTATTTACGTAGCGTGGAAGATGCCAAAAACGCTGGAATTGCAATGTACACTTACGGGTATCACAGAGTTAAGTTAGGTTCCTCAGATAAAAAACATCTGAAAACCAGACTTCTACAGCTATCAACTTTCAATTTTCTGTGCAAGTAGGGAGAGATGGGGCATGGATAATTTAAAACCACTAAGCCCTGGCTTTGAATTGTGTCTTTGTACATCGGTCACAGACTCTCAGAGGTGTGATAACTTATGCCACTGCCAACCACCTAAAGGATCTGTCCTCGGCAGGCCAGACTTACGAGGGGCTGGGCAGGAGCCAGGCTTCCCCAGTCTGCTCTGCTGCCCCATTTCCTCAAATTTCCAATGAGGACTTATTGGAAACGTATCACACACATGCAGAGCACCAGCCTAAAATGAGCCAAAAATTATTCTCAGTTTACCGCACTGTGGAACACCTTTCCCACTTTACGCGTTTTTTTTTTTTTTTTTTTTTTAACTAAAAAATAGGTAAATACGTGTTTTGAGTGAAGAGAGATTGTACTGGGCTGCAGGCTGCCTGGATCTAATTGAATAAAGAAACAGTGGGTATTCTTAGCCAAAAAAGGCATCACCGTGCTGAGTAAGTGAGCCGGTAAGAATTGGAAGTGGGGTCCCCCTGCTTTAAGATATCGCTGAGATACTCCTGTGAGGAATAGGTCAGAATTGTCAAAACTGAACTATCACAAAGAACACTACCTGTTCCCCTCCGAAATCGCATGCGTCACATGATCACACGACCCACGCACAGGGCTTCAGCTCCTACCTTCCACGTGAGATGAGGATGCTGCGAGAGGCGGAAGTCTGTCCCCAAAGGATCAAGGGCTCCACACCACAGGTCTGAGCCCCAGAGCCCTGACTCCAGTACGTACTTTGCTACTGGAGGATGGCCGGTAAGGCTGAACACGGCGGCTGTATTTCTAATATTAATATTATTTCTTACATTTACAAAAGGTTTATAATAGTCATTTTGTCTCACAGTTTATCTCCTTTACTCATTCTCAGCAGCCCTATAAAGTTGTCATTTTCATCCATTTCACGCAGATGAACTATGTGTTCTACAAACTCATAAGCAACTCGACTAAAGTTATACAGACTAGAACCTACGCCGTCTGACTCCAAGACCAATGTTCTTCCCACCACCTTGTTTTAAGGAGAGTGGCCAAATCTTCCTTCTTTTCTTCTGTGCATCTTTCCATCCTACCCTGCATCTGTCCAACCATCCTTCCACCCATATCCAACCAACCCCCCAGGCAGACAACAGCGATTGAGCACATACTGTGTACTAGGCACTCACTGTATGAAGACGCTGGGCATACAGCAGTGATTCAGACAGTTATCTCTAACCTCATGGGGCTTCAAGTCAAGTGAGGAAGACAGACAACAGTCAGGTAAACACATAGATAAACTTGCCATTTATAGGTCGTGATAAGTGTCATGATGGAAACAAGCAAGGAGATAAGAGAGGAGCCGAGGATGGAACAGGAAAGGCTCCCCACCGAAGTGACATGTGAGTTGTGACTAGAAGACCAAGTAGGAAGCAGCTCTGAGAAAGACCAGGGAGAGAGTTTTCCAGGCAGAGGGAAAGCAAGCAGAGGCTCTGAGGTGGGGAGGAGTGTGGCATGAGTCATTCTCAGGAGGTGGTGTGTGGCCTCCCCTCCCCCATCACTGTCGTCCAAACTGGCTGAGCCACTGCCTGTCCCAAAGCCCAAGCAGTGATGTGAGATTCAGGGGACCGTGCCATCCTAATGGGTGTAGGAAAGCTCTTCCTTTCTCCTTAATTCCCTTCCCCTTGGGATTCCTATATTCCTCTGTCTTGATACCCAGACGTTGGCATATCCTGTTATTTGCGGCCTCACTGGCTCCTTTACCCCCTCCCCCCAGCCACAATACTGTGTTTTTCCCCTTTTTTGGCAAACCCTCCGTCTGAATGAGGGACCCAGGCATGAACCTTGACACTTGCCATGTCTGGAAGCAAGATTTCTATCTCTGTGAGAAAGGAAAAACGGTTTCCTAAAAAACACAGAAGCTCAAGGGCGGAGACTGTGACAGGGCCAGCTGGGTACGAGGTTGGTGCGAGCAACAGAGCCAAAACCCGCTGCCGGGCCCATCCAACGCCCTGCCCTCCGCCCGGGCTCCAGGGGCTCCGGCCATCTGCACCAAGAGGAGGTTCTCTCTCCCAGGCACTGCGAGGGTTGCTAGAGGATCATCTTTAGTGGCAGTTGTCGCCTCTCTTAATATGTCAATTCATATTTCCGGGAAGAAACATACACAGTGCCCTACTTCAGACTAATTTATCTTGGAATTTTTAGCAGTGGAAACACATTTCCTTTAAAAAAAATAATAAGCCTGTTGGATGACTTTTCATATTCTGAGTATCTCTTACTAGACTCTGATTTCCAGGTCTGATGTCTCAGCAATTGAGGAATGATGTCTTGGATTGGGTTTCCCCAGAATCAGATCCTTGGAAGGCATCTGAACATAAAGAAGTTTGGGAGGTGATCTCAAAAAGGCCTGAGAGGGAATTGGAGAAGGCAAGCAGGGCAGGGAAGGATGCTAACACAGGGAGAGGTGATGACCAGCTGAAGCTCTGGGCAACTGAGACTCCCTTCAGTCGAGGAGCTTCGGGAGATGGTACAGAACATTCCTCAGAGCTGTCCCACTGGAGAATCAAGGAGGCAGGAGTACTTACCCCCCAATTCCCAACAGTCACTGGGTGAAGACCACACCTGGGCCCCTGTGGCCCACCCCACATACGAGACAGGCAGGCTAGAGCAGAGAGTTACAGCTGCTACCGAACGAGGAACCATGGGTCAGGGTACCCTGGAAAGGTGAGTGCCAAGGGGGAAGAGGGTACTACTGCAAGTGTTCGAAGGCAGCTTCATTTATTAAACAATAATTCACTGAACATCTACTATGTACTATGCATTCTGGTGGTGGTTGTGAGGGATTAAAACAAAACAGAACAGTAAGGAGCCCCTATCTGACTGGGACACAAAGATCTAGGTCACAAGGAGCTAGAGATAGATGCTGAAATACATACAGGTAAAGGATTATGTCTGTCATTTATTTTCAAAGGGTTGAGCCAAAATAATAATCTATGTGTATGCATCGCAGGCACATGCAAAAAAGAGAGGGAGGAAGGGAACAAGCAGCACAGAAGTGCCATTTCCAGAAGGGTGTCTGGAAGTTCATTATGCTATTCTTGTCAACTGTATATAACACTGCAAGTTTTCAAAATAAGTTTTGAAACAAAGAAACAAAGTGAACAGTCCTGTGACTTTGTTGTTAGGTCACTTATTAATAGAAAACCTACCAGGGGCTGGGCACTGCATACAACTTGCTAAGTAGGAGGCTGCTAGGTAAAAAGAGAAGGAAGGAGTATCCCTGACGGTTGAATAAAGGCACGAGGTGAGAGAGAAGAAGGTGTCATCAAGATATTGAGAGGAGTCTAAGACGGTGACAAGCTAGCAGTTGGAGGACTACACGTGTAACCCAGGTGAAGGAGTTTTAACTTTATTGTAAACCATGTTCACAGGCTAGTGAGGAATCTGCCTACCAAACACGCAGCTAGCTAAGTGAGCATCGTAATGAGTGGAAAGAGTGAGCCCTCAAAGGAAAAGAACTTGGCTACTGATGGTGTCTCCATGGCAACACTGCTACCTCCATCACTGCATCCGTAGGAAAGGCTGTGGGTACCTAGAGAAGCTCTGATTTCCTGAACTGCTGTCAGACCAACCGCCTCCCTAAGAAGAAACCAAGGTAGATGGGATGGTTATGCCCGGATCAATTCTTCCATTTCTCTTTGTCCATATGTTAACCATGATTCTATGGCATGTATGCTTTTGCTTCATTGGATGTTGAGCAGGTCATGTTCCAAGAGCTCCTCCTTTCCAGATGAGTCCTTCAGGGGAATAGTTTCTGAGGAAATGACTGCACACTGAATTCTAACACTCCTCACCTCCCAACTTCAAGAATTGGAAGACTCCACAAAATATCTCTTTGTTTGCCTTTCTCTTCCATGCCACCTGCCCAAGTACTTGTTCAGTCTCTACCTTCTGTGTGTAAGAAGTTGGCTAAGCCCATGTAGACCAAATCTGAAGCATTAAATATCCCCTATGTACTTAAAAACAGTATATAGTGCAGTGGATTAAGATATTAGATCTTGGAGGCACAGTGCCTTGGGTTCCAATCTTAACTGCCACTTCACTGAGTTGCTGTTAGCATTAAATAACTGAATATCTACAGCACGCTGAGTGTAGTGAAATCTGACTCTGTGCCAGCTTACTAGGCCCTATGCTCTGGGTAGGGACAAAAAGTAAAACAAGTCAATAAAAATAGCCATGGTTCTGGTTCTCTAGAAGTCAATCTAACCCCTACTAATATATTCTAGTTGGGATGGAAACAGATCAATGGAAAACAGATGGGTGGCAAACAGGTCATTTCTACAAGTCTTTATGAAATACCTAGTCTATACTTTAAGGTGTGCTGGACTGAGAAAGGTAATTTGATTATTATCTTTACCAAAGGATTACTTACCCTTTACCATCCTTTTACTATTTCAAGGTCACAGAAACGACCTTGGTTTCTTACCGAGATACAATAAGGCAGACAGGTTTGGATATTAAATTAATGACCCTGGGACTGATCAAGTACTTCAGAGCTGCCCACACACTTTCAATTCAGTTCTGAATTGCCAGAAATCTCTACAAAGTTAGAGGAACAAGGGTTATTATTGCCATTTTATAGAAGGAGAAGGGGGAGCTCAAAGAAGCCAAGTGCTTTGGTTGCTACTATTAAGTGTGGTGTGTCTAGAACGCCACATCTACTTTTTCTCACCCTAAACCAGGAAAAGTGAAGTCAGTTTGGTTCTACTTCTAGGATATGCTTTTTCCAACTTTCCTTTCGAAGAAGACATTTACGGAGTGTACACCGGGCTCTGTGCTAAACACTTTCCCCGCATTCCTTACTGAATCCTCATAGCACAGTTAAGAGATGGAAATTACTAATACCACCCTCATTTTACAGATGGGAAAACCAAGGCTCAGAGTGTTTCTGAAACGTACTCAAGCTCCCACAGCTGGGAAAGGATGAAAATGGAAACGCAGACCTAGATCTCCTAGATTCCAGAGCCCTTCACCAAACACCTGAATGCCTTTCTGGGGCCCCGTCAGACTGACTGCACCGGTCCCTTAATCCATGTAAAACAAGTTGTGCTTTTCTCCCTGTTCACACAGAGGCCCCCAAATCACTGGCAAGTCATAGGAAATTCTTAAGTGGCTGCTTATTAATAACATTTTCAGTTTATATTAGGCTGCCTTTCATCCAGGGGAACTCGGCCAGCTCCATACACAGAGAACCACTGAAATCCAGCCATTTCTGGTGTGGATGTGGGCCAGCTGGCGAGAGCATGCCTCAGGGGCTTGGCTTGTGGGGATTCTGGCAATGGTCACACCCTTCAAAACTTGACAGGGCCCTTTAATACCCGTGCTGAAGGGCTGGAGGTAGAGACTTCCCAGAAATCCATGATCCTCAGTGAACGAGGCCAAGGCTCAAGATGACCCCAGCGGACTTGGGAAACAAGAGTGTCAAGAAACTGGGTGTTTACCAAATACCGAGGCTGGAAGCAAGGCCCCGCAATTGATATTGAGTTAGACACAACAGCGAGCGATGTTATTTTCAGGAGAGACCTGGCTTCAGTCAAGTCCAGGGAAACACACAAAACCCATTTCTCAAGGTTTCCCAGAGGGGGGTACAGTCAAAAAAGGCAAGATGCTGATTTCCCTTCTTCAAGCCCGATGCATGGAAAGGTTTTTGTGGTTTTGTACTGAGCCATGACTAGTCTCTTCATGCTGCAGCAGTGAGAGGATGCAGGGAAGTACAGAGAAAGAAAAGAACGTTTCCTGGTTTCATGTTTTATTGGAAAGAAGCCCTGGATGAAGTGAATTCACATGGTCTACAGGAGTGAGACACTGAAAATATTTAAGAGTTTGTTGTCTTCAGATTTGACAAGGTGATGGTTGAAGGATCTATGTCCCCTGGACGCACGTCCTACCCCCAGACCTGAGGATGTAGCAATGCCCACGTGCTTCTGGCTGAGCTGAACAACAGCCCAGACTGTGGACTCCCTTGGTGCGTGGGATGCGTGACCTCTACTCACCATTTCTACCTTTACCCTTCTAGCCCAATTCACCATCACCTCCCGCCTGGGCTATGGCAACAGCTTGCTTATTCTTCCCTGTATCCACTCATTCCTTTCCAGAATCTATTTTCTACTAACTGTTCTGTTTTTTAAAACAATGGCGATAACACTCAACCACCCTGCTTAAAAAGCTCCACTGGCTTCCCACTGCAATTAGAATAAAGTACACACTCCCTAACCTTGGCCTCCGAGATACAATTTAATCTGGCCCTTTCCTGTCTCTCCAATTTCATTGTGTCCCGTTCCCCACCTTCTCTACCGTGTTTTGGCCCCAATGACCTTTTGTTGGTCCTTTGTGCTTGTGTGTGTGCCAAGGCCATCCCTCTCTGAGGATCTTTGCAGTGGCTGCTTTACTGCTTGGAGCGTCCTGCCCTGAGCTCTCTGAGCTGGTCTATTTTTCATTATGCATGTAATCACTCAAAGGCACCTCCACCAAGAACCCTAAAAAGATTCCCCACTTTCCCTTCTCATTCACTCTCCACTCTATTATCCTTTAATTTTTTTCTTAACATTTGTCACTGTCAGAAACTATTTTACCTGTTGTCGTATCTATTAAATGTTTTTCCCATGATAATATACTTCCAAAAGCTCAAGGAGGTTACCTTGGAACTAGAACAATAAGCATTCAGTAGGTAGTTCTTTAAAATTTTGAATCTCTAATACCCAGCCCAGAATCTAGCTTGGCAGTTCTCAACTAGAGGCTGAACACTTCATGGGCACACAAAGAAGAGAGAATCACTATGTAAAATTTTCACTTTTTAATATATATTTTATGGAATTACTAAAAATGTATACTGTTAAAATGATGCCAAAACGTACAGTGTGAGTTAACCATGTGATCAGTAGTACGTCATCAAAACCACACCAAAGAAAGACTGTCTTCTTCCGGGATTAAACAAGACAAAGGAAAGTTAGGGCAGAGAAGAATATATTTATGTTGAGAACAACCCAGAACTGTATACCATAACTGCAGTGTAACTTAATTCTGCTAAGTGTACTGCAAAATGTCCAATATTTGAAAGAATGCCTTGAATATAGAAAGACTGAAAACTCCCAGTTTATCCTAAAGTAAATGTTCCAAAAAACTGTTGAACTGTTAAGTGAATACTAAAAAGTATCTGAAACAGAGAAGAAGTACTCTTGTGGCTTTGGCATCTGAGACTACAGCCCTCAATTTACCCATCTATAAAAGGGAAGAGAACCAGGTAATTCTTCTTCCAGCTCCACAGAGCTTCATCTTATTTCCTGGGTAGCTTCGCAGAACAGTGATGTATTTCTATTTCTATAGGGCCAAAGGACAGTTTCTTCCAGTCCCAAGTTAACCTTACGAGTTTCCTGGATGAGTTTACAACAATCTACCATCCAATCTAGCACTTCTTATTAACCTTTCAGGTGACTTTACACGTTTACGAATCTGATGAAAGGCGGGATCCTCTCCCTTAAAAAGGTGAACATACATACATTCATAGAAAATTCTGCGTTTAATTTCAAAAAGTTTGTCAATCTTTGCTGGTCCTTTGGTGCTTGTGGATCCTGAGTTAAAAAATACCTGGTTTAGAGAACTGGCTAAGTGTAAAAGGTCTTCTCTGCTACTCCTCACAGGCCCAGAGACAGTGCCTTATATCTTGCAGATGCTCTATTTCTCACTCTTTGCACTGTTTTCTTTTAAAAATTCAAAATGGCACACGATATCATCACAACCACTTAGGATGCTGAATCTTAGAAACTCAATGATACAGGATTGAAAACAATTTTTAATCATGGCAAGGGCAAACCGCACTGGTGTTTACGCAGCCCAACTGACAAGGTGAACGGAAGGCAGGTTGAAGCTAGTCTGACCAAAATCAAGCCCAGCGATTAGGCTGCTATTTGCCTTTCAGAAGCCATTCAAGCAAGAACTCAAGCTCCTGTTGTGAAGCCAGGCACGTGTGAATTCTTTGCTCTGCATGTTCACCCTGCTTCCTAATGAGCTAGGTGTTTCAAAGTGGTGGTCCAACCTGCACAGGAAGCAGGGGAGGCGCTTAGGGGAGGGGATTCATTGTCCCAATCGGTGGCGAGCTTCTAGTCCTTACAGGCTCTCCAGGTGACTTCTGAGATGACGACCTCAAATGCAAGTAGGAGACTTAGGCAGTAATTTAAATGAACTCCTGAATCTTGATAGATAAGCTGTCAGGAGAGGGCTTTAGCTGAGGGCATCACAGCTGTGAGCCAAGAGCAGCCACTGCATATGCACTGGCCACCCAGCCAATGGCTGAGCTGCCCAGAGGATGCCTACAGGAAACAGTTCATTGTAAAGCAGGTATTCCTCTGGAAGCATCAGAGCAGGGAAGCTGGATGAAGACCCTACATCGCCGGTAATGAAAAGTGATGGGAACCTTAAGAATGGTCACCATATTAATCAGAACAACAGGATGTAGATCCCAGAGAAAGAAAAAAATCTGTGAAAACCTTAACTAAAAATTTCAAAAAGCCTGCAGGTCATCCACTTTGGGGAGGAAGAATAAATGCAGAGTAAGTGGAAAACAGAATTTCTTTTCATCATGCCTAAGCAATTAATAGGTGTTTGATATATATTTACTAAATTGAAAGGAGAACAGAACTTCCCTGGCAGTCCAGTGGTTAAGACTCCACGCTTCCACGCTTCCATCAGACTCCACGCAGGTCTGATCCCTAGTCAGGGAACTAAGGTCCCACATGCTGCACAGCATGGCCAAAAAAACAAACAAAAAAAAACCACAAAAAACGGAGAATCAACTTCCAGGTGAGTGTCCAAGGGTAGACATGACATGTAAGTTAAATCTCTTAGGGTAACTACAACTGATGAATACAGGCTACCCGGAGTGCTGTGTTGAGTAGGATTCTGAAGTGGTGCTGGAGCTTGACAAAAAGAGTGTGGTGTGTCATCAGTGAGGTCTACCATGGACAAGGCAGATGGGGGCCTGGCGATGCAGGTGCTAGGTATCTGCCATACTCCTACTAAGACTGGGACATTTCTAAGAATGGGGTTCAAGCATGGGTACACATTCAAATAAGAATATTTTTCCCCACTCAAGATTTCCTCTGTCATTCAAATAGAAGCTTCTAGAGGAATAACAAGGAGGGGTGAGGGAAGAAAGCAGACATCTGTTTATCCTGCCAGATCACAGCCTGGGGTCCACTGAGCGGTGAGATATCAAACTCAGATGATGTTCACAATCAACCCACAATCAATCCACTTGCAGGAAAGTCGTGTTCAGGGTAATAATTTACATGGCTGCCGTATCCTCAATCACAAGACACAGTCAGTCGGGTAACTGTGCTTTTCTGTAAGGCAGAAAAGTGATTGGATATATTGTCCAAATTTGCAAAAACAAGATTGGAAACAAAATGGGATTTAATTCTGAACAGCCAGAAATTCAGTTAATCAGAACCTCCCATTCCTCTTAGCTGACACTTCATTTCCTAGCTGAACAGCCCAAGACAACAGCGCAAACACCTGTGCTCCTCGAAACTTCACAAACCACCTGACTTTCGTTAATATAAATTGGAACAATATTTTTTTCCCTTAAAACCAATACCATCCCATCTGGGAAACACCAGCTTCTTATAATGTCAGGTGTGCTAAACATTTATAAATCGTACATATCATACAAATAAATGCATTTAATTATACGGTATATGCTTGTATAACACACAGAGTTCCAAGACTGTTCACATCTATCATTTCTACAAGTTGTGCAAGCTTCAGAGTCAAATGATGTGAATGCAAATTCCAGCTTGGCCATTTACTAGCTGTGTGACCTTGGGCAAGTTATTCAACCTCTCTGTGTTTCGTTTCTATAGAATGCAGCTGATAAGAGAACCTACCTCATAAGGTTATTATGAGAATTAGTTAAGATATAGCACATAAAAATATAGTGAGCGTGTTGCCAGGCACACGGTAAGCAGTCATTAACTGTTAGTTATTAATTACTTTCATTACTCCGCAGAAGGAGAAACTGAGTCCCAGAGCAGCTAAAGGGATCTATTTGAGGTTTATTGCAATAAGGAATGACACAATTGGGACTCGAACCTGGGCCTTCTGAATTTAGTCAAATTTCCTTCCCTGTGCCGCCCTCAGTGCTTATTACAAGGGTGGCTGAGAGGCAGCCGCACCAGCATCACCAGGGACCTTGCTAAAAATGCAGAGTGTGCATTTCATCAACACCCCCAGGTGTATACATATTAAACTGGAGAGGTCCTGGTCTCAGGCACTCTGCAGGACGCTGGCAAACGTGACACAGCCCGGAGGGCTTCTGGGAGTGAATGAGCGGCACCGACACACTGAGGGATGCAGACACCCGCCTCTGCACTAGTCTGAAATATCCAAAGGTCAGAGGTTTTTGCAGGAAGCCCCGAGTCACTCTCTGGAGGGCTACCGCTTCTCATATTCCAGTGCATATTCACAACACACAGAGGTCAGGTCCAGATAGAAAACCTGACCTTTCAGTTCTCCACCCAAGAGCAGCCGATGGTACAAATCACACGCCTCCACCGACAAGGGTGAATTCCTTCTGGGACTTCATACTCATCCAGGTCAGGGCCGGAAGAGAACTTCCAGACCATCTAAGTCAGGACCTACATTTTAGGGAGGAAAGAACTGAGGCTCAGAAAGGGGAAGCACATACCTTCTAGATAGCACCTGAGGTGCATGCAACGGGCAATCAAAAGCCAGGAAGCCTGGCCCCCTCTCTAGACCCCACTGGCCTTGCAGCAGAATCACCCAGTTCCCTCTAGTCCAGCAAAAGGGCTGCTTCCATTCGCCCGGAGCTTTTACTGCTCATCGGAGTGTCTTAACTGACTTGCCGACAAACCTCACACTTCCATTCTAAAAGCCACGTTCAAAGCTGGAGGTGAACAGGCTACTCGGTTCTGTTTTGTACCTGATACAGTCTCCTGGCTGTTGCCAATTTTACCAAAAGTCTCCTGGCTGTTGCCAATTTTACCAAAAGATCCAGCAAAAGGATTTTAAAGCAGTGGCTACATAATGAGGTATTTCTCCCATGAGGCTTCCACAGAGAAGATCTAGAAGGCAAAGAAAACACATTCATAATACATTACAGTAAAAAGCGTAAGGAGGCCTAGAATGGTAGACATCATTCAGGCTTTGAGGATGATTATCCTGGGTCTGAACTCCAGCTTTACTCCTTCTTATCTGTGTAACGTCAGACAAGTTACTTAACTTCTAGGAGTCCTGGTTTCTCCACTTCTGAATAAAGTTAATAATATCTAGCTGTGTAATTGCTGTAAGAATTAACAAGGCAAGGTATGTCAAGCACCCTTCACATCAACTAGAACATGGTTAAGAGTTCAACCTGTGACACTTATTACCTGTTCTACATATTCACACAAGCACTATCGCAGAAACTATTTCAGACACATAGATACCCAGAACATACACTGACATATACGCTAACAGCTATCCTGAAAAATATCTGACCCTGTGACCACAGAAAGTAGAGCTGTTTCTCAGTTGAGTCCTGGAACTTTCATGAACAAGCATCTCTGAGGACTCACACTGATGAACGGATGGCAAGAAAAGAGCTGGGAAAATGGCATCCTGCCCAGCTGAAATGAAATGCTAAGAATTCCGGTCCCAGTTCCTTTTAACCCTGGATGGGGCTGGATCCTACGTGTAAGGTTGGATTTTTAAAAACCAAGGAGGGATGGGGGAGCTGAGGCCAATGGTACTCCCAATGTGAGGCAAACGGAGGTAACTCAAGTCACCGTCTATTGTGAGACAGACACAGCGCTGGCCTGTAAAAGGTACCAACCTGGACTCCATCTCTATCCCACATCCCGGGGGGGAAAATGGTGCCTGCCATCCCTCCAGCGCCCCAGGATGGTTTATGCACAATTGCCAGGACCAGGAAGAAGGGGGTATCAGAAATCACCACTGTTCCTTCTTCCTAAAGGATCACCCTCTGTCCTGAGTGTGCAAGACTCTGGTCACACTTTCTCAAACGAGGCCAGCCCTTGATGCCTCCACTTCCAACCAGTGATGCCTCTGGATTCTGTGCTCTCGACAGTGCTGTGTCTCCTCCAAGTCAGCTCTCATAAAACCTGAGTCTCCAGTTCGGCCGGCTTGATCCTTACGGACTTTACAGCCAAATGCGTGCCACAAGTGTAGCCTACACACCCACCAAGGAAAGCCAGGCTCCATACTGTACTTGAAGATGTGCTCTTTTGAATAAATGCATTTTTAAAAATAGGCCATGGTGCTATGGTGGAAAATTCTTGCTGTGTTTAGCCCCATGTAGGGTTTCAGAATTTAAAATGGCTGCACTATGAGTTCTGTAGGACAGATGGGTAGAGGTAGTTCTAGCTGAAGTACAACCGCGGTGCTTGTCTTCTGAGTTCCGACTTCACCCAAAGGGAACTATCAGCTTTGCACTTTCATGGTGGTTTTGGAGATGGCTCTGATATTCTCCCAGCTGCTTCCCTCCCCTCCTCTCCTCCTAACTCCTCCACCCAATCTCTCTGCTTCTCTCTCTCCACACCTCCCCCCTCCACCGCCTCTCCCCCGCATGCTCGCTTCTTTCTCCCTCTGCCTTGTCCCCAGGGAAATAATGGAAGAAGCAGGCCTCTGGATTTCAGATTCGAACAAAGAACTGCTCAAACAACGTGCCAAAAAAAAAAAGAAAGCCAAGTCTCCGAAATCACTGCCCAGGTCCCCAGTGGAGACTGCGGAGACTCATGATGCTGGAAACTCAGTGTGATCGTATCCAACATTTTCTCCCCTGCTTCATTCAAACACACCCCCTCTACCCACACACATTCCACACACACATGGACAAGATATAAAAATGAGAACATTTCATTAAAAATCTTTTCAGGTTGGGACACGAGCAAAGTGCCAAGTGTCAGCCCAGAGCATTAATGAGGAAAACAGATTTTGCCAAGGCCTAGCCTTCAAGCTTCCTAGTCTGCAGTAGTTCATGGTCACCAGCAATGACCTGATTATAAGCACGACAATCAGGGAGGGAGTGAATAGAGAAAAGTTTTTAGTAGATCTTCAAGCACAAAAGGAAAGTCCTCACCCACACGCCACCCAGAATTCCTGTCTGATGGACAGAGGATTTTGATTCTTGGGTGTTTGAAAACAACAGAGAAGAGAGAAGACCATGCCTTTGGCTTCTGAGAAACCTCAGAAGCCAAAGACCATGCCTTTGGCTTCTGAGGTTTCTGCTAATTCAAGGCGAGCAATACAGAAGGGAGGTTAAGAGCCCTGCTCAAACTTGGAGCGTTTGCCATCCATGTGTGGTAGGAGCGGCGCTACACTGGGTACCGGGATTTGTCACCAGCTGTCATTCAGGGTAAGTTACATTCTCTCTTTCGCCTTCAGTTTCCTCTTTTGAATGAATATGAAAACTACTGCCCCCTGTGGTTCACAGGTTGGGATCCAATGGGAAATACCAAAATCAGCAGAAGGAAGGAAAGTCCAACACCTAGTACGAGCCAGGAACAGGGCAAGGGCGGTGCAGCCACCATTCCCCAGCAAGCCCATGAGTCCCACGAGTCCAGGGAAATTTATTTCTAATACATTTAAAATTTAAAAAATAAATTTTAGGCTGTGCCATGCGGCACGTGGGATCTTAGTTCCCCAACCAGGGACTGAACCCATGTCCCCTGCATTGGGAGTGCAGAGTCTTAACCACTGGACCGTCAGGGAAGTCCCTATTTCTAATATTTATATGGGGAAACCAAAGTTCAGAGAGCTTAGGCTCTAAGGTCACGTATACGATCAGGCGGCAATGCAGGTGGGCTATTATCAAGGGATAACTATGATTCTCCATGCAAAACACTACTTTACTAAAGACCATGGCCATCTGGAGTGATCAACCCGCAATTCTGAGTTTCTGGAGAAAGAACTTCATGCCAGACTCCCCTGGTTCCTTTAACTCACTTTTTTTTTTTTTTTTTTTTTTTGCGTTATGCAGGCCTCTCACGGTTGTGGCCTCTCCCGTTGCGGAGCACAGGCTCCGGACGCGCAGGCTCAGCGGCCATGGCTCACGGGCCCCACGTGGGATCCTCCCGGACCGGGGCACGAACCCGCGTCCCCTGCATCGGCAGGCGGACTCCCAACCACTGCGCCACCAGGGAAGCCCCTTAACTCACTTTTAATTTGTCCTTCAGACCTCTGCACTGGAGTTCCAGTTCATCTAAATGTAAAAGAAAGACGTTGAAAGGAAAGGGAGAAACAGCTATCAAACAGCACGACTGAAGTATGCTCACTGGCAAGAGGGGAAGGGCGAAAGCCTAGCAAGGACGGATCCTGTCTGTGGACAGAAATCAAGGGCAGCGGGCTGGGTCACAGGCAGGTGAGCAAGGGAGGCCCATTCTTTTCCCTTAACAGCAGATCCATAAGCTAAAGTCACCCATACGGTGGCATACATGAAGCCTGGGAACTTCCGAGGAGCCATCCAGCAGGTGAAGCCATATTTAAAGGCCTCCGTGAAGGAGACAATGCTTAGTGTCCGCGCTGAACAGAAAGCAGAAAGAAAAGGCAGGCCTCTCACACATGCAGCGTTGCATCAGAGGAGAAACGTGTACAGAAATCCAGAAATGCGTTGATTCCAATGTGGAGCCGCAGCGTTCTACAGGAGACTTGTCAGCTGCCCAACAGGAGACCTTCTTTAAGGGTGCCGGAGCCCCAGCTAATGCCTGATGATTTTCATTCTACCATCCCGGGACTTTCAGTTTAGCAAAATACAGCGGCCCGGACAATACACTTTATTCTGTCAACTCAGTCCATGGAGTTGAAATAGTGGCAAGTCCCTTTGAGTGGGAATGGTTTGGGACCTTACAGTGACTGAAGGGGGCACCTTTGCTGCTGGCTAAACCTCTCTGCACACAAACGGATGTGAGCATATTGCCTTTTCAGTGGACTGTCTTATTTTTTTAGCAACGACGCTTAGAATAAAGATGATAAAAAGGTAACGATCACAACCACCACCACAGTAATAGCTAACCTTTATGGAATATTTATCATGTGGCTAGCACTGTGCTAGGTGCTTTCTGTATGTCATCTCACTGAATCCTTACACTCTGCCTATTGGTTCTACTGCTCTTCTCACGATATACGCAGGAAACAATACCCAGAAAGGTAGCTCGAAGTATTTTCCTCTCTTTCTGAATCCAGAGTCTGAGCCCTTGATGATAAACATCATCCCCTACTGCCTAACCTCTAAATTCCCTGTTCATTCCTTAAGCTTCCATGAATGCACCTTCCTTCCAATTTTTTTTCCCCTACATTGCATGGTGAACCTTTACAAATCTGCCATTTCAAACAATGCTGTTTTACAATTTCTGGCGGTCCCACGATTGTTTACAGACTGTAATGCCTGATGGAGCCAACATGTTTTAATTTTCACATTAAAAAAAGAATTTCCAAGGGGAAAGAGCATTTGATGGAAAGGCAAAACCTTTACAAGCACTCAAGGAGGCATTAAAATCCACATTTCCAAAATACAGTAATTCCGTTAAAGTTGTGACTTACTCTGGAGCCCAAGGGGACACTCATCCTGACCACTCTGTGAAAGCCATCAGCAGCCAGTAAGCCTTCTGGGAAGCAGGATCAGAGTAGCCAATTCAGCCTCCACCAAGGAGACCAGGCTGCTTCATTTAGTTGAAGTCTCACTGAGATGGTTTAAAACACTCCCTGGGAAGAGATATTCAAGCAAAGCAAACTGCAGCCTTGCAAGCTGCAGCTCTGGTACCTGACAGTCCCTGTCTACAGCGTCACAGCACACTGGAGCCCTCCCCTGACTGTGGCCATGGATGCAACGTCTAGAAGCAGAACTCTCTCGCTGGGGAAATCACATACGTGCCGAAGTTATACAAGAGCCACGCCTGGACCAGCGGACAGCATCACAGCTGGTACAGATCACTCAGCCCAGGGTGATTTGGCCCAGCTCGGATTATTTATGGTTCATAAAACTCCCGTGAGACCCCAGCATATTCTAAGACCACATAACAAAAAATAATGGGATTAAAAATCTGTATTTCATCGCAACACCTCCATGGCAGATTAGTAATGCCGTGATTGGCTTTGGGGAAACCAAGAGCAAGGAGAGCTAACTGTGAACACTCTTCCAAGAAACCCAATGTAGAGAACGCACTGAGTCATGTGTTTCAGCCAGGCTGTGCAGTCATATTCTGGAGCTCTGTCACCATTTCTAATCCGAAAGCACTGGCTAAAATTCAACCTAAATAATTCCAGCGCCATTTCTTCACCTGGAAGTCTCAGCTAAGTCTTCATTTCCCAGAGCCTCTAATGGTTTCTGACATCCTAAGGCGAAATGCAAGAACACAGCCAGGTGTGTGGTTTGTTTTTAAGCCCTCTTAAACCAATAAAAAAAAATGATTATTTTTTAAGGATAGCTACACTTCTTTTAGAGAAAAGCTGCTTCTAAAGCACCAAGACGTAAGTGTTTCTTCAGGACTTCCTAGAGCTGTGAAATGTCACTGTGCAACAGAGCTTTCGAATAAGCATAAGAAGGGACGAGGTGCCAGAGGGCCATGGAAAACAGCCACCTGGCAAGATAACGGAGCCCCCATGTCCTGCCTCCCCCCATGCAAAGCTTCTAGATCTAGCTTTCTCATCCTGCCTAGAAAATGCACTGTTGTTCAATTTGTGAATTAGGATAAATTTCTTACCTACCTCAAGGGAGGGTGAAATTCCCAGTCTGGATGGAAGCTTCCGCCAGACCCTCTGAGCTTGTCAATTGCCCCAGTTCACTTTTCCCCTGGCTCTGGCTTCTAAGAATGCAAGCAGGACTGCAGGCAGCCAAAGCATCTTTTTCTGGAAACCTTCTCCAAATCTGGACCCTTCCTGACGCCAGCAGCAGCAGGCTCAAGCCAGGGCTGCTCTGCATTCGCTCACGGAAAGAACACTGCTGGATCGAGCCCCTCTTGGGATCCACCAGGCAGGGGAAAAAGTGTGACTTCTTCCCTCCCTTCGGATCCGATCGCCTTCCCGAGAACCCCCAGTTTTGTCTTAACTCCCCTCCTTCACGACAATCTGCAGGAAGTCACAGACCGAAGCTTCAGCGTCATCAACTGATCCTGAGCCAGACCCCGGGGAGACCAGTCAGCTGGTCGCGGAGCCCAAGATACTGAACCAGGAAACGTGCAGCTCCGCCAAAAAATAATAATAACAGTCGGCGGAGCTGCTGGTGGTGCCGAAGTCGCTGTTGCAGTGCTCGCATCCTCCGCATGCTAATGAAGCCGTGACGTCAGCAAGTCAGTCGAGGCATCTGGATGTCCCGTCCCCTCTGCCCAGCGCTGAGATTTATTTACATGTAAATTAGCCTCGCCTTCCAAATCAATAATCCCCAAGCCAGGAAGAGGGGAAGAAAGCCTTTGCTGCATGCAAAGGCCCTAGCGACATAACCTCCAAAGGGTTACAAAAATATCACATAGGAGAAGAGAGGCTTTAAAGATACACGCCTTTTTTTTTTTTTTTTCTTTTTAAAGGCTGCGCTCTTATGTGCCAGGGATCAGACCTGGGCACAGTTATAAACCTGAGCGCCTGTTTCAGATTATATGCTACACCAACCCAGGCGTGGAATCAGAGCTTTTTTTCTTCCCCTCTCCAAATGCCTCTACTTTCTTTTTCTTTCTTTTCTCTCTCCAACTTTCATTTGGAGATTTGGTATTTGCTGGCTTGGGACTATGTCAACCTTGAATTTTTTTGCACCTCCGAGATAAAACACAAATGACCGCTTTCCTCATGTACTTGGGTGTTGAATTAGCCCCTCTGTCAACCCCTGACCCCAGCTCCAAGTGAGCATGAGAGATGACAAAGCATAAACCTGCCCAGGGGCTTCTGAGGACCCTTGCACCCTTAGAACACACTGCTTCCATCTCTCCATTTTACAGATTAGGAAACTGAGGTTCTGAGTGGAGAAGAGGCTTTTCCAAGGCCACACAGGGATTTCAGCGACAGTGGGCCAGAACTGACATTTCCTGGACCTCAGTCCATGGCTTTGTTAAAGATCGCTGGGTCTCCAATCTCCATCTTTCTGTACCAACAAAGAGGCCTATCCAAGCAATCAGGAAGACAGAACTCTATAGTACTGGGTAGCCCTGGGTTTGAATCCTGGCTTTGCCGGCTGCTAGAGATGTGACCTTGGACAAGTCACTTTAACACTTGGGGTCTTCAGTTTTCTCATCTGTACCATCCCTTCATTCAGTAAATACTTTCTGAGCACCTAAGTCTGTGCCATGAGCTGTTCTAGGGACTGCGTATAGGTACAGTGCTTGCTCTGAGCTTCAGTGCAATAAAGTAAAAATACCGAGTGGAACTGCGGTAAGGATGGATACGATACCAGTAACAGTAAATTAGTTATTTCTGGTATTTTCGATGAAGTCAGAAAAATTCACTAAGGTTTTCCTTCCACTAGGATAGCCGTTGTATCTCTCCTCTGAGTGTTTCTGTGGTCATCTTTTATTGTTTAAAATCAATTGTTCTTTCAATGCTGCCTATGCAGTATGCTGAGCCAGGGGAGAGGCAAGAGCAAGCCAATTCTCTGGACTCTGTGCCTGTGATAAGGAAACGCTGTGGGGTCCTCAGGTGGAAGGTGACTGAAGAGCTGGGGAGGCTGGGAGAGAGGGGTATCCCGTCATGCGCAGAAGTGTCCCCGAGGACAAAGCAGCCAGCACTGGCTCCTTGCCCATACTCCCCACTTCCCCGCCTGAAGAACCCACCCCATGAGCTCTGCCCTTCCGGCTAGAGCTCCTGAAGCTTCAAATGAATTTCTTTGTTGGATGTGGGGAAGTTAAATTACGTCCTTTGTTATGCATAATTGTATTAATAATGCTTAATAACTTCTTTCAAACTGCTTCTCTCTGGTTCACAGAAGACCTTTCATGGTGAAAATCATGGGACCTGAAATAACTTTTTACTAATAAAACTGAATACAAGCGAGTGAATTATACTCTGCTATAGGTCTCCATCACATGGAACTCAGAGCACGTGGGGAAGCAGATGGTTCCCCCAGACCACAGTATCCTTCAATAAGGAGATTACCAAATATACCAGTTTAGGGCCACCAATGGCCAAATGAAAGCAGTGACACCCTACTCTGGTGTGGCCATGGACAAGTCACTTCAACTTTCTATGCCCCAGTTTCTTCATCTGAAGATGAGCCTCTCTGATGTACTTATCATCGGTGTGATCATCCAAGAAGTATGAGAAGCAATTCACAAGTGACGGACAGGGAAGCAATGAAGAGGAAAGCACAGCAGAGAGTGAAAAGAGATTCATCTTCACCTGGAGTAGATCTGACACGTGACCATCCATTTCATTAAGAGAGGATGATATGACATGGGGTCTGGAATGGAGTGCCTGCGGTCAGACCTTGGCTCTGACATTTGCTAACCCTCTGATTGGGGGCCTGAGGTTCTTATCTACAACAGGAGGGACAATAATAGGGCCTACACTTGCAGGGCTGTTTTTTGTTTGTTTTTTTTTTGCGGTACGCGGGCCGCTCACTGTTGTGGCCTCTCCCGTTGTGGAGCACAGGCCCCGGACGCGCAGGCTCAGCGGCCATGGCTCACGGGCCTAGCCGCTCCGCGGCATGTGGGATCTTCCCGGACCGGGGCACGAACCCATGTCCCCTGCATCGGCAGGCGGACTCTAAACCACTGCGCCACCAGGGAAGCCCTGCAGGGCTGTTTTGAGGACCAAATGATCCTCAGTGTGAAGTCCTTAGCACTGAACCTAGCACACAGCAACTTTTAGCCATTGGTAGTGGAAGTGATGACCTTTTACTATTCACTTTGGCACTAACTAGATAAGGACTAAAGTTCAAAAGTCAGGAGGAATGGGTAAACAGAAGACTGCCAAATCTTCCCCATTCCTAGGGCATGACTCAAAAAGTTCACCTAATGTAGCTGAGCTGCTGACACACTTTTTCTCCATGAAGCAACACAGATACTTTTCAATGGCTATGAAACTGGGAAGCAAGAGAAATGACCAAGAAGTCTCAGGGGTCTCTCCTTCTGAATCTGCACAATAGAGCAAAACAACTGTGTTTCTGGGAAGTATGGGTCTTTCACCCATTCATTCATGTAACCATTCACTCATTAAATGAGCTCCGATGTGTCAGTCAGTGTGTTAGCCCTTAGGGACATCATGGTGACCAACAAAGACATGGGCCCTGCTAAAAAAGCTTAGAAATGAGAGGGGAAGACAATTATGCAAGCAATTAGAGTGTGATGCATATTATGATAGGTGCACGTGCAGAGTTCTCAAAGGTCTGATTGCAGTCAGGAGGGGGATGGTGCAAAATCCCTTCGCCAACGTCCTTTTGACAGCATGTGCTCTGTGAGCGCAGCTTAGAGGTGGGGGGGCTGGTGATCTGTGCACCACCCTTGCACAGATGATTGAAATCACAAAATCCAGGGATCGACAATTCCTTGTGACAATTATTTTCATCCTGGAGAATATTCTACTCCGGATTTTTGGAGAACACGCTGTTAGGAATTAGACAAGGCGAGGCAACAACTACTTTGGAAATTTCAGAGATCTGGTAAATAGGGGCAAAGCTCGCCCTGTTTTTACACAACAGAGTGAAATTGCAAATTCATGACAGCAAACTTCTTGGTGGTGGGGGAGGGGAGAACAGGCTATGCCCCTGAGACCTTCAGAACCTTCTATTGATATAGCACAATACGATATTTATATAAATGACCATAATTGCATACAGTATATAGGAAGAGAGACAAGGAAGACAAGATTGGTTGAGGCTGCAGTGATCAGAAATCAGGAACTGAGTGTGATGTGAATCGCGTTGAATGTCAAAAAAAATTTGGGGGGGGGGATAAAAAAACAAGGTTATGGGGGGAAGGCCTTACTAAGCATGACACTAAATCCAGAAGCCATAAATGAAAAGAGTGCTAAAAGAGCCGAGGTCAAATTCTAACTGGTAGAGGGGGCGCTGCAGACAGGAGGCAGAGTACAAATATGAGAGAAACGTGTTAGCACAAGTGCAGAATTAACAAAACTCCTCTGCACGAGCACAAGATGGCAGAGCAGGACCAACAGGACACTGGCAGGTAATGACAAAGAGGCCGCTTCATACATGCGAGAAAATCAAATCATCTTTCCATTCCAGCCAGCATTAGTCAAAATCTTGTTAGAGGATTATGGGGAAAGGGTAATCGAATCACTGCTGGTTAGCTTACAGAAGAGAAAGGTAAGTGATGACAAGGACTGTGGCCTCCCAAATGAAGGGCTTTAATGAGGACGGTCATAATGAACAGTTTTTTTATCTCCATCTCCATAGGTGTAAAATAAGAAGGAATGGATTTTCAATGAGCTAAAGAGGGATTTCACTTGGACCTAAGGAAGATGTTTGAATCCGGAGATGGTAAGAAATGGCCTGGGTCACTCAGAGCAGTGGCAGCATCTTTGCTCTTAGGAGCACTTTACAAAGAAAACGACAGCACCAGTCCTGGCTGGTTTACACTAGCACCTTCTGGCTCTGCTATTGTGAAATCGTAACTACTATATTACCAAAGTTTCAAACCATTTATCTAATAATAAAGGTCTTAAGTTCTTTTATTTTATTTTAGAAAAAGGTAAGTATGTGTAATTAATATATACACACACACACACATATACTGTAAGTATGTATTTTATATTATATATATTTTTAAAGGATATATTCTTTAACTTATAAACTTATGTTATAAATTATTATATAACTTATAAAACATATCATAAAACTTTATATTATGAACTTTTAGTATGTAATATATATGTATTTTAAAGAATATATTCTTTAAAACTTTATAGTATGTGTATATATACATATATACATACATACACATGTATATACACACACATACTGATACATAATACAAAGAGAGATTGATTTATACAGTTTAAAATAATCTACTCAAGAGTAGTTCTCTGACATTTTGATTTCAAAATCCAGCAAATGTTTCAAAATGAGGGAGAGGAGGCTGCCAAAGAACTGTTCTATTAGTTGGGATGGGCTAGGCTATTCTGCAGTAGCAATCATAGATCTCAGTGATTTAACACAAAGAAAACTGATTTCTCATTCATGCAAAGTTGGCTGGAGGCCCAGAACCTCTCCAGGCACCTCCATTCCAAGCAGTGACTCAGGGATCTAGTCTGCTTCTTTCTTGTGTATCTGTGATCTTAACACATAATTTCCAGGTTACAGCAACAGAAGAAGAGAGAACTGGAGAAGCTTTTAGGTGCCTCAGCTTACAGGTGGGTGACATCACTTCTGTTGGTCAAACTAGTCCCATGGCCTCGCCCGACTGCAGGGGGGCTGGGAACTGTACACCCAGAAATAAGAGGAAAAACAGATCATGAGGAGCCCTGGTAATGCCTACCACAGCTGTCAATTTTTATTTTTGCCATGTAAATTCATTTCTAAAAAATAGCACAATGTTCTAAACCCATAATGTCTTAAAACAAAGGTATGTTTAACATCAAAGAAATGATAATAGCCCTCAAAGAATACTAGAGATCAAAGTTGCATCTGTTTTGCCCCAAAAGGAAGTAAACAAAATATTCTCGATTTTTATTAACTTCCAAGCACCAACATCTAACCGATGTAACCAGAAAATAAATGAAAACCTGTGAAGCTTCTACGCTGCAGGTAAAGATAAACCAGGCACCCGAAGGTGGAGCTGCCTTCATAAGATAGAAATGCTCGAAAGAGATTCTCCTCAAGCGATTCTAACCACTTTTCCAATTCAGGCCTACAATAATCTGTCTCCTGCAGCAGGCGGGCGGGGCGGGGGGGGGGGGGGCATTGTCCTGGAAAGAGTCCAACAGAAAGACCTGCACTGAAATCCAGCTCTATTACCTCCTAGCTGTATGACCTTGCTAATTAACAGCCCATCACCTTTTCTAAGGCTCAGTGTCTCCATCTATAGAATGCAGACATCTATCTACCAAAGTTTGGGCAGGATTAGATGAGTCACTTTCTATACAGTGCTTTGTAGAGTACCTCGCATGTAACAGGATACACTACAGTAGCATATACTATTACTCCTCTCTTGGTTTTCAGAGAAGGGAGCAAAAGTGAGAGATGCAGCCATAAATGATAAAACTGTTCACGCTAAACATAAGGATGACCCCCTCTCCACAGCACCCCCTTCTTTCACATCCATTTATATAAGATTCCATCATCATAAATGCTTCTCAGACCATGGACACATTTCTCTACCTTGTGAAAAGTAACCTGACACACTTTACATCCAAAAAAGAGGCCTTCCTTTTTGTTTTTTCCACCATCTTAGGAATCACCCACATTTCATACATTTTAATTATTCTTGATCCCAATAATCTAACGCACAAAATTTTAACATAGCCTTTTAATCCTCTTTTAATTACATGAATTCAAAGGAGAAATACAGACAATCAAGTGTGGGCAAAACAAAATGAAAGACTGCTCCCTTCCCCCAAAAGATTAAAAACTGCATCAATGATTTAAACATGTTTACCATCACACATTTCCATGAAAATATTGTTAAAGTGACATGACGTGCTAGCAAACATTACTTTTGTTTTAGATAAAGAACGCTGCACTTAATTACAGCAGCTTTTTGTAACTACTAATTTTCATTAAACATCAGAATAAAAAGCTGAATTTTCTCTATGTAAAGGACCAGAAGAACAAGCACGGATTGTACAGGGATGCTTTCGTTTTCCAGCACTTTCTAAATGCAGGCACTCAAGCCCCTGCATGCTTCTTTTGGGAGACAACGCTGGAAAAAACGGAGGATGCCCTGGAAAAAGACTGAAAAAAAGACTCTGCCTCATAAAATAGCAAACTGGCAACAGAGATCTGTCTCAGGAAAATTATCCTGGAACACAGAGTGTCACAGACGTACCAGCTGACATACTGTTTTTCTCAAGGACTGGGAAGGACTTATATCCCAGGTGTTTTGCACACTTTATCTCATTTGGTCCTCACCATCATCCCAAACCGTAGCTCTGATATCCCACACTGATAGATGAGGACAACAAGGTTCAAAGGGGATAAAAGAATGACACAGGGACCCACAGCTGAGATTTGCTCTTGGGTCTGATTACCAAGTCCATATTTCTTCCTCGAATTCAAAGGTTCTCAGCCATCCCCACAAAAATGAGGTGTGTCCCAATCAGGGTGCGATATGTTGGAATTAACTTATTATTAAAAACGAGAAAAAAGGGCTTCCCTGGTGGTGCAGTGTTTGAGAGTCCACCTGCCGATGCAGCGGACACGGGTTTGTGCCTCGGTCTGGGAAGATCCCACATGCCGCGGAGCGGCTGGGCCCGTGAGCCGTGGCCGCTGAGCCTGCGCGTCCGGAGCCTGTGCTCTGCAACGGGAGAGGCCACAACGGTGAGAGGCCCGCGTACCACAAAAAAAAAAAAAAAAAAAAAAAAAACAGAAAAAACACAGAAGGTTCCCTGGTCACCCAGATTTGATGGATTCCTTTGTACAAAACTCATCAATACTACTGTCTTAGACCTGTGTCCTTTCCTTTCCTTTAGAACTTGTGTCCTGTTTCACAGTTTCTGCAACCTTGGTTAGCAGTTCTGGTCCATCCATGTTCAGGGTTAATGATTACTTGATTAACATCTCTCTCTAACTAGACTGTGCATCTCTGAGGGCAGGACATGCCTTTTCCGGCTCACCATTCTATTCCAAGCACTTACCAGAGTACCCGGTGACCTGACAGCTAATGAATACAAAGTCTGACAATGATTTTTCTTGCCTAGAAATTAGAGGGAATTCAGGATTATTCCTGTAAGAACATCTCTCCGCTCATGTGCATTCCAACACGATTGCGTGAGTGGGAAAGGAAAGGACGGAGTAAACCTCTCTGACTTTCTTCGTTTAGCTTCCAGGATGTCACATTCTCCTGGTTTTCTCTCCTACTCTCTGGCTGTTCTTCCTCATCGCCCTGACAGCTAAACACTGGAATACCTCAGGGCTCAGTCCTGGAACCTCTACTCTTCCCTGTCTACCTTCACTTCTTTGATCCGGTCCAGGGTCTTAAAACACCACGTCCATGGCCAGACTTACTCCATGAACTCAAGGCTTTACAGATCCGTCTGCCTATGTCACGTCTACATTTGGATGTCTGAAAGTCTTCTCAAATTTAACAAGTCCAGACCTCAGTTCTTAAAACCCACCCCCCTCCCGCCCAAGTGGGTTCCATCTGCAGCATTCACTATCTCAGTTAATGGCAACTCCATCTTTCCTGGTTAAGAACAAACACCTTCGAGTCACCCTTCACTCTATTCTTCCTCTTGCCCTTGACATCTAATCCAGAAGCTGGCAAACCACATCCCACCACCAGCCAAATCCAGTCTGCTTCATCTTTTTGCAAATACCATTTGACTGGAACACAATCTTGCCCATTTATTTATTTATCATCTACAGCTACATTCATGCTTGGACAGAACTGAGTAGTTGCAACAGAGACTGTATGGCCACAGTTACTATCTGACCCCTTACACTGAATATCTTGTGACCCTTGACTAAGTCCTGTTGGCTCTGTATGCAAAATCTAACATCACTCCATCACCTCCCCTATTCTCACCCTGCTCCAAGCCACCACCATCTTTCTCCTGGATGGAGATGCAAGCCACCATCAAATCTCGCCTCTACTTTTGCCCCCCTTCAGTCTATTCACAAAAATACAACCATAGTGATTCTCTGAAAACAAACATTAGAGCATGTCACACTTCCACTCAAAACCCATCAATGCTGCTCATCTCAGAGCAAGGCCCTTGAGATCTAGGCCCCATGATTTCTCTGACAGCATCTCCTGCTACTCTCCACCCTGCTGTCACTCAAACACTGGTCCCCAAACACACCAGGCACATGCTTGCCTCCTGGTCTTTACACTTGCTCTTCCCTCTGCCTCAAGTATTCCTCCTGCAGATGGTAGCCGGGCTCACTCTCTTATCTTTTCAAGTCTGAAAAATGTCACCTCAGTGAGGGCTCCCCATCCTATCTGAGACTGTCCTCCCTCCTATCTTCCTAATACTGTCAAACCTTTTCCTTACTTTGTTTCTCCTCAGCACTTAGCAACCTTAATATCAAATTTTTATTGAGGTAATTTATAAACCACACAGTTCACCCATCCAACAGGTCTTACTATATTCATAGAGTTGTGCAACCCTTATCAGAATCTAATTTTAGAACACTTTCACTAACCCCCAAAAGAAACCCCTTAGCAAGTAGTAATCGTTCCCCATTTGCCCCCTGTTCTAGCACTAGGCAAACACTAGTCTACCTTCTGTCTCTAGAAATTTATTCTGAACATTTCATATGAATGGAATCATATAATATGTGACCTTGTGTAACTGGTTTCTTTCATTTAGCATAATAGTTTCAAGGTTCGTCCATGTTGCAGCTTAGACGACAGCTTCATTCCTTTTCCGTGGTTGAATAATATTCCACTGTATGGATATACATTTTATTTATCCATTCATCAACTGATGGACATTTGGGATGTTTCTACTTTTTGACAAATGTCCATGTTTTTGTGATGTATGTTTTCATTTTTCTTGGGCATATATTTAGGAATGGAATTGCTGGGTCATGTGGTAACTCTGTTTAACACTTTAAGGAACTATCAACGTCTTTGTCAAGACTGCAAAATCAGTCATTAATCCTATTAGGGTTCCCTTATATGTGATTGGTTGTTTTTTCTTACTACTGCTTTCAAGATTTTCTCTTTGCCTTTCAACACTTTTACTATGATATGTCTCAGTGTGGCTCTCTTTTTATGTATTTACTCGGAGTGCGTTAGCTTATTGGATGTATAGACTAATATTTTGCATCAGATTTGGGACGTTTTCCACCATTACTTCTTCAAATATTTTTCTCTCTTTTTTTTTTTTTTTGGTGGTATGCGGGCCTCTCACTCTTGTGGCCTCTCCCGCTGCGGAGCACAGGCTCCAGACACGCAGGCCCAGCGGGCATGGTTCACGGGCCCAGCCGCTCCGCAGCATGTGGGATCCTCCCGGACCGGGGCACGAACCTGTGTCCCCTGCATCGGCAGGCGGACTCTCAACCACTGTGCCACCAGGGAAGCCCTCTCTCTTTTCCTTTTTTTTCCCCCCCTCCTTTAGCTGGTCCCATTATGCATATGTCAGTATGTTTAATGGTATCTCACATTTCTCAAAGGTTCTGCTTTTTTATTCCCTCATTCTTTTTTTCTTTTTCTTCCTACTCTTCAGACAGAATAATATTTTACTGGTTCATCTTCAAGTCTGCAGACTCTTTGTTTCTCCAGATTAAATCTACTAGTAATTTTTCATTTCAGTTATTATACTCTTTAACTCTAAAATTTCCATTTTTAAATAATTCTTCAAAAGAATAATTTCTCTTTATTGATAGTCTCTATTTGACGAGACACTGTCATCATGCTTTCCTTTAATTCTTTAGATAGTTCCCTATAGTTCTTTGAATGTATTTATAATTGCTTCGAAGTCTCTGGTAAAGCTGACATTTAGGTCCCCTCACAGACAGTTTCTTCTACTTTTTTCTCACGTGTATGGATCACACTTTGTTTCTTTGCATGACTCATGATATGTTTTTTGAGAACTGAACATTTTAGATAATACACTAGCAATTCTGAACACCGACTCCCTCTTCTCTTGGCCAGGCGTTTGCTGCTGTTGGCTTATTTGCTTCGTGACTGGCTACGCTAGTCGCGTGAAGTCTGTTTCCCCTGCAGTGTGCAGACTCTGAGGTTGCTGCTCCTCAGAGGACATGAGCACAGTCTCCCTGAGCACCCGCTGGTCTACAGTTATCAGATTCACACCCAGCTATTAGCCTCCACTAACTGCTAGTTGATTATTCTACTTTCTGTTTTCAACAATACCCTGAAGCATAAATTGCTTCACAGTCTGATCTGACTGAAGTACGGCTCCTTTGCAGAGGCACGGTGTTTGCCAGTCTTTGAGGTTGTCCCTCCCAGAGGGAAACCATAGCCCTAGACTGAGATCTAGGTGGAGATGGAGCCCCACCTTCTTGGCTGCATATTTCCAGAGTAGAATTTCCATCACACCGATCTGTGTCAGGGGGAACAGGGGAGATGAGTGGGCCATGGCTCAAATGCCATACACTCTCTGTTCTTACCAAGATTGAATAGATTTTCTTGAAGAGCAGTTTCTCCATTTGTTGCATACACTTGGGACAATTTTTCAAAACCATAAATGCTTTTTTTTAATAAGTAACTTACAGCAGTCAGACAACTGTTTCCCTGGTTAACTGAAAGGGTTTGCCATGCTTCTCACACTGCCATTTTGAAGTTAATGTCCAGCACTTAACACTCTTAAATCACTATATGATTTACTGGTTTATGTTGCTTTATGCTCCGATTCCCTACAGAGCCCTAGAACGTAAGCCCCATGCTGTGGTGAGGGGGGCAGAGTTTTGTCAGTTTCAGTCAGCACCCTAACCTCAAAGCCTGGAACAATGCCTGGCACATAGTAGGTCTTCAATAAATATGGGTTGAACGAATGGAATACCCACGAACAGCAGCCTATCTTATGTATGCCACGGCTGACCATACATTGCCATGGCTGATGAGTCATTCATGAGACCATTATGGATAACTGCAGTCCTATATTTCCACATAACATTGTTTTGCAATTCCCTCAGAAGCTGATCACAGCCCTGGGAGACTGTCACACCTGTGACTGTTGTCAGGCAGACGACTGATGGAGAAGAAAGAGTGAGAAGTATAGCTATGGCATACATACCCCTCAACCCTCTGTGCTGGATTCCACCTCTGCTCTTTTTCATCTTAAATATTCTTTAACATCTATAAATAGCTTGCTATAAAGGGCATCTAATTTATCCTGGTTTGAAAAAAAGTCCTGCTGTAATGGAACTAGTCCTGGAAACGGAATCAGGAAGCCTGTGTCTGATTCTGGGCTCTGGCTCTTGTGGTCTGTGTGCCACTGGGCAAGTTACTTAACCTCTCTGTTCCTCAGAAGCCTCCTCTGAAAAACGTGAATCATGGCGAGAACTGATTGTAATATCTTTTCTTCTCGTGTGAGTTCAAACAATCTTTGCGAGGCGTTTTGCACAGTGTCAGACACACCCGGAGCACTCAATAAGTGTTAGGTACTATGATGATTACCTGTAAAACAGAAATCAGAGACCTGCTCAGCCATCACGCTGGGGTGGTCTGTGAATTCAATGAGAGAGTGGCTAGGGAGGCAGATTGTTCACGTGGATGTATCATGCAAAATTACCTTCTTAGAGCTACAGAGCTAAGTCTTTCTGACCTGCTGGGCTGAGAAAAAGCCTCACCAGCGTTTGCTTCTGTTCTAATCCATCATGCTACTCCTCCAGGCCTCTGCTCCCATTACTCAAGTCCCAGGCTCAACGAGGCCCTGGAGGAGAACTGGAAATCCTGTCTGAAGACCCTCACCTTCCCTCAGGGAGGAAGTTCCTGGCACAAGGCTATCATTCTGAACTCCGTCTTCCAGCCACCATCTTGCTCGACAGAGGACCAGGCGAAGGCAGAGTCCAAACTACAGAAAACATATCGAACTTGAACTTCCAGATGGAACGAGCGGTTATCCACCATAACCTGCTTCCCTTCAGAGAAGCAGGTAGTGTCTGACCTAACATGAGTCTGAACCACGGGGAGAGCCAGTGTCTGGAGGAGAGAGGAACATTCCCAACGGCCAGGGACCTCTGGGTATCAGGCAGGACGTGTCCAAGGTCAGATCCTGACTCTGCGCCTTATTATTAGCGGTGTGAAATGGGAAAAGTCACTTTTTCTCATGAGCCTCATCCCGTAGTCTCTGCCTCATGGACTTTCTGGACTATATGAAATAATACAGGCAAACTTTCCAAAGCACAGAGCAGGTTCTTAAAAAACGTAATGCAGTCTGAGCGTAAAGGTACCACAGTCAGGATGGTGGGGCACCGTCCCAAGCCCTCCGACTGCAGTGGCGATCGGCACCCACGGATCTGTCCCCCGCCCCCCGCCTGTATTCTTCCCTGACTCTGAGGCCTGCGGAGCCCCTGACAGCCGGGGCGGTTTGCCCGTTGCCTTGTTTATTCTGCCTCCTCCCCACGACACCAGTGCAAGCAGGAACCCTGCTGGTGTGTCTTCGGGGTCACCAGGGGACAGGCCCAGATGGATGTCAGAGCAGGCTGCTGTGGTGAATTATTTAGCACCCCTGCTCCGAGGCAGCAGCCCCTGACTCATCAGGCAGGAGCACATTCCTCTTCCCTTAAATGGCACACGCAGAGCCCTGCTACGGGGTGGGGACGGCACAGTCTTCACTGCTCAACTCCTCACAGCTGGGGCGGCTGTGGCAGGAAGGGATGTAGGAGCCCAGCCAAAAAGAAGATACACAGAAGAGGAGGTGCAGCTAGCTCCAAGGAGGAGAGCCACATTACTGGCAACCAGAAACACCAAGAACAAAAGAAGGTCAGGGTCAGCCAGTGACCAGAGTCAGCTGCCCCGAGAAAACAGAGATCAGAATCATCAAGTGGTACCCATGGACACTCCAAAGGCCTCTAGTCCTTTGGGATCTCCAAGGTGACTGCTCTGAGGAGCACCTAGCCGTAGGCACATCAGTGGAGAGAAGATTTAGAAGCCAGGTTCGTAAGTAGCATTTACTGTACACACAACATCTCACTGAACCCTCCTGACCACCCTCCAAGGTTATCTCAATAGTCCTTTATCACAGATAAAGAAACTGAGGTTTGGAGAAGTCAAAATCGCTGTAACTATAAGCATTCATCTAACTACTGAACCTATTTCCTTTTTCTCCTATTTATTGCTGTTCTTGAAACTTCCATTTAGCCAGCTGAATCTGCACTTCCCATTCCATCCATCCTAGGTTCCGGTTCATCTGGATATAAGGGACGCTTGAGTGGGGCCAGTTATGGGGGGATGCGATCATACCACTAAGAGATTGACTGGGTCAAGGAGAGCAGTTGGAAAAACAAGGTACCCCAGGGCTAATGGGCAAGTTCCCGTGCTCGTCATGAATGCCATGAATGCCATGAATGCAGGTGAGGCAGTTACAGCCCCTCTTCATGGAGCTGTGGGACGCGGGAAATACAGGCACACCTTGGCGATATTGTAGGTTCAGGTCCAGACCACCTCAATAAAGTGAATGTCACAATAAAGTGAATGTCACAACAAAGTGAATGTCACAACAAAGTGAGCCACATGCATTTTTTGGTTTCCCAATGCATGTAAAAGTTTTTACACTATACTGTAGTCTATTTTTTTTTAAATATTTATCTTTTATTTTTGGCTGTGCTGGGTCTTCGCTGCAGCACGCGGGATCTTTCATTGTGGCGCGCGGGCTCAGTTGCCCCACGGCATGTGGGATCTTAGTTCCCCGACCAGGGATCAAACCCATGTCCCCTGCATTGGAAAGTGGATTCTTTACCACCGGACCACCAGGGAAGTCCCATGTAGTCTATTAAGTGTGTATTATCTCTAAAAAAAAAATGTACATATTAAAAAATACCTATTGCTAAAAAATGTTCATTATCTGAGCGTTCAGTGAGTCATAATCTTTTTGCAATAGTTTAACACCAAAGATCGCTGATCGCAGATCACCGTAACAGACGTAACAGTAATGAAAACATTTGAAATACCGTGAGACTTACCAAAATGTGACACACAGAGACCTGAAGTGAGCAAATGCTCTTGGAAAAATAACACCGACAGACTTGCTGGAGGCAAGGCAGCCACAAAACTTCACTTTGTAAAAAAACACAGTATTTGCAAAGTCCAACAAAGTGAAGCGCAATCAAACGAGGTCTGCCAGTAATGAACGCTCTCCATACAGTGAGAGCCTCTTTTCAAGCTAAGGGAGTAGGGCCTGGATGCTCTTCTAATTGAGGAAACACAGCAACTCTGTAGCAATCTCTGAGGACCCAGAGAATTCTTCACGCCCCTGTGTGGGCCGTGCAATGCCTCAGTGTGTCTGTCCCACGGGTGCTGTGGACTTCATTCCTCTCCCTTGGCCAACTCAGCCACCTGCCTGATAGAGTGGGTATACTGAGGCCTCCCACACAGCATGGGGCATCTGAGTTCTTGGTTCTCAAAGTGTGACGCCGGACTAGCAGTACCAGCTTCCCCAGGGAACCTGTGGACCAGGCAGAGTCTCAGGCTCCGCCCAGACCTACTAAATCTAGAGGTGGAACTTGGTCATCCCAATTTTTACAAGCCCTCCAGGGGATTCTGCAAGTAGGCTTAAGTATAAGACTCAGAGGTCTAAGTAACCACCAGGAACTGCTGTTGGGAGCCAAAAAGAAGAAGGGATGAACAAGGGCATGAGACAGGAGGGGCCTCTGAGGGCCCAAGATGGCAAGCTGAAGGCCTGGAGACAAAATGGGGCCCACATAAGGGTTCTACTGAGGCTACACCAGAGGTCAGGACACTGAAAAGGGCCAAGTAATATATATGTTAGGCTTGTGGTCTGTGACTCTGGCACAGCTACTCAACGCTGCTGCTGTAGCCTGAAAGCCAACAACCTGCAAGCAGATGGGCGTGGCTATGTCCCAATAAAACTTTATCAAAACAGGTGCTGGGCTGAATCTGGCCTGCCGGTTGTGGTCAGCCAACCCTACATCGGGAACAACAGCTCCTCTTAAAAAGTAAAAATAAGCACACAAAAGCACTCAGAAGATCTGGCCATTCTGAGTTCAAGTCCCCAAAAGGCAGCAATCAGCTAGAGCTGAATGGGCAGCCCTCTTCCCTGGGGACACCGTCTCTAGTTTTCCACAGTCCCCACAGATTCTCTCCTAAATACCAGGGCAGAGCCAGTCCACATATGTTATCCTGCTCGTTTTCTCCTTTATCTACTTATATTGACATAAATGTGCATTTGTACATACATGTGTGTATGTACATACGTATGTATGTGTGTCTGTGTATTTTAACACCCACCGGCTTTCAGTGCTTTATTTTTACAGAGATGCCCGGACATCTCAGTCTTCTCCAAGGGCTTTAATACCACAGTAGTATGAAGCCTGGTTTAGAATATGGGGATGGGGGCTCCAGCCCTAGGACTGACCTTGCAGCTATAACTTGAGCCAGACTGTGGCCCACTCAGAGGATCCTGCTGTGTTCAAGTGCACAAATCATCCTTCCCTTCCTTCCCTCTCAGGTTTGCTGTGTCAACAAGCCAGCAGTACCACCCGGGAAAGTAGCAAAAAACAGCCTAATAGTCAGCAGCCCGAATCACACCTTCAGGATTGGCCAAGCAGGGGAAAAGATTCTGTTTTTATTTTTGTTTTGTGTTCCTCCTACATCAGGTATCTAAACACCTCCCTAAATCAAAATGGATAATACTCCACAGCATTGGTCCTCTCATTACTCGCCGCACATCCTATGAATGACAGACCATGGAAAGAAAACCCTCCACATACATTATTTTGCTCAGATCAGCTAAAGATTCTTTGGGAAGCTCAGAATAACAGGTGTGACTTCTATTCCTCTGTTCTCTTTCCTAGAGGCAGTATAAGGGATCAGAGGTCTTATTTGGAGGCTTCTACCCTCATTCAGTTTTCCTTCCTCGTCTTCCCATCCTCACACTAACCCCAATAAATAAACAACGTGCACAGGACGATAATGATCTTTTCTTAAAGAAGGAAAAGGGCATATTTAATGTCACCCTCTCAGCAGTCTACCTGGAACCTTGCATTTTAATTTTAACTCAAGTTACACGAACACAGTACTGCGTTCTTCTAACTATGCATTTTTCTCAGGGGCCTTTCCAGCAAGGAAATTCCTCCACTTAACCGCCCCTCCCTCTTTCTTCAACTTGTACCCCTTTCCCCACCCTGTCTACTCCAGAAAAGGTCTCTTGAAAGAAAATACATAAATCTTCACCTTATCTGAGTGGAATGTTTGCACAAAGAATCACAGAGATTTCTTTGATTGGTTACACAAGCTAATTTTCCATTTACATTACAGAGCAACAATTTATTCTACAATAAAACTAGCCAACCCTAAGAGTCCACTTCAGTCGACACCTTGGCAGGGGGCCAAGATTCCTGGACTCTTTCCCTCCCACTGTTCCGCCTCCCTCCATCCCACATGGCCAGGCCACCGTTACTTTACAGCTGCTTCTCTCTCTGGGTGCGTTTTGCCTGCTCCATCTCCTGTGTGTTTAAGACAGTGAGCCCCAGTCTGTGAATGACAGTCGGTGGGTCCTGCCAGCATTAACGGTGGAGCCAGGAGCATACCTGGCCATCTGTAAAAGCACGGGTTGACTGAGGTGTTTATAAAAGGAAAGAGACAATGACGAGAGATGGCTGGGATGATTAACCAAGCACTCACTGTTCCAGTCATCCCAAGATCGGGAAGGGATATTTCCATGTGAGGGATGAGAAACATGAGATTTAAGAGTGTAAACGATGGCCCTAAAGAAAAACAGAAAGCGACAGAACAGGGTTTGGAACTTAGGTCTGTCTTGTACCAAAGCCAGTGCCTCTTAAATGCAGACATGTATTGAGATGCACTTGTGTACGCAACTCTAAAAATAGGGATGCCAACCGTTGAGCATAGGCACTTTTTATTTACCTTCTGTGAAAGGTGGTAAAGAGGACGTTCCTAGGCTGGGTCTAGTGTGCGCCAGATAATTGTCTGTTGTGAGGTCTGTGCTCCCTGCTGTACAGTGTTTGTCAGCATCCCTGATTTCTATCCACCTGATGCCAGTAGCACTCCTCTTCCCAGTGGTGATAACTGAAAATGTCTCCAGACATTGCCAAATGTCCTCTGGGGGCCCCTTAGGGAACCACTGGTCTAGTAGTTTAGAAATCCTACCCTGCAACAAGTTACTACTGCCTCTTTGGAGGCCATAGAAGGTAGAGCTTAAGAGCACAAATTCTGGGCTTCTCTGGTGGCGCAGTGGTTGAGAGTCCACCTGCCGATGCAGGGGACACGGGTTCGTGCCCCGGTCCAGGAAGATCTCCCATGCCGCGGAGCAGCTGGGCCCGTGAGCCATGGCCGCTGAGCCTGCACGTCCGGAGCCTGTGCTCCACAACGGGAGAGGCCACAGCAGTGGGAGGCCCGCGTACCGCAAAAAAAAAAAAAAAAGAGCACAAATTCTGGTATCAAACATGCCTGAGTCAGAATCTCAGCTCTGCCACTTACTAGTTCTGTGAACTAAGAAGTATTCCACCTCTTTGAACCCTTCCGAGTAAAATGGGGGCAGATACTAGTATTCTGAGGATTAACTGACAAAATGCAGGTGAAGCCCTTAGCTCAGTGCCTGACACAGTAATAGTGCAATAATGTCAGCTGTTAGTATTGCGATTAAGAAAAACACATGTGGCACACCAGTGAGAATGGCCATCACCAAAAAATCTACAAACAATAAATGGTGGAGAGGGTGTGGAGAAAAGCGAACCCTCCTACACTGTTGGTGGGAATGTAAATAGGTACAGCCACTATGGAGAACAGTATGGTGGTTCCTTAAAAAAGTAAAAACAAAACTACCAAAAGATCCAGCAACCTCACTCCTGGGCATATATCCAGAGTAAACCATAATTAGAAAAGATACAGTCACCCCAGTGTTCATTGCAGCACTATTTTACAATAGGGCAAGACGTGGAAGCAACCTAAATATCCACTGACAGAAGAATGCATAAAGAAGATGTGGTACGTATGTACAATGGAATATTACTCAGCCATAAAAAAGGATGAAATAATGCCATTTACAGCAGTATGGATGGACCTAGAGATTACCGTACTAAGTGAAGTCAGACAGAGAAAGACAAATACCATATGATATCACTCACATGTGGAATCTAATTTTAAAAAAATGATACAAGTGAATTTATTTACAAAGTAGAAACAGACTCACAGATCTCGAAATCAAACTCATGGTTACCAAAGGGGAAACGTGAGGGGAAGCGATAAATCAGGAGCTTGGGATGAACATACACAGACTACTACATATAAAAGAGACAACCAACAAGGACCTACTGTATAGCACGGGGAACTCTACTCAATATTCTGTGATAACCTATATGAGAAAAGAATCTGAAAAAGAATGAATATATGTATACGTATAACTCAGTCACTTTGCTGTACCCGTGAAACTAATACAACATTGTAAATCAACTATAATCCAGGAAAGTTAAAAAAGAAAAGAAAAATGGATGTCAGAAGGTGTCAAACTGAGTCAGCTCAGCTCATAGGTGAGTAAACCGAGGCTCAAAACTAGGAGGTATTAAATGTGATCAGGACCTAGTCCACCTCTTCAAAAATTACACACTTTTGGCCACGGCACCGGTTTGGTTATACCCCACAAGCCTGCAAGCCTTGTGCTGGCTCAGCCTCATGACCGAAGAAAGAGCCTGCAGTAAGCGACAGAGACATTAATGGTTTAATGGATGGAGGGATCTTACACGTCAGGCCCTAGAGCAACACCCCAGTGTGTGTGGCACACAGCAGGCAGGACGTGGCAGGAGGTTACCAGTTACGGGGGGGAACTGACAAGTATGTATTAGGATCTGTGATTAAGAGGGAAGGTCACTCAGGTGAGTAGGGTATGGTAGAGCAGGGGATGTACAGAGAGCAAGAGAGCAGCCATCTTGGATGGCCTGATCATACAGCACACAGTGCCTTTAATCATTCCTGCCCCATAAAACTGTACCTTTGAGCCCCCTAGTATATTCTTTCTGAATTACCCATGTTCTTTCGTCTTACAATTGTTAGTATTCCCATTTGCGGCAGCCAAATAATGGAAGGGCACACGTTCAGTCTTTCAGGAAAGTACCTACCATCCATTCGATGGAGCAATCGAAGACAAATGAAAAACAAACAGGAGAAAAAGAAGCGGTAAATGCATGAAATCCCAACACTGGCTCACAGAGACCCTTCCAACATTTTGGAAGTTACAGTATTTTGGCCTTGATATTTTGCTGAATACAACCCCGGTCGTGGAATACCTCATGCTGTTTGATTTTGCTCAGTGAAAATGCTTGTTCCACCACTTGGTAATCACAGCTAGAAACTGTGGGATCTCAGTTCAAGTGGAAAAACACCATCTCGATATGTTCCAATTTGTATACTTATTTGTGCCTTGTCATTTTAAGGGAAGTTATGAGATGAGCTAGCTGGCAGAGGGAGTCAGGTAGTATAGGTCAGGCAATAATTAGTCTCTCACTTGAAAAAGTTGGGGGAAATTATCTAGTTATATTTAGAAGGGAGCTTTCTCTGGCCGGGTTGACATTTAATTACCCTGGATTTAGTGGACCTGTGCTGGACATTTTGATGTTGGCCACTAGGTGATGACGATGAAAGAAAAGACAGTGACAAGCCCAGAAGAAAAAGAGTGAATGGGTGGTGTTTGTGTGTGTGTGTGTGAGTGAGAGAGAGAGAGTGAGTGAGTGAGAGAGAGAGAGAAAGAGAGAGAGAGAGAGAGAGAGAGAGAGAGAGAGAGAGAGAGAGAGAGAGAGAATGGGTATACTCACACATGCCTTCAACAAACCACAATTTCGCATAATCTAAGCCTCATTTGGTCACCAGGATTATAGGAAGAATAAGGAACAGTCCTTGACTCAGAGACCACAGCTTGATAGACATAGAAAATAGAAAGATATAATTGCATACATAATACACATATATGAGTACACTGAGGTTGTCCGTAGACCAGTGGTTCTCAACCAGTATGTTAGAGCATACAACAGTATACACTGAATCCTTCCAAACTGGGCTGTCAGATTTTGATCAATGAGTATAAATTATTTTTGTGATCAATAATGTATGCTACAACATTGAAATTTAACCTAAAGAATGTGGAATTAAGCGATTTAGCCATTTAGTATCAATGGGTAAATTATTACTAACACAGGGTAAGAAGCATAGGACAATTTCAAGCCAAGTTTTCTGAAAGGAAAATTGTGTGTTCACTGGACAGATGACATTGGAAAATTTTCTTTCAATTTTCCAAAGCTCGCTTTAAAAAAAAAAAAAAGGTTCAATTCTAATCCCTTAAAATGTCCTGCCAAAAATTCTACTATTTTCAAGTGTTTCATAACAAACAGGATTAAATGGGTAGATGAGGAAGAATAGCAAAGCTGCCTCTGGGGGTATACGGGGTTTCTCAATCTGGGAAAACTGGGAAATAATGGATCAGAAATCTCTGTAGTCAAGGCTATATAAATGCTAGGGGCTCTCAGCTCTTCCCACCATCTTTCCAGTTTAAAAAAAAATTTCTTTTTATTGAAGTATGGTTGATTTACAACTATACTTCAATAAAAATTTCTGCTGCACAGCAAAGTGATTCAATTACACATATAATTTTTTTCCCATTATTTTCCATTAGGGTTTATTACAGGATACTGAATATAGTTCCCTATGCTATACAGTAGGATCTTGTTGTTTATCCATTCTATACATAATTGTCTGCATCCAAAGTACTCAGTGCATTCAAAATAATTAGAAACTCAGGTTTTACATGTTGACTGCTGCTTCTGTCTGCAATGAGGGTTCACATTCGTAACAAGAGAAGATCTTAAAAGAAAACTGAGAACCGTGAAGGGGTGCTATGTGTCCAGGGAGACTTCAGGCGGATGCACTGAGCACTTCCATGGTTTTTGAGAAGGTGATATAACTGTTCCTTCAACTAGGCCAATCATTTAAATGCAGGGAGGCATGGAGGAGATTCCTCTTTGGGTTCCAATGGGTGATTCCTAAAAAGGTTCATCAAATTCACTGTAACTGACAGTTAAGCATTCTCCAGCCAAAGATTCTATGGTTTGAAATCCAAATGTGGCCTCAGAGCTCTCAGGCACAGAAGAAAGCAGGGGTGAAAGGACCAGGTATCTGAATAACCATGTGTTCTCGTTTTGCCAATAAATGTGGTATTTCTGCAAAGATGAGTTTCTCTTTTAAGTGATAGTTTACTGGGACTTTTCATATTGGTCTGAGTTCTCCTGAATATCATTACAGAACAAAAATCCCTCCTACATTGTTGGTGGGAATGTAAATTGGTGCAGCCGCTAAGGAGAACAGTATGAAGGTTTCTTAAAAATCTAAAAAAAGAATCACCATGTGATCCAGCAATCCCACTCCTGGTCATATATCTGGAAAAGACCAATACTCTAATTAGAAAAGATACACGTACCCCAATGTTTATAGCGGCACTACTGTTAATAGCCAAGATATGGAAGCAACCTAAATGTCCATCGTCAGATGAATGGATAATGAAGATGTAGTAGACACACACACACACACACACACACACACACACACGCACATACGCACGCGCGAATATTACTCAGCCATAAAAAAGGATGAAATAATGCCATTTGCAGCAACATGGATGGACCTAAAGATTATCATACTAAGTGAAGTCAGTCAAAGACAAATATTATGTCACTTACAAGCGGAATCTAAAAAAAGATGATACAAATGAACTCATTTACAAAACAGAAATAGACTCATAGGCACAGAAAACAAACTTATGGTTACCAAGGGGGAAAGGGAAATTAATTCCTAATTAAATTAGGAATTTGGGATTAACAGATACATACTACTGTGTATAAAATAGATAAACAACAAGGACCTACTGCAGAGCACTGGGAACTACATTCAATATCTTTTAGTAACCCACAATGGAAAAGCATCTGGAAAAGAATATGTATATATAGCTGAATCCCTCTGCTGTACACCTGAAACACTGTAAATCAACTATATTTCAATAAAAAAAACAAAAAACCAAAATCCCTCCTGTGTACACGCCTTTTCCCTGGAAAACCTCACTGCTATAATGGTCATTCTATAACTTTACCTGAGGGATCTTAGCGATGCTATTAAAAAGAGAGCTCTGGTGTTGGACGAGACTTTAGTTATCTCAGGTAACCCTGACCCAACCTACAGCCCCTACACCTCCACCATTTAACATTAGAATAAAATTCTCTTTTCTCCCCTATTGATCTTCTGGTTTCTCTACTTGATAAGGCCTGTGGTCTAGGTTCAACTTATATCATTGGTTCTAAAATTTGAATGTGCAACAGAATCACCTGGCCGCCTTGTTAGAGACTGCTAGGCCCCCAACCCCAGAGTTTTTGCTTGTCAGTGGGTCTCGGGTAGGCAGAGCCTGAGAATTTGCATTGCTAGGGAGTTCCCAGGTGCCAGTAAAGCTGATGCTACTGATCTGGGGATCCCACTTTGAGGACCACTCAATTATATCCTTAAACATGATAGGAATGCAAAGGCATTCCTAGAGACTTCAGCCCAGTTCGCAGCCAGAGGTCTCAATCCCCCATGCTACGCCCCTGCCTTCATTTCAATAAAGTTCCAGATAGAAAGTGCCCTTCATAGACTTCTCAGGTTTCCCTGCCCCTTAAGACAGTGAGGAATTCCAGAGAAGGAGCGGGGAAGATCCGTCCACATGGTTCATTCATAGCTTATCAATACTTATTCACAGGAAGGTCTTCACGGCTCAATCAGGAGTCCATTTTTCAAAGAAATCATATACTCGACATCACATATTTGAACTTCTCATTTTGTAGATGAAAAGCCTGAAAGCAGATCATGAGACTAGTCTAAAGCCAGAGTGCTAGCTCCTAGTAACTGGCAGAGTTGCCCCTAGAATCTACGATTCTTGATTGGTCAGTTTCCAGTACAGAATCCTTCTCTGGCAGGCCAGGCTCCCCAATTGGATGATGTATTTTAATTATCTATATCATATTTTTTTTCTCATTTGAACAGAACGCTCCTAAAATACAGTTTAATAATTGCAGCTATTACTATGCATGCATTTTAATGTGCATAAGATACAAGTGAGGTTTTGTTTTTGAAGTGGCACCATCCTATTTATATTACCTTGCCGTGTGATTTACAGGCTACAGATTACCTTTAAGCATTCTGATTTAAAAAGAGCAACGCTCTAAAATTACTATTATCTTCAAGGAATAAAGACGTTTTATTTTACAATCTTTTTGTCTTGCATCGTATATAATCTGTAACTAACTGAGTCAGGCTTTAATTGTAGGTGGATCCTTCTCATTCCATTGTTTAGCTGTGCAAAATTTTGCAGCAATTAGAAGACACAAAGTTCTTTCCCCTTACTTAACAAGACACCATTTCAGACTTCCCTGGTGGTGCAGGGGTTAAGAATCCGCCTGCCAATGCAGGGGACACAGATTCGAGCCCTGGTCCGGGAAGATCCCACATGCTGTGGAGCAATTAAGCCCGTGAGCCGCAACTACTGAACCTGTGCTCTAGAGCCCGCGAACCACAAGTACTGAGCCTGCATGCCACAACTACCGAAGCCCAAGCACCTAGAGCCCGTGCTCCGCAACAAGAGAAGCCACTGCAATGAGAAGCCTGCGCACCACAACAAAGTGCAGCCCCTGCTCACCTCAACCACAGAAAGCCCGAGCACAGCAATGAAGACCCAACGCAGCCAAAAATAAATTAAAAAAAAAAAGACACCATTTCAAAAGAAGGAGAGCACAGACGGAAGTACTGTAGGTCGTAATTTAAGTTACCTGGGCCATGAGCGTGACATAGGATAAAATGAGCTACTTTCTCCCTAAAGTTCCTTTAGCAATGTATTGAGCTACAAAGACTTCACATGAGATAGGCCTTCTGGTGTGGGATACCACTGGGCTGACAACTCCAACTGTTTCTTCATGAAGACAATTAATTTGATTAGCAGTTACAGCATGGAATTTCATTTTCTAATGGGCCTCAAACACAAGTGGCTGTGTACAATCATTCTGAGATCAAAGCGACTTTGGGTCTGGACTGGTTTTCACCGGCCTGTCACCAACTGAGAAATCAGCTCCTCGTTCCTTAGTTGGGTCAGGAAAACTGACAGCCTTCCCAGGGTCTGCACACCCCAATCCTTAATATTTGAAAACCCAACCATCCTCTGTAAAACTTACGTAACTGGAACTTTACTCACTGAAAAAGTTAGCAACAGAAAGCTGTGCACATAATACTTCTTTTTTTAAAAAGGCAGCCCACCCTCTCACCAGATGAAAATTAAAATTCACCTTAGAAATAATTCATGCAACATCAGTTAATTTTCATGAGTCATTCCCACTAACATCTTGCTAATGATCTGTCCTGGCAGAACACTGTTTCACCTAACTCCTCTTCCATCTTCCTTATTCATTTCAATGAAAGCATTTAATAATAGCCAAATGGCAAATAATAAGGCAAAAAAGAAAAAAACAAAAAACCTGCCAGTCAACTCCAAAGGGAAATTGCCTCTCTTCTCCAATAAGTTTCTAATCAGAAAGGACCAGGAAGATGTAATTAACCTGCAACCAGCATGGGGGTGTGGGGACACCAGCACCGTTCAGGCTCATAATTAAAGTCTGCTTCACATAAACAGCAGAAGGTCAGCCTCTCTGGCTGTCAGGCCAGTGGTGACTTGAACCAGAGATCAATCACCACTCACATCAAAGAAGCGAGAGGTAAAGCCAATGAGACAAATCCAGCTGGAAAATCTTGTCCCTTCACCGGGATAATGCATCCATCACTCCTTTAAAACAAAAACAAACAACAAAAACATTACCCCCTCCCACTATTCCATACTGCAAAATGTGGCAAATCTTTTATCCTGCTAGGCTCTCTTATGAAACAGAATCAAACAATAATAGCAGACTCTACAGACACCATGATAACACACGCAAGTTATACAGTAAATGCCTTGAGGACTACACAGCCCTTTTCCTTGAACCCCGCAGCTCATCCACTCTGTTCCTCTCCCAGAACAGAGCTGTGTAGATCTGAATTCTGTTGTACGGATCTGAATCCCACCCCCCTCTATTCGGGGATATTTTTCTACTTGCAGTCTTCTACTAAATATATTACTATCACCCAAATTATAACGGATGCTCCTTGAGGGCAGAGACTGTTTTGTGCAACGCTGATGGTAGCAAGCCCCCCTGCACACCACAGGTTCTTTACTAGAATGAACAACTCGTGACACAGAGCTCTGACTTCAACCTTCCCAGCCCCTGGGTGAGATGGGTTTTTCCCTACCTGTTTTCCTGAAGAGAAGACAAAAGCTTAATGTCTTACTCAAGGCCCGAAGACTTTTTTTTTTTTTTTTTTTTTTTTTTGCAGTACGCGGGCCTCTCACGGTTGTGGCCTCTCCCGTTGCAGAGCACAGGCTCCGGACACGCAGACTCAGCAGCCATGGCTCACGGGCCCAGCCGCTCCGCGGCATGTGTGATCTTCCCGGACCGGGGCACGAACCCGTGTCCCCCGCATCGGCAGGCGGACTCTCAACCACTCCGCCACCAGGGAAGCCCCCGAAGACTTTTAAAAAGCAAAGGTAGAAAGGAACCCAGGCTTTCAAATGCCAGGGTTCGATTCTGCTTCCCTTCCCTTTGCCACCAAAGCAAACACTGGTTTTACCTCCCAACCATGGTGTCACCAATCAGCAAGTACTATGGAAGGCCACAAGAGCCAGACCACTACCGTGTCTGCATTACACTTCGCCTTATGGAACTATATTCTCATGGGGACATTTTGATTTCTCCACTACTGATATTTTGGGCCGGATAACTCTTTGTCGTGGGGTGGTCCTGTGTCCTGCAGGGTATGTGGCAGTATCCCTGGCATCCACCCACTAGGTGCCAGGGGCACCCCTCCTCCAAACGGTGAAAATCAAAAATGTATAAGGCTTTGACTAACGTCCCCTGAGTGAGGAAGAGAGGGTCACACTGCTCGAGAATCACTGGGCTACGGAGAGGCCAAGTTTTCCTTGTCTGGAGGGGGCACGTGACCCAGACTGACCAACCAGAGCAGCCCACACTGCTCTCCTCTCCTGATTACTCCATGAGCGTGAATGTCATCAAGCCAAGGGCTCCTCAGTATTTTGGTTGTTTTGGCGGGGAAGATGCTGATAAAGACACTGCAAAAGTGAGAAAGCCTCGCTCCTGAGATAACTGCTTTCTGGGTTCTGGAGCTGACAGTGGTCATCTTTGGCAGCAGGCAGAAAGAATGAAGCCAATACACAGGAGAGCAGATATGAAGAAGAGAGAGCCACCACGATGCAGCGTGAGAACATCCATCCAGTGGTGCCTGAAACAAGCACCACCCCTCAGAATTCCCAGTTCCATGGGCCAATAAACTCCCTCTTGGCTTGTACTTGAGACTCTGAACTTTGCAACCCAGAGAGGCCTGATTTATCGTAGAGTGTGAGGCCCCAGTATGGGCTTCCCTTGCAGCACAGAGTGAAAGCCCACGTCCCTTCCCAGGTCAGCAAGGTCTGACATGCTCTGGCATCTCCCCTTCCCTGGCTCATCCACCGTTGCTCCAGCCCCATGCCCACAACCCCGTCCTCCTTGGAGTTCCCTGACACACCAGGCACACTCTGTGTGCGCTGGTCCCTCTGCCTGGAATGCTCCCCCAGCATCAGCATTCCTTACTTCCTCCAAGTCTATATGCAGCGCTCCTTCTCTAGCGGGAGAAAAGCAGTCGTAAGATCCCCCTAACATTCTGTCAAGAGGCACAGAGTCTGTTTTGCACGCAGGGCAGAACAGGAGGAGCCATCAGAGATGGGGACTTGCTCGCATCTGGGTGTCTGTTACCCGTTGCCGCTAATCCTGAGTGGCAAGTCTGACGTTTTCCATTTCCGGGTCTGCATCTGGGCCCCTTCACCCAGGTTAGGCTTTCCTTTGCTGCACAGGAACCCGGTTGCATTTGGTGATTTTTTTTTTTTAATTAATTTTTACTGGAGTATAGTTGCTTTACAATGTTGTGTTCATTTGGTGATTCTAACGAATAACATCTCACATCTGGAAGTCTAGTTTTTCCAACACTCCACAAGTGCTTTCTAAGCTCCTAATTCATGCCAGGCTCTGTTCTAGGCTTTGGGGACACATTGCCAAGCACGACAGACGCACCCCTCTGCCTTGCTGTACTGTCTAAGGATGGGGGTCTCTTGCCACTTTGCACACAGACATGATTTATTGCCTGTCTGGTCAGACCTTCCTATGGGTGAACTCACATTTTAATAGAACACACTGAAGACATTATAGCAAAGAGTTCAAGAATGCATGAGTCAATCCAAGATGGTCTCAATAATAATAACAACAACAGGCATAGCCTGTACTCAAGCCAACATTCTTCCCTCACTCCCAGTATGTGCCTTCCTTTCTTTGGAATCTGGCAGACCTCAGTCAGGCCTGGCTCCACCACTGACCCTGTGACCTTGAACAAATTATTAATCACTCTGAGCTTCCACTTCCTCCTCTGTAAAAGGACGGTATCAACAGTTTCCTACCTTATAAGGTTGCTGGGAGGATTAAGTGAAGTGCTTCATGCAGGAAACTTAACAAAATGAAAAGTCTGAGGCAATCAGCCCGGGGAGACACTCTGAAGCAAAAAAGCCTCCAAAAGTTGCCTCTTCCACCAGCTTTCTCTCCCAGGAAGGTTCATGCCTGGTCACCATCAACTGTGCCTCACCCACTTCAACCACAGGCTGGAGGGGTCAGTGGGAAGTACGCCCCCTCCCCACCCACTGGTTGCTTGGCTGGAGAAAACTGAGCATGAGATTGGACCCCCTTCAGCTGATACAGTAACAGATGGGGGGGGTGCCACCCTGCATCTTCCCAGTGTCGATCCTTTACCTCTAAGAAGCTGTTTCCTCCATGAGAGAATTGGTCTACTTGCTGGTCATGTGCACTTTTGCAATAGTTTTCAGGTGGCACGAGCTTTCCTCTCTGCTTCGCCTACCCCTTCCTTACCAAGCCAGAAGGCAGCCTGCATAATGCGGGGGAGAACTGGCATAGGAGTCAGGGCATTTACATTAGAGAGTTGGCTGTTTATCTCGGTGAGTCTCTGCCCTCCTCTGGGACTTGGTTTCCTCAGGGGTAAAAACCTCAGTGGATTAGATCAGGGGTCAACAACTTTTTAAGTAAAGGGTCAAACAGAAAATATTTTAGGCTTTGAGGGCCACATAGTCCATAGAGTCTCTGTCACAACTATTCAACTCTGTCCCTGCAGTGTAGCAAGAGCCACAGGCAATACATACATGAATGGGCACGGATGTGTTCCAATAAAACTTTATTTACAAAAACAGCTGCAGGCTGGATTTGGCCAGAGGGCCACAGTTTGCAAACCCCTGGATTAGATGATCTCTTTTTGGTACTTTCTATGTCTGAATTTCCACAATTTAATTGTTCAAGATCCATCTCCCATCTGGCCTTATAGAAAGTTCTAGGTTGAAGTTAAAAGTTCAAGAAATAAGAATAACAGCTACCAATTAATAAATGATTGCTATGTACCAAGTATTCTGCAAATGGCTTTATGCGCATCATGTCATTTTCTTCTCCCAGCCATTTGTTGAGGTAGATACTATAATTAATCCACTTTATAGATAAAGAAATTGAGATTTCAGCAGTCTAAGTAACCCACTGAACATCATAAAAATGAGAAGTGGCAGAGCTGGGATCTGAACTGTTGTTTGACTCCAAAGTCCTTGCTTCACACTACTGACTTATGGGATTATCGCAAAGTTATTCAGAGACCCACCCCCACTGGTCGCTTCACCCCCTACCCTGGTTATTCTTCCATGAACCTTCCAGAAGTTCACAGGAGAAATCCTGTCCTTGCATGCCACATAAAAGACTGGCCTAAAAATAACACAAGAGTTCACAACACTAGACGACAAATTGCTTTTTAATGCATAATAATTGACTCCTTGATCAGCTCAATACCTCGCGGCAGCAGCGGCTGGAGCACCTACAACATGCCTTATTTGGAAGGCGATCACAGGGCAAATGCTGAACCTGCTGATGCAGTCTGCAGTCTCTCACCCAGCAGGACACAGCCCTGTTTAAAGAATTCTTTCAACTAAGGAGGAGGAGAGAAGAGAAGCAGCAAGGACCTACATCTACCATGGTTTATCACAGTTAAACTAACTATACTCAGTATTTTGTAATAACCTAACTGATAAGGGAAAATAATCTGACAAAGAATATATATAGATATATATACGTGTGTATAACTGAATCACTGTGCTGTGCACCTGAAACTAATGACATTGTAAATCAACTATACTCCAATAAAATAAAAAGGAAATAAATAAAAACTCGTCATAAACAAAACTCTCAACAAACAGTGGCCTTGGAAAAAAATCAAAGGGCAACTTAGAACGTGCATCAGTGAGGCTGGCTGGTCGCATGGGAGGCGTTTCAAGGTGGGGCACCTGCTGAACAGCTCCTGGGCTTCTCACTCTCTGTGCCTTCAACAGAGTCTCCTTGAGCAACTGACAATTATTAATACCATCTCTTTAGGGCCAAGATGGATGGAGGTTGGCGATCACGGGGGTGTAGGCTTCGGTGCAGCCACCGTTCCCTTCCCTGGCTTGACGTTAGACAACTGCACTCTCCAGAGAGTTCTAGCGTCCACAGCAGCCACGGTGAAAATGTTAATGCAACAATTCAATAAATATTTAATGGTCTCTCCCGAGCTTGCTGATGCGATTAAGCAGGAGCCTCATTACTAAGACCTATTTCCACCTCCTCTTTAATTGATGAGCTGTATTCCTTTACGCTAACACACAGCGGGTTTAGACACACTGGAGTCATGAATACAGTAGGGAGAGGAAGAAACCATTCCACACCAGACCATCAAAACTCAGCGCAGGTCATCTTCTGGCGAGAGGCTTTGCCCTAGTCCCCTAGTGTGAGAGACAAGCCTGAAACACAGTGAGACAAGCCGCCACCTCAGGAATGTGGACCAGCTATTCCTAGGGTGATGGTAAAATGCAGAGGAGGGTGCACAGGAAGGGCCCTGAATCCATTTCTCACCTCTTAACCAACCACAGCTAGTTATTATTACTACGGTAGCTTATATAATATCTTTAGCCAGCAACAATTTTTCTCGGTGGACTTCATCCTTCCCACCCATATGGCCCTAGTCATTCTTGGAACCCAGATCAAATGTCACCACCTGTGGGAAACTTTCCCTACCCCTCCCCAGTCAAAATGAATCATTCCTTCCCTCGTAATCCCATGTGCTTTGTTGAAAATGCTCTTACAGCTTTTATCTCAGCGGGTGACTTCAGTATTACAGTCAGGAACAGCACCGTTGAAAGTGAAATCTCAAGTCCAAATGCCTAGGTCACCAGCTGCGTGGTCCTGGGCAAATTACTTAAGCTCTCAACACTGTATTTACTTATCTTTAAATTGGAGATGATGATGGTACCCCAAAGGACTACTGTGACATTAGGTGAGAGAAATGATTGGGTACTCGGCAAGCACTCGACTGCTCTCTAATAGCTAGATATCCGTAACCATATCCATATCTATGCATCACACATATGTGCATATACACATATCTGCATATGTATACATACACGTATATACAGACACAAAAGTATGAGGTTTCAGATTCCTTCTACATGTATATGTAGAAATATGTAGTGTAGTGTAAGTAGTATGTGGAAAGAATCTGAAACTTCATACCTAGCTTCTCACTCAGCATAAGAAATTGTGAACCTCGTTGGCTAAATTCTAAGCCATAGGAGTGAGGAGGGCCCCTTTAAAAGGCCACATACCCAGGCACTGTTTCCTTGCTCCCATGTCCTTCTTTTCTTGCAGTTTGGTAGGCCAGTGAGCTTATGACAAGGCCTGCCACCTTCCTCTCTGCGTGCGTGCCTGAGCTAGCTGGTCACTGCTCTTGCTACCTGTTCTCTGCAACTGGAGAGAAGGTTTGGTAGCATCTCAAAATATGCACTCAGGTTTAGGGGGAGGTAGGTAGGAGGCCCAATTTCAGCTTCAACCACAGCCATGGGCCCTGGTCCAGCCTTCACAGGGCTCTCCACTGAAGGATGATGGGCATAATCCTTCCTTATAGGTACCCTGGGAACATCTTTGGAAGGAGCAAGGGTAAAAATCACCCGTCACCTCATTCCTACTATTGTGCATGTGTACCTCCCCACAAGGCTTCAGGGCAGATGCAGGGAGAGGGAGAAGAGAACTTGGGGCTGCGCAGACCTGGTTCATATCCCAGTCTGCTCCCACAAGGCCTTGGGGAGGATGCTCGTCTCTCCAATGCTCACTTTCTGCCCTTGTTACATACGGCAGAGAACTCTAGGTACTCATCCCGACCTCTCTCCTGCCCCCTCAGGAGCAGGACTCCAGCTGTTCTCTAAGCACATTAACAGCTGGAAGAGATACTACATATCCAAGCCTCTTGTGCAGAGCTGTGTGGTCATGTGACCAAGTTCTGGCCAAGAACATGGTAGTGGAATTGGGTGGGACTTGGAGAAGTCTCCTTAAAAAAGAGTAGATGGGGGCTTCCCTGGTGGCGCGGTGGTTGAGACTCCGGCTGCCAATGCAGCGGACACGGGTTCGTGCCCCGGTCCGGGAAGATCCCACATGCCGCGGAGCGGCTGGGCCCGTGAGCCATGGCCGCTGAGCCTGCGTGTCCGGAGCCTGTGCTCCACAACGGGAGAGGCCACAGCAGTGGGAGGCCCGCGTACCGCAAAAAAAAAAAAAAAAAGAGTAGATGGTAGGGAGGGATAAATTAGGAGTCTGGGATTAACATATACACACTACTATATATAAAATAGATAGCCAACAAGGATCTACTGTATAGCCCAGGGAACTATACTCATATCTTGTAATAACCTATGATGGAAAGGAATCTGAAAAAGGATATATATATATATACACACACACACACACACACACACACACACACACGTGTGTGTGTATAACTAAATCACTTTGCTGTACAACTGAAACTAACACCTTATAAATTAACTATACTTCAAAAAAAATCCCCAAAAGATTAAAAAAAAAAAAAAAGAGGAGATGTGCTCTGCTTCTCCCTTTTTGTCTTGCTGCCTGGAATACAGATGTGGTGGCAGCAGCTGGGACCACGCAACGACCCTGAGGAAGGGAAAATTTACCCTGAGATGGGCAGGGCTGGAAAAAACAAACCTGGGTCACTATGATTCAGTGAAGCTGCCAGACCAGCCCTACACAGCCACCTCTAAACTTCTTTTACAGGGAGAGAAATAAATGCCCAACTCACTTATGCCACTGGTGAGTTTTTCTCTCTCCTGGGCAGCTCAGCCCATTTGTTATTGATAAATAGAGCTCAGCAATGACGTAAATAAAACTACAGCCTGCAGCCCCCCACCTGTTTCTGGATGGCCCATGAGCTAAGAGTGATTTTTAGAGATGACCAGTTTGAATCAATGTGATGATAGGAAATGACAGCTCTTAAACCCCACCACCTCAAAACAGAATTCCATTCTTCTCATTAGTAGACCTGTATTATGAAAGAGTGATACTCAATTATTATTATATTTTGAATTTTTTCAATAAAAATGTTGTCGAAATCTGTTTTTTCATTACATCAGTACCTACATACTGTCCTCGACTTTGCCTCGTCTTGCAAAATCTGAAATATTTACTGTCTGGCTCCTTACAGAAAGCATCCGTTGACCTATGGTATAGAAAAGTCCCAAATACACTGCTAGTCATATAGAAAATGCTCAGTAAATGACAGCTATTAGTATAATTAAATCTCCAAAAAAGCTTGGCACTGAAGTTACTCCATTATTTCTTCCTCTTTGCGAGATATTACAATCCTACAGAAAAGTCTGGCTTAATTCTTTGCTGACTTGAACAGATTAAAAAAAAAAAAATCTTCCAGTCAACCTCAGCCTTCCCAAGCATCTTCGCTTTCTTTCCTACTTCTTGGTCACCAGGCAATAAAAAGTAAACACGAGAGCCTAACAAAGACACTTACAATGTACTGTTTCCCATGCCTCCCTCCCCACTCCACCTCTCATAGACACATATCTTTAAGATCACCTAGTCAAAAAAGGGACAAAATGGGTAAGACAAAGGAGTAAGTCTAATTTCATTTAGATCCCCCTCTGGAATGTCTTTGTAACTGGGCCTACTATCCATCCTACATTTCCCCATCTAACTCCAGATTTGACAGCGGTAAACTGCCCATCTGACACAAATGAACAGAACCCTGGGCAAAGCCACGTATATGACTCCACCATTCACCACATGGCACTAATGCTTCAGCCACGACCAAACTCAATCTGGGCATCTAGAAAGAGCTTCTCGTGGATGTAACACCAGGAGCAGCTGAAACATGAGTTCCAACCTTCTCCAACAAAAGGAAAATTATATGGTTGAGTTAAATCGCAAGTTCCCAACCTTTGTGGGCAACAGTGCCAAGTTTCTGGCTCACGCCCATGTCGCTCTGCCAGTCTGGGCCAGCTCCCTCCACCACCCTTCTGCCCCCGACCCTCAGTTGGACACATTCTAATCCGTACAAGAGTTTGGGCTGTGACAAATACCAGGCCTGGGATTATGAAATGGGGGTGCAGGATGAGTGCAGCGGAGGCCCCCGATGGAGAAAGAAGGGGACTCTTGCGGGCATCACGTCTCTCCTGAAGGCAGTCAGGGAAGCAAGGGCTGCGCACTGGCACGGGGGCGTGAGTCAATGAATGAGGTGGCAACAAGTGGGACGCTGGGAGGCGGAGCTGCGTCTCTGGCTGGGTGTAGCCTCCTGCAGGTTACCACATCCGGCTCAGCCCACGGGAAGACAGGCCAAGGGGAAAGTCTTTTGGCAAGTGTGGAGGCTCAAAAGGTGTCAACACATCAAGGAAAGGGAGCCTTGGCCAACGGCTTAGGAGGGTGGTGGGTAGGCCAGGGAAGGGATCAGTTCCTTCAGGTGAGCCAAGACCGCTGCTTATGAGTTTGTCATGTTGCAAAGAATCTGAAACAGGCAACTGGGATGAGAGGTGGAGGAGAGAGTTCTTGATTAAAAGTATCACGTGTTTTGTCTCAGCATTAAATGTTCCCCAGGAGGATGTATTAGAACATCTATTACAGCATTCTCTGTAATAGCTGCTAACTAAAAACTAACCAATTGCCCACCGAAAACTGAATGGGTACACTGGGATTTATTTAACAATGGAATACTATACAACAATTAAAATGAATGATCTACAACAAAATGATTGAACCTCACAAACAGAATGCTGAGTGAAAAAACCCAGGTACAAAAAGAGTATGATTCCATTTATGGCAAGTATAAAAACAGGCAAAACCTACCACGCTAGAAATAAGGGTAGTGATCACTGGTAAGAGGGGGGCAGAAGGGTCGCTGTGGCACTGGTGACATTTTATTCTTAATCTGTATGCTGGGAACATGAGTGTGTTCACTTTATAAGCATCAGATATGTTCACTTGAAAAGACTCAAAAAATATAACTTGGCCTTTGACAGATGGGGAACCATAGTTTGCCAGTCTTGAAAGGAGCCCTAGATATTCTGGGGATGAGGCACCCATATAACTTCATTTGACGAAAAGGTTCAAAGAGAAGGGACATGATAATAGTGGTAGTAGCTGTAACAATAGTAAAACTATATAATTATAGTAATAAGCTAATAGATATTCAGTGCTCACCTGTGCTAAGCACTTTGCAAGTATTATCGCATTTAATCTCTACAATAACGCTATGAAGTATGGGCAATGACATCCCATTTTATAGTTGAGGAAACTGAGGTTCTGAGGAGTAAAGACATGCGCCCTGACCCCTGATTTAAGCATGTGGCTGGCGTGCAGGTTGGGGAGAGCTCTTGGCAAAGTGAGAACTTGATCCAGGCCTCCTGACTTTTGAGTCAATATGCCTGTGGGTGGTTAAAAAATGTCCGCCTAAAGATATATCAATGTCCTAAGTCCTGGAACCTGTGAATGCTACTTTATTTGGGAAAAGGCTCCTTGCAGATATAATTAAATTAGGATTTTGAAAGGAGAAAATTATCCTGACTTATCCGAGTGGGTCCTAAGTGTTATTGTGTAAGTGTCCTCACTAGAGAAAGGCAGAGACACAGAGATGTGACACACGCACAGATAAGACAATGTGAAGATGGAGGCAGATATTACAGTGATGTGGCCACAAACCAAGGAACACCAAGGACTGCTGGCGGCCACCAGAAACTGGAAGAGGCAAGGCAGGAAGTCTCTCTGAGCCTCTGGAGGAAGTATGGCCCTGCCAACACCTTGGCCTTCAAACTTCTGGCCTCCAGAACTGTGAGAGGATAAATTTCTCTTGCTTTAAGCCACCCAGTTTATGGCAATTTGGTAAAGCAGCCACAGGAAACAAATACACTCTCCATCAGCTAAACATCGTACAGCATCATGTAAACAGTGTTCTACAAGATGGCCACACGAGTGTCCCTGAGAAGCATCGTGGGATCATACAGGTTTGGGAACTAACGTTAGACAGTTTTCTTTACAGTTGGACTTCTCGGAACCTTTTATGTGTTTACTGTGTCTTATGTGTCTTTGAGAAGGCGGTATGGTAACACAGAATTTCCCAGTCTTAACTGGAAGATCCCACTGACCAGCCCAGGAAAGTGCTGCAGTATGCCATGCTGAAAACACTGCTGAGACCCACGAGGGGACAAAGGTCTAAAAATTTAAGAGGTGTTACTTTGCCAAGCTCATGATTATTTTTTAAAGTCCCCCCCAAACACAGCATAGTAGTTATCAGATCAAGAGTGAGACTGGATGATCTCTGTGGGGCCTTCGATATCTAACAATTTCTAATTCTTTATGTATAACACCAGAGATGGTTCTTGCCCATGGCAGACATTGCTAATCAATCACAGCACACTCCCCTGAGCTCTGAAAGGGCCCCCTAGTCCTCCTTAACCAGAGCTCTAGGCAAATAAAACCTGTGTACTATTTCTGTCCTAGTAACTCAATAGACAGTTCAAATAAATAAACGGTGGCTTATGGGATTTCAGAAATGAGTGTTATTTTCTTCCTGCCCAGGAAGGACAACCTCATCCCCACCGACATGTGTTGATTTTCTTGCCATTTCTAGAACGTACAATCCTTTGCTCTGATTTTTAAAAGAGAACTCCAGCAATGATACTGGATGAGAGCCTTTGGGAGCAGGGAGGGGAGGGTTTGGGGCACTCTACATGCAGTCTAACCTTTGTTCTCTTGGCAGAATTTTCTCCAACAAATTAATATATATATGTGTTTACTGCCTTCTGAGCTCCAAAGCCATTCATGGACGTTGCAGTTGATCTTAAAAATCTTTGCATCCGAAGTCAAATCCCAGAGCAGCAGCTGCGTCTGATTAGACTTCCCTGGCAGGAAAGTTCAGAAGCTCAGGGTCTTCAAAGAAAACCATTAGTTGGGGGTGTAATTTTAAAAGGTGAGGAACCATGAATGCCTCACTCCTACTGCAAGAACACCTTCCTCCGAGGGGTGTACAAACCTCTGCAAGGGGCAACTATCGCTGACCTTGTTTTATAATTTAAAAAAAAACAGCTGAAGGTCAGAAACATTAAGTACGGGGATTTAGTGAGGCTATGAGGGTTTTCAGTCGTTCCATCCCCCCAAAAGGAGGAGGGAGTTGAGAAAAGGAGGAGAGTGATAAAAATAATTAAAAAATTTACATTAAGTAACAATTTTCTTGCAGTTGCTATGTCAGACACTGAGCTAGGTCCCGGTCAGTCAGCTCAGTCAGCCCCTACTAGGTGGCAGGAACTGTACACTGAGGATGGGAGTTGAACAACATAGTCCCTGCCCTTCAGGGACTAGGAGGCAGTGGAAGACACTTGTCACACTGAAAAACAAATATTTTATATCTTGAGAAATGCTCTGGACAAAAAGTAACATGGTGTGTGGGGAGGGCGCGGGGCTTGGTGACGCAAAGCTGGGCAGGAAGTCCTCTTGGCAGAATGACATTTAAGCTAAGGATGTCAATGATGAGAAGCTGCCAGCCAGGCAAAGTTCTAGGAGAAGCGCATTCCAAGCAGGAAGAAGAGCAAGTGCAAAGGCCCACAGGCAGGCAGGAACTTGGGTGTGAAGGGCCGTTGTGGCTGGAGCATGTGGACGAGTGTTTGGGAAAGGACACGTCCTTGCAGAGCAGACAAGGGGCAGCTCTGTTAAGGTGGCGGGTAGGGGGCTGCCCCACAGTTCACGGTGAAGTGTTTGGATTTTACTCGTATTGCAATGGGAAGCTGCTGGAAGATGTTACATAGGGGAGGGGTATGATCTGAGTTAAGCTTTAAAAACACTCGGTACTGGGGAAGGTTACTGGGTAATCAAGGTGAGAAACGATGGTCACACATACTAAAGTTGTGCCTGTAGAGATGATGAGCAGCGCTCCATCTGGGATAAACCTCTTTTCTATCATATTGTTTATTGAGGTGTAATTTACATACAGCAAAATGCATATCTTATGTGTAGAGCCTGATCAATTTTGACAGATGCCTCTACCCATGAAACCCACACTCTACCGAGAATGTAAAGCATTTTTTGTACCCAAGGAAATGACTTCAAGCCCCTTTCCCGTCAGTCTTCCCTCTCCCTCCCCCATGTTCAGTGTGGGATATATTTTTGAGGTAGAGCTGAAAAGACTCACTTCCCTGGGATGCGACATGGCAGCGTGTGGAAAAGAGAAAGATCAAATATGCCAAAAGTTTGTAGCTCAAACAACGGGGGTGCCTGGAAGTGCCACTGCCTGACGTGGTAAAGGCTCGGGGAGGAGAATAAATCTGCAGTTGTGCTCTGACACATCAGGTTTGAGAAGCTCAATGAACACCTAACGAAGACGCTGAGACAAGAGTTCAGTGTGTAAGTGTGGAGCTCAGGAGTGAGGTCCAGGCTGAAGATGGAAAGCTGTGAGCCATCGCGTGAAGCCATGGACTGGATGATGTCAGCAAGGGAGCGAATAAAGATGAAACGGAGGAGCAAAGGAGACTGAGGCAAGAGGAAGATGCGGCAATGGGATACACCTAAACCTGCCGACGCAAGAATAAAACCACAGCAAGGCGGGAACGATGCACTCACACAAATGTTCCTGGCAGGTGGAAGGCAACCTCCGCGTCGCTTAATTTATTTAACCATCCCCCAAACTCTGTAGGGTAGGTCTCATTATCATTCCCATTTCACAGAGAAGGAAATGAGGTTCAGAGAGGTACTGACTTGTCTAAAGGCTAATAAACAGAAGAGCTGACATCTTGACGCGTAGCAGCTTTCCCCCAAGCGCGTACTGCAGCACGTTAACAACTCAGGCTGCAAAAGGGTTCTGGGGTCATATTAGCATGGAAGACGCAAACTCATAGTTAAACAGGTTTCCCTACTCCAGGGCTCAGAGCCTTTAATATGCTAGTATGAACTGTGATTCCTCCAAAAAGAGATGTAGGGTATCGCATGTTTCAAATATACATGGAACCATGTTTTCGCTTTCTTGTTTGGAAGAGCCATTCGCCCAACAGGTGTTTCCTAGAACACCGTAGGGGAACCATTCGTTGCTAGAAGGCAACAGGATCACGTCTTCAAAATGTGTTTGAACAAAGTCCAAAGTGTTTCCACAGACATTATGTCACTTGTACCCAAAGGAGAAAGGGCTGACATGAACATTCCATTTAACAGATAATGGAGGCAAAGTGCACGAGGTTAAGTGGTTTGTCCTGTACCACAATCCTGCAGCAATTAAGCAAGAGAAATCAGCCCCGGTTCATAAGCCCAGGGGCAAGAGAAATCGGGTCAGGCCAAGGGGGAATCAAGCAGGAGGCGTGAATGAGGCTCCTCCTGGCCTCTGCCCCTTTCTTTACAACTTTCCCTTGGTATTTGCTTTCGGCAGGAATCTACCTGGGGGGGAGGGTGTTAACTGACGCAGAAGATGGAGGAAAAGGATGGGCTCCAGGTGGGCTCAGGTCACGGGCATGAGGAAGAGGCTTCAGCCCTGTTGGGCGTGTGAACTGTGAAGGGTCTTGTCGGAGGAGCCTGAGGGAAGTGTCTGGAGAGGAGGAAAGAGGTGACACTGGGGACTGGGGAAGGACCCACTGAAGGACACAGACCTGCCTTAAGAATTCCAAAAGCTGGGGGACTCGAAAGCACCTCACAAGTAAATCAATCTGACCTTGAGTCGTCTTGGTTCAGCAGTTAGAGAACTCAAGGCAAATTAGTCAGATGTTTCTCCAGTATGAACGTGAACCCCTACACCCCCATGCAGCCCTCCTGCATCCTGCCACAAGGGGCCCTCGTGGACTGCAGCTGCGTATTGCATGCCAACGTCACAGGGAAGGGTGCAGCAGAGAGAGTCGTGGGGAGGGGTCACTAGGTCCAAACTGTAAAGGGAAGACCACACAACCACCAGAAGCATAAGCGTAAGCTCCACGTATACTGGGGGTGGACAGTCACAGGTTCCAGTCCCCCGCATGGCCACTGAGTAGCTGTGTGACCCAGAAGAGTTACAGCACCTCTCTGAGCCTACCCTTCCTCATCCGTGGAACAGGGATGATAACAGCACCTACTCCGCAGGGTTACTGTGAGGATTTTAAGCGATCAGAAAGGAAAAGCCAAGTGTGTCTCAAGGTAGAGTCCAAGGTCTCACTTGAGATGCTTCTTCACATGCAGATTTCTAGGTGTCACACATACCCCCTGAAGCAGACTCTCTTAAGAATATTTTTATGTGCAGGAAAGTCTAAGAAAGACTGATAAGACACGTAGTCTGTACTTGGCAAAGACTCAGTAAGTTAATAGCTATCATTCTATATACTGCTATCATCAAGTATAACATGTTAATATGAGACCTTTTCTCCAGGCTAGACAGTCCGAGGGCTCAAAATTAGAATTCACCTGAAATCCAGCTCAATAGATATTCACTTATCCTCAAAAGCCTAAACAAAGCCTCAACCACTGGAAAAACTAAAGGTTTTGTAATTACAGCCGCCTAGGTGAATGCAAAGGAATCTTTTGTTAATGTTACCAAGAAATCAAGTAGTCACTTCTTTTTTTTTTTTTTTAAAGAAAAAGTAGTACAAGGCAAACTTTCAAAGACGTGATAAGCAATGTCACGTACACACTCCCTGATGTTTGGCATCTTGCCTGGGAAGGTGCTTTGGGAGGAGGAAGACCTTCGTGATGGGTATGATGATTTCTATACACAAGCTGGCTGGTAAAAGTCAAACATGAAGCAATTCTCAAAGGCCTCTGGGCTATACTTGGAGGGAAATCATTCATGAGTTTTCCCAGACACTGAGTCCCACAGTACCTGCGTCCGTCTGTTCCCTCCAGCGTCCCTCCATCTTCCGTATCTTTTGGAAGACATCCAGATACAATCTTTGCAAAAACAAGTCTCCCTCTGCTTGTCACACAGAGCAGCAGGATATGAAAAAAGAACATCACCCCCAAAAACAAACAAACAGAAAACTGCACGGTAATCAAATGCGAAGTATCTTGGGAAAGAATCCCTTGCCATTTAGATTTTGAGAAAAAAAATTTTAAAAAAGCAAAGAAACTCTTTTGGAACATTACATTTAAACTCTCCATACAATTTCCATCAAGTTTCATTATATTCAACTAGGATTGCCATTCTGTGTTTTGGTAGCTGAAAAAAATTATTCCCTCTGCTTCCTCTCACTGACTCGGAATATCACGCTGAGTTTATATGCACCCAGAGCTCTCCTATTTGATTACACAGCTAGGAGGTGCTTCACGTGACCAGGTACCTTTCAGGAAAGATTCAGAAATCTAGCTTGGGGAGCAGAGCGTCTCTAAGATTCGGTTTTCCAAAATTATTGAAAATGGCAGATCTCTGTAAGCACTACACAAAGCAGGGCACTGGACCCCCCGGTTGTCCCTGGACGCCTTTTACTTGCCCGATCTTCACGTCGGGGGTAAACGCAGCACAGAATCACTCTGCCTTCTCGGCAAAGACCATAAATGTCACCACCAAATTGGTGAGTGCTAGTTCAAACCTTTGCCTCTCATTCCTTGAGACATCTGTGTCCCTACGGATAGCAATCCGGGCTTAAAGGAAATCTTGGATAAAGGAGCCAAGAGCTTTTCCTGCTAAGGCTGGTGGGAGGAGGCCAATGGGGAAGTGGGCTCGATAAAACTGTCTCAAAAATAAGTTCCATCTTAAAAAGCTCATGAAGGGACTGAGAGAGTTATTTCAGTTTCTCAAATGGAAGCCCAGCCCCAAAAATAAAAAAAGAAAAGGCTTGTTGAGGGAGAAGCCTGAAAGGCTGGGAGAGGTTGAGGGTATCACTGCAGAAAGATTGCCTGGTAACAGAGCTTTCTTGTATTACACCCAAAGCTGTGTACCATCTGAGGCTGATTCAGGAAAATACTCAAATCTCCTGGTAATTTCCTGCAGACAAGACATTTAATCATCTCCAAGCCTCCACCGCAAGAGAGAGAAAAAAAGCAAAAAACCTAAACCAAATGATTCACACTCTTAAAAAGGAATCTTGCCTTCGGAACAAGAACTGTTTTCTGCTCTTGAAAAGCAGCCACGATTTGTTATTCTAACAAAGTGTTCCCTTCCTCCAAACAGAAATAAAAGTCGCTCAAGGAGGGCCTGTACTGATTTCTGTTCAGCATTTCTTGAAACTTCCATCTAGTCAACAGTTTCTCCTGGCAGGTTCTCAGAAATCCAGGGAGAGCTGGGTAGTCAGTGACTAAGAACACAGCATTATTTTTCTAAGCTTTCCCCACACCCCCACTTTTTGGCCCCATGGGAAGATGTCTTATTGTAAGATGAGCAGAATTAGCTGTACATATAAATTCTTCACTGCTCAGCTCCCTTGACACCTTCATCTGAATTGCCCAACGGCTGGGAAGATTTGGCAAGTGATGATTTGAAAAAGGAAAGGCCCAAATCCTCCCCAAGTGGTATTTGTTCTGTCTGTACATACAGCGCTGTGTCCATCTCTCTAATTACTCAACTAGTTGCACAGATAAAAACATCTGTTGGCAGAAAGCAGGGAACCCAAAGTATACAAATGAGTCACACAACACCCAAACAACTGCAAACAGAGGTAATCCAGCAAAATGAGGGCTGCTACGAGCCAAAATAATTTAATAAGGGCGGAAATGGACTTGGGCAATCCATGCCTCAGACTTTGCTCCAATTCTGGAAGGCTTTTCTTCCAGCAGCCCAGCAGCCTCATCTTCAAAAGTAACAATAACCAAACCCAAAAAACAAACAAACAAAAACAACCAACCCGCTGGCCCTACACATTAGGCTTCCAAGTTCTTCCTTAGGTAGGTACACATGAGCAAACAGACTGGGGAGAGGGAGGACGCTGAAAAGGCATCTTTTAAATAAACCTTACCCCTCCCCCAGCCCAATCCCTATAGATTATTTTGGTTTTAAAATTTCCCAGGATACAGCTGCCCAGGCACCCCAGATTTGCATGATCTCAGGTTAGGTCTCCCAACAGCCAAGAGGGTACATTTGCAATCCTGGGAGAGCAAGGTTCCAATGAACTCCCCCCAACAGCTTTCCCCATCCCACAGACTCTTTTCTCAGAGCTAGGAAGGCCAGGAGAGGGGGGCCTCTCCCCTACTTCCACCCCCAATTCAGAGAGAATAAATGAACAAATTTCAGAGCTGCTTAATTACAGATATCCACCAAGGAGAAAAGCAAGGAATTTTTTAAGTTCTAGGAAAACGAGCAATGAGGAATGTGGGGAGAAACACATCATCTTTTAAAGTAGACCTTCCTGGAGACATGAAACATTTTTTGAGAGTGTAAGGGAAATAAATAAGTAGGTCATTAACAATACATACATTTTAAGTACTTGAAGGAAATGAACTGTAAGAGAATAAATAAAGGCTGTTTAAAAAGCAAGTTCAGGGACGTTTAAATGTTTCCCTCGAAGAAGTCCTAATACAGTAACAACATGATCCCTGTCTCGTGATACTGTTACTATTATTGGTTAATCAAGTGCGCAAAAGCTGGGAGACGCTCAGAAGAAAATGACTCCAAGGCCCCCTCCCCATAGCTCATGACCTCCCCAGCGTCTGTGTGGCAAGGCGCATCTCTCCCAGAGGTTACTGTCCCAGTTTAAGGCCCCCTTTCCCAGAGAGGGTGTTGAGAACCACCAGCACCCGCGCCCCAGTGCCCCCTCCGTGCGCCCTGGCCCTGGGGGGCCACTTACCCGGCTCAGCCTTGCATCGCTCGCCGCTGCGGCGCCTCCACCGCCAGGAACTAAGGGGCTGGGGGGAAGGGGCCGCAGACCCAGGGGCAGGGGATGCGGCTGCGGCTAAAGAGACCAGCGGGGCGTCGGCCGCCAACAGCCCGGAGCCAGAGGGGGCCCTGCAGGGGCTCCGCGCAAGGGAGGTGACATTCCCGGGGCGCGGTGGTGGCAGCTGCTTCCCTGCGCAGCTCTGGATCCAGGAAAATCGCTCAGGTCCCCAGGAGGGACGCTTCCAGCTCTCCAGGCTGCCTCCCAGCTGCTTAAAGGGACGCCTCCCCACCTACCGCTGCGCTTATTGGTGAAAATTCCAAGCTCCAGGCCAATCCTAGGCCTGTTCCCAAATTGAGATTTCAATCAAGGGAGCTACTGCTTTAAAATTAGAAAAGGCTGATGGTGGGGGTGGGGGTGGGGGTGGGGGCGGGGGGGACGGGGGGGGGGGTTCAGCCACCTTTCCTCAGAAGCAGGACACAGGCCCTGTGGCCCTAGCACGTGGAGGTCCCCAGAGCTGGCAGTGGCTGCAAAAGCAAAATTATGGTGTACAGGAGAATACACAAGGAAGGCAGGGAGCAGGCTGGCCCTTGGCCTTCACCCCTTCCATCTTACTCGTCCTTCAAGGCTCATCCAATTTATCACAGATTTGGAGACCCTCTATTGCTGGGAAGAACCCCCCAGCTAGGCGCTTCTAAATTCTCCCCATTATTATCCCCTTCCCGGGCACTCATCACAGTTTCACTTGTTTTGTTTTTTGTTTTTTTTTTTTTTTTTTTGCTTAATCTGTCTCTCCCTTTACACTGTAAATTCCACCACAGCAGGGATGTTTCCATTCCTCATCACAGTGTTATTACTTCCTGCCTGGAACACTGTGAGCTCTCAGTAAATACTTGCGGACGAAATAAATGAATGAATAAACAAAGGAATGAACAATGATACATCCTATGTTAGCTGTGACAAGTGTTAATTAAAAGGCAGTATTCAAGAGGCCAGGTGTTTCAGTGATAGCCTCCGCCTCTTACTAGTTATATAACCTGTGCCATAGTTTCCTTGTCTGTAAAGCATGATCATGAACTCTCCCATCTCACAAGGTTGTTGTAAAGATAGTATTAGCTCATATCTGGACCACATGATGTGCCCAGTCAATAGCTACAGGCTATTGGGACAGTCAAGAGCTAGTGTTATTAATGAAATCAAAATACATTTCCTGGGACTTCCCTGGTGGCGCAGTGGTTAAGAATCCGCCTCCCAATGCAGGGGACCCAGGTTCGAGCCCCACTCTGGGAAGATCCCACAGGCCGCGGAGCAACTAAGCCCGTGCGCCACAACTACTGTACTCTAGAGCCCACAAGCCACAACTACTGAAGCCCGTGCGCCTAGAACCTGTGCTCTGCAACAAGAGAAGCCACCGCAGTGAGAAGCCCTTGCACGCAACAAGGAGTAGCTCCTGCTCACCACAACTAGAGAAAGCCCATGCACTGCTACAAAGACCCAAGCAGCCAAATTAATTAATTAAATTTAAAAAAAATACATTTCCTGGGGGGTTGGGATGGTCTGACTGCTGGTTTGGCTTCTTGGTGAGTATTAGTCATTCACGAAACAGATGTGAATTCAGTGCCGACTCAGAGTCAGGTCCTGTGCAAGGTGCTGAGGTCACCAACTCTTAGTGAGTGGGAGCGAGCATTAGGGTTTCCCAGAGATACAGAACGAGTAGGATAGAGAGAGAGAGATGCGGAGATTTATTATAGGTATTGGCACCCATGGTTATGGAGACTACACCCATGGTCTGTAGTCTCCAAGTTGGAGAACCAAGAAAGCTGGTATTATAATGCAGTCTGAGTACAAAGGCCTGAGAACTGGGTGCCAGTGGTGCAAGTCCTGGTCCCACTCCAAAAGCCTGAGAACCAGGACTGCCAATGTCTGAAGGCAGGAAAATATGGAAGTCACAGCTCAAGCAGAGAGAGCAAATTGATCCTTCCTCCGCCTTTTTGCTCTATTCATACCCTCAATAGATTGGACGACGCCCACCCACATTGGTCAGGAGGACTCTTCTGTAGGAAGTCCACTGATTCAAATGCTAATCTCTTCTGGACGCTCCCTCACATACACACTCAAAAATAATGTTACCGGGGGATTCCCTGGTGGCGCAGTGGTTGAGAATCCGCCTGCCAATGCAGGGGCCACTGGTTCGAGCCCTGGTCCGGGAAGATCCCATGTGCCGCAGAGCAACTAAGCCCATGTGCCACAACTAATGAGCCTGTGCTCTGAAGCCCATGCACCACAACTACTGAGCCTGCATGCTGCAACTACTGAAGCCCACGCACCTAGAGCCCGTGCTCCGCAACAAGAGAAGCTACCGCGATGAGAAGTCCCCACACCACAACTAGAGAAAGCCCACGTGCAGGAACGAAATCCCAAGGCAGCCAAAAATAAATTAAATAATTTATTTAAAAAAATAAAATAATGTTACCAGCTATCTGGATATCCCCTAGCCCAGTCAAGTTGACACATAAAATTAATCACTGCAGGGTGGGGGACAGGACAGAGAAAGAGACAAAGAGAATTATGTTAAATGATACTCAGCAAAGACATATGATCAGGAATGTTTATTGTAGGACAGCTTATAATATCACAAAAACTGCAGATGATCATCCAATAAAAATAGGGGAAATGGTAAAATTATCGTACATCTATTTCATGGAATACTATACTGTTATGAGAAAAAAGAGGCAGAGTTAAGTGCACTAATAAACAATGAACTCCAAAATACATTAGTAAGTACAGTGCAGAAGGTAAAATATATCCCTGCTTGAATAAATAAATCTCCATGTATTGTATACACATATGTATGCTCTATGTGCATAAAATGCTTCTAAAACTATGCCTAAGAAAATGATAAAGGTTATTATACCTGGCAAGGTGGTTTGAGAACTAAGCAGGTCAGAGATGGAAAGGAGACTAATATTTCATCATATATTCTTGTGTGTTATTTGATTATTTTACTATGAACTTGTAATAAGCTCCTATTTCTGGCAAGATGGCAAATGATGCAGCCTGAAAATTCCAACCCTTCAAAGACCCTAGATATGCTAGGTAGAATATAACAAAAATGATTTTAAGGGCTTAGCTGACTCACAATTAAGAGAGTACCCAGGTGGTAGAAATAAAGAGGTAACTAAAAACAAGAATGATGAGCATGCAAACTCATGCTGGGGCTATGAGGTAGAAGGGAAGGTGGCTGGCAACAGGGGAATGGTTTGTCTTAGTTCCCTAGGGGCTAGGATTTGAATGCCCAAGCAGGACAGAATATGAGGCCTTGGAACAAGGAGAAGCAGAAAGTTGTTAGTAGACCCCTACAGAAAACCAGGAATGCTCCCTGAGGACTGCACCCTCAGTGAACAAATGGATTAGAAAAATTGTCAACCAACCCAAGGAAACCTGTCTTTCTATCTGTGTTCTGAGCAGGAGGGAAACGTTTAAGTTGAGAATTAGAAACACTAGGCCTATGCCTTTCTTGAGAGTGGAGTATGAATAACCAAACGCAGAATCAGAAAACTCCAAATGAACCATTAATATAAACTTTGGTCCTGTTCACGATATGCCAAGAATTCCCCCACAGAAGAAACGAAAAACTGCCCTGGAGAGTCAGTCCTGAAACCTGGGCTAAAACTGGCCCTGCAAAGCATGAGCTCCCAATAGTAAATTACAAAACACAGAGTCAAAGGTCACAAGTCAACAAGCATGAGGATCAGAGGCTCAAGAGTTAGAGGTCGTAAAACAACACTTTGGAAAAGAACATTAATAAAATTTAAAACAGTTAAACACAAAAACGCTACAAATGAAACTCTTAAAAAAAAAAGACACGATGCCTCTCTCTCCCCACAGAGTCATTAAAATTGCAAACTGAATGGAGAGGTGAAACAGAAGGCTAAATAGTGCTGAAGAGAGAAATACAGATCTCAGTGCATTACACAAGATGAAACACAAAGGGATAAAGAGGTGAGAACTACAAAAATGAGGTTAAGAGATACAGAGGATAGACTGAGAAGGGCCAACATATGTCTAATAGGTGTCCCGTTGGGACAGAAGAGACATTCAGAAGAGGAATAATGGCTAAGAATTTTCTAGAATTTATAAAACTCATGAATCTTCAGATTCAAGAAGCACAGGGCATCTCAAGCAGGATAAACATAAGAACATCTGCATGTATTAATAACTCATAAAAGTACAGTTAATAAAAAACTGAACTGAGGAAAAGGGAAACAGTTTGATAATGCAATGACAGAGTTAAGCAGAAGGCACTTAGTAGTATTAAAGAGAGGCAACTGTGCCATTCCACATTTCGAGATGGACTATATCTCCTTGGATCTTTTATCCCCAAATATGATGAATTCTGAACTATAGAAGGTTCTTACAGGCCTAGCTGTACATTAATATGGCTCCTCTGTACCAAGGTGAAGTGGCAGAGAACTCCTGGGAAAACTGTATTCATTCAGCCGTTAAACAAAAGCGGCAGAAAAAACCACACACACACACAAAACAAACCAACAGAAACACAAAGCCCCTGTCCTCAGGAATCTGACTCTGGTGGTAGAGGAAGCAGATAAACAGATGGAGAGTGTCATCATAAGGGAGCATAAACGACTACAGAAACACAGAGGAAGAACATCTCAACCAGCCTTGCAGAAAAGTGGTACCTGATGGAAGGCTTCCTGGAAGGGGTAACATCTACACTGAGGGAATTGGTACCCTTCGGAGGAAACACTTTAGAGTTAGGCTTGGCTTTAAATCCCGGTACTGCCACCTATCACCTAGAGACTTTGGCCAAATTATGTAACTTCTCCAAGCTTCATTCACCTCATCCGTAAAATGGAATTCACAGCACCAGTCCTGGGGTTGTTTTGAGGTTTAGGGATAATAAATGTAAAGCATTTAGCAGAATGCTTGGCCTAAAATTGATACTTACTAAATGGGTAGCTCGTGTTATTATTAGATGAAATTCAGTGCCTGGGTGGGAAAAAAATGCCTTCTGGTTTTTTTTGTTCTTTTTCTGCGGTACGCAGACCCCTCACTGTTGTGGCCTCTCCTGTTGCGGAGCACAGGCTCCAGACGCGCAGGCTCAGCAGCCATGGCTCACGGGCCTAGCCGCTCCGCGGCATGTGGGACCTTCCCGGACCAGGGCACGAACCCGTGTCCCCTGCATCGGCAGGCGGACTCTCAACCACTGCGCCACCAGGGAAGCCCTGCCTTCTGTTTCAAAAGGTGATTTTCTTCTGAAAGCCGAAGAAGACAGAGGCTTCAGCCTATTTTCATGAAACTATCTTGAAGACCATTGAATATTTACTGAATCTACCCTGCAAAAGTAACATTATCATGCTATCAAAATTTAAAGAGCTATCCAATCTGGTCCTTTTAATAAAGACACTTAAAATACAGTCCTCCCAAAATAATTAATGAAGGCTGAACATGTTAAGTGTCAAATATGTGATTCTCTTCTGTGATAAATCCCAAAACCGTGACAGAATTCTTCTCTTTATCATGAAACCTTCAGATTCCCAACCACAAACCATGTTGAAAGAATTCAGAGTCCAGCAGGGAAAGATTGGACCCTCCTCAGTATTACTCAACAAGTTTATGAATGACCTGGACAATGGATGGAGAGGGAACTTGTAAAGTCCAACCAATGATGCCAAGTTGCTGGGTCCTGCCAATGCTCAGCAGATAAGAACACAGAGCGATATAGCCAATCTGTAGGAATGGCCTGAATTAAAGTAGAGAAATTCAATAATGGCAAGGGTTGCACCTGCCCTTTGGAAGAAGCACTGAACTGTGCAGTCTTAGAGAGGGAAGAATTGGCCAAGGCCAAGCTTTCCATTCATTTCTTCATGCATCATTTAACAAACATGTATCTAATGTCTACTAAGAGAAAAGGGTTTGCCTTATAGGCTGGGTAAACAAGGAAAAACATGAATAAAACATGATGCCTGCCTTCAAAGAGCATAAACGTAGTGATCTGAAATCTTCTTCACTTGAAACTGCCCATGCCCTCCAACATCTTCCTGCTACCATGCCGTGGTGATCTGACATTTATAAACCATCCTAAGTTTGCACTAGAGACTAAACCCCATCATGTTTCACAATGGCAAATAGATTTCATCTCTTGGGCTAACACTGATTGATTAGTAGTGGATTCCTGGAGTGCGATTTGATAAGAAGTCTGAGGCTACATATGGCAGGAAAGCATGCTGTGATTGATTAGTGATGTCTGTCATGTGGATGGAGAAGGAGTGACAGCACTAGTGCTATAAATCTGACATCTCCCATCTAGTCCAACCCCCTCATTCCACACATGAGAAAACAGAACAGATCTTTCTTTCTTCCTTTTTAAATTCAGCAACACTAGCAGGGGCAACCGAGGAGAACCTCCACATCTGAAATGTTGCTGAGAGAGAAAAAAAATCTAGAGCTTGGAATATTTCTGATGAGCTTTTAAGATATGCACTCAAATCCTTTAGCAGCCTTTGTATTCTGCAGCAAACAGACTAAATGGAGAAAGCTACATGCTTTGATCTCCTGGTTAGCTACAAACAGCATACCTCCCACCCCACTAGACACACACAAAACTACATAAAACATATATACTTTGAGTATGCTTGAGGATTTAAAATGCACTGGGGGACAGAAATGTCTATAAAATGAATATATTTCAGAAATACCAAGTGAATGAAATACAGAGAACAGCAATTAACAGGTTATTTAAGAAAGAACAAAGATTTTTATCATTTTATTCGGTTAAATGGTACCGATATCATCAGCCAAAGAAAGGAAAAGAAAAGCTCTTATTTATTTTCATAAGACACTTTATATCCTGGGGACTCTGTAACACTAACTAAGGAGATAGAGTCTGTCCCTGTTAAGCATTTCCACACCCTATCTATCAACACTCACAACCATCACCTGGTCCTATCACAAAGAATCCTGGCTCATTCCCTTCGAAGGACAGAATGGTATAAAGGGACAACTGATAAGCAGGAAGCCCAACCCCAGCCTGATTCACATACAAAGAACAAATTGTAGCATTCGATTAATATGCCAGCTCTTCTGTCATGCTAACTGCAAAGTGAATTCTATGGAAAACCAACTCCTTGAGAAATAGGTCTAATTAATTCAGTTACATAAACTCCAGTGAAATATTAGGGGGAGGAGATGGGGAAGGGAGGAAGGGAGGGAGGGAGGGAGGGAGGGAGGGAGGGAGGGAGGGGGGAAATGAACAAATGAAAATAAATGATTGAGAGAATGTGAAGAGAATGCTCTGGAGATCGCTGGGTTTACCTGGGGGCCCCAAAAAATATGTTCTGACTTAAGGTGATAGGAAATCTATTTATATTTCAATCAAACACTTTGTTGAAGGCTTGGGTAAGTTATTAAAAGATGAACAACTGGGAATTCCCTGGCGGTCCAGTGGTTAGGACTCCACACTCTCACTGCCAAGGGCCCACGTTCAATCCCTGGTTGGGGAGCTAACATCCCACAAGCTGTGCAGTGTAGCCAAAAACAAAAAACAAAAAACAAAGATGAACCACCAACAACAACCCTTTAATGCGTATGTTGGTCAGATTAGTTTTTCCCCACAAAACTCACTCATTTGCATACCACCTTCAGGATTTCTGCTAAATCTGCTTCTGCTAAATACCGTGTTCATGATATGTCATATTGAATGTGCCTTATATTACTATTTATATTGAATAAACAAGTTGTGGGACATCCAGACCATGGAATACGACCCAGTGAGTAAAAGGACCGAACATAAGCAACAAGATGGATGAATCCCAAGTACGCAGTGCGGAGAGAGAGACGGCAGACTGAGAAGGCTGCATATTGTATGACTGCCTCATGTGACGTTCCAGAAGAGGCAAAATTATAGGCACAGAAAGCCAAGGGTTGGAGACGGAAGGTGGGATTGAGAAAAATTTAGAAGGTGATAGAGAACTGGTCTGTATCTTGGTTGGGGCACTGGTCACATGACTGGATGTATTTGGAAAAACTCACGAAACGGTAAACCTGAGAGTAAATTTTACTGTATGCAAATCTAAAGAGTGAAAAACAAAAACCCGAAAGTTAAAAACATCCCTTGTATCACTTTGGCTTTAATTATTCCTGTATTAAGCATTTTCCTATTATTTTGTTTCTGTAAAGATGTTTAACAAATTACTCAAAAAACAGTTACTGAGGAACTGTGGTGTGCCAGAGGCTATGACCATGACGTTGTTCCTTCTCAACTAAAAAGGGAGATGATCAAGTTTTAGAGAAGCACCAACTCTAGCACCTAAGTGAGATCTCCTTGTTGATGTACTTACAAAGTTTAGAACACTGAAAAGAGAACTGTTTTTAACCGTGTAACTCAATGTTAGTTAATTAATGGATTCTGGACCACCCCAAGCCATCTCACGTTCTGGGAAACAGCGCTAGAAACTGGAAGCTCCATGAGGGAAGGGATTGTGTCTGTCTTATTCTGCACAGTAATCCTCAGCACCTAACACAGCAGACACTTGACAACCATTCACAAAATGAATGAAATAAACCATTCAGTTGTATCTCATGCTCCACCCCTGCAGAAGAGAAAACTCCTGAGACAGTTCAGTTCATCAGTAGACAGCTGGATCCTGGATTAAGTTCTTGCTTACAGTAAGCTGGCAGCCGATACGCCACCAATGTGGATCACAGACAGCCAGGCCAGCTAACTCTTCCACTCAGTGTCTTTCAAAACCCTGAGTCTTTATCTTCTATCAACCTCCTTCTATGCACGGTTCCTCATGGGACATGGCTTAAACCAACGCTTTTACATCCCAGCCACTTAAAAATGTGACACTTCAATTAAACGAGGAGGAATTATTGTCAGTGCTGCTCGGTGAGATACGGTCCCGTAAGAAAATATCCATGCTTTTTAGAGAAACCTGTTTAGGTATGTAAGGTTAAAATAACATGATGTCCGAGATTTGCTTTCGAATACTTAGGAAGGAGAATAGTAAAGGAGAGGGGGAAAGAGGGAGGAACCGTAAGCCAAAGGAAAGAGAGATCGATGAGGGAAATGTAGCAAAATTTTGATAATTGTTAAATCTATTACACAGGGATTCATTGTACTATTCTTTCTACTTCTGATTATGTTTTAAAATGTTCTTAATAACGAAAAACTTGCAAGCATGATTTGACCAGGGCAGAATAGGGTGGGTTTATGCCCTTCTCATTCCAGATTCGGTGCTTCTAAGATCATATTAACTGGATTCTCACTGAGCTGTTGACCAAAACCTGTATAAATGTAGGTCGTTTGTTTTTCTTTTCCCTTCACGCATCTCTCACTAGACTCTATCTACTTTATTCTACACCTGGATAGCTGCGTTTCTGGCTCCAAGTGCAGGTCTGTTCTTTTTTTATTTTTTAATTCAGCCCGTCATCCCTGTTCATGCTAGAATTTGGGACTCTCAATCTGCTTCCTAATGCCAAGTATCACCAAGTACATTAGTTTCCAAATGCCAGACTATGTGTATGTAAGGACCATCTGCGATTTTGTCAATTCTGCAGATTCCTGGACCCCGACCCTGGAAATTTAAATTCATTATGTTTGGGATAGGGCCCAGAACTTGTATTTTTAAAGCTTTCTTAAAACCAAACTAATATATTCATTACTTCTCCATTATGTCATCAAGTACATTAGAAAAATTGATGAATGATACCTAAAGATTGAACAGAATCTCTTCATTATTACATTTGGGGGAGAGAAGAAATGGAAATATTTCTATTATCTTTGATTACTATCCCTAAATTGAAAAGGCAAACTTTCCAGTTCGCAGGGGAAACGGATGCCTCTCATTTCCCCTGAGCATTTCTAACAGAGGTAATCTGTATGATATGAGGTCTAGGTATCAGCGTTTTCATTTTCTGGGCCTAAATCTTGACATCTCTTTTCTTGGTGGTTATGGGAACATTCTGGCCCTGCATTTTCAGGTATATTACTTTGGAGGTGTATGCCACATTCAGCCATGCTCACCTGCATCCACTGTTTTTGGAAAACAAGGAAGCATTATGCAAATGAATACGCCCCTCCCATTTTCTCCCACTCTCTGACTATACGGGAACTCTCTCACGGAATCCTTGCAACAGACCTTTGAAGCAGTAACTACGAAGATCCCCATTTTTCAAAGGAGGAAACTGAGGCACAGAAAAGTTAAGTAACCTACCTCTAGTATACACAACTTGTAAGCAGCTGGGATGGGAAACTGAGAACTAATGGTAGTTCACTTCTACGAACTTTTCAGGCGCTCAGACATTTTATCCATTCACCTGTCCACCTGACACTTATTGAGCACCTACTTTATACAAGCCATTATAGTAATGAGCTCTGGGTACATAGATATAAAAGAACACAACCCACACTCAAGAGGAACTCAGTCTGCGGGAGAGAGACAGATCTGTTATACATACACTGATAAAACAGAGCACGGAGCGATGTACCCTGGGTATGAAAAAGTACTGTGGAGTGAGTGACCTGGACCAACACAAGAAGGTGATGGTAGCAGCAAGTCTCAAAAGAATGAGGAGGAATCCTTGAGGTCGAAAAGGGGAGAAACACACTCAGGCAGATGAAATTCAAGAGAAGCACATTCAGGCTTGAAAGAGACCCGAGAGTGGCAGGAAGGCGACATTTTGTAGAGCTAATCAACCTTGGCAGTATTGACACTGGGGGCTGGATAATTTGTTATGGAGGCTGTCCCGTGCATGTAGGATGTTGACCAGCATCCTTGGCCTCTACCCACTAGATGCCACTAGTATCCCTGATAGTTATGATAGCCCCAAATATCTCCAGATACCACCAAATGCCCCTAACCACAGATGCAGCCCATGGAGAACCCGGGCTCCTGGGAAAGCCTGCCTGTATGCATGAAAAGAAAGAAGGGCAAGAAAGGAGAGTTTGCCAGTGACTGAAAAAAGGGAGAGGGAGGTAGTTTGGGCCTAGATCATGAAACAAGCCAGCCAATCAGGCCCCTCCAATTCTACATCACCATCTGGCCACTCTGAAGTTCATTTCCTTTAAAAGGGCCTCCTCCCAATTCCAGGCTGTGCGTGCAATCCACTTTAGAAGATATAATTTTGATAATTACTTTGGTTTCCAGCTTGGACACGTAATGCCTACTATCTAACCATGTAGGAGGTAGAATTCTGAGATGGTCCCCAAGACTCCTGCCCTGGGGAATACACATGCCTTCTCTCAATTTTTCAAACACTAACCTAGGTACTGCTGCAAAGGAATTTTGCAACTGTAATTTGAGGTCCCAAATCAGTTGACCTTAAATTAAGGAGTTTATCCTCAATGAGCCTGACCTAATCCTATCACCCCTTGAAAGAGACTGGGATCTTCCTGGACACACAGATTGAAAGGGTGAGGGGCATTTGATGTAAGAGAGATTCTTAGTCATTGGCTTTGAAGATGGAGGGGGCCACATGGCAAGGACCTAAAAGTTGCCGTTAAAAGCTCTTGGTAGAGCCACTATGGAGAACAGTATGGAGGTTCCTTAAAAAACTGAAACTAGAACTACCATATGGCCCAGCAATCCCACTCCTACACATATACCTGAAGAAAATCAGATTTCAAAAAGATACATGCACCCCAATGTTGACTGCTGCACTATTTACAATAGCCAGGACATGGAAGCAACCTAAATGCCCATCAACAGAGGAATGGATAAAGCAGGTGTGGTATATACATACAATGGAATATTACTCAGCCATAAAAAAGAATGAAATAATGCCATTTGCAGCAACATGGATAGACCTAGAGATTGTCATACTGAGTGAAGTAAGTCAGACACAGAAAGACAAATATCATATGATATCGCTTATGTGTGGAATCTAAAAAAAGGGTACAAATGAACTTATTTACAAAACAGAAATAGAGTCACAGATGTAGAAAACAAACTTACGGTTGCCAGGGGATAAGGTAGGGGAGGGATAAACTGGGAGACTGGGATTGACATATACACACTACTATATATAAAAGAGGTAACTAATAAGGACCTACTGTACAGCACAGGGAACTCTACCCAATACTCTGTAATGGCCTACATGAGAAAAGAATCTAAAGAAGAGTGGGTACATGTATATGTGAAACTGAGACACTTTGCTGTACACCTGAAACTAACACAACATTGTAAATCAACTACACTCCAATAAAAATTAAAAGAAAAAAAAAAGCTCTGCGGTGACAGCTGGGAAAGAGGGACCTCAGTCCCACCGCAAGGTACTGAATCCTGCCAACAGCTCGATGAGCTTGGAAGATGAGCAGATGAGAATGCAGATGAAAACGTCTTGATTTCAGCTTTTTGAGAATCTGAGCCAAGAAGAAAACCACACCCTGCCCCACGGCACCACGAGATCATACATATAGGTATTGTCCGAGGCCACTAAATGAGTGGTAATCCACTGTGCAGCCACAGAAAACGCAACCTAGACCCCTCAGTCCTCCAAGGTCCCGCTTCCATCCTTCCTTCTCCATGAGGCCTCTCCCCGCTCCGCGCAGAGGGCAAGCCAGGCCACCGCAAGTTTCCCCAAATCACCACTCTCCTTCTCATGCCGATTCCGCTGTCCCAAACACTTGATGTGACATTTCACATGGATAAACGACTGCTCTGCCTACCACTGAATATGTCCTGAAGTGTTACATGTTGTGTTTGTTGGCCCCTCTCCTTCCCTCCCCTTCCACAGAAATCAGCACTGGGAAGATAGCAGTCATCTCTTGAAGGATCTTCTGAATTTCTCACATAGGCCTATCAGAGCCCATTGTAGACACTTATTAAATCATTACTGATTGATGGTCGGGTTCCCCACCCCTTACCCCACACATTAGGGGATGAGAGGTATTGCAAACCACTGTCCAATTCACGTTATGACTGAACTGACTTGGAGTAATACGTTAGCATCCAAAAGAACCATTTGTATTTCAATAATGACTTAAATGAGATCACTCTCATTGGTGATCATTACTCTCAAGTCAAGGTGACCTCTCATGGGTCACTTAACTCTCAGGGTCAAGCAATTAATCAGTTACTATGAGCTGCCCAAGAAAACGTCTCCAGGCTCCTTGCATTTTCCACTCTCTTGCTGCTCCTCCCATCTAGATGTCAATAAAGCTTGATACTTCTGGTCACTGGGCTTGATGTTTAGTCTCCTTGTTAGAAGATCCGAATTAGGAGTTTTCCAAAGGAAGCCTTCCATTACCACTGTCCACTGAATATTCTACCCTCCTCTGGAGGGGCACCAAGAGAATTTCAAGAATCACCTTTCTCTAGGAAAATGATGAGCACAAAGAGAGGAGTAGGTAGACATTATTAACTAAAATAAGTTAAATCAGATGGCATCACTTATCTTTACTGACCCAATCGCCCTTCACCATGGAATTGAAAATGTGAAATAACTGAACGCTTAAAGGTCTATTTGTAGTATGCAGCCTTCACCTTCAGATTTCCTTCCAGGATAATTTCAGGAATTAGAGCTCCTGGGACCTCAATTTACCAGCTGACCTATGTGTACATGCTTTTCGTTTCTGTAATTATCAGCAGGTCGGTTAATATGACTCTGATAATTGCAATCCTTGGGGCTGATTATGTCTCAAAATTGTGTATGCTAAAGAACTAATAGTTATGGACAAAACTGAGAGCTCGAACTTATAAGCTATGGAGTCACAGCTTCCTTGGGTAGCATAAAAATGATCAGGCTGTAAAAAGTCAACCTTCACTCTGGCCTCATTCAACTCCCCAGTGAGTTATGCTAATGAGACCAAACAGAGGCCCTCAAGTTACCAAGCAGAGTACCAGGGAACGAGGTAGGCAAGGATTTACATTTGGTAAATGCATAGCGTGAGAGATGAAATATAAGTGTTTCTGGAAAATTATTACTCATAGTAACGGATTCTCTAGAGGAGGGTAGAGAATGTCTGTCAGCTATGTTACTGCCCACGTACAGCTTCCACAGCAAATACCACTAACTGATCACTAAAGCACTCCTTCCAGCTGGGCCTGGAGCCAGCCCCAGACTCTTTCTCAACACAACTCTCCCGGGAAGAAAAAGCTCCTCCCAAACGATCCCAACTGGCCCACAAGATAAAGTCAATTTGCCTCTTGTTGAATTAAACGTACTAATGGTTCTCCCTCTTCACCTAGAGCCATGCTTGCACTTGGCTGTTGTTTTTGTTTTTTTTTTTTAAATGCAGGAAAGGAAAAAGAACACACAGAAAAAGAACACAGGAACTGAAGCATGTCAGCTACTCGGCTCTATCCTGCCCACTGTTTGCAGAAATCAGGTGCCCAAGAGCCGCTCTCTTTAAGTACTTGGAAGTTATAAACATTTTGCCATGAGAGCTTCAGAGCAAAGTGAGGTGGCATCTTCTCCGGTTTCTTTGAAGGCTCCTCTTTCTCTGTGCCTCCTTTTAGTGCAGTCCTTGGAGGTTCTCTCCTGGGCTCTCTTCTTGTACAGCTCTGAAGGTGAGCTGAGCAACTCCCCTTCTCTCCAGTGGCACCTATCACCCTCTGTTGGCTGACTGATGTGTTCAGTGCCGGGCCCTGCTCTAGGGGCTGGGGATGTAGCAGTGAACAAAACAGACACAGTCACTGTGGAACTTATATTCCACTGCAGTGGAGAAAGACAATCAGCAAATAAGATGAGAAGTGCTAAGGGGCAAAAGAAAGTCAAACGAAGGGAAAGCAGGATGGGCAGAGTACAGAGGTGCTGGCTTAGAGAGTGCTGATGACCACAGATCTCCTTTTTATCCCAGAGATCTTTCCTAAGGTTCAGACTCGCGCATCCTAACTACCTTTTGGGTATCTGTGCCTGCAAGTCCCACAGACACAAAATTCACCACACCCACCATGGATCACCACCCTCTTCCAAGTTTTCTTCCCCAGTGGAACCATCTACCCAGACTCCTAGGTCAGACACCCGATGGCATCCTTAACTCCTCCATTCCCTCTACTTCCAAACAGCTTCTAAATGCCCCTCCACCGCCCATGCCCTGGTCCAGGCACCATTCTCTCTTTCCTGGGCTGCTGCACCAGCCTTACTCATGGCCAGAGATCCTGCCGCTCCTGCCATCCCATCCCAATTCCACTTTACACACTGCGTCTGGAATGACCTTGCTCAACGATACAGGTGAGCACGTCACTCTCTGCTCACAACTCCGCAGATCAAGGACCCTGACTCACAGAGACCTTCAGGATCTGACCCTGACTTACGGCGCCAAGTTTCTTTATCAGAATGGTCCCCCATGGGCTTCCCTGGTGGCGCAGTGGTTGAGAGTCCGCCTGCCGATGCAGGGGACGTGGGTTTGTGTCCCGGTCTGGGAGGATCCCACATGCCACGGAGCGCCTGGGCCTGTGAGCCATGGCCGCTGAGCCTGCGCGTCCGGAGCCTGTGCTCCGCAACAGGAGAGGCCATAACAGTGAGAGGCCCGCGTACCGAAAAAATAAATAAATAAATAAATAAATAAATAAATAAATAAATAAATAAATAATCCCCCAACTCCAGCTAAACTGCCCTGTTTGTAGGTACTCTGGTTTCTTGCTCTTACTGCCCCTGCTACCTGAAACCCAGTTCAGTCCTTTCCCCTCAAGTAATACCCACTCATCCTCCACACATCTTTGACCTCTGGGAAGCCTTCCTGGACCTCAGAAGACCCTCTCAGGTGCCCTGTTGACCAACACAGCAATCAGCATGCTGTCGAACACACAATAGGCACACATTCAACACTCCTTGAATAAATGAGTATGTCAACGTACAGATCAATTTGTGTAACTGTAACCAATTTCTTACAGGTTTTTCAGGTATCCTGATTCGTGTGTCCTTAGTGATCCAGGCATCTGAAGATAGGAATTCCCAGGCTTGGGGCAAGTCATTTATTGTCTCTGAGCCTCAGTTTCTTCACTGAATAATATTTCCTACTTTGGGGAGGTGTCATGATGAGAAAGTGAAACGGCGCCTTAACAGACCTAGCACGTGACTGGTACAATGTGGATTTGCAAATGGTAGCTCTTATTATTTAAAAAAAAATTTTTCTGCCTGCAAGTCGGGCAGAGAACAGAAGTGCTTTCTGAGATGGTGTCATTTCCCGGAGGTCATCAGACCCAGGGGAAAATGATGAGGAAAACCGCATCCTCTTTATCAAACGCCCTCCTTTCCTTTTGAAGATGTCTCCAACACTTTGGTCTTGCTATTCTGTTTTTATTCAGAGTCCATTTAGCTTTAAGCTCACAGTTTTTATTTTGATACACACTGCATTTTAACAAGTAGGTCAAAGCCATTTTATACTTGCAATATGATTACCATAGTAATCGCTGTATTTTATAACCTGCAAAATGCTCCCAGGGAGACCAGTAGGGACAGCTACAGTTTGTAACAAAAACAATAATTTCAGCCCTGCAGAATAAGCTCCTCTTAAAAACTCTCTTGTTGCAGGTATTAATTTTTGAGGCTCCCACAATATTTGGAAACGGCAACTGCTAATGACTAACTGAAGATACAGTCAAGAGCTTTATTTGAATATGTCTTTACTTTTAGTAGCTTTATGCTGGAGAGTTAATATTAATAAGAATAAAAATAGTAATAGTAGCAGCTAATACTTGTACAGTGCTTGAAGTAGACTGTCTGCAAAAATGGTCTAAATAATTTCTCTGCCAGTACTCTCCCATACTGGCTATGGGCTTGGTTTGATTATAGGACGTGCTTGGACCAATGAAATATTAGTCAATGTAACTGAAGCAGAGGCTTGAAAAGCAACTGTACATTTGGCCTTTGCTCTTTTGCTGCTGTTAGGAAACCTGTGATGACAACCACGTGAACAAGCCCAGCTCCTGTTGTCACAGATGCCATCACACTAAACACGTAAGTGAAGCATCCAATAGTCCAATCCAGACCCAGACAACGAGGCTCAGACCAGAAGACCTACCCAGCCTGCCTGAATTATGAGAAATAGAGAACTGGTGTTCTAATCTACTAAATTTTGGGGTGCTTTGTTATGCAGCATGAGAAAACTGATACAATGTTTTATAAAAATAAAGTGCTTTACATAATGAATGCTTCAAACTGCTTTCCGTAAATAAACTCATTTACTCCCTACAACAACCCTTTGGGGACAGTACTAGTACGTAGTTCACAGATGAGGAAGTGAAAGCACACACAGAGATCTGCTAACTACCTAAAAGTCACATAGCTAGAATACAATGGAGTCAGAATTTGAACCCAGTCCCTCTGGCTCCAGAGTATCTGCTCCCAAACTACACAACACTGATGATAAACTTTTCTAACTTTTCTCCTACAGAAATATTTATCTCATACATATGAAAAGTATTGTTTAATGTGAACAATTACATCAGTGATGAAGAGCACCAAACACGTGCTGTAAGGAACTACCACGGGAAGACATTTTGGATCCTGAAAGCAGGAGATCAAAAGTACCCCCAGTCATTCATGCACCAAATTCCATTAAAAAAATCTGACTGATACAATATAACTTTTAGAATGAATTTTGAAAATATAAAGCAAATAATAAGCTTCAATCAGTCTTTATTATTTTAAATGTTTTAGGGTGTGTGCTTCCTCAATGCTTTTTACATTTTAGTCTAGTCAATTCATCACAAAAGCAATACGAGCTTTTTGAATATAAAGTACATAAACTATAAGTGAGTCCCTCCCTCCCTTGTTCTCACCCTCCAAATTCACCTTCTAATGTAACAACTATTAATAATTTAATGTGCTTCTTTTATACTTTTTCTTTAATTATGCAAACATAGTTATTAAAGGCTTACCAAGTTACTGTTCTTTAAAATTAAAAATAAAAAAATCTGTTGACTATAAAGAGCATATTTTTAACAGCTTCATCATTCAAAGAAATCTTATAAAAGCCTCAGTCCATTATAATCAAGTATCTACAAAAGTGACGATTATTCCTTCACTTTACACAACCAGCAGAAAGGCTAGCCTCTATAACACATATACAGAAAGCCAGTTTTCTGGTCTTTTGGTCTACAATAGAATTCTTATCTGAAAAGCCCTACCACACCTTTCAGAACTGAAGTCAAACTCTCAGAACGGCCATGCTAGATGGCAGGCCAGGAGACCTAAAACAAGTCTTTAAAATCGCACACACACACCAAAAAAAAAAACAAAAACAGAAAAACAAGCCTAGCAAATGCATAAACACAAAAATGAGAGGCCATCCCAGCCTAAAATAAGAGTAAAGTTGAATAGAATAAATTCTCTTAGAAAGTAAGAGTGTCAATATATATTCCAAGTTGTTAAGAACCATGGGAACAGTTTCTATCAAGTGACAGAATCCTAGCAAAGCATTTCACCTTCCATTAAACCCAAAAATGTAATTAAAAAAAAAAATCCAACTTAAAATATTTTATTTGGATCAAAAGCTTTTGTCCCAATGACAAATGACCTTTGTATAGAATATGTAAAAAATGAACACTAACATAGGAAACATTATCTTCGCACCCACTTTGCCGTGTTTTCCTTCTTCACAATATGCTATTCTATATAAGATGTGGATATAGAATGTGATCAGATAGGGGTAGTCAAAATTCACTTCAGGACTTCCCTGGTGGCACAGTGATTCAGAATTCGCCTGCCAATGCAGGGGACACAGGTTCGAGCCCTGGTCCGGGAAGATCCCACATGCTGTGGAGCAATGAAGCCCGTGCGCCACAACTACTGAGCCTGCGCTCTAGAGCCCGTGAGCCACAACTACTGAGCCCGCAAGCCACAACTACTGAAGCCTATGGGCCTAGAGCCCGTGCTCCACAACAAGAGAAGCCACCGCAATGAGAAGCCCGCACACCGCAACGAAGAGCAGTTCCGGCTCACCACAACTAGAGAAAGCCTGAGCGCAGCAACAAACACCCAACACAGCCACAAATTAATTAATTAATTATTTTTTTTTAAATTCACTTCAGATTTCATAAGGGCAACCTATTGAAACTCTCAGAAAGGGAGGTACTCCTGATGCTTCTACTTGGTAAGATAAACATGAAGGACTGTCCCATTATTTTCATAAAGTAATATATTCCGCATATTTAAGGGCACTGAAACCCCACTTAATTCAGAACAGTGCTGGTGGGCACTGTATATATATACATACATAGTATGTATATTACAGATATTGAAAGCTTTTTCTTTAACTTATAATTAAACCACGAGCCTGTAATTCGGATGGGTAAATACGGGATGATGATGAGAGGAGCATTACTTAGTACAGGAGCCACTCCTGAGCTCTTTGCTTTTACTTGTTCATCCACTCAAGACATCCTCACTGAGCATCTACATATGCCAGGTCATGGGACAGGTCCCAGGAATGTAAGGGAGAACAAGATGAACAGTGAAATGGAAGACACACCCCAAAGGAGTGGACGAGAAGACTGTAAGCATAAAAAAGATTGTACCGCTGCTAAGTTTTCCTCCTTCTGACAAGTCTACTTAAACCCCCCAAACAGTAAATAAGTTATTATGCAATTTTTCTTAACATCTTTATTGGAGTATAATTGCTTTACAATAGTGGGTTAGTTTCTGCTGTATAACAAAGTGAATCAGCTATACATATACGTATATCCCCATACCTCCTCCCTCTTGCGTCTCCCTCCCACCCTCCCTATCCCACCCCTCTAGGTGGTCACAAAGCACTGAGCTGATCTCCCTGTGCTATGCAGCTGCTTCCCACTAGCTATCTATTTTACGTTTGGTAGTGTATATATGTCCATGCCACTCTCTCACTTCGTCCCAGCTTCCCCTTCCCCCTCCCCGTGTCCTCAAGTCCATCCTCTACGTCTACTATGCAATTTTTTAATAACTGAATTAGGATCAGGAGATTTCACTCATTCATTCATGTGTGGAACGTCCCTATGTGCCAGGCACCCTAACAAGTGCTGGATATATAAAGGGAACAAGACATGGCTCTTGCCTTCACGGTGTTCTTTCATAAACAGGCAAATACCAGTAAGAACAAGGTGGGACGGAGTCACGTAGAAAGAACACTTAACCTGGTTTTAGGGAGGAGGTCTCCCCAGAAAAGTTATATCCAAGTTAATACCTCAAGGATGAGGTTCTCTTTGGGCTTTTAAAATGGAATTCCGTTTAAAACATTTAATTTCTAGCCAATAATTCAAAAGCTTCTTCTTGCTTTGAGTGAGACCCTGCATCAGGCCCCCAACACAATCATATTCCAATTTTAACATGCATCCAAACCACCTGGGATCCTGTTTAGATGCCGACTCTGACCAATGAGACTGAGGTGGAGCTGAAATTCTGTATTTCTATCCAGCTCCCAGGAGATGCTGAGGCCGCTGCTCGGGGGACCACACCTGGAGTAGCCAGGCCCTGGCATAAAAGGGCCCCTGGCCCACAGATGTGTTGTGTTTGGCTGGCGTAGTGCTCCCGGAAGTCTCCGTTAGCTGGCAACTTGTAAAAATCCAGAGATTTTATATAACAAGCAGGATCTCCAGCTTCTTTTGAAAAATTTACATCAGACAAAGTTGGCCCTAAATTTCCTCAAGGCGGCAGTCAGCCAGAGGTAGGGAGAGGACTGTGACCTTGGGTTCTCCACAGTGACCTTGATCCCGCAAGAGCTCTTCCCACCACTGACTGACTCTACATGCCCTCCGCCCCGTTAGGTGGTCTAGTTAACAACACGCCCAACCCACCCAACGTTCTTCCAGGAGCAGCCTGCACACCTGGAAGGAAGTGACGCCATTAACTGATGATAAAGGACCAACAGCCTTTTATGGAAACAGCACAGGGTTTCTGTTGCCAAATTCGTCTGGCTTGGCAAGTGCCTGATCTGCTCCGAGGTGGCCCTTCACAGAGATAACGGGGCATCCATGGGGGGATGTGCATGGACCGGACGACTGCAGGGCTGCCAGGCTTAAATGCCACTCTGGGGTGCAGCCCAGGAAACACTCAGCTGGCTGAGGATCCTGAGAGCCCACCCTTATCCTTTAAGGTGTCAGCACCTGAACGCATCTGGAAACACTTCTCAGACTCAAGCCTTGTCCAGAAGTGGGGGAGGGTCTCCACCTGGAGAGAATGTGCGTGTTGGCAAGCGTGTGAGTGCGGGCAGGCCAACAGACCACAGGTCTTCTCATCATGGAATGAGATTTACGTTTGAATGATGTCTCTTCATTTGGATGAGATAGAAACGTTCCGCTTCGTGGCTCAGGCTCCTAAGATCGCAAAAGCCCTCCTGAGACATCCCTGCCATCTATGTATTAACAGACAGAGTGAAAAGGACTGATAAAATCTTTAGTTTCAATTGATGAAAACTATACCAGGAATCACGTATTCTCTGGTGCTTCTGATGGCCGATGTGTCTGTCATTTCCTATGATGAGAAAGATCTATTAATACTGTGGCAGGAGCGGAATTAGGGCTTGTGAACAATAAAAGTGGCCAAGTCATTTGTTTGTGGCTGCCATCATGCATCTTGTTCCTCATTACTTTTCTTTACTAGGGTCATATTTTTGATTTGGACCTATCTTTACCTGTCACTTTGAATTGTTAGACCAAAACTTTGCATTTTCATAGAATCAGTGGTATGAGATGGAGTAGAAATTTAAAATAAAATCATTGACAAGGAATAAATGCTTAAAGCAACCGGAGGAAAAAATGGAGCTTAGAGCTCATGCATATTAATGCAGACACATGATCATGCCACACACAGTCATATTAATGTTGTGAAAGTAATAAGAAGGATCTGAGAGAACCCATATCCTTTTGACACACACATACCGGGGAATATGAGGATGACCCAGTCTTTCTGTTTGTTTGCTTGTAGTATTTAAATCCCAATTTTTAAAGCTTTCCAGATAATGGACTTCGGCATATATAACAAACACATAAGCTGCTCTAAAAAGCACATGGTCCAACACTACAGGGCAACCTAAGTTGAACTAAGTGGATCCAGAAGTTCCTCTCCAATTACTACCAACAATTCTCAATCATGCAGCCTCTGAGTGAATGACGCTGTATTAAACACAATACACAGTTGTATTCACTCACCACAACTGTCACTAAATGATCGTATGATCACCTGTTCCATGTTGGTCTTCCATTCAAGAACATAAAACTACAAGATAGCAAGGCCCACATTTATCCATGACGATAATCCCAGATTCCCATAGCTCTTGGTACACAGTAGGTGCTTAAATATTTATTGACTCATCGAATGAACAGAGATTAAATGAGTGAATAAAACTGGACTAGGAAACAGTCACTGCCCTTAAGAAAGTTGAACTCAAAATGGGAACTCACTCAGAGAAACACAGACTCCTTATGACTACTTTTAAGGAAGGCACTGATACACTGACACTTAGCATTGAAAAGAGCTAGAAGCAAACAGATCAGGTAGGAGTTTAAGAGAATCTAGCTAATCAGGAAAATGCTTCTAGTCCGGGAGAGAAGAACTAGAGTCAGACCCTAATTATCACCACTGTGCTTTTCAAGCACCAAATGCAAACTTGGGAACTTGAATGATGAACTCAAGTCAAAATGAAGAGGTTGACATTTTTCAAGATTCAGGAAATCATCTCTCTTGTTTTTTTCAACTGCACTTCAATAGTTTTTCAAAGCTCCCAGAGCAACAGAGCATTCAAATATTCTGAGCAGCAATGACTATGACTACATCTGGAACTTTAATGAAAATCTTAAAGGTTGACTTGACTCTCAAGTCCTTCAATAACAACAACAACAATGGGGCCCAAGTGAGAGCTCCAGAAGGGAGTGTGCAACTATCAAATGTAAAATAGATAGCTAGTGGGAAGCAGCCGCATAGCACAGGGAGATCAGCTCTGTGCTTTGTGACCACCTAGAGGGGTGGGATAGGGAGGGTGGGAGGGAGGCACAAGAGGGAGGGGATATGGGGATATATGTATACATAGAGCTGATTCACTTTGTTATACAACAGAAACTAACACACCATTGTAAAGCAATTATACTCCAATAAAGATGTTAAAAAAAAAGCAATTCAAATGCAAGGTGGATGGGTCCCTGAGAAAGGAAGAAAGTCACCTGTCTCTCTCGGTGTGCTGTGAAAATTTACAACATGCCAAAAAACGGGATAGCTATCAACTCTGCAAATTAACATGTCAAAGAATCTTTCATTGCTCAAGATTATCAAATGTGGGCAAATGTATTTCAAGAAGAGATAAAGAGATTGGCTCAACCACAACAATTTTAATCCAAATCACGAGCAGGAAGGTAATGGTTTAATTTCTTAATGCCTTTCAAGGGCGTAGGATCACATTTAATATCTATAACACCACCGATAGGTTTAACTTCTGGGGCCCCCAAGCATAAATAGCCAAAAATGTTCTTTTACCCTTAACTACAAAATAAAGCCGTATCCAGTAGAGAAGATCTGAGATGCCTGGGTGTGAATTTGACACAAAATTCTGCTTGCCTTTAGGTGGCTGAGAATGGCCCTCCTTAGGTGAAAAGTCAGGCAAGGTATGTAAGAGTACTCTCTTCCTGGAAAGCTTTAGCTCCTAGAATTTTATATCTATGAAGGAAACTTTTTAAATAACAAAAAATAAACTTTGCCGTGTGCACCTGAAGTTCAAACCAATCCCAGAAAAGACTGTTCTGGCGGAAGCATCTAAATCAAGTACCCAAAGCAGCCATGTATCAAATGGCCAAAGATGGATAATAATATCTTTTAAATGAAGGCCTTTCAAATGAATTATGATAATATAATCCAAGACCAACTCACATTTTCAAATAATGAAATGAAGGCAAAAATTAATCGTCTAGAGCCATTTGTCTCATACCAATTATGATAAGCTTCAACGAAAACTTTGATGATGAAAAGAGGGGGGATGTGGACAGCACTGCTCTCCCAAGCAAGACTCAGCAACCTAGTTTATCTATCATACAGCCAGGTGTATCTTAGACCTTCTCTGACTGAATCTGAACTTGAATCTTCCCCTTGAACATCTGTCCTTTCTCTTTCTTAAAGAGTTGGACTACACAATCTAGGCAGCATAACCAACTGTTAACTGTAATATATACCCTATAATTAGGCTACCCAAAGACACCACGTGGAGAATATTTAAGTGTCCTGATCATCTTTAATATCAAAGGAGTTTAATGACTCAGGCCAACTCCACTAGCAGAATGACCTTAGAAGTTGTGACCACATGTCAGTCAAGATGTGCAAAACAAAACAGGTTTTCATTTTAATATCCAGAAAAGTTATGGCCCTATGAAATAGAAAGTTCTTGAAAAGATGCCATTTTCCAACAAGTTCTAGAGTCATCAGAGTTGGCAGCAAGATACTTACATTCCTCAAGAGACAAAGAAATGCAGTATTCAAGCAGGAGGCTTGGCACGCAGCTTGGAAGAGACTTCCACACTTCTGTAACATTTAACTTGCATCTGAGGGCTATGAGCTATCTGACCACTTAGTTATTGATTTATGAAGTTGATGACCCAGCAATTATAAACGGGACTCAGGGTCTCCCGGCAGCATTACAAACAAGAATCCAATCCACAACCCACCTGAAATTTCCCATCATCATGCAATCTCAAGGTAACTGACAAGGTTTCCCCACAAATTGTTTAGGATGATAAATGTTTCCTTAGTGGGTAAGCATTAACCCTGGTAAGATTTATAATGACATTCAGAAACATTTAAAAGAACCAAACCTGTAACCTTTATATACTTTGTGTTACAGAATCTGCACATATTTGGTACTTAAATCATTTTAACATTTGAAAGAATTTGCCCTATTGAAATAAACAGGTAGCTCCAAATCAAAATGTCAGAGTAATTGATATAGATCTATGATATTAAACTAAAATCTTAATGAAATTTACATAAAGTTTTAGGATACTTAAGTCAACTTAATGTTTACCATAATTATGAGTTTAATTTGTGAGAATTATAAGAATTATTCAAAGGGAAGGGAAAGGGAGTTTTCCTTGGGGAAGAAGGGAATCAAGTCAGATGACTTAAAAAGAAGCCGAACATTTTATATTGATGAATGCATTTTAAAATATAAAGAATGTATTTAAGTTTGTAAACAGGGACCAAAGGTTTCTAAACATGATAGAATAGTAAGATCTGAACTTCAAGAATTAGGTTTTCAAATTAATTAAGTTTCAAAACCAAAGCATTCTCTCAATAATCATTTCTTCGAAACAAGAGTCACAACAAAACCTGCCAACCAGGGGCTCCAAAAAAAAGCACGTAAGACCCCTGCCACTAAGGTGATTTCAAGGGTTGATTTGAAGGCCACAGTAGGGACTGTGCCTGACTCCTAGGTAACACGCCTCAGGGCGTGCCCATGTACCAGCAGCTAAGAAGTACTGAATCCATACTATAGGCCACGCCCTGTGCCAAGCGCGTCATAGACACTACCTGGCTGTTACACAGAGCAGTGATCCAAAGCTTAAGGACATGAGGTACGTGACCAAGATGATGAAGTAATAAATGCTAAGAATGAGACTTGAGCCCTATGCTCTGCACCACCAAGCATCCTGCTTCCCACAAGAACAATATCCACGAGGCCAATGAATTTCTAGAACCTTGCTGCTCCAAGTACCATCCACGGTCCATCAGGATTGGTATCACTTGGGAGCTTGTTATAAATGCAGATGGTCAGACCTACTGAATCAGAATCTTCAAGTGTGATTCTGAGGTGCATTAGGGTTTCAGAAGCATTCTTCTAGAGCTGGGGGGGGGGGGGCGCGGGGGGGGGCGCTGGCAAACTTTTTTCTGTAAAAGGCGCGAGATAGAAAGTAACTTGGGCTTTGCAGGCCATATGGTCTCTGTAGGCCATATGGTCTCTGTTGCAATCACTCAACTTTGCCACGAAATCAGCCATAGACAATACGCACATGACCAAGCATGGCTGTGTTCCCAAAATCTTTATTTCCCAAAATGGCCATGGGCCACAGCTTACCAAGCCCTGCTCCAGAGTACAGCGGCTACACCACTATGATGGATCCATTCTCTGATTTGCTGGAAGACAACTGAACCCATTTCTCCATCATGCGAAGGAGACTCCCCACCCATCGGTAGCAAGCAGCAGATCCTAGTAATACCATTTTCCAACCTCATCAAATACTCCCTTTTCCTTGAGGTCAGATGGTTATGTGTCAACCTCAACGTCATTTTACACTCGGCCCGGTGCTTAAGAGGCCAGTGGAAAATTTCCCAAAATGCTTTGCCTGCTTGGTACCAAGAAGTCAAATTAAAAGTGTTTAAATGAGTTCTTCGGGGAGTTAAAAAAATTTGGCCTTACTTTCCAGTCAACACGGTTGCGTGAATACAACGGGCTTTTGCACATTAACAGACTAGGATGGCGCAAATTCTGAAGAGCTTCTGAGCTGATTACTACATGATGATTAAACGTGTTGGACAGCAGTTCTGCAAGCAGACAGTTATGGGCTGGAGACGTGCTCAGTCTCACATTAGGGAGCTCTGGATCTATTGCTCAACAGTGAGTAAAGGCTGAGTGTTCCATTGCCAAATCTCAACTTTTCCATCAGATGTTCCCACAAGAGTCTGAAGACTACAGTGAAAACGACAACGACGGCGTTATTTTCTTCACCTTCATTTTTCCTGTCACAGACAAGAAGGAGGCTACTCACACTGGGCAAACTCAGCAAAGGAGGTAGAGGAAGATGCTGTGAAGGTTCTGTGAAGGTGCTGGAGCCAAGCAGTTTTTTGCCTCCTGATCGTTCAAGAAGATAAAAATCGTGTCAACCGGGCAACTGAAGGCAAGGGTGTTTACAATGGGCTTTTGCTGAGTGATTATTATGTGCAAGACGTGCTCAAATTTTCACCAGGATTATCTCCCTTCATCTCACCACAAGGTTGTGAAGGGAGAACCAAATATTAAGATGAAGAACCTGAAGCACAGGGAGGTCAAATGTCACGCAGCTAGCAGAGTGTGGATTTGAACCCTTGGACACCAGAGCTCACAGTCTTAATTCTTTCACTTAAATTAATTTGCATTAAACAGAACTCGAGGACTGTTCCAGTGGGTTTACGCTGCCCTCTCCGAACTTTGCTAAAAGAAGCTTCCACTGTCTCTTCCTCACACAAACAAGGCTGGGTTTCACGCCCTGCACTGCCTTAACACCCTGCACTTGACCTCATCACGCTGCTGTATATACCGTACTGCTTGCTCCTCTGTCTTCCCATCTAAAGTATAAATCAGGGTTCGCAACTTCCACAATTTGGGCCAGAGTTCTTTGCTGCAGGGGCCGTCCTGTGAGCTGTAGGATATTTAGCAGCTTCCCTGGCTGCCAACCACCAGATGCCAGTGGCAAACTCCACCCCTGCCCCAGCCCCTGGGGTGGAGGGTGGAACAAAATTGCTCCTGGTTGAGAAGCACTGTTATCAAACCCTTTCAGGACAGGAGTTCTGTCCATTGTTTACCTACTGCCTGACAAAGGGCTAGGCACACACTAGGTGTTCAACAAATACTCAAGTCACTGCAGGATGTCTTTCTCCAGCTATATAGCTAATAACATAGCTACTATTGGCTAGATGGCTCCAGGAGCCCCAGAACGAAATCTGAGTCTAAGGCTCCTATGTTCCATTTCATTCAGATGTTTGGCTTCCATGATAGCTGGAGTCATCTCTACCCAGCCATGATAAGTTGCTGATTTTATCCCCTAAATATTCCTCAGATCTGTCTATCCTCCTCATTCCACTACCGCCATCCGAGCCCAACCAGGCTTGCCTCCACTGTTTGTGTGGACTGCAGGATGAGCCCCCTGACTGATGTCCCAGTACCCTTTCTGGGGACCCTCTCATCTGTTCTGCCCAAGACACCAGAGAGATCTGTTTCAAAACCCAAATCTATTTATTCCACTCTGCTGCTGAAGGCTCTTCAATGGCTTTCCATTGCTTATAAGATAATAAGACTCCTGACCATGACCTATGGAGTCCTCAGTGGTCTGCCCTGGCCAACTCTGCAGCCACCCCCCCCTCACCACCAGGGCTGCAGTTCCAGAAGAAGGCCATGATTCCACCTACCCCCTGGCCTTCGCATATGCTGTTCCACGTGTATTCCCCTTGCCTGTCCTCCCTGTAGACCTCAGCCTGAGTGTTACTTTTTCTTTGTCTGGAGCAGGTACCTTCATCAAAGGCCACTGTGGAACCAAATTTTGTTCTTTCCTAGTGTTCATCTGCATGACCATTGATCACAAAAAAGTACCAGCGCCTTGACTACTTTGGTTCACTGTTATAATCCCAGTGCCTGGCCCATGGTGGGTGCTGGATGAATGTCTGGTGAATATACTTGAATAATCAATCACTTAATAGAGGCCTACTCTTTGAAAACACAGAGATTTTGCAGATGAGATGCACTGAAGGAAAGTGGTTAAGTGTATGAATTATGGAGTTAAATGGCCTGGGTTCAAATTCTAGCTCTGCCTCTTAATAGCTATGGGACCTTGGATAAAATACTTAACCTCCCTACACCTCAGTTTCCTTATTTGCAAAGTGAGGAAAAGAGGATCTAAGCTCACGGTATCATGGTCTATAAATTATATGAGAATTTAAAGTCTTCAAACAGTGCCTGGGACATAAAAAGTGCTATATAAGAATTTACTACTATCATCATTAGTAGTACTCATAATAACAGTAGTATTTTTATATCTGTATGACGGCTGAGGTAATGCGGTGATTTTTTGTGTGTGTGGTACACAGGCCTCTCACTGTTGTGGCCGCTCCCGTTGCGGAGCACAGGCTCTGGACGCGCAGGCTCAGCGGCCATGGCTCACGGGCCCAGCCACTCCGCGGCATGTGGGATCCTCCCGGACCGGGGCACGAACCTGTGTCCCCTGCATCGGCAGGCAGACTCTCAACCACTGCGCCACCAGGGAAGCCCAATGGGGTGATTTTTTCTGATCTCAGCACAGGTGATGCCAGCAGTCAGAACTGAATTTTTCAATATCTTGGGTGAAGAGATCTAGTTCTTCATTCTACAGACCCCCACGTCACCCCCAAGGTCCTCTGCAGGTGGGCTGAAAGCAGCTTTGCAAATATTACCTGGTCAGGTTCCACAGAACCATCCTCCTCCATCAACTCTGCACCTCTGGAGCTGGCCAGAGGATGCTAAGGGGCTACCCTGCTCAGCCAGCAGGCTAACAAAGACTGGACCTGTTTGCAGTGTAACTAAAATCCAGCCTGCCTGGAAAGCCGACTTCCCTCTGTGGACCTTTTCCTCTCAGAGGCTTTGGAAACACAAGCCAAAGTTGTCTCTAGTCTCTTCCTCATTCAACAGGTATTTCCTGAAAGCAATATAAATGCCAGGCGCTGCACTGGGGAGAGAGATTGGCAGCATCCAATTGTGATAGGAGCCTGAGCTGTGGATCACATCCTAATGAGCGGCTTTTACTAATCTCCTCTATACTTAGGAGAATTCATCATGTTATTATAGGGTAGCTCTGGTTTGCTGATAGCACACTTCAGGGAGAAGCAAATGAGGCCCTTTGTTCCTAGCATTCGTGTGTAGCATCACCATTCCCAAAGCATAATTCTGATTCCAAACATAACCACAGGTCAAATTCCATTATGAGAAACTCCTACTGCATATTTAGGGCTAGGGTTTTGCTGTCTGCAATGAGCAGGCCACTGTTTGTCTGAGATTTAGAAATCCTGTGGTCATATAAAGATTCTGTTGTGTTGAATTTGTGTTGGGATTTGTTGTAATGGGATCTGGCCTATAACTTAACTGAGATTTAGCGGAGGGCCACTTTCACTGCCTGAATCCTAGTGCCCGTGGGTACAGGCAAAAGAACCAGCTTTCTCCTAATAAGGTAATTAATACCTCACCATGGTCTGCCTAAAATACATTTTATTGCTTTGCTCATCAGAAGGTAGGATGAGTAATAAAATGTCAAAAGGCAGCCCGGTAAACATCAAAGGAGTGAAAGGCTATCGACAGTGATCATTTTCATTCTCCCTTTATGTAATGAAAGAGGACAGATCACAACTCAAGACACTTTTGAAAAAAAGTGTTATAAACAGCCAGTTTCTTCTTCTACTGCATTACTTTCAATCAGTTTCTAATCTCGCCCAGCTAGAAGAGCACGTATGTTATAATTTAAGATGCTGAGTCGTTTGGGCAACAAATCCAGAAAGGTGACTCATCCTGCTACAACTCACTTGAGAGAGAAAAATATTCAAAAGGAGCAACTGAAAAACTAGCTTTTCAAATACCAAGAAAGTTTTTAGCCATTCAGGTTGTTTCCAGGTAGAGACATTATAAGTCAAGATGAAATAAAACATCTACTTGCCAATCTATATGGTGTCAAAAAAGTTCACTACCCACTTGCCAATCCATAGGGTGTCAAAAATTTCACTATCCACTTTTCAGAGTAACAATTAGCCTCAATGCTTTAAATTTAGACGTATTTCATCTAAAAAGATGTCAGGAGGGTACAGAAAAATATATTTGCAAATACAGTTAACATATGACTTAAAATCATTTACCTTGTTTCCCAATGTTTCAGACATCCTGTACATATTTAGAACTCTTCAAAATACAGGACAAAAAATGAACCATAAAGAAAAAATACTAATACTAGTGTGAGAAATAAAATATAGACTCTAAAGATTTAAAAATGCATGTTACCCTAGCTGTCAAGACTTTAAACACATATACTTTTTGAGCTAGTAGTTCACTTCGTTGGATTTATCTGGCCAAATAACTTATATACACAAAGATATGTGCCTGATAATATGCCCTATACCATTATTTGTAGTAGTGAAAGCTTGGGAAAAAAACCTAAATGTTGATCAGCAAAAAAATCAGGACACATCCATATACAAGAAACATTATCCAGTCATGAATATTTAACTCACAGAAAATGTTTCTTAAATCATTTGTAGTACATACTGGCTACAAATGTCCTCTTGATGGTCTTGAACTTGTAGGAAAAAAGTTAAATCATTCCTTGAGTTTTCTTGCACACGTGACTTACAGTCCTATAGACTTCCACTTTCATTCATAACTAGGTCTTCAGAGTGCTTAAGGATTTTTGAAAATTTGTGTTCATAAATTACAACAGGATTGCCTAAAGAAGAAATTCCAGAATGACAGAGTAAGGACCTCCGAAAATCCATTCCTCCATAAAAGCAGTAAGAACACTGGCAAAAAATTGTCAAAATAAACTTCTTCAGGACTTTGGAAATTAACCAAAGGCGTGCAACAACCAGAAGAGACTTTATAAGAAAAAACAAACAAACAAACAAAAACCTCCCAGCAGAATCTTGGTAAGAACAACAAGCTTTGTAGCATTTTAAATGGTACTCTTCGCATCCTCCTGTCTTCATTTCTGCAGTAGCCCTGAAAACCAGCAGTCTTACAATAATAACGGCTTAAAAAGTAGTAACCTGGCACCCACTGTAGGGGTGGCAAAATGGGCTTGGAGCCCCCAAAGTGTCCTATCCCAAGAAACTGGTCACTATTTGACCAGTCTGGAAAGTTCCCTGCAAAGCCCCCAAGCAGGCCTCATTTTCAGTTGACCTGAATCAAAGCTGGCTTAGTGGTAAAAGCCCTATCCCTGGGTGTGTGTTGAAAATAGTTAGCAGGAATTGTTTAACATTGCAGGTGCCTGAAGCAATAATACCACTTGGGGGAAACAAAAGGCTGGCCAAAAATCTTAAAAGGAAAATCTAGATAATTAGATGAACATAGGGGGCTTGGGAAAGCTCCAGCATATTCCCGAGGCTCTAGAAAGTCACAGGCATCCGAAAGACTTTGTACATGTCCACGAAAGACCTAAGAGGGCTCTCTCGCCTTCAGTTGACCGTGATGTTTTAAACAAGTGGGAATTGAAAGCTAACATGGAAATAGCAGCTGTCAGTGTTGATGATGTACACCAACATACACACACAGTCTGCTGGCGAAGAGGAGACTTACTTGTCCTATGTATTTAAGAATATCTTTGTCCGATTATTAGCTGGCTATTAAGGTAACTGAACAGAGACCTCAGTGGACACACATGACAAAGAATACAGGTGTTATAGAATTCATCCAAGAAAGTTACTAAGCAGACAACAACAGTATAGCAACAAACTCTGGGGGTGGGAGGGAGATAGATATGGTTTCCAGAGGTATAATATCATATCATTTCAAATGTCCAGATTCCATTTCAAATTATGAGACATGAAAAGAAACAGGAAAGTATGGCCCATACATAGGGAAAAAAAAAAGATGTGGCACATATATACAATGGAATATTACTTAGCCATAAAAAGAAGCGAAATTGAGTTATTTGTAGTGAGGTGGATGGACCTAGAGTCTGTCATACAGAGTGAAGAAAGTCAGAAAGAGAAAAACAAATACTGGATGCTAACACATATATATGGAATCTAAAAAACAAAAAAAACAAGGTTCTGAAGAACCTAGGGGCAGGACAGGAATAAAGATGCAGATGTAGAGAATGGACTTGAGGACACGGGGAGGGGGAAGGGTAAGCTGGGACGAAGTGAGAGAGTGGCATGGACGTATATACACTACCAAATGTAAAACAGAGAGCTAGTGGGAAACAGCCACATAGCACAGGGAGATCAGCTTGGTGTTTTGTGACCACCTAGAGGGGTGGGACAGGGAGGGTGGGAGGGAGACGCAAGAGGGAAGGGATATGGGGATATATGTATATGTATAGCTGATTCACTCTGTTATAAAGCAGAAACTAACACACCATTGTAAAGCAATTATACTCCAATAAAGATGTTTAAAAAAAGAAATTAAAAAAATACTTTATTGCCAAAAACTGCTAATCATCATTGAGCCTTCAGTGAGTTATGGTAGTATCATCAAAGATCAATGATCACGTATCACCTTAATAAACATAACAATAATGAAAAAGTCTGAAATACTGTGAGAAATAACCAAAAATGTGACAGGGGGGCGTGAAGTGGGTAAACGCTGTTGGAAAAATGGCACTGACAGATTTGCTCAACGCAGAGTTGCCACAGACTTTCAATTTGTAAAAATGCCCTATCTGTAAAGCACAATAACATGAAGTACGTCTGTAAAGAACTCTTACAACTCAACAATGAAAAGACAAACAATCCAATTCTAAAATGGCCAAGGATTTCAAGAGAGATTTCTTCGAAGATGATATACAAATGGCCAATAAACATGTGAAAAAATGCTCAACGTCATTAGTCACGAGAAAAATACACACTGAGACATCACTTCACATATACTAGGATGTCTATGATTAAAAAAAAGACAAGTATTCTTAGGGGTGTAGAAACAATGGAATCCTCATACATTCTTGATGGGATTATGAAATGGTCCAGCTGCTTTGGAAAACAGCTTGGTAGCTCCTCAAAATGTTAAACATAGAATTGTATGACACAGCAATTCCACTCCTAAGCATATACTCGAGAGAGATGAAAATCTATGTCCACACAAAAACTTGTACACGAATACTCAGAGCCGCACATTCATAACAGCCAAAAAGTGGAAGCAACCCAAACATGTATCAGCTGACAAATGGAAGAACAAAATGTGGTAAATCTGTACAAAAGAATATTATTCAGCAATAAAAAGAAGCAAAATACTGATGCATGCTACAACGTGGCTGAATCTTGAAAACATTATGCTCAGTGAAAGAAGCCAGTCATTAAAAAGACACAGATTGCATGATTCCATTCACATGAAATGTCCAGAAGAGGCAAATCAAGAGGCAGGAAGTAGATTAGTGATTAGCAGGGGCTAGGGGCAGGGGGGAATGACGAATTACTGCTAATGAGTACTAGGTTTTGGGGGTATTTTGGAGTTAGATATTGGTATTGGTTGCACAATTCTGTGATTAGAGTAAAACTCACTAAATTGCTAATTTTAAAAAGGAGAATTTTGGATAGACAACAAGGTCCTACTGTAGAGCACAGGGAACTATAGTCAGTATCTTGTGATATAATCCATAATGGAAAAGAATATGAAAAACAATGTATATATATGTATAACTGAGTCATTTTGCTGTACAGCAGAAATTAACACACTGGAAATCAACTATACTTCAATAAATTAAATTAAAAAAATAAAAAGGAGAGTTTTATGATATGTGAATCATAGTGCAATAAAGCTGGTTTTGTTTTAAGCTGATAGGAATAAAGAAAAAAAATAGACTGCCAGGATTCTGGAGCCAGACTACTAGGCTAAATCTCAGCTCTGACACTTACTGTGTGACCTTTGCAAATTACTTCATCTCTCAGTGCCCTCAGTATACACATCTGTAAAACAGGCATAATAATAGTACCTACTTAAAGGGGTTGTTGTGGGGATTAAATGATTTAGCTATTGTTAGTATTGGGGGGCAGTTTTCAGGCTTTCTCTAACCTTCTGAGGAAGAAAAGAGGGAAAGAGAGATGATGGAGCAGGTATGTCTAGAACTGGAGGAGAATTAAGTTGAAGATATAAACCCATGAGTGGCTTTATTTCTTTGTGCCGAGGGAAGTCAGGGGTGGACAGGAAAGAAGGATCCCTTTGAACTTATCGTGGCAAAGCTAACAAGGAGAAGAGAAGACCAGCTGAAGTAGGAAACCACATATGTTTAGGGATGTCACCTGCATGTCTGTAGCGCTTACAAAAACATGGCACCCCAGAATCAATGACAGAAAACGGAATGGAAAACTTTTCCAGGGCTGTTGATTGGTTAGGGCTGTGGGCAAAGAAAAATGAAGCAAGGGGAAAGGAGTATGCTCAGCAATGTCACTGAGGAAGTGACAATGGAGTTTCAGTCAAGAAGACAGGACCCATGTGCTCCTAACAGAGCCAAGAATGAAACAATTCCCTGCAAGTTCTCAAAAGAGATGGTCAGTCTGAAACAAAGTTTACTGCACTGTTGGAAGAAAGGAACTAGAGTTCTTTAACCTAGAAAGAAGACAAATCAACGATGATGTGTTAATTGTTTCACTGATTTTTATTTCTTTCAACATTTTCTCCTAAACCCTTTTTCTCCCATACCTTACCACTGTCAGGTTCTCTTGAGGGCAACTGATTTTACTACTCAGGCTCATAAGGTAACATAAATTTTAGTGGAGGTGACTTGTTTGAAAGAGCATATTGAAGAGAAGTACTTATTAAAAAAAAAAAAAAAAAAAACATGAATTTAGCTAGCACTTTCCTCCAAAACCCCATGTATTTTAACATAATTTATCCTTTAAATTCCCTAGGACAGCATTTGCTGCACCATCACGTGTAGGTCTAATATTCCTTGAAAAAAGCATTCTCTAGTTAAAATGGTTTTTTTAATTATTACAAACTATTCCTCTTTTCCATATTTACAATGAATATTAGCATATTAAGGGCTCTGAAAAGTCCTACAGTGAGGAAAACTATTCTACTTGTAAACCTAAAGTTTCCCAAATTCTTTTGATCATAGAATCCTCTTTCCAGAGAAGCTTTTACATCACGATTCAGTTGGATCCTGTGAAGCACATTTTGAGACATATTACTCTGAAAAGACAACACTCTCCATAACAAACAGACGGGCAACTAGAATCCCAAAGAGGGAAAGCAACTTCTTATGGCTGAGTAAGGAAGAGACTCCGTTGAGACATCCTGTTCTCTTCCCTTTCGTCCTCCCAATTAAGTGAATTTCCCCAGGCACTGCTCATGGGAAATGTACAGCTAACCACCAGACAAGGGATCTACAAAGGCATTTTCCTTGAAGACATCAAAGCAGGCATATGTAACAGATTACCGAGGCATCTGGGCACACTGAGGTGTAAACATGAGATGGCATCACTTTACCAGTCTCAGTGTTCTACAACCTTTTCCTGTTGCGTGGAAGGCTCCCTCAACAAACATCTCAATCCAACTCTATAATTTTTCAGTAACATTCAGTTATTGGAAGTGTCTCTTTCTGGTTTCCTAAGACTAAGGCTTGCTCTTTGTAAAACTTTTATTTTGTCTTTAGATCAGCATTCTTCCTCTCATCCAAGAACAGGAGCCTCCAAAGCTTGTGGTGGAGAAGAGGATGGACTGACCACACACAGATGTCCTCTTTGCTGAGCTTTTTGTTCTGGTCTAAGGTACAAGGAAGATGATAGGAAAGATGAGATGTGCCTCTTTCTTGGTCCCTGTGGCAGATGAAATGATGGTTCAAAAACATTCATCCTCTCCAATATACTGTACCTTCTGAGGGAGAGTATCTCCCTCTGCCTCATTGACGTTGGGCTTGGTCACGTGACTCACTTTGGCCAACAGGATGTTAGCAGGCATGACATAAGTGCTTGCTCTCTTGCATTTCAGTCCCTGCCATGAGGAAAAATTTCCCCAGGTAGCTGCTGCCCCTTTAGCGTGGGTACCAGATTAAACACGTGGGAGCAGATCTGACGCCAATCACAGGCTCACAAACATAGTCCATTTCACACCTTGAAGTATGACACCAACCCATCCTAGAGAAGCTGACATGATCAAGAAGAAATGACTGTTGTTATAGGTCACTTTGGTTAGGGGTGGACGGCTATGTAGTATCACTGTAGGAAAAGCTAACCGATAAGGTTGGATCACACACCGAACATGTATGTCTAATCCGGGTCCTTCATGTGTATTTGGTGTGATCTAGGGGCACCAAGCTGCCCTAGTCATTGATGGTCCTCTTGTGAGAATTTAGCCACTCCTCCTGGCTGACTCCCAGTTGGTGGTCTCGGACCCCATTCCTCCTATGTACGTGCCACCTACCCTAAGCAGCGCCGCCCCACGACTCTAAAGCCTCCATCCCATCTACTCTGTCCTCCAACCCCAGCACCTGCAGACACAATGTGGGGGAAAACATCTGTACCTCTGCAGAAGGAGAGGATACCCTGGGCCCACTTGTGCCTAGCCATCCCGGTGGTCACACTTTTCCTGTCTCCACAATCTGCAGACTAGAGACCACCAGGTCCCGACTTGACTGGAGGGTAGAAAGCGGATAACGGGCAGCTAGGACATGTCCAGACTTTACAAACAGCTCTCCTGGAACATCACTCTGTCGACCTTGAGAAGAGGCAGTACTATGTGACTGTGATTTATTTTTCAAATTTATTGACTTTATTTACTGTTATTTTTGGCTGTGTTGGGTCTTCATTGCTGTGCACCGGCTCTCTCTAGCTGCGGCGAGCGGGGGCTAGTCTTCGTTGCAGCGCGTGGGCTTCTCGTCGCAGTGGCTTCTCTTGTTGCGGAGCACAGGCTCTAGGGACATGGGCTTCAGTAGTTGTGGCTCGCGGCGTCTAGAGCACAGGCTCAGTAGTTGTGTGCCCGGGCTTAGTTGCTCTGCGGAGTGTGGGATCTTCCTGGACCAGGGCTCAAACCCATGTCCCCTGCATTGGCAGGTGGATTCTTAACCACTGTGCCACCAGGGAAGCCCTGTAATTTACTTTAAATTATCTGCATAATCAGGGTGATATCATATATGTGCCAGGTAGTTTAGCCTTAATTGTAGGGGTTGTCTGTTAACACGCTACGAAGAATACACAGACTTGGGGAGACCAGTTACACCGCATGGAAAGGGCCATAATCCATGGTCAGCTACCATATGCATGTTTCTTTTAGCTGAGCTTAGGCAACAACCCGCATTATTAGTTTGCATCAGCGATGCCAAAACAGATTCTCAGTGGTGAAACTAAAGACCTGTTAATTAGCATGATGGACGATACAAACAGGGTCTCACTGATGAAATACAAGGTATCGAAGATGCTTGGAGTGGCCAAAACAGTCTGAACACACTTTCCATCTCTACAGGAACTGGGAATAAGAATCCATTCGGGCCTGTACCCTGCACCCCTTACGATAACACCCCTGACGTAATCCTCAACTGTAGATTCAGCCATTGAATTAGGAGATTTTCTAACTGAAGAGTCCTAACTAGAGAAGACAGAATCCTGTCTCTGTGATGTTGCTGGGTTGGTCTCAAATAATGTCATACAGGGTATGGTGGGAGCATCTAAAACACTGGTTCTCAACCTTGGCTGAACTTTGACATTGCATGGGGAGCTTCTAGAATCCCAAGAGCCAGCGCTCACCCAGGTCAACAGTGTAGGACTCTCTGGAGGGAGGATCAGTTATCAGTGCCTTTTTAAAGCTCCCTTGATGATTCCACTCCGTAGCCAGGGATGAGCATCACTCTTGTACACGGCAGCATTCTGGAACAGCACTGGGCTTGCAAAAAGAGTTTATGAGCTGTTTTGAGCCTGCTCTGCTAATGAATATTCATTTAGTAAATGTCTCTATGTGTGGGAGAATTTGGCCTGAGGCCTGCTTTCATTAAAACTGGAGCAAGGTTACAGAAGAGTGGCCAACACTCACTAACTCTAACCTCTTTGGCCACTTCCAAAGAATCTACAGGGGGCTTCCCTGGTGGCGCAGTGGTTGAGAGTCCGCCTGCCGATGCAGGGGACACGGGTTCGTGCCCCGGTCTGGGAGGATCCCACATGCCGCGGAGCGGCTGGGCCCGTGAGCCGTGGCCGCTGAGCCTGCGCGTCCGGAGCCTGTGCCCCACAACAGGAGAGGCCACAACAGTGAGAGGCCTGCGTACCGAGAAAAAAAAAAAAAAAAGAATCTACAGGGATCAGATTAGCTTTGGTCAGCTCACAGCAAGGTGACAACTCCCCACTTCCCTAAGAGGAAGGGAAGGAAGATAAAGCTTTTGGTAAATACTATTCTCACTAAAAAGACAACCTTTTTTTCCTTTCCATTTTGCCTCTAGGTTGGGGGTAAGGCAGTCAAGGTCTGTCCTAGTGAAATGGAGCCTGTTAGCAAGCCCTGGAGGGCTACAACTTCTGAACTTGGAATATGGGGTATCTGCACCCTCTGTCCCCACTCTGCGTCTTGGCCACAGTTCTGGAATAACGGGATAACATGTACCAGGTCCCAAACATCATTCTACTATAAATACATAAACAAGCAGGCACACACAATTATAGAGTCAGGGGCCAAAGCCAACTATCTCAGAAAATGCCTTGACACACTTAAATTCCATGGTCAAACGATGGAACAAAGCTCAAAGTGCTACCCCGGGTCTTTACTCCCCAGTCTCCTTACAAGTCTAGATTGCTGAACACAGCGCTAATCTGCACACTAAGCAAACCTCCTCGCTCTGGGAAATCGCCTCTGTTATTACCCCTTCAGAGCTCCGTCCACTTTAATAACAGGCATCCATCAGAAGATGGCCCTGAAATAAATAAGCAGTAACAAATAGGACAGGCTACATTCACAGGAAAAGAGAACAAGAAGAGATGAGATTAACTTTTCTGTGCCTTTCATCTTGCATGTCACTCTCACCAGCTGAAATAGTTTACTGTGTCCTTTTTCCACCCACAGCACGCTTGCTGAGTTCTCCTAGCAGAGATCGTGGTCGACAAGAACACCATGTGAATCAGAAACACCAAAAAGACTTTCATCTTATTCTTGAAAGAAAAACAAAAAACAAAAATGATTGTTATGGACTGAATTGTGTTCCCTCCACAACCTCTAAGTTCATATACTGAAGCCCTACCCCACGGTATTTGGAGTTATGGCCTACAAGGAAGTAATAAAGGTTAAGTAAGGTCATAAAGTTGGGCCTGAATTCCATAAGACTCATGCCCTTATAAGAAGAGGAAGAGACACCAGAGATCTCTCTCTACATGTACAGAGGAAAGGCCAGGTGGAGTCACAGCAAGAAGACAGCTGTCAGCAAGCCAAGAAGAGAGGCCTCACCCGAAATGAACCCTGCTGGCACCTTGATCTCAAACTTCCAGCCTCTAGAACTGTGAGAGAATAAATCTGTTTTAAGTTACCCAGTCTGTAGTATTTTGTTATGGCAGCCAAAGCTGACAATATAATGATACTGAACATGCTTCCAAGTTATGAGAAGAAATGGGTCTCCATTTTATCAAGTGGAGTTCTACTAACTAGAGTGGAGAGACTTCTCTACCAAAATGGGGGAGCAGGTAGAAACTGCAAAGAAAAACTAACGCCTCACTATGTGCCATCAGAAAGCAAGTTGTGGGGCTTCCCTGGTGGCGCAGTGGTTGAGAGTCCGCCTGCCAATGCAGGGGACACAGGTTCGTGCCCCGGTCCGGGAAGATCCCACATGCCGCGGAGCAGCTGGGCCCGTGAGCCATGGCCGCTGAGCCTGTGCGTCCGGAGCCTGTGTTCTGCAATGGGAGAGGCCACAACAGTGAGAGGCCCGCGTACCGCAAAAAAAAAAAAAAAAAAAGCAAGTTGTGAATGAAAGGGGCGAGCTAGTTAGCTCTTTTCGCTGACCATTCAGGACTCAGAGTGAAAGTGGCATGCAGGCCAGTGCACGTGGCACACTTTTAAGCATCAAACCAAAAAACCTGGAGATAAAAGCTTCCAACTGGCTGTAGAAATGCCAATTTCTTCCATTTTTTGCACCGGATCAAGTTAGCATTACAATGCCTGAGCAAGAAATTTCGATCTATGCATGTTTGGATTGGAAACAGGAGCTTTGGAGAACACAATCCCTAAAAATTTCAAAACAAAATCTTCAAGTGAAGACTAATGCAGAGCGGCTGTTTTTGACTCTTGAAATAAATGTAACAACGTTTGAATTCCTGAAGGTAGGTTAACAGCTAAACAGGCTTCACTAAATACGAGCTACATTTTTCCTTCTCTCTTTAAACAAATGCATCAATCACAGCAGTTAATAACAATGCTCAGTGACAACGTATGAAGTGCTGGAAGTATTTTTTTAAATACCCTTTAGGGACTTCCCTGGTGGCACAGTGGTTGAGAATTCACCTGCCAATGCAGGGGACACAAGTTTGAGCCCTGGTCCGGGAAGATCCCAGTATGCCACGGAGCAACTAAGCCCGGGCACACAACTACTGAGCCCGCGTGCCACAACTACTGAAGTCCGTGTGCCTAGAGCCCATGCTCCGCAACAAGAGAAACCACCACAGTGAGAAGCCTCCGCACCGCAACAAAGAGTAGCCCCCGCTCACGCAACTAGAGAAAGCCCGCGCACAGCAACAAAGACCCCGCACAGCCAAAAATAAATAAATATATATATTAAAAAATGAAATAAAATACCCTTTAAACAGAAATCTTAAGTTGCTAAATAATATCTTGGGTAAATAAGCGTTTTCTTTTAATATTGCATTTCTTACAATTTACCTATCTCTGATCACAAAGTTGAGGCCCTGGTAGTTTATCAGTACATGTACTGTTGAGCTGATTTCAACAATCAACCACTCACTCTTCTGAATTATATCTCTTTCCAGTGAAAATAACCATCACTCCAAAAAACTGCTTCTCTTTGTCCCTCATCAGGGCGCAGGACTGAATAGTTACCTCGATACCCGTCGTTGAAAACTGTAGACACTTCACGTGCGAGGGCAACACAATGCTAAGAAAAGGGATGGCGTGCTTCTTAGATTCTACTTGTATATGAAAACTTTGGCCAGAAAGCAAATACCAGCACTGGTGATGAGGAAAAGAGGCAGGGACCTAGATTATGTGCAGTCTCTGACTTTCAACTCGTATTCTTTCAACTTCAACACACTGTCTCCCAGGGAGAGAGAAAAAGACTCCAGAACGCTTCTGCAGAAGAAAGTCCACAGTGTGTCTATTACGGTATAATATATACCACAAAGATGTTGCTCTGTGCCAAATCTGTGTCTGTTGTGATCCTCTACATAATCCCTTGGCTCACAGGCATTTAACCTGTACTAGGATTTCATTTCCATATGCTAATTTGTTGCTTAGTAACTGTTTTTAGAGCATTTTGTGTGTATGTCTGATTTGTCTCCAGGACGACATTGTAAATTCCTTAAGAGCAGGGCCCAAAGAACATTATGACATGATCACAGCATCCCATAAAAACACCCTGTAGAATGAGAAAAGCGGGGGTGGGGTGGAAATCAAGGAGTTCTATTTGTGATATAAGCTAAAATGGTATACATGAGAAAAATGGGATCCATTGTAGACATCTTTTGAGTTTTGCCAGCCCAGAATCCCTCAACCCATTTTTCTGGTACGAGCATCCCACTTCTCATTTGGGAACTACCCCTCCACCAACCTCAGAGGAAGTAACTGAGGCCAACATAGGAGTAGGTGGGTTTGACCCTACTACTCCCTTAGGCTCCAGGACTGGCACATGGTCCCAGCCCTGACCAACTGTAGTCCTCCATGTCCTTGGCCCAGGGACTGGTTTTGGGACAGACTCTTGTCCCAAGTGGACCAATGACAGTCAGCCACAAGACTAGTGCTGAAACTTTGGGAAAAGATTCTTTTTTTTTTTTTTTTTTTTTGCAGGGGTCCGTCAAGCTGATTAGATAAAGCCTAGGTTTGCTAGGATCAAATCCTGCCTGAGATTGAAGCTAAGTGAGAGGGAAGCCAAACCCAAGAGATGATAAAAGAAAATCCAAAGTCTGATTTTCTTAGCTGAACACCTACATCCACTTATGCCTGAAGTCCACCTACCACTTGCTTTTGCTGACAATACATTTCCTTTTTTTGGTTGAAACAAGTTTGAATTGGACTTCTGTCACTAACAACCCAGAGTCCTGAATAACACAGGTCCCTCCCTCACAGTGGTCTACATTAAAATAAAGTGTGTCAATTACTTACAGGGAAAATGGCAGCATGAAAGAGACTTGCGAATCAGATGACATGGGTTCAAATCCTAGCTCTGCTGGGTGTCTCTCAGCAAGACTCAATCTTTTAGCCTCACTGTTCTTAACTATAAAATAGATTTTTTGTTTTGTTTTTTGTGGTTTTCTTTGCGGTACGCGGGTCTCTCACTGTTGTGGCCCCTCCCGCCGCTGAGCACAGGCTCCGGATGCGCAGGCCCAGCGGCCATGGCCCACGGGCCCAGCCGCTCCGTGGCACGTGGGATCCTCCCGGACCGGGTCACGAACCCGCACCCCCTGCACCGGCAGGCGGACTCCCAACCACTGCGCCACCAGGGAAGCCCCTAAAATAGGTATTTAAAATATTTATCCCTCAGGCCAATTACATGAATTAAATTAGAAACAGGAGGTGAAATTAGGCTGCCAATTGGGCCAGCCATCTCTGTATTTCATTTGGTGGTTCAGAAATAGCGCGTAATACCTCTTCCCTTCCTTGTTCTAACTAGATCATAAACTTTTTACCTGAAAAGCAGGGAAGGGTAGACAGTAGTTCTCCAAGTGTGGTCTGGAAACTCCCAGGGACCCCCAAAATCCTTCCAGGGGGTCTGGGAGGTAAAAATATTTTCGTAATAACACTAAGATGTTATTTGTCATTTTTGCTCGAGTTCTCTAATGAATGTTAAATGGAGTTTTCGAGAGGCTAAATAATTTGTGATATCACAACAAATTGAATACAGAAGCAGATGATTACCCAGCTGTCTTCTGTTAAGCTAGACATTAAGATTTGAAAAAAAGTGCCATTGTGCACACTAATATTTTTGTTGTTTGGAAAATATGACATTTATGTTAACATATAATAAGTTTTTTATTTTTATATTTTAAGTAAATTAGTAAGTGAATATTTTTAAAGTTCCCAGTTTCAATTCTGATTATGGTAAAGATTTATAGATATAACCCACATAAACTAAAGCTCTTTTAAGATACTAAAAGGATCTTGAGAACAAAAACTATGAAAACTCATGAAGCTAAAAGCATGGACTCTGGATCCAGACTAGATGAGTTCAAATTTTTGCTACTTACTGGCTTAAAGAGGGACTTCAATTCTCTTTATTGGTCTTACTTTTCTCATTTGTAAAATGGGCATAATTATAGTACCTATAAAAAAGTTGAAATGAGTTAATACATGTAAAATGCTTAGCTCAATGCCCAGTACACAGTGAATGCTCAAAAAAAAAAAAAACTTAGTTGCTCTAATTATTACTATTAAAGTTGAAAATACAGAACAGGAAAAAAAGAATTATACAAAGCTCTACAATATGTACACTGTTTTTGCTGTAGCAATTCCTTTCAGCATATTATTTATGAATACTTATCTAAACTCCGTGCATTCAAAAATTAAAATAAATAGACTGTGCCCTTACGAAACTTACAACTTAACTAATAGGAATAATAATTACTTAGCTTATACTTGGTACCAGGCACTGTTCCCTGACTGTTCAATTTAATCCACTGAGATATGTAGTGTTGGTTTCAGCATTTTACAGTTGCTGTAACTGAGGCTGACACAGATGTAGAAACGTTCCCCAAATCATACAGTTAGTGAATAGGCATGTATCAACTCAAACCTACATGTGGCAGACAGTAAAGCCCTTGCTCTCTACCAGGACCCTGCAGAATCCATACTGGGGTGGCCGAATCCTGACAAGTTTTGAATCAAAGTTTACCTCCAAAGGAAAATGGAAGGACATCCTCACTCCAAAAAGGCCTAGAGAAATCCCAATACACCCACTTTTATGGTCCTCCTCCTAATACTGAAGGCTTTAGGGACACGAAGAATGTAATGATTCCTGTTACGGCTTGGGGTACAGAACAGTATTGTGAATCTGAGAAGTAAGGTCTCATTAATCCCATTCTTCAGAAAACACAGAAATGAGTCATATTATACATCTTTACAGAAGGGAGGTGCCTGATTATGAGAGGTATTACCTGCTTTCAAGTGATGCCTATGAAGGAAAAAGCTCTTCTCAGACAACAATAGAGAGAAGAACCACCAAATAAGACCCGGAAATGTCACACACAATTTGCAGCCTAAATTATAGACCGTTCTCCCTTGTTGTACAATCTTGCAGAAAAAAATGAAATGTGCCCCAGGGGAATGAATAATAGCTAAAGACAACCAAAAATATGGTCTTTAGGAAGAGAAGCAATAAAGTATCTATTACTTTTAGTAATTTCTCATTGTTTGTCTTGGGAGGGTGCTTTTTTCTTTTTTTCCCTTCTTTTTCTCAAAAGATTCATTTTCAGATTAGTCAGAGGGCTGGAAAATGCTGGGAAGTTGAAGGTACTTCTGAATCGTTTTCTGGGGCAATGCTGCAAAGCTTTTCAGGGAAAATGATGCCACCCTAGCCTAGAAATCTGTGTGAGCTACAGAGTTTAAACAAGACAGAGAGCAGAGACCTTGGTGTAACTGACCCCTGCCATTTAGTTGAACTTGGAATAGACTTTCTCTGTAATAGAGGAAGGAAAACCTGATATAAATTAAGTTCTATGGGACCAAAAATGGATGTAGGAAAATAAAGGAATAAATTTTTAAAATAAAGGAAAAAATGTGCATTAGAATATGTTTCAACTGCAGCAGAAAAAATTATTCCTTATAAAAGTGAATACAGGTTTACAAATGAGATGATATTACTGTGGTATTACAGATTAAAAGGAGCTCCCTCTCTGTAAAATGGTGCAATGACTGTGGAAAACACTATGGAGGTTCCTCAAAAAATTAAACATGGAATTACCATACGATTCAGCCACTCCACTTCTGGGTAAACACCCAAAAGAACGGAAAACAGAGACATGTGTACACCCACGTTCATAGTAGCATTATTTACCATAGCCAAAAGGTAGAAGCAACCCAAGTGTCCACTGGAGGATGAATGGTATACACCTACAAAGGAATATATTAAGTCTTAAACATAAAGAAAATTCAGACATATGCTACAACGTGGATGAGCATTGGGGACATTATGCCAAGTAAATTAAGCCAGTCACAAATACTGTATCATTCCATGCAAACGACGTATCTAAATAGGTTACACCTGGAGCAGTCAAATTAATAGAGACAGAAAGTAGAATGGTGGTTATCAGGGGCTGGGGGGAGGAGGAGAGGAACAGGGAATTACTGTTCAATGAGGACAAAATTTCTGTTTAGGGAGATGAAAAAAGGGTCTGGAGATGGATGGTGGTGATGGCTGCACAACAATGAGAATATCTTTTTTTTTTTTTTTTGGTACGCGGGCCTCTCACTGCTGTGGCCTCTCCCGTTGCGGGTCACAGGCTCCGGACGCACAGGCTCAGCGGCCATGGCTCATGGGCCCAGCTGCTCCGCGGCATGCGGGATCCTCCCGGACCGGGGCACGAGCCTGCGTCCCCTGCATCGGCAGGCGGACTCCCAACCACTGCGCCACCAGGGAAGCCCAACGTGACTATCTTAATGCCACTGAACCGTTCAATGAACGGTTCAACACGGTTAAAATGGTAAACTTTATATATGTTTTGCCACAATAAAAAAAAAGGAAACTGAAAAAAACACAAAGCACAAAAGCAACCCCCTCCCCCATCTGCACTTTTTCCGGACAAGGTCAGGGTGCTGCTCCTCCTACCAAGAGGCAGAATCCCCTTGCCCAGCCCTGCAATCTGGGCTGGCTCTGGGACTAGCTCTTACCACAGAATGCGGTGGAAGTGACATTCTGGGACGTTGGACCTGAGGCCCTGAGAGGCCTAGGAGCTTCCACTGTCCACTTTGGGGACTCAGCCACCACATAAGGAAGTCCAGACCATCTGGCTGGAGCGAGAAGCCACATGGAGAGAAAGGCCCTGCAAGACGGGAGGCCGGGGGCGGGAAAGAGGCCACATGAGGAAAACGAAGGCATCCCAGTCAACCGCCAGCAGCCGGTCACGTGAATGAGGCCGTCCTGAATTCTCTAGAACCAGTTGAGCTGCCTCAGCCAGAGCCATGGGAAACAGAGACACTCATGCAAGCTGAGCCCTGCCCAAAGCCCTGATCCACAGAATGGTAGCCAGTGGGTGGGTTTTCCTACGCCACTGCATTTTGAGGTGGCTTGTTTCACAGCAATAGATAATTGAAACCATCCGGCAGACATATGCTGCACTTTTAGAGAATTTCCTCTTACGTAATCCTCCTTCTACTACTATTTATTATGTTCATCCACTCATTCAACAAATATTTGAGTATCTGCTCTGCAGCAAGACTCTTCCCAGCATTTGAAATCTATCACAGAATGAAACAAAGGCCCCTGCTCTCAGGGAGCTTATGTTTTAAAAGGACGCAATGAGAGTCAATAAATGCAATCAGTAATAAATTAGTGAGTATATTGGAAGGTAAGGTGTGACAGAAAAGGAAAACGTAGAACAGAGTGCTGGAAGTTGGCATCAGAGAGGGTAGGGATATAGGTATTTCTTCTTAGTGGGCCAGCACAAATCATTTCTGTGAAAAGATAGCCCATCTTTTCTATCCTGCATTTGTTGTTATCTGGCCTTTTCTGATGATGCTTAGTTTTAATTATACGTAATCACTGTGCTAATGGAAATAAATATAGGCAACTCAGTTCATCATTTTGATTACAGAAAAAAGTATATGTTCTCTCATACTGCTTTTACTATTACAAAAAAATTCATCTGCAGGCCAAAACCTTGAGGAAAGACATGGAGATCCAAAAATTGCCAAATTCCCACCCTAAATCTACAAGGGCACCTGTGGATTTTCTACAGCCTTTATGCCAAGCTTGCACACAAGAGTGACAATTCATGATGCTGAACGCTGAACAGGATAGCTCGCTCTGAAAAGGATTTTTACTGCTCGCCATCTATCAGCTTCACATAAATTCATGGTTAAGACAATACGCTTTGGTGTCAGGCACACCTTGGTTCAAATACAAGTTCCATCACTTACAACCTGGTTGACCTGCTCCCTAAACCTCAGTCTCCTGGTCTATAAAATGGGGATAATTATACTGCACCTCACAGAAGGAAGGATTAACGAGACCAAAAACAACTTAAAGTATTTTGTCAGTGGCTATAAAACGGTAAGCAATAAATGTTATCTACTATCATGTGATTATTTTTAGAAAGTATTCTCAGGTATAAAATACGCAGGAGAAGAATGACAGTCAACGCCTGACTGTATAACCATGGAATGAGTCAGCACGGGATCGTTCACAGGTCCTCCACATCTTTTAGAAGCGTGAAGGCCAAAGAGCTCTGGAACTAGATTCAAAGAAAGCTCATGCTTACGGGTGCCTCCCCGCTCTAACCACGTTCTGAGGCGAGACATAAGTGACCTTTTAATTATGCGTGACCCTGGTGCAGCATCAATCAGAAAGGGTCAAGTTGAAAGCCAAGGTCAAATGCACAAATATTCAGTCTGTAGCAAAGATCTAGAATGTAAATTCCGTTAGGGCACAGTATCTGTGCAAAGATACTCTCCTCTATATCTGAATATAGAAGGCCCCATGAACCACCCCTCCTACCTGAATCAACCTGTGACCAAACCCCAGGGCTTCCCCTGCCTTCTTGAAACAGTATCTCTGACTTTGGATCAGCATGTTAATGATGAATAGAAGGGATTTTTGTCTTTTGGGGGTAGGAGGTGTGAGGGGACTGTCTGGCGTCTAAACTCCTTCCTGCGGTTGGAGAATCCCTGCCTTCTAAGTGGAAGATAAAGCCTATCTCTCAGCAGAGAAGGTGAAAAATCGAAACCTCACTCCCGGCTCTCCCGGCAGCAAGGGGAAGGCCTGAGCAGTTGTGTGGCCTTGTCCAGAGTCTGAAATCTGGATCTACTGATACAAAGGAGCAGGGATGGGGGGGGGGGGGGATGCTGGTCTGCCAACCAGCTGCAACATGCACAGAGGTGGCAGCACACTAAGGTATGAGCCGTAGCCACCACTGTGTGCTGCAGTGGCAGCCGTGTCCAGGTGGACCCCTCTTAGACATGCTTCTGGTTGTCTGACTCAACACAGTGCTTCCCTTTGATGTGTCTGTGCTCAGAGCCTGGCTCTCCTGCCTTCCTGGAGGTTTAGTGAGCTTCCCGATAACCTCTGAATAACAGTCTTCCTGCTCCAATCAGCCCAAGCTCATGGCTGTAACTTACTACTAAGAAGCCTGATGGATACAGTCATTCTAAAACATCTACCACTAGGCGAATCTGACCATGTGTCAGGCACGGGGCTCTGGATACTAAGTATGTTATCTCAATTTATTCTCACCACCACACTGCAAAGAAATCACTCGTATCTCCCTATGTGAGATAAGGAAATTGTTAAGTGGTGGAAATGGAATTTGACTTTAGGCCCCTATAATATGAAAACATTCAGTTAACCATTAGAATATACTTAACTCCTACCCCTTGTTATTTAGATCTTTAATTGAAAAAAATGTTATTAAGCACCTACTATATGCCAGGCACTGTTCTAGACACTAAGGAGAGAATAATTATTAAAATAAGCAAAAATCTGTGCCCTAACAGAATTTACATTCTAGATCTTTGCTACAGACTGAATATTTGTATATCACTAAAATTCATATGTTGAAACACTAATGCCTAGTGTGATGGTATTACGAGGCAAGGACTTTGGGAGGTGATTTGGTCATGAGGCTAGAGCCCTCAGGGATGGGATTAGCACCCTTACAAAAAAGACTCTAGGGACTTCCCTAGAGTCTGCCTGCCGATGCAGGGGACACGGGTTTGTGCCCTGGTCCAGGAGGATCCCACATGCCGCGGAGCAGCTGGGCCCGTGAGCCACGGCCGCTGAGTCTGCGCGTCCGGAGCCTGTGCTCCGTAACGAGAGAGGCCACAACGGTGAGAGGCCCGCATACCGCACAGCAAGAAGACAGCTGACTATGAATCTGGAAGCAGGCCCTCATCACTGAATCTGCCAGTGCTTTGATTTTGGCCTTCCCAGCCTCCAGAACTGTGACAAGAAATAAATGTTTGCTATTTATAAGTCATCCAGTCTGGGACTTCCCTGGCTGTCCTGTGGTTAAGACTCTGCGCTTTCAATGCAGGGGAGCGGGCTCGATCCCTGATCCAGGAACTAAGATCCCATATGCTGCGTGGTGCAGCCAGAAAAACCCAAAAAACGAAAGAAGCCATCCACTCTGTATCTCTGTTACAGCAGCCTGAACGAACTAAGACAGTCTCGTATTCTTGATTCTTATTCAGCTGGCTAGTTTTCTTTAATGATGCTGTGTTCTCTGTTCCGACCCCAGCCTAAAAATTGAACTCCATCTAAGCCCACCATTCTATCTAGTTCAGCAGAAAGAGCCCAGATCAGGGATGGCACACGTGTAGCAAACTCTCAGCTGCTATGAATCCGTCACAGAGCCTGCGAGCAGTCTCAGAGTCTCCTCGACACAGCTCTGCAGGCGGACACCGCCCCACGAGCCAGAGCGCCTGGAGAGCGGAATCCGATTTATTCACCATCTGTATGAGGTCGCTATTGCCGCCCTAACAAATCACTGCAACCTAGCAGCTGAAAACGCCACTCTTTCGTGACCTCACGGTTCTGGAGGTCAGAAGTCCAGGGGGCTTTACTAGGTTCTCTGCTTTAGGTGTCACAAACCTACAACCAGGTCTTGGTGACTCAGCCTCTTATCTACATGCTCTGGACGAAGAATCTCCTTTAAGCTCCTTCAGGTGGGTGGTAGGATTTACTTCTTTTTAGTTGTAAACCCAGATGACCTCCTTTTTGCCTTTTGCCATATAACATAACACAATCGTGGGAGTAACATCGGTGGCAAAGGTCGTGGAAGCTGTCCGACAATTTCTGCCTATCACACTGCCCTTAACTGGGCCTCTTGTATAGTTATCATTTCAAACAGTCTGGGCAGTCTCACTGGGAGGGTGACAAGACGGACATCAATGAACAGCCTCCATGGATGTCTTGGGGACCAGCATACCAGGCTCTATAAGTGCAAAGTCCTGAGGAAGGAGCTCAGCTAAGATCAGAGTGGAGACCAGATGGCTGGGGCAGTGTGAGCAAAGCGGGGGGCAGGAGGAGATGAGGTCCTGAAGGGGCTCTGAATCAGATTTTGATGTGAGTAATTACATAGGTTGGAAGCATCCCTCTGGCTACCACGTTGAGAAGAAAGAGAGGCCTGGGCAGCCGAGGGACCAGTTGTGGGGCTGCTGCAATAATCCGGGCAAGATATTCTAGAACAACAACACAAAAGTAGGCAAGTAACAATACCGTCCTCAGAGTGGATGTGAAGATTAAGTTATTAATTACTAAATTACATTAATAAATTAATTAAATGTTATTAAATTATGCATGTAAAGCATTAGAATCTGCCTATCACATAGTAAGCGCTCAATAAATATTAACTGCTACAAAATAAAATTTAAAAAAATAAAATAAAGTGAATTTATTGTATGTGAGTTATGTGGAGTTCAATAACGCTGACCTAAAACGTGTAATCATCATCATCATCATCATCTGGGCAAGAAAGGACAGAGGCTCAGATTGGAGGGGCTTGGGGTAACAGAGTGTCTATTTCCTCTGGAGCGGTCAGATTCTACATACATTTTGAAGGTGCAGCCCACAAGATGAGAGAAAGACAAGAATGAAAAAGGCTGGCTTTAGCATTTGCAAGCTGTGTGTCTTTGGGCAAACCCTGGAAAACAACCACGCGTAGTTTATTAGGTAGTAAAATAAAATGGGACAGTTCTCGTATACCTTGCAGGGTTTTTGTGAGAATTAAATATGGTAATGTGTCCTGAAATCTAGCAGGTGCTCAGAAACTGTCAGCTTTGCTTTCCTAATTGATTGCAATTAAATGCCAGGTTCCTCCTCGTCCCAGTGAGACTTCCTCTTCCTTCTTAGTCAGGCTCTTAAGTAAATATATTAAACCAAACTCAGTTTTCAGTTAAAAATGGGGACGGAAGGGCCAAAGTCTGTTCTGTTCTACAGTTTTGATCAAGGAGTCAAACAAGAGTTTGAGAGGCTTAAAGCAACCCTCAAATAGGAGAAATGGCTAAGAGCTTCCAGCTATGGGTATAAAATGGGATTAAGAAGGTGATTTTCCTAGCGGGGCTCCCCTTCTGGCTAAAAGGGTACTTGTCTAGCATAGAGAAACAACTCAACATATAGTTAAATGAAAATATGTATAAATCAACTATACTCCAGTAAAAAAAAATTTAAAAAAGAAAATATGAATAAATACTTGAAAATCCTATGTAGGGCTTTGGTATGGGGTCCTCCTACCTATGGGATGAAGGACCCCCACTAATATTGCACGAGGCAGGAATATTTGTCAGACAGCTGTTATTTACATGGCAGAAGTGATAAGGTTTTTATTCTTATCCTTTCCTTACCACTTCCTAGCTGTGGCTCCCGGGACAATTAACCCAAGCCCCAGTTTTGCCATCTGCATTTCCTCCTTTAGTTACTGACTAATGATATATGTAACAAGCCCAGTAACAGTGCCTTGTACCCATAAGTAATCAATAAATGGTTAACTGTTATTATTATCAACTTTCCTGTTAATAAAAATAGCTTCTGGGTGTGGGAACCAGGAGCTTCACAGTCAGCCTCGCTCTGGTGCACAGCTCTATTTTTTTCCTCCTTTCTCTCTCTCTGACATAGCAAGAGTCAAATTTAGTACACAGATCCAAGAAAGAACTCGAGACGATATTACAGAAGGCCATTTAATACCACTGCTGCCCTCAAGTTCGACTTCTTTCTTTCTGGTGCTAAATATGCTAATTCCTTGCTGTCCCTTCTCACCGCCACCCAACAAGCCGACTCTCCATTGACCCATCTGAGTGACTCACACAGTTTGCTGTGATGCATCTGGAGTTTCTCACAATCCTGCTTTCTCCCAAACCTACGCAGATTTGTGTCACCAGCAAATTTCACCGACTTGCCAGTGAGAGAGTTGACATTTACATACCCACAGCTCCAGGCAGCAGTGACCAAGACAGTGAATTTCGAATGAGAAAGGTGCTGGTCCCCCCGGAAACAAATATTTGACAGTTGGAAATTTCCAGAAGGGAGTTAATCATTTTAACCCTTTCTCAGCCATTTTCCTTGTCTATTTCACTCTTCCCTTCTGCATTCCCCGACACCACCACCCCCCGATGTAAATGACTACCAGGATTTCTAGAGGACCAGCCAAGGTGAGGGAAGATAAAGGGGCAGGTAATCCTTTGCTTGTCTGGATCATCAGACAAAGTTTGCTATAAGATCAGTGGCTGTTTTTGGAGGAAAAAATGGCAGAATGCCTTGCTCTCCAAAGCACTGGGCATCACAGATGATTTACAAAGATGCATGGGTGCTGCTTGATCCAGGGCAGTGCTATTTATGTCTGTCCAATCTCCTCTGCCTCTTCTTCGGGGAAAAGCAGCCCAAGTTTCCCTTGGTAACGTGTTCCTGCCCTAATTTTGGTGAGAAAATGTCAATCAAATTCCAGCCCCCCACATCCAGCCCTTACCAGGCACATGACCCCAATCAAGTCCATTTAGTTTCTCTCTAGCATGATTGAGAATTTTCAGCAGAGAGGCACAAGATGGAAGAAGTTGGACCAACGGACATGGACTCCTGCTGCCTTAATCCTTAGGTCCTATTCTTCTGAGGTCTGCTTTTTCTGCTTTGCCTTAGAAGCCGTGAGGCACTCTATAACCTTCCTTTTTATTGAAATTAGCAAAATCAGTTTTTGTTGCTTGCCATCAAAGAATCCAAACTGACACAAACTCTAAATCTAGCCTTCCCAAGGAAAAAGCGCCAGTTCAAAAAAGCAATAAACTGACATGCTTTTGTTTACCAGGTGTGCACTGCTATTTATTGCAAACAAGGAGCCATTTTCAAGACAGCAATAAAATTGGCACTTTTGGCTATCTTAGGGTTAATAATTCTCATTTCTTCTGCCCCCTACTGGGGAAGAGGGGGAGGCGGAAAAGCACAAATGTAACTGATAGACCAGCGCTCTAATGGGATTCATTAAGCAACGCTATAGTGGGTTTCATCAGCATATGAAAACGAAAAAAGTTTGAAAGGAAAGAGATGTATGTCAAAACTACAGAGATGGGTTTGCAAGAGTAGGATAATAGAGACTCAGTCAGAGGTTAGGCTCTGAAATCATCATATAAGGCAAAAATGATATAGTCACAATTAACAACTCTTGAATTACCAATGAGGTATGATACACCTGATAACCTCACACAGGGAAATTATTAATATAAATTTATTACATAGACTAAAAACACAGTGTGTAATAAGAGTACCTATGCAAAGTGTAATTTTATATTGTTAATTACTAAGTGTAATTTTATATTGTTAATTACTAAGAAAAAATCTAAACGTGAAATTACCATGTGTGAGAAGTCCCCACTCAAGAAGCAAGAGAGTTCTGTAAAAGCAGAGGCACCTCTCCTGTCTCACTCATGAGCCAGGCACAAACCTTATGAACAGAATGGCAAGCAGAATTGCCTGTAGGATTTTAAGTGTTATTTTTATTTTGGAAGGAGGTTGGTGGCCAAGTACATAGTCAATGCAAATTAAAAATGTAACTAATACTATGCCTGTGACCTGAAGAGGCCATGTACTTTATCAGGGGACCTGGCTGCAATTAGGTAGCTGCTACCAGTTCCAACAGCATTGGAAACTTCCTCACGCCTACAGAGATGGATTTCTCCTAGGCCCTGAACACTAAGAGATACAGATTGTCCTAAAATGCTATACTTGTTCTGGCTTCCTGTAATGAAAAACAAATACAAGTCTATAAAATCATTTTAACAAAATACTAAGATAACATGAGCAAATAAATGGAATTTAGAGGCAGAGATAAACATAAAAATGCAGGTACAAGGATGTGCCTTAGAATCTCATAGAATCACAAAATAATTTAGGCCTGAAAGAAAACTCAAAGACAGTCTAATTTAACTTTTTAAGCTGTAATGCTTAGTGCGCAGTAGGAAGTCAAAAAATTGTTGAGAGGACAATTTAATTTTTTTAATTAGGAAATGACAGTGACTAAAATGACTCTCAAGTTCATGGTGCTATTTTTGTTTTTAAGAAAAAGAAAAAATGAGCGAGGGGAGGGAGGGAAATTTTTTAGAAGTATGAGAAAATACAAGGTAAAGCTCTTCTAGACAGAAGAATTCCAGGTGAAAAATGGTGAATGAATAACAGCATTAAAAAATCAACATCTTGTAACTCCCAGCATAATAACTGACTCAAGCAAGGCTATTCAATGGATGCCACAGTCAGGTGAAAGGTTCTGGGGAACAAGAGATTTACACAGATTAATTATTAACTACGATGGGAAAAGTTACCTTTACAATAGAGAGATCTAGCAGGCACCCCCTTGATCAAATGATCAAACTAAGCATCGCCCATTTCAGGACAAACTGACATCATGTACCTCCAGAAGTGATGCAAGGGAAGGACACAGCATCACCCATGCAATATTCTTCCTCCAAAAAAAGTCTATTCTAATTCCAATCTTAAGGGAACAATCAGAAAAATCCAGAATGTGGATCATTCTATAAGATAATTAGCCTGAACTCTTCCAAAAATATCAATGTCACAAAAAACAAAAAAAGGGGGAAATTTTTCCAGTATTTAGGGGACAGGACAACCACACATAACAGGTGAACCTTGAATGGATCCTACCTAGACTTTTTTTTTAAGGCAGGGAACGATATTTGGGGGAATATGAATATGGATTATATATTTGGGATTATTGAATTAATCTGACATTTCTTCAACATGATAAAGGTATGGTGGTTATGTAGGAGTATAACCTGGTTCACAGCCTAAACGTGCTAAAGACCTTTGAGGTGATGGGTCCTTGTGTTGGCAAATTACTTTCAAAGGATTCAACTCTGAAAAATTTTACCCGTCCCCCACCCACCACACATACACACACAGAAGAAGCAAGCAAATGTGGCCAAAGATTAACACCTGATGAATCTAGCGGAAGGTATAGGGATATTCCTTGTGCTGTTCTTTCAGTAATTTTGACATTTAAAAAAAAAAAAAAAATTGAGGAACCAGGCTGAGAGACTTTAAATGACAATGCAAATCACTGGCAATATTATCCATGACAGCTTAGTCTATTCTTTGGTTTTCCCCAGGCTTGAATAAAAGATATTCTCACTAACCCAGAAGCTGTTAAAAGTCAAGGCCTCATAGGAATTCAAGAGCCTACATCAAAAATACTTGTAGCCAGAACATATAGAGAACATTTACAACTCAATAATAAAAAAAAAAAAATCCAATTAAAAAAACAGGTAAAAGGTATTTCCTCATAGAAGGTATACAAATGACCCGTAAGCATATAAAGGGATGCCCAATATCATTAGCCACTATGGAAATGCCAAACAAAACCACGAGACACCACTTCCCACCCACTAGAATGGCTATAAGCAAAAAGACGGACAACAGCAAGTGTTGGCGAGCGTATACACTGCTGGTGGGAATGCAAAATGGTGCAGCTGCTTTGGAAAGTTCTTCAAAGTTAAGTATAGAGTTACCTTATGATCCAGCAATTCCACTCCTCTCCTACGTATATACCCAGAGGAATGAAAATACATATACATACAAAAACTTATACAAATGTTCGTAGCAGGATTATTTATAAAAGTCAAAAAGTGGAAGCAACCCAAATGTCCATCAGCTATGGTATACCCATACAATGGAAGATTATGTGGCAGTAAAAAGGAATGACATGCAACAATATGTATGAAACTTGAAAGCATTAGGCTAAGTGCAAGAAGCCAGTTACAAAAGACTACAGATTGTATGATTCCATTTATATTAAATGTTTAGAATACGCAAATCTGTGGGGTCAGAAAGTAGATTAATGGTTGCCAGGGGCTCAGAGGAAGAGGGGAATGAATAGTGACTGCTAATAGGATGGGGTTTCTTTCAGGGATGATAACAATGTTCTAAATTCGATTTTAGTGATGGTTTGACAACCCTGCAAATATGCTTTAAAAAAAACCTGTGTGCTTTAAATGAGTGAATTGTAAGGTATGTGAATTATATCTTGATAAAGCTGCCTTAAAATATATATACACAATTATGACCAAAAATAAAGAAGCGTTTGCAGGCAGCTTTGCCCCTAATGGTTGATCCTTCTAGCATGAGATTTCTTCCGGTCTGCTACAACTCAGAGATAAGTTCCTAGTATCCATTCTAAAGGCCTTCCTTCAGATCTCTGGCTAATGGACAAAGAAAAGATACAGGAGGCATAACTTGCCTTCTTGCCAGCATCAGTTAGTATTAAGTCACTCTGAGCCATCCTCCCACACCAGGAACATAAGCACTGACTGATCAGCTGGTACCAAACTGTCCCTGGGCGATGATCACACGTACAGAATCAGGCTCAAAACTGCTCTCTGAGGCAGCCTGCTTCTGAAGCATCTGCTTTCTTAGACGAATTGGGAGTTTCAAAATTAGCAAAGTAAGAACCAGGTTTTTAAAGGGATAGAAAATGGTTTAGGCGTGGATGAGAATAAAGAGGGAAAGGTGGGCAATGAGACAGGCAGGGAAGAGAAAAGAGCTGTGTGTGTGAGGCTACGTAGTCACGTGATGTTTCAGCCCTTCCAGCAACCAGTCCTCCTCCTTCTGGAAACAACTGATTCCCATGGGGAATCACTCTTTCTCTGCACTGCAGCCCACTTGGTTTGGGTGGTGCTGAAGCTCAGCTCCAGGGTGGGCCTCATGACCTGGTCTAAGCCAACCGGTGAATTCATTCCCATTGCTGCAGTGACTGGTTCAGGGGCAGGCCCGTGACACAACTGGGCAAATGAGATGCAGGCGTAGGATTTCCGCTGAAAGTCCTGAGAAGAAACAGACTCTGAAGATTTTAAGCCAAGAGCAGGTGGCAGCTATCTAGCCACCACAAGGGGAACCCTTGCATGAGAGTGGGACAAAACGGGGGCGGGGAGGGGGGGGGAGAAGGGCCTCATATCATAGGAGATCCTGATCTAGAAGCCAGAACTCCTGGCAGTTTGAGCCACTGAGTCAGTCACACCTACCCCCTCCTGTATTTCTTAAACTAGTTTGTATTAAAATGCATTCTGCCCGTTGCGATAAAAAGAACTCTGCTTGACATGGAAAGAAATCAACAGAGTTCCACCAGTGATTCCCCCAGTGACCACCGGATCAGAGGAACACGATCCGCGATGGTTAATTTTATGTGTCAAGTTGGTGAGGTTTCAGTACCCAGATATTTGGTCAAACATCCTTCTATGTGTTTCTGTAAAGGTATTGTTAAAGGTCAGGTGAACGTTTATTTATTTATTTATTTATTATAAATTCATTTATTTTATTTATTTATTTTTGGCTGTGTTGGGTCTTCGTTGCAGTGAGTGGGCTTCCCATTGTAGTGGCTTTTCTTGTTGCAGAGCCTGGGCTCTAGGCATGTGGGCTTCAGTAGTTGTGTCATGCGGGCTCAGTAGTTGTGGCTCACAGACTCAGTAGTTGTGGCTGGCTGGCTCTAGAGCACAGGCTCAGTAATTGTGGCGCACGGGCTTAGTTGCTCCGCGGCATGTGGGATCTTCCCGGACCAGGGCTCGAATCCATGTCCCCTGCATTGGCAGGTGGATTCTCAACCACTGTGCCACCAGGGAAGCCCAGGTGAACACTGAAATCAGTAAACCGTGAGTGAAGTAGACTGCCCTCTATAATGTAGGTGAGTCTCATCCCATCAGTTCAAGGCCTTAGCAGGAAAGCTGACTTTCCTGGAAGAAGAGGGAATTCTGCCAGCAGAGGACCTCTGGATTCTAACTGCAACTCCTTCCTGGGTCTCCAGCCTGCCAGCCTACCCTGCACACTTGGGACATGGCAGCCTCCACAACTGTGTGAATCAATTTCTTAAAAGAAATCTCTCTCTCCTCACCCTGCACCCCACTTCTCTCCCTCTCTTTCTCCCTCTGTTCTTCCCCCCTTCCCTCTCTCTCTCTCTGTATACACACACATACACACACACAGTTTAACCGTGGACAACATGGGGGTGAGGGGCGCCGACCCCCAGGTGGTCAAAAATACACCTATAACTTTATAGCTGGCTCCCATATCCATGGTTCCACATCTGCAGACTCAACCAATCACAGACTGTGCGGTACTGCAGTGCAGTTATTGAAAAAGTCTGCCTGTCCGTGGACACACAGCGTTCAAACCCACGTTCTTCAAGGGCCAACTGTGTATCCTACTGGTTCTGTTTGTCTGGAGGACCCTAACTTGTACATGAAAAAGCGATCCCAGGCCAACACGTTGGCGCTCGGAGTTTTAGGTGGGAAAAACATAGTATCAGCACCCCTCACCCAGCGCTACCTCCCTGTTCAACAACACCCCCTCCCCCCGACCTGCACACCAGGCTCTGGGCGACATCCTTTGTTTGCGTCATCTTACTTACTGAATATGCCACGCCCGTTTCGCAGATGACAAGAGCTTAAAGGACTTGCCCCAGGTCCAAATGCTGGTAATGAGACACCCAGGAATTCACTTCAGATGTCCCGTGATCCATCCCAAAGACCTCAATCACTGGGCAAGCTGCCCATTTTCTGGGAGGAAATTCCTGAGGACGCCCTTTCCTTTCCCAAAGAGTTGCGGGGGGGCAGATTTAAAGTTATGAGAAGGAGCAAGACCTCACCTACACTCCACACCCCCCCTGCCCTTCCCCCAGCAGTGCTTCTAGGTCAGGATCCCTTTGTCAATTTACACACCTACTTGTGGGTGTCACTGGTGTCGGGTGAGTCACCAAGTCACACAGCCATGGCCTCTGCCCCTGGAAGGGAGGATCCAAGCTCCACTTCCCAAAACGCTGACGTGGCCCACTGGCCTGAGTTAACAGACTCACACCCTCGCTACCTGTCCTCCGTCAGGGCTTGATTTTCTACCAGGCCGCTGCTGCCGACTAAAGCTTTAGGGTAACGTGGACAGCAAGCTGCCAGAGAGGAGAAAGAAGAAAACGGCCACAGATCCCCTCTGAGGTCCAAGCGGAGGCCTTAAGGATCAGTCTGGGTGGAATAGCAGGCATGGGTGTCCTCCCTCTGCCATACCATAGCAGGAGCAGTTGTTTCCAGATGTTCGCCATGTATATTCTACTTCCATGACATATGGCGAGTCCACAGACTACCTGTACCATTAGTGATTCAGCATCGTTTATAAAAATGTTTTAAATTTTGTATACAATTTTTAAAGGTTACACTCCATGTACAGTTATTACAAAATACTGGCTATATTCCCCATGTTGTACAATACATCCTTATAGCCTATCTTACACCCAATAGTTTATACCTTTCACTCCCCTCCCCCTCCCCCTCTATTGCATGGTTTTAACCAGCTCCTCGTTTCATTAAAATATTTGAAAAGGGAGTTTTATACAGTTATGACATATGAAAACTTTTTACTTGCCATAAATAGAAAATAACTTTAAAAAATAATTATTAGGGCTTCCCTGGTGGCGCAGTGGTTGAGAGTCCGCCTGTCGATGCAGGGGACACGGGTTCGTGCCCCGGTCCAGGAAGATCCCACGTGCAGCGGAGCGGCTGGGCCCGTGAGCCATGGCTGCTGAGCCTGCGCGTCCGGAGCCTGTGCTCCGCAACGGGAGAGGCCACAACAGTGAGAGGCAAAAAAAAAAAAAATTATTCAAAGCATACTCAATTTCACTAGACCCACTTGTCCATCAAAGGCTGAGCCTGTGGATCACTCTCATTTTGTTTAAGAAAAAAGGGGAATTACAGGTAACAGATTACTACTAGCTAGTGACCTTGAATCACTAAGATCAGACTAAATGATATGTCACTTGAAAAGGCGGGGAGGGGCACGAAGCGTTTTAGTTCAGCAAACCTTCACAGGACACCTACTCTGGGTCAGAACCTGCACTGATTATCCTTGACCAACCATTTTAGTAAGAGCTCCATCAGAAATGGTTAAATAAAAAGATGTGGCATTTAATTCAATTATGTTTCAATATGGAGAGAAACACATTTCCAGACACTCCTATTTTTAAGTGCCAATAAAAGGACAGAATTTCCTTTCTTAATTTGTTGATGCAGGCTTCAAAATACACCTTCAATTAATGTCACTAAAACATATAATCTTAAAGATTATTAAACTGGAATTTCATTTAAAAGTTAACACACCTACTAGCACCAGTTCACTTTCCCCTCAGGTGTGTGGAAGAATTAGAAATGCATTAACTTTTTCACTATGCATTTTGTTTTTTTAATGCAGAATTTGCACACCAACTAAAACCATCTTCCTCACCACCTAAAAACACCTCAATGCCATACAAAATCATTTGTAAGCTACACGTGACCCATTTTTGAAGAGAAAACAAAACAGACTTTGAAGTTCACTACCTGGATTGGATTCCTGCTCTGCCACTTACCAGCTGTGTGGCTTGAGGCAGATTACTTAACCTCTCTGAATTGCTTATTCTTCATCTACAAGGTAAGCGTAGCAATATTAACTTTGTAGGGCTGTTGGGAAACAGAAGAGGATAAAACAACCCAAGAGCCTAGCTTAGGGCTTGGAACCCAGTAAGGCACACAACAGGTGCATATTACCACTCTGATGGGAGGGTGTGGGGATCACTGCCGACAGGGAGAAAGTTGCTTTATGTCAGAACGACAGCCTGAATGCCCACAGGGGCCGAGCACATCACATGAAGGAGGGACGCCTGTTGGGTGGTGTCCCAATCAAGCAGAGATCCAGCTAAGGTTGCATCTAAAAGAGGCAGCTGCGTGCTCAGTGTCCGCTGACTACAGCCAAGTTAACAGCCAGTAACATTTGTTGAGCGATGACTCCAGGGGCCTAAGGACTCTGCATATACTAACTCATTTCATCCTTCTAACCCTAGGAGGAAGGTCCTAGTATCATCCACATGTTATAAGTGAGCAGAGTGAGGCACAGTGAGATTAGGTAACTTGTCTAACCCCACCCAGCTAGGAGGAGCAAAGCCAGCCTTTGAAACCAGGCATTCTGTTGTCAAAGCCAGTCACTCTGTAACCTCTAGGGGCAGTGAGTAGTTCTCATGCTTTACAGGGCAAGGAATCACCTAGAGAGGCTTGTTAAAATAAAAACCGTGAAGTGATGCAACAGGTCAGGAGACCCGGAAGGATGGAGAATTTGCATTTCTAACAAGTTCCCAGGTGATCCTGACGCTGCTGATCTGAGGGCCATACTCTGAGAACCACTGTTTTAGGCTCTGCTTCCTCTCCTAAGGCTGGCCCAGTATTCCAGATCTTCTGGTAGAATTTCAAGAAAAGCCAGAAGTGAGGCCTTCTGCATGAAGACTCACTGTATTTACACGCTGGCCACTAACTCAGTATTTTTAACAATACCGTGCAAACCAACAGGCCAAATCTGGCCTCTGGGCTGTTGGGTTTCTGCTTTCTGTGTCCAAGGCAATTTTTTTTTCTTTTCTTTTCTTTTTTTTTTTTTTTGACTATGACACATGGCATGGGGGATCCTAGTTCCCCAACCACGGATCGAACCCATGCCCCCTGCAGTGGAAGCATGGAGTCTCAGCCACTGGACCACCAGGGAAGTCCCTGTCCAGGGCATTTTTAACACAGTTATGCAACCGATGTTTATGGAGCATCTGCTACTCGCTCCCCTCATGGGAGCCAAGCATAGAAAATGAGCAAGATGGATGAGAAGGTCTCTCTTTGTGGAGGTTACAGTTGTGGTGAGGGACTGGAGGAGAGTGGAGAAGACAGAAAAATAACTGAAGAAATCAAAACGATCTTTCCAGCTATGGTAGGTGCTCTGAGAACAAAAACGAAAACGACAACAGAGAAACAAACCCAGCAGGGTGATCCGCTAGGTGATTTCCTCGGTGATTTCCAGCTCTACAAGGAGGAAGGGAAAGTGTAAGATGACTCTATCACAGAGGAGAAGTAGACAAAAAATAGTCAGATTCTGCACTGCATCCAACGTCCCCCAGGCCCTGGAGGTCAGCCGAGCAGCACACCACTGACGGGCTGCCCTGCCAATACCAATCCCATGACATCACTCCATCTCCCACAGAGTATTTACCTCATCTCGAAGTGTGGAAGGTCAAACCCACGGTATTTTGCAGCCTGCCTCTGCAGGTGAAATTTAGCTTTAATTATCTAATTGCTACTCTGGCAACGGCTGCCACAGATTCATTTTAGAACTCGGCACAGGTGCGCTCTGTGGCGGATGTTCTATTTTCAAGGACGAAAGGAGGGAATTAGGGAACCTGATGTCTTCTGCTTTAAGAGTTAAGATGAAGTTATTTTCCCCCCCAATCAACTCCTGTTATCTCATTTCAATTTTCCAGAGTGTCTTCTCATCAGAAATTAAACTGGGTTGCCAAATCCCAGAGAAACAGAAATGGAAAGGTAGATGGGAGGGAGAGGAGAAAAAGTTTTGGAGCTTATTAAAGCAAAATGTTTGTGTCCTTGAAGTACAGGCATTATATAAAGGGGCTGTACGTGATAATAATGAAAATGGCGAGTATGATGATGAAGATAATGATGCTGACGGTAATAAAATAATAATAATAATGATGATAATAAAATAACAATAATAATGATGACGCTGCTGCTCATCCTGTCTGGCCCTTACCAAACAGTCACTAATTAAAGCCACGAGATTCTTCTCTGAGGTAGGTAAGCAGCCCTAGGCCTATTTTACATATTAAAAAACAGATTAAAAAAAAAGTCTAAGTGAAATACTTAAAATAGTTACTGAGTTCTTGATTCCAGCAGTTAATTCAATTTCAACAAGACACCCATTTTTTTAAAAAACACTTGGAGGACAGATATGCTGACTTTACGTGTGCCTTAATTATTTTCAAGTCAGCACTAAGGAGATGAGCCGGGGGTATGTGCTTTTTACAAACTTGAGGTGTAACGGAAAGAAAAAAGCCAAGGCAGAGCAAGTTGACAAAGAGAATGCCAATAAGTAAATGCCAGGGCCCCCTACGACATCACGGCCCATTTCAGGAGCCAGCACGGGTCGCACCTTGTCCCTGGAAACGAAGCATGCAAAGGAACGGGGTGTGAGAGAAGCCATCCATCAAAACTCCCAGGTACACACCTGGCCATTAGCGACCAAGCTTTGTGTTGTGATTGTTTCGTGGGTAGAAGGAGGCAGCACGAGCAGACTTCAGAGTCTGAGTATTGGTTGCAATGATCAAGTCAGAAGCTCTCCATTGCCTTGCCTGTGGAACGGAGGTGATGATGACAATCGCAGCTGCCCTACCTACCCTCAGGCCGCCACGAAGATAAAATATAATACTACAGTGCGAACTGTTAAGTGTCAATCACACAAAAGCAAGGGTATTCTTATCACTACCGTCTCCCCAACTGGACTTGTAAGCTACTTGTGTATAAAGAAGACGTCATCTTATATTTCTTTGTGCCTCTTACACATACCCTTTGTACCTCTGTACCTCTACCCACGTTATTACCACATAATAATGTCAAAGGCAGAGCAGAGGCTTTGTGGGAGGTGCCAATTTTCAAAAATCTTTGTCTGTCTACAAAAGGGTTCACCTAAGGTTTTCTTCAGTCAATGCAGTTAATGCATTTGAAATATGACCTGATCGCCCCCAGAATAGAACAACAGTATGTCAGTTCTGGAATAGAAATCATATCCCTTTTATTAAGGTCTTTGCATTTATTTTCTAATATAATCTTCCCAAGAGCTCTTCAAAACTGATATAACTGGACTCATTTTTGGATGAAGAAACTGAGACTCAGAGAGTTTAATTATCCAATTTCACATAACTAATAAGCAGCAGAGGCAAAAATTGACCTTGGATCTGTCCAATTCCAAAGCTCCTGCATTGCCACGTCGTGCTAAGCTTGGCTGGCAGATGGATATAGCCGTGGATCTAAGTGCCCACTAAACTTCAAGTAACTTCTCAACATACTTGGATATATTATTAATAACTCAGTACTGTCTACAAATATTTCTTAGGAACGGATTCCTCTTACCAAGGAGCAATAGTCATTCTTTTGGACCAGTATTCAAAATATACATATCAATCTTATAAAACCGCTAGAAATCTTTCCCGCTTACTATTTCAAATTCTAGAACTTTGTATACAGGGGCATGCAGGGTGGAAGATTATTGCACAATGGCAGCTTAAGCCAGGACAATGATTCTCCAACTTTAGCTTGCCTTAATGAGCATATAGTGAAGGGAGCTTGTTTAAAATGCAGACTGCCAGCCTCCATGTCATCCCATTATAATTCAAACCACTTAGGGTAGAGCCTAGGAATCTGAGTTTTAATCAACTCCCCAGCTATTCAGATGCAGGGGGGTCTCAGACTATACTGTGCATTATACAGGTCAAGGAAATGGGCTGGGAAATTGGAGACCAAGACTAGCTCTGGGGCACATTTAGTGAGACATCTTCAACAACTCAACCAACCTCTTTGGGATTCTGTGTCTGGAAATCAACTCTGTCTGTCTTGGGTATCCCAGACCCTCATCCTCTGTGGGCTGACTGGGTCTTGTTCACTTCGCTTCAGAACCTCTTGACGGGAAACACTATCCTTTGGTGTTCGATCACCATATCAGCTGTTATCCACTGGGATGTCCGGTAAATGCTTTCGTTTCTAACTGTAGAACAAGCTTCAGAGGGAAGGCTAAGGCTGAACACTGAAGAATCCTAGGCCCATTCCAGAATTTGCAGGACTCTACTAAAACCACAGAATCGTCCTCAGAGGGCAGAGCCACCAGCAGTGACTTCATCCACAGATAACTTTCTTCTACTGGTGTTTAAATGACTACAAGAGGTACCCTCCTTGGCAAATACGGTCACTAAGAAGACAGTACAAAAGTTGCTTGCCAGAGGGTGTGCCTCAATACCTATACAAAAATGAATGGATGGACGGATGGATGAATAAATATATAAGTAAATAAATAAAGCAAGCTAGAGTCCTTCAAGACTGGCAGTGGAGGGAAGACCTTCTCCTTGAAGGTATAGTTTCCCACCCTATCTGTGCACTAGAAGCAACTGTGGGCTGTAAAACGATACAGGCATTCTTGGGCCCCCATCCAGAAACTTTTATTAAAAGGGTCTCAGGTGGGACCTCCAGCATGGATGCTTTTCAAAGTTCCCCAGGTGAATCTGTTAGCGCAAAAAGTCTTGAGGACACTGTCTTCAAGGACCTTGAAGTGCCAATCACCATGCTGGTAGCAGAGAAAACCTGACCCCTTCCCCCTTCCGAAGGACCCTTCTCTTAGCAGGAGCACAGCTCAAGTACAACCAGAATGTTTAGGCTAGTAGTCTCCACAGTGGAGTAAGTGACAATATTAGAGTTTATCTTTAAATTGATTTTTACCTAACATTTAGGGCATTAAACTTATAGATACTTCATGTATGGCTTGACACTGGGACCCTCACTTGGTTTTGCTGTCAGATGGTCATGTGGTACACTTCCTATGTGGCACTGACAGCATGCCAGCACCCTGAGAAAAGACGGGGAGAGCCACAGTTTGGGACAGTTGACAGTGAGGATACTGACTGCCAGATTAAATGGGTTTATGGAATGTGGATATCTGGTATTACCTGAACTAAAATTTACAATTGACCTAAACAGATTATTACAAAAAAATCCAGAGTATAATTCTCTAACGCAAGCACAAGAAAATGAGAAAAGTGGCTGAGTTAGTGCATCTCCTACCCTAGTATGGGTCCCTTTGATGCCAAAGTGTAAAATCAAAACAGTAACAAGGAGAACTAACCATAATCTGGTAAAAAAATAAAAATAATCAAGATGGCTCTTTGAAGTACGAATTTTGCATACTATGATTATGAATCTTGATTCATGTATATACCACGATTTGGAAAACAGTCTTTAGTTTGCACAATTCCTTATGCACAAATTTCAGCTACTCCAGTTTTCTCAAACAGAACTGGCCTCCCACCATGATTCAAATTTCAGTTTCTATAGTATATTAACTGTGAGTGATTAGCATAAACATCACTGCTTCAGTCCACAAACCACTATGTAAATAACAGGTGCACATTATGATCAGTGACCAATCGTGTTACTCCTTTCAAAGTCTGCCAGTGATTGGTCACTGGGCATATGTTATTCAGTTCATGCACAGACAGCAACGCACGTAGTTGTGTTGCCTTGTTGTCTCCCAGCGACACCTATGTGATACCAAGGAATTCTGAATATGGAGCCAGAGTAATTTAATGAAGGTGAACTTAACGACATAAAGGAAAATGGTTGTGGAAAAAAAGGATGAAGATGTATGTTCCAGAGGAAGTGACACATGACAAAAAAGTAAGGAGCTCTCAGTGATATTTCATGAAACCACAAAGCATAAAATGGAAACTGATACAAACTTAGAAAGGAGTATGACAATTTGCCGTGTTCTAGAAAACATGCTTCATCTGTATAAGACAAAGACAAGCACTCTTCAAACTACCCTTGATAAGTTTGCCCAAAGAAGTAAAGCATTTTAATTCTCAATGTTTCTAGTGCTTTAAGTTGCAGTGTACTAAACATATACTAGTTTTATGAGTTTTCTTATTTCCCAATGCACTTATAACCAACAGTAAGAGAGTTTTTATTGTTTTGAAAAAAAATTTTAAAGGTCACAGTACAATTGTAATTTTTCCCATTGCTTATTAAGATCGCTCTGCAAAGTTTCAGTTTGCATGGTTATTTTTACAGTCCCATACCGCCATGCAAAGCAAGTATTGCCTGTTTCAGCTAATCAAAGGAGTATGTGTGTGTAATTTATTGGTAAGTAAATACACACAGTTTGGCAGTCTGTGATCAAACATTTTCTAGTGAGAGTGTGTGCAATTAAAAGAGTTTGGATACCTCTGACTCAGACAAGGCTTACCGGAGAATGTGGCATAGCAAAAGGCGAATGACTACGGTAACAAGGAACTAGATAATCCGAGTCTCACGGTGCAGTTTTCTCAGCTTACACTTGATGGAAGCCTTTTCTATGAACCTCTAGTCTGCCCCCAAGTGTCAGAGATGATCTTGAACACCTCTTACCTGGGTGTCCCCTATAGCAGGGGTCCCCAACGCCCGGGTTGTGGACCGGCACTGGTCCGCAGCCTGTTAGGAACCGGGCCACACAGCAGGAGGTGGTCGAGCAAGTGAAGCTTCATCTGCCGCCCCCATCGCTTGCATTATTGCCTGAACCATCCCCCCTCTACCCCCGAGTCCGTGGAAAAACTGTCTTCCATGAAACCGGTCCCTGGTGCCAAAAAGGTTGGGGACCACTGCCCTATAGAACCTTGACCACCCTACTCCTCAAAGGGTGGTTCTCCAAGGCATCACCCAAGAGTTTGTTAGAAATGCAGGATCTGAGACCCCGCCCCCAAACTACTGAATCAAAATCTGCATTTTAACAGGATCCCCAAGGGATTCTTATACTCTAACTTTTGAGGAGCGCTACTCTAGACTTCACACATGAGCCCAAGAGGCAACTGAAGGGCCAGGCAGAGATAGGGATTCCCTATGTCATTGATCGAAGGACTTAAGTCTATATATTACTGAAGTCTATATTGTGTTTAAGGACTTACTGCTTCCCTAGGTGACTGATATCATTTAGGAAGCAATAGCAATAGTAACTGCAACAACAGCAAACATTTATCAAGCACTCACTCTACGCCAGACAGTGTGATAAACCACCTACGTATCATCTCACGTGAGATTCATATGATCTGTAAAATGGGAATAATGATACTACTCCCAACACACATATAGTAGCAGAGCTGCACAGGACCTAGGTGATGGTGGAGATAGATGAGAATTTGGAGCTACCTGTATATGTGAGCCTCAGAAGTGTGTGTGTGTGTGTGTGTGTGTGTGTGTGCGTGTGCTTTAATTGTAACAGGAAAAGTCAGCTGCTTATCTGGAACGCCCTCCTGCCTCCCCCTATTTTTTAGGCTCTCTCTGTACTACCTCTCTGAGTTACTGCCTACAGCCAGTAAATTGAGGACCCACTCAAATTTGGGGCGTAGTTTAAAATTCCAACTGGCTATTTTGCAGAAATTGATGCATTTCATATGGAAATTCAAGGGATCCAGAATAGCTAACACAACCTTGAAACAGAAGAACAAAGCTGGAAGACTCACATTTCCCCATTTCAAAACCTAGTATAAAGTGCAATAATCCAGATAGTCTGGAACTGACATAAGGATAAACATATAGATTAGTTGAACAGAACGGAGAGCCCAGAGATAAACACAAGTATCTACTGTCAACTGATTTTTGAAAAGGGTGCCAAGACAATTCAATGGGGGAAATAACAGTCTTTTTAACAAACGGTTCTGAGACAACTGGATACCCACATGCAAAATAATTTGAACCCCTTCCTCACATCACACACAAAAACTAGCACAGAATCACAGACCTAAATGTCAGAGCTACAACTATAAAATTCCTAGAAGGAAAACACGAGAGTAAATCTTCATAACCTTGGGATAGGCAATGGTTTCTTAGATCTGACCCCAATCACAAGTGACAAAAGAAAACAAGATATATCTTGGCTTTTATTGTATTAAAGATGTTTGTGCTTCAAGGGATACCACCCAGAAAGTGAAAAGAAAATCCACAGAATGGGAAAAAAATCTTTGCAAAGCATGTATCTGATATGGGACTTGTATCTAGAATATAGAAAGAATCCTTAACATTCAACCCTAAAAATATAATTCAATTAAAAGTGGGCAAAATATCTGAATAGACATTTCTCTGAAGAAGATACAATGACCAATAAACATGTGAAAAGATGCTCAATGTTATGAACCATCACAGAAAAAGAACTCAAAACCACAATGAAACACCACTTCACACCCACTGGGATGGTTATAATCAAAAGACAGGAAATAACAAGTATTGGTGAGGATGTGGCGAGGCGGCTCCTCTCATACGTTGCTGATGGGAATGTAAAACGGTGTATACACTTTGGTACAGTTTGACCATTTCTCAAAATGTTGTTGATGGATTTACTCTCTGACCCGGAAATCCCATTCGTAGGTATAACACCCAAGACAAAAGAAAACTTATGTCCACTTATGTCCCTGTACAAGAATGATTATAGCAACATTATTCACAGTAGCTAAAAAAATGGAAACAACCCAAAAAGTCCATCAACATTTGAAAAGAAACAAAATGTGGTATATCCACACAACGGAAGATCATTCAGCAAGAAAAAGATGTGAGATACTGATAATTGCTATAACATAGAGGAAACTTGAAAACATTAAGCTAAATCAAAGAAGCCAGTCACAAAAGGCCATATATTGTATGATTCCATTTATATGAAATGTCCAGAAGAAGCAAATCCACTGACGGAAACTAGATTAGGTATTACGAGGGCTGGGGGAGAAGTAGTGATGATGTTAACGGGTTATGGTTTTTTTTCTCCTTCAGATGAAGGAGATGTTTTGGAATTAGTGCTGATAGTTGCACAACTCTGTGAATATGCTAACGATCACCGAATTGTATGGTTTATATAGACGAGTTGTAGGGTATGTAAATTATATTTCAATAAAGCTGCTGAAAAAATTGGGGGCCTAGAGCCACTCCCATAATTTCCCCACCCTAAGGGCAGCTTAAATGATCCAGGTCAGAGACTGAAGCTCAGCTACTCCCTTAAACCTGGCTCACGCTTACCTGTGGAATCTAAAAATATGATACACATGAACTTATTTACAAAACAGAAACAGAGTCACAGATGTAGAAAACAAACTTATGGTTACCAGGGGGAAGGGAGGGATAAACTGGGAGGCTGGGATTGACACTACTATATATAAAATAGATAACTAATAAGGACCTACTGTACAGCACAGGGAACTCTACTCAGTACTCTGTAATGGCCTCTGTGGGAAAAGAATCTAAAAGAGAGTGGGTATATGCATAACTGATTCACTGCGCTGTATACCTGAAACTAACACAACACTGTTAATCAACTAGACTCCATTAAAAATTAAAAAAAAAAAAAAAAGACCTGGTTCAGTCCTACTTCTATATTTGCCTGTTGTTAAAAAGAGAAATATTTTTATTCTTGAGGAATAATGAACGTGGTGATGGGTAGCCAGGCAATGAGGTCCCTCCAGGCCCAGGATTATAATGAACACAGTTGCCAACTCACAAGTCAGTCCTCCTTGGCAGTTTTCGATACTCTCCATGGAAGCTTCTAGGTTGGGACCCCTTTCAGAGGAAACAGGGAAGCCAGCAAGGGAACTGAGTTCAAGTCTTGGTCTCTAAATAAGAATAACAGAGCCAAGGGAAGATGTTTGGGGGGGGGGGTATCATTAACGTGGTACGAGTGCGATGCTAAAACTCCTCCTTCTCTTTGACTAATTAGATTTTCATTTTCCTTAGGCTGACTCCATGTGCCATCCCTTTTCCAATCCACATACTAGCAGAACAGAAGACTGTATCCCAATCCAAACTTTCTACCCAGCCACATTTGAGCGGCAAAGAATTTAGAGAAGTTGGAATTAGAAAGGGGCTTATGTGTATAATTCAAAAGTCAATTAGCAGAGATATTACGGGCAATCTACATGCCAATGATGACATTCCCCCCTGCCTGAGTTAACCCAGGAGAGGAGCACTTCAGAAAAAAACACTCGAAATGACGTTTCCATATACCCCTGAGGTTCCAGGGACATCAACTCACCAGGAAAAGCCAGACAGAAATCGAAATGCATGACTCAAAGCGCTCAGTTCCCATTGGTAGTTACTCATGTTGCTTCAGAGGAAAGAAGACTCGAATATCGAGTTTAACATAAATACGTCTGTTCCCTGTGTACTTTCCAAACTTTAAACCCTGCAACTTCTTTCCAAACTTCCAGTTAAAAGGAAAAAAAAAAAAAAAAGATTAATTGCCCCGACCCCCTAAAAGGACCAGTGCAGACTGGCAAAAATACATTCACACGCAAACCTGCCCACAAAGGGCACCTTGCTCTAATTTTTTTGAGTAGTTCGTATTTCTCATCAAGAACCTGGCAAGCTCGCCTGCCGGGTCCTGTAGTCATTTCCAACCTCATAGCTTTCCCCTTCTCATACTTTCAGTCGGTATGTAATTTAGACCCACGTGAATTTCAAGTGCAGTGGCCAATCTGTAACTAGGGGAGAAGTTCACTGGTATGAACCCTGGGGACGCTTCTCATAAACTCTGAAATAAAGGGCTATCATTTGTTATACAGTATGCTTTCCTTTTTAAGGGGATAGCTCTAACTTCCATGGCCCTTAAGAGGTAAATGTAGTAAAGACCTTACAATGAGGCCTAAAGGAAAAAGGGGAATACCCTCTCCCTCCTCCAGCTCCAGCTGGAGGTCCGAATCAACTTACTAATCCTGCTGTTTTGGGGCTAAGCACCTGCACCCTTCTCTGTTCCCTTCCTAAGAACCAACTGCATCTCAGCCTGTTCCCTCTTGGCTCTGCCAGAAGGGAGCCTTCCTGCCTGCCTGGGACCACCCACAGACTCCTGGCTCTGTTTGGACAGGAGGACCCAACTGCCAAGAGGGAACATCTTGCCTGTTTCCAAAAGGGGGGGTGAGTCACCTTGGTTGAAGCAGTCAGATCGCAGTAACAATTACACACACCCCCCTCGACTGCCTAACGTGGCCAGAGCTTGGGTGGCGTTGAGAATAGTGGTGTCCAAGCAGCAGCTGATGGACCAATGCTTGGTTGGCCAGAACATTACTACATAGAGAGGTTTATAAACTGTACACACTTCCAAGGCCCATCCTCAGAAATTCTGATTTAGTAGGTCCTGGCATAGTAACCGAGGATCTGCACGTTTTTACGCTTCCTAGGTAGTACAGATGGATAGCCAAGTTTGAGAACCTCTGCTCTAGAGCCAGGATACTAAAGATAAGGCCTCTCCAAGAAGTGAGCTGAGGAGGAAATATGGGGAAAAAAGTGTGTTTCTTCATACCAACACCACAGGATTCTTGCAGGCCACCCACATCCTGCTGTCCATGGAGTTGGTTAGAAGAATGGGGTCTAAAAACAAAGCGAAAACTTTGGAAGTTAACAGACTTGGCTTCTGTTAGTGCCACCTCTGAGGCTGACAGACACAAGGTCGGGTGCCTGTGATTTCCAGAAGTTGGGAAATCTTAGACAACAGAGCTTCAGTTTCCTCAGATGATCAGTGAGGATGGTGAAGCCAACGATGATAACTAATCACTAACAAGTATATTGTGTGCACTTCGCAGTGGCCACCATTCTAACATTACAGATGCTAAGTCCCGGGGGGAGGTGTAGGATGTAAGACATTTCATATAACGTACTTAGCATACTGCCTTACACGTTGTTAAAGAGTGGCTACTCTTATGGTTTTCTGGCCTTATCTGACCAGAAAGATAACTGCCCTACTGTCTCTTTAAACAGGACCAAAAAAAAAAAAAAAGAAAAAAGTTCCACTTGCCTCCAGTCAACAGCTTCCCGGCCACCACCCGTCCTGTTCCCCACTCTTTCCTCTGTTTCTCATGTTCCCCCATGACATGACCGTTAGGTTCTGGCATGGAAGGCCCTGCTTAAAATCAAACTATTCTCATGGAGCGAAACACTTTCCTGTTAGATATTCATACTTCACATGTAATTTACTTTTCAGACCAATTAGTTAGCAGGATCCTAGAGGGAAAAACAAGTTAAAAGGGAGAGCAGACGTGGAGCCTGTAAATCAGGTAAGATCTGCGTATCCTCTCAAGTTAAGGACCTTTATCTTAGGATCACAGACACCTTGGGAAAATTATTATAATCCATGCACTTCCTCTCCAGAAAATCCTGTGTGGGCATGCACACACATAAAATATTCCAGGGCGTTTGTTCCACAGAAGACCATGAATGGACACCCTCGGAAAACTGTGGCCTGTAAGTTAAAAATCCATCAAAGGTTGGGAAACTTGTTCTGTAAAGAGCCAGAGAGTCGGTATTTTCAGCTTTGCAGGTCGCGTGGTCTCTGTCACAGTTACTCACCTCTGCCGCTGTAGAGGGAAAGCAGCCACAGATGGTAACTAGACAAATCTCATGACTGGGTCTCAATAAAACTTTATTTATAAAAACAGGCAATGAGCCAGATCTGGGTTGCAAATTGCCGACCTTTGCTTTAGAGTTCTGCTATGTGACTGTGGGTCAAAACCCACTTGGGGAACGTGTAAGCTCTGGAGCCTGCTGTGGAATGCGGTCTGACAGTTGGGCATGCCTTCCACCCTGCAAGTCCCCTCAGTCCTGGCTGAACACCTTCTCAACACATTAGTCCGTGTTTCTAGGACCACAGCAGTTCCAAGGAGGTGGTGCCTACTTCTCAACCAGCTCTGGACCCCAGACCTCAAGCACCACATCCCCTGAGCTGTTAGTATTTAAAATCCCCTCTAACATACATGAGAAGCTGCTCAACATCACTAATGATTAGATAAATGCAAATCAAAACTACAATGAGGTATCACCTCACACTGGTTAGAATGGGCATCATCAGAAAATCTACAAACGACCAATGCTGGAGAGGGTGCGGAGAAAAGGGAACCCTCTTGCACTGTTGGTGGGAATGTAAATTGATACAGCCACTATGGAGAACAGTATGGAGGTTCCTTAAAAAAACTAAAAAACAGAATTACCGTATGACCCAGCAATCCCACTACTGGGCATATACCCAGAGAAAACCATAATTCAATAAGACACATGCACCCCAATGTTCACTGCAGCACTATCTGTAAGAGCCAGGTCAAGGAAGCAACCTAAATGCCCATTGACAGACGAATGGATGGAGAAGATGTGGTACATATATACAATGGAGTATTAGTCAGCTATAAAAAAGGAACGAGGGCTTCCCTGGTGGCGCAGTGGTTGAGAGTCCGCTTGTCGATGCAGGGGACGTGGGTTTGCGCCCCAGTCCGGGAGGATCCCACGTGCTGCGGAGTGGCTGGGCCCGTGAGCCATGGCCGCTGGGCCTGCGCGTCCGGAGCCTGTGCCCCGCAGTGGGAGAGGCCACAGCGGTGAGAGGCCCACGTACCGCCAAAAAAAAAAAAAAAAGAGAGAACGAAATTTGGTCCTTTGTAGAGACGTGAATGGACCTAGAGACTGTCATACAGGGTGAAATAAGTCAGAAAGAGAAAAACAAATATCGTATATTAACGCATATTTGTGGAATCCAGAAAAGTAGTACAGATGAACCGGCTTGCAAGGCAGAAATAGAGACACAGATGTAGAGAACAAATGTATGGACACCAAGGGGGGAAAGGGTGGGTGGGATGAAGTGGGAGATTGGGATTAACATACATACACTAATATGTATAAAATAGATAACTAGTGAGAACCTGCTGTACAGCACAGGGAACTCCACTTGCTGTAGAAACTAACACAACATTGTAAAACAACTATACCCCAATAAAAAAAAAATATTTTAATAAAATAAAACCCCCTCCTATGTAAATGAACCTAACTACCCAAACAGTGATCATTTTCATCCCTGGAACGTTTCGTCCAGCTCCACATACATTGGCAGGATTTGAATTAAAGTGATGAACATAGTGACAAAGTTCATCCCAAGTAGGTCTTAAAGGGGAGAGACCAGTAAGAATAGCACAGCCTAAAAACAAAGAGCAGGCCTGGGTTGTCCGGAGTAACTACAAGAGTTACTTAAGTGGCGGTTGCCACAGGATACAAAATTGCCTTACTAGTTTTGACAAATTTCACCAGAATACATGCATCTTTACGTGCGCCATGATTAAAACATCATCCACAGACAGCAGGAAGAGAAAGCCACTCGATTTTCCCCTGTGGTCATGTTTTTTTAAAGAACCTTTTAAATAATATACACGCCTGTAATCAGATGCTAGCCAAAGAGAGCTATGACATCACGAACCACGGAGAAGGACCTGTTTCTCATCCCTCCTCTACTGGGATTGTCTCATCCAACACGCAGGATATACATCTGGGCTGATCACTAAACAATGTTCAGGGCAGCTTTTCTACTGACTGTGTGGTCGCAGACTATTTTCTGCATCCTCAGCTTGGACTTACTCTCAGATAAGTGTGTAAGGGGGGGGAGTGTGGGTGAAGTGACCCCGACAACCAGAGAGCAAAAGGCAAAAAGTCACGCGACTCAAGACCACTGGCAAGTTGGCAGCCTAGCTCCCCATTCCCTTTCTTCATTTCCCAAGAAACCTTTTCTTAATGTAGAATATCTTCCTGCTGACAAGAGTGGGGGGTTGGGATGGGGGGAACGGGTAGAGGGGAGGCTGGTTTTCACTCAGAGAGAGCTGCGACCTCAAGAACAATACCTTCAAGTAAAGGGATCTGGACCCCCAAACCACGCGTCACACCGTGAGTCCATTTGGTATCCGTTTAGTCTGCGGGCCTCATGGCTACATCGTAAAAGTTTAAAACCCTGCCCTGATCTAACAACTGTAAATTCTTGAGTTCACTCAATCTAAAAATATTCTAAAGAACATTACCACAGAAAAGCTTCGGAATAAACCAAGGGGTATCTCCACGGTGCTACGCACCCTCACCCCCGGCACGTGAAACGTCAGAGCAATGTATCCTTCGTGGGGTAGGTGAACCGGGCCATCATCTACCTCACCAGCTGAGGGGACATATTTGTCTGTTCTCCAAGCACTGACAATTACTCGCTGACATTGCCAAAAAGAATGTGCGATGAAGCAAGTCTTTTACTAGATAAACATTTGGTTTTGATAAGGGGAAGTTCTTTTCTTCTAATGGAAACAAACCAAAAATGCCAGTATTACACTCTTTCACAGGAGGCGAGTCTAGGAGATATACCCCGGTGCCACAGGCTCGGGGACTTAACACAGGGGAAGGCAGGTCCTGCCCTGCTCAGGGAAGCCATGTTTGGGTTTGTTCTCAGAGATCTGTCTGAGTTTCCTAATTAGGAAGACGCCTGGAGAACATCAGCAGGTCAAATATTTCTTTGCGGAGAAGAGGCCAGACGCGTCTAATGGGCTCTCCCATTGAGGAGGTGAGTCACTTCCAAAGGGAGCCAGGATCACAAGCTGCTGAGTTCATGCACGGCTGCCAGCCTCTGCAGCGAGGGCCTCCTTCCCTGAACTGTAGCGCTGCGGCTCGCCAAGCCGCCTGGGGGCTCCGCACGGCACCACGGCAGGACTCCCAGCCCTTGGGAGGTCAGCTCCAGTCCCTGCCCTTTCAGAAAGCCTAGGAATGCGTCTCTTCCCAAGAACTGAGGCGTGAGACCAGTTGGCCTGAAAAGGTTATTACCTTGAAGAATAGTGGGAGTCGAGGAGATAGACAGCTGAGCCTCGTGATGCTAAACCCTGTTTCCTGGGTGCCAGGATTATGTTGCCTCACCCACAGCCGGCTCCTTTCCTGCTCTCTGCCTCTCTTCTCCTCTTCCTCCCCCCACCCCACCCCTACACCTTCGCATCAACCCTCTAAGTTCTTTTGAAGAAAGCAACACCGTTTTCCCCTCTTGGTCTTTAGTCTGTCACTAATCGCGATCAGTATTTTCCAGTTACATAAAGAGCGCCTATGTGGCTTTATAACATATGCTGACAAATCATCTGGCAAACACTTTCTTTTGTTGCAGCAAACTGCACTATGGAGAACCGTAGCACTGGCAACCAAACATGTACACTCTTAATGAAGCCACGGAGATAAGAAATCCATCTCAGGGCTGACTGCAGGCTCTGGGGAGCCAGAGTCCAATGCGAAAGGAAAAGAGTGATCTATTATGTAGGATAGATGTTTGCTGGAATGGCTTCCAGATGGATCCAGGAGGCTCCAGAAGAGAGGGTTACTGAAGACTTATGCAAGGTTCACGCAGAGGGTGCCGTTAGGTCACAATTTATTCCGGAGGAATCTGCCCCAGCTTTATCAGGGTAGTTGAGACTCTATAGACGGGCTCCTTAAGTAGGACAGCGCATCAGATCAACTGACGGCAAGAAAGGAGGCGTACCCTGGAGAAGAGACAGCGCTCCATCTATTAACTCAACAATGATGATGGAGGATCCACAATACGTCAGGCGCTGTTCTAGGCCCTTGGGCTTAGAGAATAAAACAAAGATCCTTGCCCTTACATTTGCTGCAGGGTGGGAGGGGGCAGACAGACAAAACATAGGCCAAAAAAAAAAATGCATCGTGTTAGAAAGTGGTTAAGTGCTTTGCATAAAAGAAAAACAGTACACTGGAGAGATGGGGAATCCCAGAGAGGAATGTGCTCATTGGAAATAGACTGTCCAAGGAGCCCAAACGAAGACTTTAGGGAAGTAAAGGTGTTCCAGGCAAAAGGGACAGGCGACGCAAAGGTCCTGAGGCAGAAACAGACGCAGCACGTTCAAGGAAGAGAAACGGCCCAATGTGGCTGGAGTGGTAAGCCTGAGAGAGTGCGCTGGTTTATGAGACTCGTAAGGGCTGAGAGGAACTAACGGTGGGGGCAAAGGGCTGCTGATCACGTGCTGACATGAGGCCATTGAAGAACTTTGGGTTTTGGACTGAGGGTGATGGGAGAGCCCACCTGGAAGGTTTTCCAAAGATCCCTGGAGGCTAGGATGGAAGTGATGCTAACACTGGAAGGCAGGCAAGAACTGAGACTGACCAGAATTGGGATGGTGGTGGGAAGAGATCAGAGTCTGCCTGTTGTGAAGGACTTCCTGGTGGGCTGAGCGGGAGAGGTAAGAGAAGAGTCAAAGGTGACTCGAAGCTTTTGGCCTGAGAAGTAGGATGAATGGAAGCGGCATCAACGGAGGCAGCAAAAGCTGCAGCTGGAACGGGGAGAAGACCAGAAATTCACCTTTGGACATGTCAACTCAAGACGTCTACTAGTCACCCAAGAAGAGAGAGACATTGAGAGGGGCCCCGAATACACAAGTCTGTGTCCTGGGAGAAGTCTGGACTAGAGACTCAAGGCTCCATGTGTGGGGCAGACTGAGTACATGGAGTCACAGGAAGGGGGAGCTCACCACCATAGCTGCCGTTGTACATACAAAGCCCCCCAGGTCCAGAAAGAATTTCTGGTTCTCCTCACTGTCCAGATCTGCGTCAGAACACCCTGTAAACAAACACCACAATAGACAGAAGAGGAGAAGCAGCAAACTCCTGTCCCCACCCCCCCAAATCACAAATCGCCCGAGAATCAATGAAATAGAGTTAGGAGAAAGCGTGTGCGAACCTTTCAGAGAGAACAGGGTGGATGCCTCCTGATTATTTTGAAAATTATATGCTGCTTCTAGAGAAGGAAGAGAGTGAGAAAAAACAGCACGAGGCGCACAGCTCCAGTGTGCGGTCAAAACAGGCAAAATGACCAGTTACCTGCATTAAATCCTCCCTTTACTAATCCCACCTGAAGTCACATTTCCTGCGCCAACTAAGTGTTCAGGTCTCCCCTTGAGAAAGCTCTCAGCCCTCCGCCCTGCTCTCTGGAGCTTACAGAAGTCACCTGGGAAATATCTACCTTTCTAATGCCAGAAGCACTTTATTTATACTTCTCATAAAGCTCTTCTCGTCGCATTTTTATAGATTGATGGGTGTCTGATTTGTCTTGTTTCAGGGAGATGTTAAGGCAGCTTATGAGGATACATCAAATACAAGATGACACAAATTAAAAATAGGAGCAAAAGGAAAAGAAAAATGAGGACGGGGACATGAAATGGATCCAAGAATGAGGCGAAACTGCATCCCAAGAAGACGCATGGGCCACAAATTTGGCTCTAAATTTGTAGCAGCTGATGTGGAAAAGGAAAAATCATATAATTACACAACTCTCGGTGTCCAAAAAGTAAAATCAGTCCAAGTGCTCTGGAAAAATTAAAACATTCCCATGGGTCCTAGATTACATCCCTCTATCATCTTCCCTTCAGATACCCAGCTCGTCCTGTCTACAGGAGCTATTCAACACATGTCTGTGGACATGTGAATGAATACACAGGCAAATAAAGTCATTCACCCATTCACTCATCATTCATTCATTCTCTCATCCCACCAGTATTTCCTGAGCACCATCTATGTGGTAAGCACTTGAACTAGGTTCTAGAGACAGGTTGGTGAATAAAAGAAACACAGTTGCTTCCCCTATGGTTCTTACATTATAGTGAAAGGATGTGAGAAAACACAAGTAAACCAATAAACAAAATGACAGACTGGCTCATGCTAGGAAGAGAACAGACAGGAGGCTGAGATTAAAATAATGGGGAGTAAGTACAGATGTTGAATGGGTGTGGTCAGGTAAAACCTACCTAAAGAGGTGATGATGGCTAAGACCTGAAGTAAGAAGGAGGTAGCTATGTGAAGAGTCGTCAGGAGCTTCAGAAGGAGCCTGTGCAAAGGTCCTGAGGTAGAAAAGAACTCAGCACAACTGAAGTACAGCCAAATGCGGTCAGAGATCACGGCGGCTCAAACACAGTAGACAAGGCAGGAAGTGGCATGAGGTGATGCCTGGTGGATCAGACCAGGCAGGCCGTTTAAAGCAAGGGGAGAAGTTGGTTTTATTCTAAATGCTATGAAGGGTTTGAATCCAGGGAAGGATACCCCCATGTACATTTGAAAGATCACTCTGGCTGTGCCTTAGAGAACAGACAGGAAGGCAGGAAGCAGGAAGGTCAGTGAAGAGTCTGCCTGTTGTCCGGGCAAGGCGTGAACTAGAGGAGAAAAATAGAAAAAAGTGGGAAGGGGAAGGTTACAAACAGCCTTAAGAGGATCTGGACTTATCAGGATTTGGCAAGTAGATAATTAGGAAGGAAATTCACAAAGGGAGGAATCAAAACCGGCCCAAGGTTTCCAGGGCAGAAGTGGTGATGACGACAACGATCACAGTGGCAACGACGTCAGCTAATGGAAACTGAGGCCTCGTCTCTGCTAGGCTCTGCTAAGCACTCGGTTTGAATTATCTGCGCCATCCTCTCAACAACTCTGCGTGGTCGGCACTATTATTAACCCCACTTTACACATGAGAAGAAACACAGATATGAAACGTCCAAGATCCAAGGTTCATGCTTTGAAGAATTAAGATCGTGATGAGAATGGTATGTGTGTGTGCTTAACACAGTTATCTGGCACCCCCCAAACTTCCTGAATTAGAACCCAGAGGCGGGGCCCAAGCGTTCGTCTTTTTCAGAAGCTGCCGGGATCACTCAGTGCAGTAGTAACTTGGGCACCCTCTGGCCGCTGAAGAGCCATAGAACCACGGCATGCCGTCTGCCCAAGTTTCCAGCAGCAAAAAGTTATATTCAGAGTACAGTTAATTGCTGACAAACTGGGACTAATTATTCCTTGTTTTTTGCCTTCATCAAGGTCTTAAGTGCTAAAATTCAGCCAACTGCTTCTCGAGTTCTTTTAGCTGCGTGGTGGCAGGGAGTGGGGGTGGGGGTGGGGTGAGGGGGGGGAAGGAAGCGGCCAGAACCGCAGGGAAGAAAGATGAAACACTCGGCTAATCGTTCCAGAATCTCTCTTAGAAGCTCAGACCAGAAGTGGAGCTTGCAGCATATTCAAGGGTAAACTTGCAAGGTGAAGACTCTTTCCCAAATTTAGAAGTCATACTTCAGACAGTTCCAGATCAGTGGCTTTCTAGGTTTTACTAGTCTCCAAGAGAGGCAATTCTATCACCTGCTCCGGCAATGAACCTCTGTCCAATACCTTTGACAGTTCCCTGTCATATCTAACTTAAATCCCAAGAGCTGTTATTTAAATTCATTTCCTTTTCAACTGTTAGTGGATATTCAAAAGAGCTGGCCTTAATCTTCTTTGAACAATCCCTCACGTGGAATAAAATTTTTAAAAAATACTTTTCTGGGTTAGTTAGAGATTAACTAACAGTGGGACCTGAGGATGCACAACTCAGCAAAAAAAGAAAAAAAGGAAAAGGAAAATAATTACTCTCAACTTTCATTCCCAAGAGTTGTCTTCCAGAGAAATATAAATTGATTTATCACATACATATGTTAGCATCTGGAGGGAAACTAAGAACTATAACTATGATTAGAATTGTTGAAGTTTGGAGCTTGGGAAGAAGAGAACAGTCCCCCAAAAAGGCATATATATTAACCATCCACTAAAATTTAATTAGGTTTTCTCATTTCAGAGTCCCAGTCATCCTACAAGAAGGGATCAAGATGCCCTTCTGCAAACAGATGAGAGAATCAAAGATGAGAACGTTTTTAAGACATAGTCACAATAACCTACTGAGCAAGTGACAGAACTCAAATTCCAAGACAGATCTAGTGGGAATTTAGAGCCGCAGTTCTCCACCAGGGGGCAACTTTGCTCCCCAGGGACATTAGGAAAAGGGATGTGTGGAGACATTTTTGGTCATGCTACTGGGAAGACGGGGGGTTGCTGCTGGCTTCTAGAGGGTCATCTAGAAACCTGCTAAACATCCCACAATGCACAGGACAGGCTCCACAGCAAAGAACTTTCTGACCCAAAATGTCAACAGGGCTAAGGTTGAGAAACTCAGCCTTGGAGAATTCTCCAGTGAAATCCTTCACTCCTGACAGACTGAAAAATGAAAGCACAAAGATTCAGGTGCAGAAAAGTGTTGATACTTCTCAACTTAATAACTCGTTTGATTATCATCTTAAGCTACCCAGAGAGAGCTTACCTTCCTACGAAAGAAAAAATCTGATTCAGTTTGTTTGACATTTCATAGATCCAGTGAAAGTTTTTTTCAAAACTGTTCAAAGGGGACTTCCCTGGTGGCACAGTGGTTAGGAGTCTGCCTGCCAATGCAGGGGACACGGGTTCAAGCCCTGGTCCAGGAAGATCCCACGTGCTGCAGAGCAACTAAGCCCGTGTGTCACAAATACTGAGCCTGCGCTCCAGAGCCCGCAAGCCACAACTACTGAGCCCGCACGCCACAGCTACTGAAGCCTGCATGCCTAGAGCCCGTGCTCCGCAACAAGAGAAGCCACCGCAGTAAGAAGCCCACGCACCGCAACAAAGAGTAGCCCCCGCTCGCCACAACTAGAGAAAGCCTACGCGCAGCAACGAAGACCCAACACAGCCAAAAATAAATAAATAAATAAAATTAAAAAAAAAAAAAACTGTTTAAAGAATAAGTATGATTCATTTCCTTCCAAGGCCAGAGTGAAACCTTGCTTTGAACGTGCTCAACTATTACTGTCTAGTTCTTAAAGGAACAGGCTAGAGTCAATTATGAAAATGTCAAGTGTTGCTACCTGGGAAATTCTTCACCCAGTGCCATTAAGAGCCAGCGGTCCAGAACCAGATGGTCTCCAACTGAATCCCAGCTCCACCATTTATTAATTGCATAACCTCGGGCAACTTACTTTAAACTCCTTGTGCCTCATTTTCCTAATCTCAAAAATGGGGATGATAAAAGATCGAACTTCATAGGGTTTACTGTGAGGCTTAAAGGAGTAAAATGCTTAGTACAATGCCTGGTGTTGAGTATTTGTTGTTGTCATTATTGTGATGATTACTGGGATTATTCTTATTCCCTTGGTGAAAGAAGAGAATGGCAGGAAGTTTTGAATTTGAGAAAGATTTTACGAATAAACAGAAATTTAAGAAGACGTAAACTGTTCCCAAATTCAACTTTGGGTATCACAGTTTCTTAAACTTAGAGAGCAAAAAATTCCCCAGATGGATCACAGATACAACAGGCCCTTTGCACCTCCTCCAAGGGCTAAATGTGCCAACAAATGTCTAAATAAACAAATGAACTCCCTGAGCACTTACCATGCTCCGAGCACTACGCGATACCTCACATCACGACACCTCAGTTATTGTTTCTAATGTCACGAAGTAGGTGCTTTTTTATATCTTCCTTTTACCAACGGGGAAAGCAAAATTTACCAAGATTAAGGCCCAGGCCCAAGGGGACTCAGCCAGTTTACAGCAGCACCTGGACTTGAAGGCAGGGGCATGTGACTCTAATCTGAGTGTTTAACCATTGAGTTATACCGCCTCTGCCTGTCTTTTAACCTGGGAACAAAAGCACAGTGGGTCCCGAGGATGCACAACGGTGAATCAGTTTCCCTCTAATGGACTTGAGCAACATACACCGTTCTTGAATTTTTTTTTTTTTTTTTTTTGGCTGCCGCATTTTCTATCTAGGCTGTCCACTTAGTGCTAGAGCTTGAGGAAACCTAAATAAAGCACATGCCTCCAAGGACACCTGCTGAGATGCCTTCTGGAGAGCATGTGGCCTGCCTGGGCCCTGGGGAACAAAGCCACATTCATCTCGGAGGCTCCAGAATAACCTCGCTTATGCAAACGGTGGCTCCTGGGAGACGGCCTGCATGGAAGTGCTCATTTAGCCCGTGGCCGAGAGAGACGGCTTGGATAACCTGCACCCCTCTCTCCCAAGTCCAGGTGTTTCCACCAGTGGGGAATTCTGCTCCCCACAGGAAAGCCCTCACCACCACTCCTTTTCAGCTCTCCCGGTGACACCGCCATGGATGAACATCTGATGTTTAGAGCCAAGGTTGCGGGGACTTGGCAGTCCTGGCCCGGAATCCTAGAAGGACACTCTTAAAAAGCAGAACTGGACTTGGAGCACTTTCACAAGTTGGATCTGGCGTGTCTTCCAGCCACTGCTGAGTACACAGGTCACAGAGCATCTGCAAATTCCGTGGGGTTCTAGGAAACTCACAAAGTCTAAGTACAATTTCCAAAGCACATAGCTGATGCCAGGCTCAGATGCCAAGACTGAAAAAGTATGGAAAGAACAGGGTATTTCTGTTTCCAGATGGCACGTAAAACAGTGGAATGGAGTTTGAAGGAGACATTCTCTGGCACAGAACCTTTTCTGTCTTTTCAGCACAACACAGGATGAGGGCTCGAGAGGCCCCAAACGTTGTTAAATGGGTATTGCTCCCTCTATCTTATACTATCTTCTTATTATTTTATTGTTTTGAAATAACTTCTCTAATTATATGCTCAATGCCTAAAACTCAAAAAGAAAATACCCAAAGGCACAGATTCATATAACATAAAAATCATGAATAATCCCACTGCCAGGATCACCCCTCTTAATATTTCAGTTTATATTTCTAGTAATTTTTCCAGGAACACATTAAAGCAAAAAAATGGTTTAAATGACACCTTCTATAATGTAGGCTTTCCCCATTTAAGAGCATATCACAGACTCTTATTCTTTTAAATATATTGTCATACATATAGTTTCTTTAGGTATTTAAAATAATCCTCTGATCTGCACAGATTAGGACACCGAGACCAAGTAGTAATAAGGCAACCTGGCCAAGCAGCCACAGATAACACTTAAATAAATGGGTGTGGCTCTGCTGGAACAAAACTTCATGGGTACTGAAATTTGAATTTCATAGAATTTTCAGGTGCCACAAAATATTATCCTTGTTTTTATTTTTTCTAGCCATTAACAAACATAAAAACCATTCTTAGCTTACAGATGTTACAAAAAGAGGTACTGGGCCATATTTGGTCCTTAAATCACTGGTTCTGACCCTTGACCAAGAATATATCTGTTTTTGTTCCTAAATTCATCTTTCTTTATAATCCTTTTGTTGTTCTTTCTTCAACTATGCAACAAATTGGCCAATGCCAGTGATACTTTCATGTCTTAATGGAATGATAGCAAAAGACTGAAGAGACTTTAAAAAATTAGCCTGATATTGGGGCCAACAACTGAAAAAATACGAGCTAAGGAGCCACAATTCCACAGGCGAATGCTGGCTGAACACTTGCCGTGTGCCAGGTGCCAAGCTAAGGGCTAAAGATTTAATCCACATATTAGTAAGGTTAGGAGAGGTCATGCCATGACAATAAATGATCCCAGGAGCTCACTGCTTATGATCCCACAGGTTGAGCAGCCCCTCGTGCTGTACGGCCACTGGCTGTGGCTCTGCCCCGTGGTCTCCACTCCTGAAAGCAGGCTGATGGAGCTAGCTTTTATCAGGAGCATTGCCAGTATTATGGCAAAGGGTAAGGAAAACAGGGCAAACCAGTCTGGAAAGTGACACACGTCCTTTCACTCGAAATCCATGTGCTGAAGCACATTAAATGCTCACGTTGGAGATCAATAGGACAGATATATAAATTCCTCTGGGGGTGTAGGGGAGGCAAATACTTGTGAAAATAATAGTGTCTACAACAGTAACTTACTGTATCCTCATAACAATCTCGAGACATAAATTATTTCCCCCATATGACAGATGTAGAAGCTGAGACCCAGAGAGTTAAGTTTGCTAAGGTCACATAGCTAATATACAGAAGTGGCATGTGACCCCAGATAGTCCAACTTCATAATTTATACTCAAATCTCTAGACTCGCCTTCCTTCTGCAAACACCGGACAGATGTACTAATGCGAAAGTCATCTACCAATAGCTATTTACCCAGATAGGTAACTATTCCATTGACCAAAATGAGGGGACCATGACCCTAGTATGTCAGACATCATGACAAACGTTATCTAAGCTACGCCTACCAGACATTGAGGAAGATAGGCTCCTTCCTGGAGGTAAAGGTAGTTAACTGATCCAAACAGATAAGACTTGGAATACCATCATTTCATAAACAAAATCAATGAAACAGAACTCAAATGCATTTGGAGTACTTTTGTTTTAAAACAAGAATGCCCTAACTTTTACAATGAGAGGACACTGGCATATCCAAAGAAATATATACAAATTCACTGTTTATTCTGATGGCATTTTGGGGAGCTCTGCATGAACCAAATATTGGACAAAAGAAGAACAAAGAACAGAGAGAAACCCACCACAGACCTGCACCTGGGTGGTACATGCCTCCATCTCTCATAACAAAGAATGCCTGATGATTCGTCATTAGGACCAACATCCAAAACTTTATAGACATCTAATGATCTCATGTGATCATACAGGAAACATCTCACCGTTTTTGCACATTTTTGTTTTCAGACATGGCATTCAGTTACTTCTAAAGTAACTTCTAAAGGGGGAGGCATGTACATCTGTGGCTCTTTGACTTCTATCATTGCTGTGGCTGAACTATAATCATTCAGGAACTGGCTGTCCCGTTTGTGCCTTATCCAAAAGGCTGAATTTTTCTCTCAGCCAGAGAGCTAATGTAAGCAAGGGAGGCAGGTCAGACGGGACAAGCAGCGAACCACACAGCAGCGCCCCACCTGAAGGGGGCCTCGCTTACTGAGTGACAACCAGCCTTGCAATGCTGTGAGCCCAAAGCAAAACCGCCGATTAGTGAACATTAGCAACTGATCCCATTCTTAAAGAAAACCTGTCGAGGCCAACAAACACATCGAGGCAATGCTGCTCAGGGCCACCATTCTGTATCACTGTTTCGGGTTACTTGAGGCTTGGGATGTTTTGTGAATTTCACTGATTCTAGTAGTAAAAGAATGGAAAGAACACGCATGAGAGTTAAGAGCACACATCTTCAAGTCAGCTAGATCCAGACTCTACGCTTGACCCTGACACTCACCAGCTAGGTGACTTTCCATGACCCCTTAGCCTCTCTAGACCTCTGTAAAATGGGTATAATCCGTATCACCACCTCTCAGGGGAACCATGAGGATTAAGTGTGATAAGGCAGGACACATCATAGGACAGACAATTTCATCAATACACTTATTTTCACCTCTAACTATTTATGGAGCTATTAAAACCCTTCCTCCATGTCCAAAAAGATCCTCATGAGGTGACGTGATCAGGTACACAATCACAACTCATGGAAGCCTTAGCTGTGGCCAAGAGAAGCACGCTAGCTCAAGGGATACCAGCAGAACAAGAACTGGTTGCTTCTCGTAGCAAGTTCAGAAGATCTCCAGATAACTCACAGAGGGCCACAAAATCAATGGAATTAGGGGACTTCGGAGACCGTTTTTCTTTGTTTCTTCGTCTTTTGTCATTTTCTTCCAGTTTTACTGAGGTGTAACTGACACACAGCACTGTATAAGTTTATGGTGTGTAGCACAATGATGGGACTTACGTATATCGTGAAATGATGATCACAGTAAGTTTGGTGAACATCCACCATCTCATAGACATACAAAATTAAAGAGGCAGAAAAAAACGTTTTCCTTGTGATGAGAACTCTTACGATTTACTCTCTTAACTTTCATGTGTGACATGCAGCAGGGTTAACTATCTTTATCCCACTGTGCATTACATCCCTAGGACTTACTTAACTTATAATTGGAGCTTTGCACCTTTTGACCCCCTTCGTCCCATTCCCCCTCCTAGAACCCCACCTAACCCCCGCCACTGGGAGCCACAAATCTGATCACTGGAGATGATTTTTCAAACCCCTAACTTATGGATGAGGAAACTGAGTGAGGCCCGAGCAGTTGAGGGTCATCCAAGGTTACAGCAAGACCCACAGGCCAGATGAACATTTCATAAGCTGTTTTGATCTGACACAACAACTTCCCCTCCGTGCTACCAGGTACCACCGAGGTGACATCTACAGTCTGCACTGAGAACTAAAATCATGGACCCACCTAACTCTCGGTTTCAAAACCACACTTGTCCGGGATGTTCAAGACAATCACCTGAAACGAAGGTGTGACACAAAGAGTTCACTGGGACAACTTTCCCTCCCTCCTTCCTTATTTTAAAAATACATCCCACTCCCAAAATAAAAAAGTCACTCTGTGTAGCTCCTGCATTTTTAATATCCATTGTTTGTAGATTTCCCTTGGCATGTTCACGGCATCTCTAGCACCATTTCATATAGTCCTTTTCAAGGTATCGTGAGTCCATAGTGTTCACGAGACCATGAAATTATGACAGAAGGAAGAGGAGGATTTCTCCATCTTTCTCCTTCTGGCCACAGCAAGTTCAAATTGTGGGAAGCACAGGTGGGCTCATTAGTCCTCACTGGTAGAAACTCAAACTCCACTGACAGCCCGGAGGAAGCAGCTCTCAATACTGTCATCAACTGATGTATATGTAAAAATAAAAATACTTCTAAGACAAATACAACTGTGGTAAGTCAGTGCTGATATATAATTGGCACTTAATATTAATTGGTTAAATAAATGCTGAACAGAGCAGAATTAAACAAGCTAAGTATACACAGAAGTTTTTTTTAAAAAAGGTAAAGAAAATTCCACTACCCAGACATAATAATCATTAACATTTTGATATAAATCCTTTGTCTTTTTTCCTTACATGTATGTATTATTTGAAAAAATGAGAAGCAAACTAAATACACAACTTTTACTTATCAATATATCATAAGCATTTCCCATATCATAAAAATCTTAGTAAACATCAGTTTACAAGGATACTATTTCAACAGAGTAATATTCCAGCCCATTGCTAGAATGTTCCATAACCTTACTACTAGATATTTATTTCCAATTTGCATTTAGGAAAATAAACATTGTTATAAATACCCAAGTGATACACTTTCTTCTTTTTTTAAAAAAAAAATTATTATTTCCTTAGTAAAAATTCCTGGAATTTCACTGAGTCAAAGGGCATGAATATTTTTCAGGCTTTTCGTAATATCTTGCCAGAGGTTTTGAACCAATGTGTATTCCCAAGAGCAGTATATGAAAGTGCCTATCACCCAGCACCCTTCAACATTAAGTATTGGAATCTCAAAAAAAGGCTTTGGTACTTAATTGGTAAAATGCTATCTCATTTTTGTTTTAATTTCTACTGCTTACTGCAGACGAGCTGAACTTCTAAAGTCTCCTTTTGCCACATGCATTCAGCTTCTGTGCACTTTCTGTTCATATCATTTGCCCATCTGGAAGGTACTTTAAAAGCGAACAGTCATAATTTGTGAAAAAGAGAACAGGGTCTGCCCCCCGCCCTTTAATTTTTTTTTTTCCTTTACTTCAGCTTCTTACTGCTGACCTAACACTAATAAGTGAACATTAATGGCAGAGAATCCATTTCCACCTAGAGAAGAAAGACCTGCCTCTTCCTTCCCATTGAGTACTGCTGGACTGCTTGCCCTCTGCTGTCCTTCCCCTCACCCCTTAGTAGCCAGAGTCCACAGATGCCAGTGGGACAAGGAAGCTACAAGAGCTCCGAGAGGGACGGAAACTGAATTCCTGCAAGAGGCACCATTAAGAACCGCCTCCAATAACAGCTTTCAATTAGAAGAAACATTAGAGATCTGTCAAAACCGATTTCAGCATCCATCACTTCCCCTAATCTGCTTCTCAAGAGGCATGGAAACTGCTGCTGCAAGTTGCTGGCACATACCATGCTGATATGCCCACTGAGCAAGACACCTCAGGAAGCTTCTCATGAAACGCGCCGAGGAAGTCGCTGGTGTGAGGAGGAAAGGACCACCCTGCAACAGGGCTGGGCATTAATCTTTGGAAACATTTCTGTTTGGGGGAAATTAACTAGGCACAGAGTGAGTACTTGAGTACTTGAGCTCTGCAAAATCACAGAGACATGGTGTTCCAGAGGCAGTAGAATAAAGAATCCAAAGTTCAACATGCAAGATTAAATTAGAGACCTGCACTAGCATTTATAAAATCCATCTAGCAACACCCCTCAAAACAAACATCTTCACTGTGAATGATAAACAAGAAGGGACTGTTTTTCGCAGCATGGCTGGGATGAACTGGACAAGCTCTGCAACAACTGAATCTAAGCTAATCTGCCTTGAAGGGTCTACTGTTCTCTGGAGTGAAAATCAACAGGGACTTTCCTTCACTTTGGTGTGAATGTTATTAACAAAAGCCTATTTATCCTATTTCATTTTTTAAATTCATAAACCTAATACCACAATACATTAGTTGAGCTTACCTTACCTTGCAGGCACTGTGTCATAAAGAGACAGGTAAGTACTGGATCAGGGCCACCAATCAACATGCTGCTACAGTCCCTCTGTACCTAGATGTCACCAGCCAATGTGGTGGGCGTTTGGCTGAGGCTGAAATGAAACAGAATTTCCCTTGTACCTTCTGCACTTGGATACTTACAGAGCTGACCAAAGATCAGCCTTTAGGGGAAGTAATCAAATCCAGTGATCAAGCTAACTGGCATCGGCAGTCAGGCAGACAGGACTGGATTTAATTCCCAGCTCTGTGCTGACGGGTTGTATGACAACGGGCAAGTTACTTATCCACTCTTGGAGCAAATAAGCTGTTAGCAAATGAGTTCAAATCAGACTATCTGAATAGCATCTGGGACACGGAAAGGATTGAATATGTTATTATTATTACATTTTCTCAATTTTATAATAAACACTTAATGTCCATAAACAGATGAATGGATAAAGAAGATGTGGTATATATATATATATATATATACACACACACACACACACACAAGGGAATACTACTCAGCCATAAAAAAGAATGAAATAATGCCATCTGCAGCAACATGGATGGACCTAGAGATTATTATACTAAGTGAAGTAAGTCAGACAGACAAAGACAAATATTATATGATATCACCTATATGTGGAATCTAATAAAAAAATAGTACAAATGAACTTATTTACAAAACAGAAACAGACTCACATAGAAAACAAACATATGGTTACCGAAGGGGAGGGGAGGGAGGGATACATTAGGTGTATGGGATTAACAGATACACACTACCATATATAAAATAAACAACAAGGATTTACTGTATGGTTCAGGGAACTATATTCAATACCTATAATGGAAAAGAATCAGAAAATAAAGAATACAGATATATACATATACATGTAGAACTGAATCACTTTGCTGTACAGTTGAAATTAACACAATATTGTTAATCAACTATATGTCAATAAGATAAACAAACAAACACTTATTCAAACTCAAGCTACCCCTTGAAGGTTCAACTGTGAAGATTAAATAAAACTTGTAAAATGTTCATCTCGGCACCTGGCCAAGAGTAAGTGCTCGATAACGGCAGCTATTACTGTTAATTAATGAAAAGCTTCAGAATTTAAGAAAAACCTGTATATAGTGTTAACTGCATTTCGTATTCTGTAAAGAGAACTGTATATATATTAAAAAGCTTCAGAATTTAAAAAGAACTGGATACAGAACGGTTCTAATCCTGAATTTACTATCACTCACCCTGTGACTTTATTTCAACTTTCATTGGAGAATCTGGCGTTTGTGAGCAAATGCTTAGGATGTCACACAGGTCATTTAAAACTATGGTTATCAGTTGTTTAAAACAAAGTCAAAACCACATTTTAAAAGAAATAAGAAGGAAAACAAACAACAGAACTGGTAAGGAAACCTACCATATGCGGAGATGGCTACAGCCAAAGTGGCCGGTTCCCAAAGAGAAGAGGAGGTTGACACCATTCCATGCATTGTATCAAACCCAGTCTTGGAGAACCATCATCATGATGGCTCCATGACCTTAAACCCATCCCAGGAGAAACATTATCACGGTGGTTTCTTAACCCAAGAACTTAACGGTACTCATAAGCCTGAAAGCTCTTTTCAGAGGGCAGGGGATACAAACTCTGCCTTGCAATTATTGCCAAATTGTGCTCTGAAATGGCTGCAGTAAAGTTCTGCATAAGGAGTCTGAATTTCAACTCTTTATCCCCAAGACCCTAGGAGGGAGACACTAATAGATTGCCATTTTCTAGATGAAAAAAACGAAAGCACAGGGAAGTCCTATAACTTACCTTTCTCATATAAGCAGGAAGCGGTAATACTGTGAAGCAATATTAGGCTGCCTACATGTGTGAATGCATGTGAATGTGAATGTGTGCTTTAGGTCAAGTGGAGAGAAGACAGCACAAGTTTCTGTGGTCAACAGGAAGCAGTGAATGCATGGATTCTTTATGTACAAGAAAACATACGCCACACAAGCCACAGGAGATTCTAGACCAGTGGTCCTCAACCTCTGCTATATACCAGAATCTGTGGAGACCTCTGAAAAATCCCCATGCCCGGGCCACAGTCACACTCTCTGGAGGGAGGTGGGACCCAGGCACCAGTATTTCTTAAAACTCCCTGGGTGATTCCAGTGTGCAGCCACGTTTCAGAAACACTGAGCAAAAAGGAATTATTAACGCATCTGCTATTAAATTTGAAACAACCTAAACATCCAATACCATCCAATAATATGTGGGATATTATGAAGGTATTTAAAATGGTAACTGGTAATACTGGAAGCATGTAGAAATCTTGATGAAACAACATCAAGTGAAATGGGCCAGGTTGAATTTTGACTCCGGTGGGCAATCAAAAGCAGAATGTTGTCTTTTCTGTGGGTCCTGCATAACCTCAGAGTTCCAAGCTCAATTCTGCAGCCTACAATCAATTCCACAAGTCAGTGATAACGCTTCCAAAAAATTCTTTTTGTGTTCTTTTTTAAAAATGAAGTATTTATCGAATTTTCCATGAACTATTATAAGTGGGTAAAAATACGCATGTGAATAGACACAAGAAAAGGAAATGGGAATATATATACTACTATGGCATGTCATCATGTAGCATGACATCTCAGTAAGAGCACTAAAGAGAATATATTAACTAAATTTTAGTCAAGCTCATTAGGCAAATGCATCCGTAATAATTGTTGCAAGCAAACATCATCAACGGAAGCTAAGATTGACAGGCAAGGGAACAATGACAAACAGAATATGCGCATCCTCTCAGAGCGTCTCCCCATAAGACATGCATCATTTACAGAGGGAAAAATAGGAACTTTACAGTGGAGAAACCTGGCGGACAGTACCTTAAACAAGCGGTCAAAACTAGCATCACTGATACTAAGACATGTTGATATCATGTAGTTCCTGATAAGACGCACTGAAAAGAACACAGCATCACTTCAGTGGTCTTCTAGTCAAAAAAAGCACACCTCAATCTAATCATGCAAAAGTATCAGACAAACCCAAAATGAGGGATACTCAAACAAATGACCAGTTCCATTCAAATATGTCAAAGTCATGAAATTTAAAGACTGAGGAATTGTCACAGATTAGGGCTGTAGACAAGAAGAAGACATGGAAACCAAATGCAACGTGAGATCCTGGAAAGGATCCAGGACCAGGAAACAAGGACATTAGTGGGAAAGCTGGTGAATTTTGAATAAGGTCTGTGGTTGAGTTAATAATATTGTGTCAATGTTAATTTCCTGGTTGTGATGATCGCACAATGATTTTGTTAAGGTATCAGCCTTAGGGGAAACTGGGAGAGGGGTACACAGGACTCTTTGTACTAATTCTGCAACTTTCTATAATTTTAGATTATTTCAAAAGAAAAAGCTTTCAAATATTAGTGAAGTTCCGTTGTTTAAAAATAAATATTATTACGAGTGTTAATATTTTCTTCCCTCCCCCATTCAACCCCCACGTGTGTATACTTCGGAGATTAAAGAATGGTGTCAAGGAAGGCCGAGGAAGATTATTAAGACCCTTCTGGGTAGAGGAGGTGAGCTGAGCCTTGAACCTGGGCAGTTTAATTCTTACGCCTGCCCTGAGGGGCATATAAAGAAATGCAAGGACCCAGGCAGGGTGTCTACCCCCAGCGGGAGTTCAGGTAGGTGGGCACCACCTGAACCAGCTTTTGTGACCCCAGGGAGAGCTGCATCCACCCCCTGCCTCCCCAGGGGACCCTCCAAGACCAGCAGAAATAACTAACCAGAGACTCATGGCCCAATAATGTTCTAACCGCAAGCAAGACGTGATGGAAGTTTGGTGCCAATGATCGTGATAACCATCTCTGAAAATAGAAAACTACCCTCTTCCCAGCATGCATTCCCTTCCTCTTTTTCCTGTATTATCTCTGAACAAAGCCTGAGGAGTCAGGAGCTGGTTCTTTGGGACATGAGTCCACCTTCTCCCCAGGACTGCTGGCATCCTCAATAAAGCTATCTTTCCTCCTAGTCCCCCCTACCCCCAAAAAAGAAATGTAAGCCTTTAATAACAAAATGACTTCTGGGCAACTAATTATGTGTAGTCAAAACATCCCTCGGTTTGGGGTCAAAGGTACAGACACAAACGCACATGCATTGGCACCAATACAATATAACTTTGTGATCTTGAGTCAATCACTTACTATCTGTAAAAATGGAGACAAACTTTTTTTTTTGGGGGGGCGGTATGCGGGCCTCTCACTGTTGTGGCCTCTCCCGTTACGGAGCACAGGCTCCGGACGCGCAGGCTCAGCGGCCATGGCTCGCGGGCCCAGCCGCTCCACGGCATGTGGCATCTTCCCAGACCCGGGCATGAACCCACGTCCCCTGCATCAGCAGGCGGACTCTCAACCACTGCACCACCAGAGAAGCCCGGAGACAAACTTTTTTATTGCAGATGATTCTTGGGAGGATAAAGTGAACAGATGTGCATGAAAGCATGCAGTAAATAGCAAAGTCCTATTATAAAATGGTTATTAAAATTACCAAGAGTAACAATAGTAACTACCTAGCCAAGATAATTCTGGCATTTTCACTCCCAAACCACAACCACAGCATCCTAGCATCTAATGGTACTCATCCCATATGGAAGCAAATCTGTTTTGCCTTCTGCCTGAACTTGGAGCCTGGGGCCACCAGTCTTCATGTGTGGTCAGTATTAAGCACCATCTGTCCTGAGTTAATATAACTCCTCCTTAGTTTTAACAATGAACACAGTCTGCACTAGTGAAAGCATAAACAGATACAATATGAAGGAAGACTCTGCCATTCTGTTCATTACTTCGGAGGGTGGCATTCACCTCCTAGCTGTTTAGGCATCTAAATTGTATGATAAAATGTATTTTGAACACATTTTACAAGCAATTAGATTCAATCAAGTTCTCTTCTTGCTTAATTCTCCTCAGCAAATGAGATACTAAAAAACCAATAAGAAGCTGGGCTTTGTTTCAAATCTTTTTTTCCTGCTGCACATATATTCCCTGAAGTCACTCTACCCCTGCCCTCCATAAAAAGCCCGAACAATTGCTATGCTCGTTATCTCTGGTGGAGGTCATTTTTCTTATTGCTCATCAGGGTGAGAATATGAGGTGGACAGGAAGCAATTTGTTGTGGGCATCTGGGTTTTAGCCTCCTCCAGAGCCATTCCCACTTCTGGTAATAGCACCTAGGTTTTCTTCTGAGGAACCACCCTTCCCCCACTCTCAGTTTATGAGGCTTGAGCAGGCTAGGCAGCTCCCATCCCAGTACCAAGAAGCCAGGATTGGCCAATCAGCAGAGCCCACTGACTTGGCCAGAGAGTTCAGAGATGGGCATGTGCGCCAACTCAGTACAAGGAAAGCCGATCATGTGACTCTTGCAGGAAGGACTGGAAAAAGAGAACTCCCTTGCCCTGGGGTACTGTGTTAACAGGATGTACGGCTGGGGCTGCCGGGAGCCCTCCTGCCACCACAAGAGGAGGGTTTGTCTGGACGAGAAGGAAAGCAGAGGGAAAGACAGACAGAGAGACGCCCGCTGCAATCATCACACCCCCTCCCCACTTATTAATCAGTTACATGAGCCAATGTTCTTCTTTGTATCACTCACTTTAAGTTAGGTTTCTGTTCACTGCAACCCAGAGTGATGTGATTTTGAGAAAGTGGGAATATAAACACTGAACACTTCCCTTTGTGAGCTAAGATGCTGCCGGCGTGGGTCCTCAGGTTTTCAGGGGACAGAGGTGCTTGCCAAGGGTCAGCCACAACAATCTCACCCACCTCCCCTTGCAGTCACGGGAGGGATCACTCACAAACCAACCTGCAGGTGTCAGGAGGCATCTGCAACAAGAGAATCGAGATTTTCTGTGTAGGGCTAGCTTGTAGCACACACAGCCCCTAAATAACCAGTCCAGCCTCCTCTTCTACCTTCTATTTCCCATGTCTCTGACATGCCAGGCACACAGACCAGCTTTCTCTTCCCTAATTCACAGCGCGCTGCTTCAGGCTGCCACACGAACGCACTCCCGCTCCTCTTGTGATAGGAAAGAACAGATCTGACCCCATACTGCATCTGTTTCTTTTACTTTAACGTTTGTATTCCATTGCTTTTGCTTCCAGGGAAGAATGCTGTCTATAGCCGGAAATATACAGGGTAGCCCATTTTCAAGGCTCTGACCTTTCAGGGTATAACACTTTTCCATTCATACAGAGATTCAAAGTTGCAGAATAGAGAATAACATTTGTCTTGCTGGAGGTTTTTTTAGGGACATCATGACCTGACCTACATGGTCAGCTGCAAGAACAAAGGATTCCTACACCAACTGCATCAACCAACCACACCCCTCTCTCCCCTTGCCTTTAAAAATGCTTTGCTGAAACCCTTCGAGGAGTCTGGTGTTTTCTGGGCATGAGCCACCCATCTCCTTGCACGGCCCTGCAATAAACTTTTCTCTGCTCTAAACTCTGACGTCTTGGTTTGTTTGGCCTCACTCTGCGCTGGGCACGTGAACTTGCATGTGGTAACACTCTAAGAGCCAGCTCAGAGACCTGCCTTCCAGGCAGCGACTGTGGCCCTGATCGTGCATTCCCATAGTAAGGACATGTTGCAGCAGCAGGTACAGGGTACCATGTGATTTACACTGATACACACATGTGTTTAGCCTTCCTCCCTCTACGGACGTAGGTTCTGGCTTCGTCAACCTGGTTTTGCATCTCTACCTTATACCCTCCCTGGCCCCCCATCTGAGGTCTGTGGTCTGAAGACAGAAGACAGTTTGCGCTATTTCTCCAGGAGACTAATTCAGGCCTTTGTGAAGCTGAATTGAGAGAAAGTGGGGAAAGGAGAAACGAAAGAGGTGTAGGGGAGGCGTCCAGGGCAAGAGTGTTTGTGAGGAATCTCTAAGGAGTCTGGAAGAGAAAGATGGAGGGCAACCAACAATGCATGAGGTTAAGTGGATGCGTAGGAAAAACAGGTTTTTTAGAGGACTATTTTCAAGTACCTTTTCACAATGTTTGTGAGAAGCAAGGAAAGAATGGATGCTTTTTTGAAACTACCTTCAGCTGTCAAAGGGTGTTTCTCTGATGACAACACCTCTCCTAAACACATGGGCTCTACAGGCTCGAACACACACACTTCACACATACACGTTCACACAGAATTGTGCACAGCCCGTTTCAGGTCCATTTCCCTCCTTAGACTGTAAGTTCACCAAGATCAGGGAGCGCTTCTTGGGCTATTACAACGTAGCTCCTAGAGCTCAGCACAGAGCAGCTCCACACATATTCTTTTTCTGGGCAGTGTTTCACCTGCTCCTTGCCACAAGGCTGTGAAGAGAAGGATGTTATAGATGAGGGAAGGACCATTCCGTCCAAGAGAATGAGGACCTGGAAAAGGCCAAAGAGCCGGTAAGTAGCAGAGACTACCTGTAACAAGGAAGAAGAAAGCTGACTCCATATTGGATCTATTCCTTTAGCTCTAACCTTTGGGCTCTGTTGCCTGTGCTTAGTCACACTGGCTCGACACTGGCTCGACGCTGGCTCGGCACCTTTGTAAAAAGAATGTTGCCTACAGCCTAAAATATACACCATAGCCCATTCTCAAGGCACTGACCTTTCAAGTATAACACTTACCCATTCATATAAAGATAAAACGTTGCAGAAAAGAAAATAACAGTTGTCTTACTGGAGGTTTATAGGAACACTGTGACCAGACATACTTGGACAGCTGTAAGAACAAAGGATTCCGGCACCAAGAAGTTTGCGCCAACTAGCCACACCCCCTCCCTTTTTAGTAGAAAGAAAGTCTGAATTCTAACTTGATTAAGATGGTTCTTTGGGACACCAGTCTCGCTTTCCTAATAAAGTCGCTGTCCTAATAAAGTTGCCCCAACAACTTGATTTATTGGCCTGTGGTGCGGTGAGCAGTATGAGGCTGGGCTCGGTAAAACATACCTACAGTTCTACATCAACTTTCCAGTAAAGCTGACCTTCTACAAATATTCTAGATATCCAGATAGTACTAAATACCAACACGCAGACCACTGCTGAGTCTCCATCCAAGACTTTCTCAGGCACCATGTCTGGGCAGTCTTTCATAGGTTAACCAAGGACGTGGCTAACAGTTTTCTTCTTTTCCTTTTCTTTTTTTGGTTTCAGAATAGAAGCTTGTTACCAATTTTCGACTTGAGGATAGGTTCTCTTTATTTGTTCCTTCCTTCAGGCAGCAAGAGTGCAAGCGCATTAAGAGTTCTGACCAACAGGAGCCCCAAAGTCTGACATAATTCCTGGCACACAGTAGGTGTTCAATAAAGCCTGGATCATTCCAATGTGTACCTAAGTTCCCATGTGTTCTGTGTAAGAAGTCTCCACTCTTCCAAGGGTTTTCCCGAGAAATGACTTTCCTGCCCATTCCCACAAACCATGGCAAAAACTGAAACAGGAGAAAAGAGCCACTAGCTTCCCCAGCACAAAGATACAAGATGAAAAACTGAGTTGTGACACTAGTGGGATGAGAACCAGACCTCATCTGGGACTGGCTGTCATTTTCCTGTGGTTTCTGGCCAACCCTTAATAAAAGTCAGAGTTGCACTTGATCACCACTGGTGTGTCTTCTTTCAAAACACATTCTTGGACTGAAGGCCAAAGAAGGGTGGTTGGGTTTCAGAGAGCCTCTGTCTTCCCCCACGATTCAGTTGGGTCCTTCACTGCACAAGAAGTGGCCAGCGAGCTGGACTGCCTTTCTCAGACCACCACCCAGAGTCAGGTTTCCAGGCCTGCCTAGGCACCCAAAGTGCACTGGGGCTGACACTCTGTGCACGGAGGAGATCCAGGACCCTCAGGGTTTCTGCCTAACTCCCCCCCACCCTAATATATGCCATAACAACCAGGCCCAACAGGGGCGGCCCAACATACACATGGTTAACAGTGGCACACCTGTGAACGGTAGGCCAGAAAATGATTTCTACAGTGAAAGGACTTAAAAAAAAACTGAAAGCAACCAAAATATTTCAATTTACCTTATGTGTCAGTCAGGGGTCTCCAGAGAAGCAGAACCAGTAGAGTATATATCTCTATATATCTATAGAGAGAGATGCATTTTAAGGAACTGGCTTACACAAATGTAGGGGCTGGCAAGTCTGAAATTCATAGGGCAAGCGGACAATTCAGATGAGGGTCAATACTGCCGTCTTGAGTCTGAAATCTGTAGGACAGGCCAGGAGCCTGGGCGCTTGGGTGGCTTTCTACATGGCAGGCTGGACGCATAAATTTTTCTTTCTCAGTCTTTTCTCTTAAGGCCTTCAAATGAGTGCCTAAGGCCCAGGCACATCATAGAGGACAATCTGCTTTACTTCAACTCAAGTGATTGTAAATGTCAATCAGATCTAAAAAATACCATCAGAGCACCATCCACTCTAGTCTTTGACCAAACAACTAGGCACCATAGCCTACCCGAGTTGAAACAATGAAGTTAACCATTACATCTTAATTCAACATGTATAATTTAGTGGCTTTTAATGTTCTTTGGACTATGGGGACCCTTCCCCTGTTTAGGTTTTTGAGGTATATCATAAAATTCATCCGTTTCAGGTATACAAATCAAAGATTTTTAGTAGGTTTATCAAGTCACCATAATCCAGTTTTAGGAGACTGTCACCATCCCAGTAAGATCACTTGTATATGGGGGTCCTTTTGAAAATCTGATAACTCTAGCCAGAACAAACATGATCCACAGGTTGTTTACGCCTAGCATGCAAGACTTACCAGGGGAAATATTTTTAACAACAACTTGCAAACATACACACTTTGGGATGGAATTCCAGGCATCATATATTCCTGTAAGCTTACCTTAGGTATGTCCAGGTTGAGGCCCCTCAACTAAATGATCTCCGATCTAGCACTTTCATTCTCAGTCTAACCACGGCAGCATCTAGACCCCCATGACCTAGAAAAATAGATGCTTCTCACTTATAAAACTGCATCCTCCTTCCAACACATCTCTCCGTCTCTAAATGTGTCTACTGCACAACCATCCTCCCACCCCAGGCCAGAGGGAACTTCTACAATGCAAACTGGCCATGCTTAGAGCCTTTCCAAGGTTTTCCTCATCCCATCTGATATCAAATCCAGAGGCTGGTCCTAAGATTCTCAATAATGTATACCCAGCCCTCTCTGCTATGGCTCCTGGCTACTTTTCTGGCTCTATCTCTGTCTGCTCTGCCTGGTACATCTCACTTTCTCAGCCCAAACTGCTCATCCTCCCTGCTCTTCATATGGCTAATTCTACGGAAACACCTGACGCTCAGGTGGGGTTAGGTAGGTGCAGCTCCCCTCTGTCCTAGATATTCAGCACATTTCTATTATGGAACTTACCATGTCATATTATAACACAAAGCTTCCATCCCTCTTCACCCAACTGCATTGCTTCTTGGAAGCTGCAGGCAGCCGGCCAGCCAACTAGCGTTTACTAATCCAGGAAGCAGAGAATCCGATTAAACCCTTAATCACAGCAACTATATTCTTTCCAGGTCTGACTGTCTGTGGCCATGGAATTTTCCTGAAATGTCCTTTGTGGTAAGGAGCAAATACCACTCTAGGAATTATCCTAAAGAAATAACAAGTTCAAAAAGACATGAGTACAAACACATCCAGAGCTATGGTTTGGAATCACGAAAGAAGAACCGCAGCAACCTTATTCTTTCATCTGGAAGGGAGGGACCAGTGAGCGTCCAGTTATAGGGATTTGGTTAAATCAATCATGATACACAAGATGCATAGAAGACCACGCTGTTATTAAAATGATTGTAGATATGGGCTTCCCTGGTGGCGTAGTGGTTGAGAGTCCGCCTGCCGATGCAGGGGACACGGGTCCGTGCCCCGGTCCGGGAAGATCCCACATGCCACGGAGCGGCTGGGCCCGTGATCCATGGCCGCTGAGCCTGCGCGTCCGGAGACTGTGCTCCGCACGGGAGAGGACACAACAGTGAGAGGCCCGCGTACCGCAAAAAAAAAAAAAAGATTGTAGATATGTACTGATATGGGAAGTTATTATAATTTGCCATTTTTCAACAAATACTAACACTTATACAGAGGTACACACATTTGATATTTTATATAAACAGACATACAAATGTACACACGTACGAATATGCACACCCACACACAGTTTAGGAAGCAAAAATTTAACAGTGCTTAGTAAACTTATGAGTGGGTAGGTAGCATTATGAGTGATCTACAGGTACATTGTGAAATATCTTTTCCTTTATCCCTGTGTTCTAACTACTTACAATGAACACGTGATGCTTGTGAAGAGGGTGCACAGTGGTTAAGAGAAAGGGCCATGTGCAAGCCTAGACTCAGCTGCTTCCTAACTACCCGACACTGGTAAAGAGACTCTCTTCCAGCATCAATTTCCCCATCGGAAGCAAAGGGACCTGCACCCCCAAATCGTGCCCCTCTCAAAGCACTGTGCTGAGGTTTATGTGAGGTGCTTCACCCAGGTGCCGGTACAGGCAGCTGTCAAGTAAATCTGCACCTTTTAAACATAAGTAGTGTTAAAGAGAGACACAAATGTGCACATCACGCTCTTTTGGAAGACGCCACCAGAACGCACACTCAGAGCATTGCTCTTTCGCATGTGAAGTGTGAGACAGCCCTGTTGGTTGGGTAAATGGGTGGGAATGGGTAGCCAATTGTCAAAACACCCGCCTCCCTGCGTGATTCCGAACAGCACTAAGGTTCTGTTCCTGAGGCTTCTGTAACACTGCAGGTGAGCCTGTGCTCTGACAAGCAGGTAACCCAGAAGCTATTACTGTCCTCACTCCCCCACCGCCAAGAAGATTTTGTTTCTCATTAATGTGCCCCCGCAGCTGGGTGTCCAGCAGGTCCAAGGCCCTTGTGCGGCTTTAGACCACAAGATGCTCATTCTTACCAGCTAGGGAGGGAGGGGGAGGGATGCTGGAGCGAGGAGAGGATGGAGCGCCCACTACCAGTCTGAAAAAGACAGAAATCAACTGGGTACTTCAAGAATCAATGCTGTCCCTCTGCCCTGTGCCAGCAATGGAGGGGCAAGGAATCTGGTGGCAGGGCCATCACAGTATCTATTTTTCATGCCAAAATAATGAAACCACATTCATCTTCTCTAATAGATTCATTCATTTATTTTGATCATCCAAACTATAGTTGGTTTCCCGCCATGGTTATCTCTCTTATCAAAACCATATTTTTGCCATATTTTCCTCCACAGTATTCATTACAATAAGCAATTAATAATAAATAAATATATATAATTATTAGTTTACTTCTTTATCGCTATCTCCAATGACCCAGGGAAACTAGAAATAGAACAACATGTATCCAGGGACATGCATATCCCAGGAAAGATGTTCTTCCTTAAATGACCATGGCATTCGAGGCACCAAATCTTTCATTATAATCCTTCTAACTGTTCCCTTGACACATCTACTAACTGGTTGAGAAGGGGTAACACTGTCCATCCACCTGTCTTCATTCTGCCAAAGGAGAATGATGGTTTCCTATATCCTGCCATGAAACTAATCCTCTGATGGCTTTTCTTAAATGTGTGTTGCATTAAGTCCCTTATTTTATTTTTTTAATTAATTTTTATTGGAGTATAGTTGATTTACAGTGTTGTGTTAGTTTCTGCTGTACAGCAAAGTGAATCAGTTATACACAGAGCCACTCTTTTTTTGGATTTCCTTCCCATTTAGGTCACCACAGAGCACTGAGCAGAGTTCCCTGTGATATAGTAGGTTCTCATTAGTTATCTCTGATGGCCTTGAAACCGGTTCTAGTTGCCTGCATCAATAGCTGTTGTCATCCTGTCTGCCTTCTCCCTCATGACAACAGGGTGGATTGGGGGACAGCTGGGGGAGAGGTAACACTGAAATACAGAATACAAGGCTTTTAAAATTGTATGGTAGCCTTTCTAGCAGAAGACTTACTCTAAAACTTCATGTCCCACTACTTAGGAAAGTCTGAATTTGAACTCCAAGTGGTACATTGAAATTCAGCAGATATTTAAGGAGTACTGACTGTGTGCCAGGCACCGAAAGAAGAGGTGGCCATTTGATCTTGGATAAGGCAGATAAGGATGCTGCCTTCACGGAGCTCACATTCTAGTGGGGGTGACAGACAAGAGACAAGGAGACAAATAAATGAACAAAACCATTTCAGGGGGAGGCAAGTGCAATGACGGAAAGAAACACAGTGAGATGACAGAGCATCTAAAGCAGAGGAAGAAACATTAAGGAGAGCCCTGGAGGTTAACAAGCAGTGACCACGTGAAGGGCGGGAGAAAAGCAGGCTGGGCAGGGGGACCAGCAAGTACAAAGGCTCTGAGGCAGGACCAGAGTTGACGTGTTCAAGAAACAGAGAAGCGGCCAGTGTGGCAATTAAATGCAATTAGACCAGATATCAGAGATCATTCCAGACGGACCCAAAGAGTCAAATTCTCCACTGCCTCCGAAAATGAGGGAAAACAACAATAACACCACCAATAATGGCAGGCGAGTTCAGTCTGTGCCAAGCATCAGGCGAAGCACCGCACGGGCACTGTGTCACCTGACCCACAAATATCCTGCGAGGTAGCTGTCATCCCGCCCATTTTTCAGATGAAGCAACCTAAACCTGGAAGGGTTAATAACTTGTAATTTTCACATAGCTACTGAGTGGTGGTAGAGCTGGGATTAGAACCCAGACAGTCCGAGTCCCGGGTCCTCCTCTCGCCGCATAAGCTCCACCCTAAAGGATGCCTTCTCCTTGGACACACACAGAGGCTAGCTTAGGTCTCACAAGAACAGTAACTTGCCTTCACTCATCCATAATCTGGGCAAATATCAAAACACTTTAGATGAACAAGGCAAAAAGACAAAAGCCATTAGTTCTGATTTTTCTAGCAGCTCTGTGCAAGATTCTGCTTGCCACCCACGTACTCTTTTATTAAGCTATAATAAGCCTCGGATGAACACTGTTGCAATAGGTGAAGCTTACTTTAACATATGGTTGATCCAACCAAAGAAAAACGTGAAAAATGCATTTTAAAAATCCCAATTTGGTTTTGTAAAAAAAAAACACTGATCGTGTTTCTGGTCTGCTGATGCATTCCACATGTTGGGGTATGGAAACATGTCCAAGGGTCATTTGCTGAACTGATAACAATGGCACTCAGCCCCCATGGAATTTTGCTTTCACTGTTTGGTTTGATGCAATTTGCAAAAACATAAAGAGGTAACCTGTGGTTTTATCAACTTGGTTAAGGGTGATGTGTTTCTAACTTGAAAGCTAGCTGAGATGTTTCAGCGGGAGGACGCAGCTACTCAAATACCCTCAAATTGCAGGCTCTTTTCCTCACTCTTAGAGCAGGGGTACTCTCCTAGTAAAGCTTCTCTGCTGGGGCAGGCAAAGAAGCAGGAGCAGAGACAAAGTAACAAGGAAGTGATCCAGTTGGGGCAAGTGAGGGATGGGGAGGCCTCAGGGCTTCCTCGTGGCTATGACTGAAATTAAGCAGCAATGAAAACCTGCCTAAGGAGCACTTGGTTTGTGTCAGGCAGTGTCAAGTGGTGGGTGCTCTCTGATGACATGGCCGTGTGGGCCTCGTGGGCACGCAAGGCTCCCTCTGTTCTAGTCCAAAGATGAAGTGTTTCCCTTGACCAGTCTCGTCCAAGGACATCCATCAGCCACGATTCCCAAACGCTGGCCGTATGCATTCCCCTGTGAGGATATCTGCCTATCTCCAGCTCACAACCAACCACCACTGCAATTTTTATCTTTATGTACACACCACTTATTCTATTTAATATTGTTTAAGCTTATTAATTTATTTTAGTAAGTTGACTCTAACAGGAAACTTTATATTTCCATAGGAAAACCGATACACGTTGCTGGAAATGTAAGCTAATCATTTCTTTAAAAACATACTGAAATGTCCAGAATAGGCAAACCTGTAGTGATAGGAAATATTTATATTAGTGACTGCCAGGGACTGGAGTAAAGGGGAAGTGGGGGGATCATGAAGTAATAAAAATATCTGAAAATTGACTGTGATGTTGGATGCCCAACTCTGTAAATATACTAAAAGCCATTGAATTATACACTTTTTTTTTTTTTTTTTTTTTTTTTTTTGCAGTACGCAGGCCTCTCACTGTTGTGGCCTCTCCCGTTGCTGAGCACAGGCTCCAGACGCGCAGGCTCAGCGGCCATAGCTCACGGGCCCAGCCGCTCCGCGGCATGTGGGATCTTCCCGGACCAGGGCATGAGCCCGTGTCCCCTGCATTAGCAGGCAGACTCTCAACCACTGCGCCACGAGGGAAGCCCTACACTTTATTTTTATTTATTTGTCTATTCTTTATTTTTTGGCTGCATTGGGTCGCAGTTGCTTTGCACGTGCTTCTCTCTAGTTGCAGTGTGAGGGTTTTCTCTCTCTAGTTGCCGCGCACGGGCTTTTCTCTAGTTGTGGTGCTCAGGGCTCTCTCGTTGAGGTGTGAGAGCTCAGTAGTTGTGGCGCGTGGGCTCAACTGCCCCGCGGCATGTGGGATCTTAGTTCCCTGACCAGGGATCAAACCCACGTCCCCTGCACTGGAAGGTGGGTTCTTTATCACTGGACCACCAGGGACGTCCCCTGAATTATACACTTTAAATGGGTGAATTGTGTGGGATGTAAACTATTTCTCAATAAAGATGTTTTTAATAAAGTCAATATAATGCCCTCACTTTAAAATAAAGAAGTAAAAGGAAAGTGATATGTTATCTAAAAAATAAAATAAATGTCAAACAATGTTATGAAATTCTACTTAATCCTGTAGTCTCCCTGCTGACAGCCCTGAGGACCTACATTTTCTGTTAAAAAGGGAAACACAAAAGTGAATTCACTTTTATCCCACTAGGAGGGCTAATAAAAAAAGAGACAATAATAAGTGTTGACAAGGACGTGGATAAACGGGAATCCTGCTACACTGCTGGTGAGATTATAAGAGAGTGCAGCCACTTCGGAAAACAGTTTCGTGCTTCCTTAAAATGTTAAGCAATCTTAGGATCCTAGGTGAAATTCTCCTCCTTGGTATATACCCAAGGGAATTGATAACATTTGTCCACACAAAGACTTACATCCAAATGTTCATAACAGCATTATTCATTATAGCCAAAAAGGATAAACAACCACTTTGTTGGGTCCATCAAACAATAAATGAATAAATAAAATGTGTTAGATCCATGCAATGCAGTATTATTCAATCATAAAAAGGAATGGAGTACTGATTCATGCTACAACATGAAGAATCTTAAAAAGATCATGCTAAAGTAAAAGAAGTCAGACACAAAAGGCCACATATTGTATGATTCCATTTGTATGATTCCATTTATATGAAATGACAGGGATAGGCAAATCCACAGCAACAAAAAGTAGATTAATGGTTGTCTAGGGCTAGGGGAGGTCGGGGCGGGGGGAAGTAGAAGGGAAATGATTGTTAATGTACATGAAGTTTCTTTGGGATTGCTGAAAGCATTCTAAAATTGCTTGTGGTGATGTTTCCACAAGTCTGTGAATATACTAAAAAAATACTGAATTATATAATTTAAATTGCTGAATTGTACACTATGAATTGTATCACTGAAAGGAAACCATCAACAAAACAAAAGGACAACCTACTGAATGGGAGAAAATATCTGCAAATGATATGACCGATAAGAAACTAATATCCAACATATATAAACAGCTCACACAACTCAACATCAAAAAAAACAAACAATCTGATTTAAAAAATGGGCAGAGGAACTCAACAGACATTTTTCCAAAGAGGAAATGCAGATGGCCAACAGGCACACGAAAAGATGCCCAACATCCAAGTAATCAGGGAAATGCAAATCAAAACCACAATGAGATATCACCTCACACCTGTCAGAATGGCTATCATCAAAAAGAACACAAATAACAAATGTTGGCAAGGATGTGGAGAAAAGGGAACCCTACTACACTGCAGGTGGAATGTAAATTGGTACAGCTACTCTCAAAAAACTAAAAATAGAACTACCACATGACCCAGCAATTCCACTCCTGGGTATATTTCCGGAAAACAGAAACAACCCACTAATTCAAAAAGATACATGCACCTCAATGTTCATAGCAGCATTATTTTCTTCTTTTTTATTTTTTTTTATTTATTTTTATTTTTTAGCAGCATTATTTTCAATTGCCAAGATATGGAAGCAACCTAAGTGTCCATCAACAGATGAATGGATAAAGAAGATGTGGTATATATACTCAATAGAACAGTACTCAGCCATATAAGTGAATGAAATTTTGCCATTTGCAGAAACATGGATGGACTTGGAGGGCATTATGCTAAGTGAAATAAATCAAACAGAGTAAGACAAATACTGTATGATATCTTTCATATGTGGAATCTAAAAAATACAACAATCTAGTGAATATAGCAAAATGAGGCAGACTCACAGATATAGAGAACAAACTAGTGGTTACCAGTGGGGACAGGGGAGAGGCAATATAGGGGGTGGGGAAGCTGGCGGCACAAACTACTGGGTGTAAGACAGGCTCAAGGATGTACTGCACAGCACAGGGAATAGCCAATATTTTCTAATGACTCTAAATGGAAAGCAACCTTTAAAAGTTGTACTAAAAATAAAAAATAAAATAAAATGAAAAAACTGTAAATTCCATTGCCCCCCCCCCAAAAAAAGTAAATTTACATTGTGATTCAATAGTAATATCCACAAACCATCTAAAACATCTTGCTCATCACCGCCACCAAGGAACACATAATCACACAAACATTATATCAGGCCTGCAAGGGTTGGAATTTCGGTTGAGAAACTGCAGTGAGTTACAAACTAGAATTTCTTAGAACAAATAAAGTCTTTAGCTTTTCTCACCAGAGTCAAGGGTGTAATTCATCTCCCTAAACCTCAGTTTCCCCGTAAGAGGAAAATATAAGTTTTAAGGTCATATATATATTTTTATACAAGCTTATCATTTGTACATTCCTTCAACCAATATTTATACTGCCTCTATTATGGGCCAGGCACTGTACCAGACCATGAGTACACAGAGGTGAAATACTCAGAGCTGGTCTCTGTCTTTATGAAGTTGATGTTCTACAGAGGAAAACTCTCTATAGATATAGTGGATTATAACACTTTATAAAAGGATGACAGAGTATTAAGTGCTATGAAGAAAAATACATCAGGTTAATGGGATGGAGAGCAAGTGACAGATGGCAGGGAGGGGTGCTGTTTAATAGAGGATTCTCAGAGGAGTCCTTTCTGAGAAGGCTGAGTCTCAAGAGAGTCCTAGATGAATTAAGGGGACAAGCCATGCAAAGCCCTGGTGGGGAGCTGGCTGGGGGATTCGGTGTATTCAAGGACTGGGAAGAAGGGTGGTGACTAGAGCGGAATAAGCATCAAGGAGAAAGGCCAGTGACAAGGGCATTTGGGGCCTAAATGCTCGTCATGTCTTGGATTTTACTTTCCGTGTGAAGGGAAGCCATGAGAAGGTTCTGAGGAGGGAAGGAGTTAGGATTTTAGAAGACCGCCTGCCTGCAGTGTGAATGCACTCTAAGAGCTAAGAATGAAATCTGGGAGCCCAGGAAGAAGCCTCTGGCAGCAAGGCAGTGAAAGTTGGTAGCAAAGGGGACAGCCAGAGTGGCGAAAGAGAGATGGGTTTTGAAGGTAGAGCTGATCAAAACTTGCCAAGAGTTTGATGGCGTGTATGAGAATAAGGAACAAACAAGGAAGATTTCTAGGTTTCTGGCCTAAACAAGGAAACAGATGTCAGATATAATTGTTTAGAACAGGGTCTGGCACTGAGAAAGTACTCAAAAAATATTAACCTCATCAATCTCGTTATAACCAACATCATTACTACAACTTCCATTATCCCCTCCACCATGATCATTAACACTACTACCATCACTACCATCACCACCATCAAGAGCAGGGGGTACATGGCAGGAAGAGCAGAGGAGACCACACAAGAACAAGCCCAGGTCAAAGAAACCTGCATCCAACTCAAGACGCCCTTTCTGGACACAGGAAACATTTACCTGTCCTGGGATGTTAACCAAGTTGTAGGGTCTAATGCATTCCTACCACTCTCTCCCCATCCCATCCCATCCACGTATTTATATAAGCTTCTCTTCACGTTACAGCTTCTTCGGGACTCCTGCCTTTACTCTCAGGCTTTCGCCTGGCCCCGTCCTGGTCCAGCCTCTCTGTGGAGCACGCCTCCCCTCCCCCCATGCCAAATGGCCTGATGTGTCTTCCAAAACTCCTGACATGTGCATATGGGACATTCACTTCTCAAATTAGTATTTCAGTGTCTACAAAATGCAGCAATGTGCTCAACACCAGCACTGACCTACAGCTGGTCCAGTCTATAAATGGAATCTCAAAAAAAAAAAAAAAAGCATTAATTGCATTTGCAAATTGCTAACCCCTAAGTAACCTTATGCCCAAAATCCATCCAAGACTCTTGGTCTTCAGTACCACTTAGCTTTCTATCAGCTGACTTTTGAGAGAACACCTCTCTAGGGTCAAGGAAAAGCATCTCCACTTAGGTACATATCAGCATGAAGGTCAGTAAACACATGGGACAACCAGTTCAAGGAGAGAGAAGCAGGCACAAGAAGCTCTTCATCCCGTGGGTGAGCCCTGATGGTACCCAAAGGTGTAATGCGAGATACAACTATTTCCATTCTAGCAAACCCAAAATGTATGCTAAACAGATTGTCAGCTCTTGGAAACTCATGGTTTAGCATTTCCTCTCCAAACACTGCAATGTTACATAACGTGATTGATCTCAGAATCCGAACATAAAATCCTAGAACAGGAGAATTCCAGAGCTGGGGTCCACTCTTCTACTTCCAGACAAGAAAGAGTATGTCTACCTCATGGGAGGCGAGGTTAGGAGCATCCTTCTTTGAACTTCACTTGAAAAACACTAATGTGTCACTGCTAAACGCTCATGACCGTTTCCAAAGTAGAATATGAGCCGGCAGACGCTATTTCATCAGGTCTCTGGCCAATCCCAACTGCTTTCTTTCCCGTGTGAGCTGGTCAGTGCACTAAAACCAGTTTGCTAAAGAGAGCAAATCCTTTCATCCAGGACCAAATCCATGGCAGTATTTTGGGGACCTGTGTGAGCGTGGGGAGGAAAGAGAAATGATGACTTTTATCCAGTGAACAAAACTCCTTGTAATTAGGTTGGTGGTTTCTATGGGAACGAGGAGCTGACTCTTTTATTTGAAATAAAAAATAGCAACACTCCAGCTGTCCTTGCCGTCCGGACGCTCCAAAGCAAATTAGAGATTTGATTTCACATTCGCAATGACTGCTGAGGACTTTAAACCGTGTATTTTACTTGCTGTCAAGTTCTGGTGAGACACTAAGTCCCATTCCCCTGAGAAAACAGGTGTGAAAAACAAAAGCAAAAAAACCACCAAAGCAAAATTACATTCTCCCTCTGCAACTGACATGCTTTTGTTTCCTTCTTCCCAACTGTCGTAAGAAACCATCAAACCGGTTCCTTGAGGAGAACTGTTGTTGATGGTTCTTCTTGAAAAACGACTGGAGATCTCCAAAAGATATTTCCACATTTATAATAACAGCAACCACTATTATTGGGGACTTTATTAGGTGCCAAGCATTGTGCCGAGGATTTTCCCTACAACATCTCATGAAACGCTCATAGCAACCCTATGAGACCAGTCTTGTCATCATGTCCATTTTAGTGATAAGGAGGTTTAAGAGGTTAAGTACCTTGCCCATCGCCAACAAGAGCTAAAAGTCGATCCCTATGGAAAAAGCCTATGCATCCTTATACTATTCTGCCTTTACTACCATTTTATAACCTACATCAGGAAACATCATTCACCAGGTGGAGACACTGTTCAAAATATCCCACAGAGGACTGTCAACCTTAGAGGACTTGCTGGCTCGTCTCTGGGAAGGACCTTCTCCCTCCTTCCCACCATTCCATATGGTGCCAGCCTGCCTGGGAATAAAGGAAATCATGATTTCTTCTTTTTTTATTTTATTTATTAAAAAAAATTTTTTGGAGTATAGTTGATTCACAATCTTGTCCGTTTCAGGTGTACAGCAAAGTGAATCAGTTATACATATACACATATCCACTCTTTTTTAGATTCTTTTCCCACATACATTACAGAGTATTGAGCAGAGTTCCCTGTGCTATACAGCAGGTTCTTATTAGTTAGTTATTTTACATATACTAGTGTGTATATGTCATGCCCAATCTCTCAATTTATCCCCTTTCCTCCCTGGTATGAGGAGGACCCACCCGTAGTCTACACACGACAGTTAGGAAGGCTGAGAGGATGCTGACAGTCACATCACGAGAGGGTTAGGAGTGTAAAGGGGGGTGTGCACTGGGTTCTGGGGGAACCAGGAAGAAAAGAGAGGTATCCACTGAGGCCGAGAGGCTGGGAAGGCCTCTCACAGAAGGTAACACTTGAATTAAGTCTTAAAGAGAAAGTGGATAGAGAGAGCCTTTGGGGCAGAGAGAATAACTGCGTGGAAAATTCAAGGTCAGAGAGGAAATGGCCCCTGAATTCATGGAGTCTTGGCAGCAGGGCACGATGGGGTTGGGGCAGGAAGTACCAGCAAGGCCCATGACGTGAAGGCGCTTGCCTGTCTCAGGAGGCTGAGGTCAGTCAGTGGAAGAGGAAAAGAGGGAATGACCCATCTTGGCAGCTGTGTGCTCCCCCCCTTCATGATATTCTAGAAATCTGAATTAGTCTGAAGTTCCTTTTGGTTGTACACAGCTCTGGGGACGGAACCACATGGACCATGGAATCATAATCATTACCTTTGGTTACCTGTGTTTACATGGCTGCCTCTACCAAGAAACCACAGATTCCCCTAGAACAGGAATTTTATTCATTTTTATCTTTACATTGAGTCTAGTAAAGGACGTAGCCATACAGCAAAAAGTTAGCAGATGCCGACGGAAGAGAAATGTCCAGCAAACATCTGTTCCTTGAAATATACAAATATTAATATTAATTACTATATTAATCACTATGTATCAGCCGTCACTACGTACCAGCTGCTGTGCAAAGCACTTCACGTGCATCATCTCATTTAATCACCACGCTGGCTCTGGGCGGAGGGACTATATTACGCTCATTTTAGAAACACAGGAAGTGAGGCCTAGAGGGGCAGGTGACTTGCTAGTCAATGGCAGGGTCAGATTTAGAGCCACGGGGCACCATCGCACAGCCCTCCTGCTGCAGGCTGTGGGATAAAAACCGATTTGACTGATTACTGCAACCACAGACATTCACTGATGTAAGAGTGCTGGGCACACGGTAGGTGCACCATGAAATTCTATCTACTGGAGCAGATTAAACAGATTAAACACCTGCTGTGGGCAGCGTGCTGGGATATTTTCAAAGATCAATACGGAGCGTTCTTTGCCCTGAAGAGCTCCCAGCCTGCTGATGACTTGGGAACTCCTGCCACCATGACTTCGGAAGTGGGGGGAGGGCTGTGGTTTCTGTAGCGAGAGTCAATCTCGTTTCGAAAGAGAAAAACTGATTCCTTTGGAGGTTTTTATTGCGGCACTTGGAGTTATTTTGCCAACTTCACACATCTTTTCCTCTTTTCAGCAATAAACTGACCTTGAATTAGCTTTGGGGTGCCATGTCCTTCTTCTCTCTCTGCTCAAGCAGTTTGGGTGAGGCTGACCTTACCCCCTGATTCTGGGTATGTGACCCAGATCCGGCAAATCCGGGCATTTCATCTGCATGGCCACAGTTCCAGGGGAGGTACACATTCCAACCACAGCCAATCCCAAGAATTTTCTCCTGGAGCTCCCCAGAGAGCCAGGGTCTTGGGGGAGTGGGGCAGTATGAGAAGTGGTTTAACGATGGACTACCATCTGATCCACAAGGGTGGAGACCGTCGGACAGTAGAGCCAAGTGACAGAGAGACCCGTGTCCTAATAATATTGTTCGAGACTCTACATGTAGCCTTGCCTGGGTATTTCCATGTGCTCAACTTAACAAGTTCTCGGTTTTGTGTATAAACCAAGTGACTGGTCTCTGTCACTTGCAACCCAGAGTCCAGACACATATAGTTCCACTCTAAGGAAGAGATGGAGAATGGGGAATAGTTACATGTGTTGGAGGTAGAGAAGTGGAGGAAAACAGGGAGGGAAAGGTTATGCTCAACTCCTCATGTGGGTTCTTTTTATTTCTTGCATCAAGGCACATTCTACAGCATGGCATTAAAACCCCCATTTGAGACCTCCGTATGCAGCGTTTACTTAATTACTGCTTCTGTGTACTCCAGATTCACATCCTAGGTGACCAGGAGGACTTCATGCAGCTTGAGAGGAAGATGAACAGGACAGAAATTCATTCATTTAATAAATTAAATATTAAATGGAGCACCCTCATCTCTGCACGGCACTGAAGTTGACATTTGCTGAAAAATTATCTCCTTTACTTCAAAGGGGACTTCAGATATCTTTCAAGTTCATTTTCACTGATCCATAAGGCACTTAAGACAATAAGGGCACTTCCTGCCGTCTATGCACTAGAAGGATTTTTTTTTTTTTTTGGATTGCTAAGAGTGGTCAGTATCTATTTGGAAGTAAAGTATGTGAAAAGGAAGGAGAAAGGGAAACTGATTGCATGACTGAGGAATGCTTTCTGGAAAGAGCAAAGATATCCTTAAGACAGAGTGGGAGAGAGATGATGTTAAAACCCAAGTTAGAATGGAGAGGTGGGGCAGAGGGGGGTTGTTAGAAATAATACAACTGATATGCTTGGTCCAGAGGAGCTAAATCAGATGCCCCAGGGATCAGCCCCCAGGAATGTGCATCCTCTCCGGGTCACCAGGTGGTTCTTCTGCAAACTAAAGTCTCAGGGCCATGACACGAGACCCTAGGGCCCAGAGAACCATTCTGCAGCCGGACTTTGAGGAAGAGGCAGCAGAGCTCTGAACTTGGCAAACACAGGCAGTCCTATCAATATTCGAACGCTGAAATGAACACCTAAGCCCTATTTAGAGTCCGATGAAGTCATCTCGAGGCAGCTGCTCTGAAAGACAGGCCCCGCTGTTTACAAACCTCTTGGAATATAAACTAATGCTACAGCCTAAAGAATTTACATGCCTGCAGAAACGGCAGAGACAAAGGTAAAAAAATTCCTTAATGAAGTAACGACCTACAGGCTAAAAGTCTCAAGCTCCTAAAATCTTCTCTCTTTCTTTCTTTCCTTCTTGGCGAATTTTACTTGTTCCAGCAACAGTAAACAAACGAATTAAAACAAACACACCAACCGCTTGCCTCAAAATGCAACAGCTGAGAGGCAGTATTTTACAGCAGCACTGTGCAACAGAAATAACTTCCAGTCACATATGTGATTTAAAATTTTCTACTAGCCACATTAAAAAATAAAAAACAAGAGAAATTAATTTTAACACTATATTTTATTTAAACTAGCAGATCCAGAATATCATTGTCATGAGTAATCAATATAAAAATTATTAATGGGATAGTTTACTTCTGTTAATCACGCTGAGTCTTCAAATTCCCACGTGACGTTGCACTGAGAGCACATCTCAATTAAAATGAATCGCATTTCAAGTAGCCAGTAACCATATGTGGTGAGCACTTAACCACACTGGTCCACACGGGTCTATGGAATGGGCATGGTAAAATTTCAAGTCAAGATCTAACTTTCCACAGGACTTCCCTGGTGGTCCAGTGGGTAGGACTCCGCACTCCCAATGCAGGGGGCCTGGGTTCGATCCCTGGTCGGGGAACTAGATCCCGTATGCATGCTGCAATTAAGAGTCCGAATGCCGCAACTAACAAGTCCACATGCTGCAACCAAAAAAAGATCCTGCATGCTACAATGAAGATCCTGCCTGCCACAGCTAAGATCGGTGCAGCCAAAATAAATAAATAAATAAATAAATAAGTAAAAATAAATCTTAAAAAAAAAAACCCAAACCCTAGAGTTCTTAACAAGAATTCTGAGATGAATGTATTTGAGGAAAAAGAAAATGAAAGTGATGAAACTACGTAGCAACATCACTGAAGAACCAACTAGTATTCACACAGATATTTTCTATATTACATTTTTTTAAAAGGCTATAAAAATCATGTGCATCGTAAGTGGAGAGAAACTAGACTAACACCCATTTCCCTCTTTCCACGGATTAACAGAATCAAAGTCTTCCACACACTTTCCTCGTATCTTATATTTCAGGTTCCACTTGAATCTGATGCATTATCCCCTGGGCAGAAGTCAAGTCGTCTTGGAAATGGAAATGGAAATGGAAAACTTCAAGTCACTGAACAGGTAAAAGAGAATCAAGCCTCATGGAACAGGGTGAAAAATGTTCTGTCCCTCAAACACAGAAGATCAGAAGAGAATCAGAGCCTGACATGCTGGGGCTAGAATCCTGCCTTAGCCTTTTGTGGCTAAGTGATGATTTCAGGCAAGTCACTTAATGTCTTAGTGCCTCAGTTTCCTCACTTCTAGAATCAGGACAAACACTGTACCTACTTCAGGCCAATTTCATGAGTTACTGCTTGAAAACATTTCCAATGATGCATGGGGGTTCACTGGCATGACATCCACATGCCATGAGGCACAGGGTAAGTACTTAATACAGGGTAAATGACATTATCAACATTTTATTAAAAGCGCTCATGGAGAACTTATTACCAGGGCTGGGACCGAGTGAGGCACTCCCTTCGATGCAAAATTTAAGAGGGTACCACAAAACTCGGCGATGCAGAAAAATTCTGTTTCAGTGCAACGTTTGTAAGAATCACATTTAACGCAAAACAGTGAACAAGGAACAAAGCACCTACATTTTATCGGGTTGGCCAAAAAGTTCGTTCGGGTTTTCCTGACTAAAATAAAAACAAGGTCAGTGGCACTGATTTTTCCCCCCCTTTTGTCTCAGGCTACAGCATGGCTCTGCACAGCACTGTTAATGTCCAGTCTTTATTGATAATTAATTGAATTTATCCCAAATTTTGATATTTTGTTCAGGGGCCAGGAGGGTGGAGGGAGATCCCCAACGCCGGGTCCTTGAACTCAGGGGGCGAGCCCTTGGTCACCTAGTGCCTCATGTCACCATGGGGCATGACAAGGAGAGCAGAGTCCCAGGACAAGAGTCTAGAGAACTAAATCTAGGGTCCAACTGCCTGGAAACAATCAATGTTGTATATTTCACATGCTAAGGACCTTCCTGAAGGCGCATCCACCCATCAACCTCCAAAAAGAGTGAGAGGCACCAGGCAAAGGCTTGAGCGAGCACTCCAGCCTACCTTGTCATGAGGAATTTTATTTTTTTCCCTCTTCCCTGGAGGCCTCTTTACACAATAGGCCTGTCTGAAGGGACCTGCCTTCCCTTCCCTTTTCCTTTTTAACAACAGCAGAGATCAGATGCGGCAGAACCTGAATCGCCTCCAGACAGAGACGATTTAAATGGCAAATAAATACAGTATGTGGGAGTAATCAAAGTCAGCAAGATGCAAGCCCCACTTCGAGCCCAGATTATTTTAAAGCATGAGCAGAACTGTCAATGAACTGTACAAAAAGCAAAGACAAAACCCCACCACCAGCCTGGCATCGTGACGATGCAGAGGTATTTTACGTTCATTCTCACCGGAGCTGAATCTTTGACCCACAAGGAGGCCTTGCCTCCACGGCCCTCAACTTGGTCTTAAGTTTCAGCAACGTAACTTTGCTCCACTCATGCTTCAGAGACTGAATGTCAACAGAAAGCTGCTAAATACATACATAAATGTATTCTTTCCACAGATCTGGGCCTTTTACAGTTCATTTCAGAAAGCTCAACTGCATTTTCCCTTTCAGCGCTGGGAAAATGTCTTTTTCCTACTGGCTCTACATCTGATACTTCAAAGGAAAATAAAGGCAAATCCACACAACATCCAAGGATGTGTTTCAGCAATATGGTTGCCTCACTCTGTCTGCCGTCTAATTTGGTCCGGGCTCTTTTGGCCTACGGGATTCTGGGAGGTGTGACGTTTTCTCCGTTGACTATACAAACGGTCCTCGGTCTAATTACTGCTCGCTAGTGGTTTCCCATGTAGGCTTAAGTGTCACCAGGAGCCCTACATCCGAAGAACAAAACCACAGTTTGTGAGGACTCCAGCTCAGAATCTAGCTCTTGATCCACGTAAGGTGACCAGCTTCCATCTGCGGCCTTTCAATGAAGGCAGTACAAGCTCATCAGGACCCGATCATCCCAATCATCTTTGAAAAATGCTCTTTTCAACTTCCCAAGCATGAAGAAAAACAATTGATTTCAATAGTTTAGATTATTTAACTCTTAGGCAATGAAAGAAAACTCAAATTCCCTCTTGTACAGGGCCACTATTAAAGAATGACATATTAACACTTTTCTGTATGACATGCCCTTCATATCAGTTTAGTGTCCAGAATGAAATGCTTTAATTTTCATTTAAATATTCACAATAACATATCATTGTAACATAGTACAAGAGACACACACATTCCAAGCTATAGAGGAAAAACTTTGGCAGAGAGAAGTGAAATTTTACCCCGAATTATGAAGAGTCGGCAGTGCAACTAAATAGGGCACCTAGATCGTTTTCCTTCTAGGCATACATTCCACACTTTCATCCATGCTTCTCGGAAGGGGCTTCATATATATTTTTTGAGAAGTTAATAGAGGGAAGGGGAGGGGAAGGGGAAGAGTGGATCTATGGCCAAGTAGGTTTAGCAAAATGTACTAGACCCCCCTCTAGAAACCATGTGACACGTTACTATATTAAAAGTTCTAAGTCTTGCAATAAAAAAGTAAAACAAATTGATAAATTCTGACATAGTGTAATTCGAGACTGTCCGAGTAGTGGAAGCCTTTCCACTTTCACATTTATGCCATCTCTGTCACATCCCAATTGGAATTTTCCCACGGAGGTGATCTCAAACAGGCTCCTACACATGCATCGTATAAAAAGAAAACCATCTATAGCAAGCCCCCTTTCCCAATGGAACAATTACTTCTTCTAACTTTTGAGTCTCTAAGCCTCAGTTTCCTCAACAGGAAAATGAGGATAATAAATTTCATTCTCCTCAGGATGCTCTGAGGATTAGAGGGGATAATCCAATCAAAACACTTGGCATGTTAAATGGCAGACAGTTGGTCCTCAGTAAAAAGTAGCTGCTGGTCACAGGGAACTCTACTCAATATTCTGTAATGGCCTATATGGGAAAAGAATCTAAAAAAGAGTGGATATATGTATATGTATACCTGATTCGTTTTTCTGTACACCTGAAACTAACACAACATTGTAAATTAACTACTGTCCAATAAAAAAAAATTTTCTTAATTATCTGCTGTTGCTGCTACTATTACTGCCAAGATATTCTGAACTCTCACCCAGCTTCATCATAACAACAAAAGCATGTGCCTGGCTGGATGTACACTGTGCTTTGAGCTGTCCCCAGAGATCCAGCCAAGCATAGGACTGGCCCCTGTCTGTCTACCTTCCCTTCCCTATCAGTCTATCCTCCCTTCTCCACCCTGAGTTGCATCTCCTTTCCTATCCAACACCATTTCCTGTGTACAAACCCCCCAGTGACCCCTATTTCCCTCTGGTCCTCCAAAGCCTTCTGTAGGGACTTTGGAAAAGAGAGCTCAAGACACGGCTTAGAACCACATGAGAACAGGAGGCAAAGATCCAGAATGAGCCTCTCCCAGTTTCAAAAGAGGAACAAATTGAGGGATATTATATTTCAAAGGCAGCACTCTCCATTCTGCTCACCAACACTTTCCTTTTTACTGAGGCTTTGATTTGTGACTAAATAATTATCTGTTTAAAAACTCTTCCTGGGCAGAGTTTCAACCCTACAAGACAATAAAGATCTGATTTGACTAAAATTACCAAGTCTTACAGGCACAAATTTCTCTTCCTCCGTAAGGCAGTTGAAAATTAGGTGTTTTCACCTAAAGCCATGAACAAAGATGACTGAATGACTTACAACTCAACAAGTGTTTGCTAAACAGTCCATTTTGCTGTTCTGTTGTCTCAGACACATTTTTCTTTCAAATGCTAATACCTCTTTAGGGGTTCTGATTGGGATAAATACCCCTTTTCATGTTCTTATTTGGGTTGTTGATGATTATCAAATGGATTCAAAGGCATCCATTTCCACCATGTTGTACTCAAAAGCCATCTTAAAATAAACCAGTGAACAGAAATCAAACACATTTATACATGTATAGCATCCTTTGTGCAAACACAGAGCACTGTGCAAAAACATTCTTACCAAGTTGGAGGTAACAAGAACAGATATCAAAGCAATAATAATATTAGACACACAAAAGCCAGCAGACATCTGAGGCTGCCAGGTTCTCAAGACCAAAAAGTAACTTTGCCAAAGAAAACCAAAGGAAAATCTCAAAAGGTAGCAATTCGTAAAACGAGGATGTCAATCAACTTCAGTAAGCTCTGTGCACGGATTTCCATGACCACAGAAGGCTACTATGTCAGACAAATGTTAGAGGCTGGTCTTGAAACCACAGAAACAAAAATACTAAGCCTCAGGGCTGGGAGGAGATTCCCAGAGAGCCAGCCCAATGTAAGTGATCTGGTTCAAAGGAGGGTGGAACCACCTTTAAAAAGATACCACATGAGCTTGTAGTTGTATAAAAGGAGAAAGAGCATAACTGGTACTTCATGGAGGGAAAAAAAAACACTTTATGTTTGGGCTTCAAAACTTATTACATCCGGGCTTCCCTGGTGGCGCAGTGGTTGAGAGTCCGCCTGCCGATGCAGGGGACACGGGTTCGTGCCCCGGGCAGGGAAGATCCCGCATGCCGTGGAGCGGCTGGGCCCGTGAGCCATGGCCGCTGAGCCTGCGCTCCACAACGGGAGAGGCCACAACAGTGAGAGGCCCGCGTACCGCAAAAAAAAAACAAAAAAAAACCCAACTTATTACATCCTTATTAAATGTGTTTATAAGGTTTGCCTTGGGGTAAGTGGATATACTTCTTCTAAAAGCAGTTAGGTCCAACCTGTGTGCCACTAACAGTGCTTAATGAGGACACATAACTAACCTGGAGAAAATGGCAAGGTACATGGGGGGAGGGGAGCCTTGGCACAGGGCTTAGACTTTGGTGACCTGGGCAGTCTTCTCCTGCCTGGAAAAGGAGGGTCACAAGGAATGACACATAAGGCTGCCTCTGGGTAGTAAGCACAAACCACCAAACCTATTGTTAAAATATTGAAATACTTGGCAATAGCCACTTCTCCAGCAACTTCCCTGAGGCAGCCCAACCAACAACAAAGGGTTAATTCACAGCACCAGAGCGTGTGGGGGGGGGGGTGGCGTGGACCCAAAGGCCCATTTCCTATGTTATGGCCAGCACTGGTTGTGAAGTCTGGCTATCTGTGCCACAGCATTTATTAAATATTGTGAATATCTCTTCTGTTTACATGACATTTCTCTACTTTATTCTAAGTGTGACAAGAAGTTAAACCCATCATCTGGGTCCTAAAGGGGTAAATACTGGTTTACAAGATCCCAGGTAAATGAGATAAAGGTCTACTCCTTCTAGAGCAAGATGGAAGGGGAAGTCCCTGCCCAGGCTTCTGCTGCCTGATGCTTTGAAGCCAGAGGTGTTTCTACACCCTGGTAGGTCTACAAATGTTAGCTTTTAAAGGGCAAGAATTGCATCTTATTCCTCACTGTGCTTCTAGCCCAGTCCCTGGCCCAGTGGAGCTGCTGGGTCTAAGCTACAGGAAATAGTTCAGGGGTGCTACCCGTCAGGCTTAAAGAAAGGCAAGGATTACGTTGAGTCCTAAGCTACATGTTCATTGATTATTTTTATTAAGAAGGCTTTTCTACTTTAAATTTGACTCTGCAATGTGCTTACAAAAAACACTGTTAATGTTTCTGTTTGGCTAATCACATCGTGGTTCTCCAGCAAGGACATGATCGCTGTAACTCTCCACCACCACCCTCCCACCAGGACATCCAGCAATGGGTGGGGGCATTTCTGGCACTAGGTGCATTTAGTAGGTGAAGGACAAGGATGCTGTATGTGTAATTCAGTCCTATATCATGAAGAATCGACCCCACCCAAGATGCCTAGAGCTCCCAAGTGGAGAAACACAGATTCACTAGTGAACCTTATTTTTCTAGAAAGTGGCTATTTGAAGTGACACTGTCCCCAATTCCCTCACTCTGTTACCTGTATCTGTACATCTCCTCCATGTGATCACCGTCCTGGTGTTGCCAGTCTCTAAATTACAGTCCTCATGGACAAGCATTGATAAGTCACCTCCTAATCATCTGTCCTGCAAATCCCTGCCTGTCAAGATGGCGTCCAGGAGTGATCATCAAAATATTGAGTCACCAGTACGAGCCAATCGGACTAGAAGTTGGCACGAATTAAGGGGCTAGGCCCTTCTTTTGAGTGCTGGGTATCAGCTCTGTGGATGTCACCACTTGGTGAAAGGCAAGATGTGAAGTGTGGGGCTACTTGACAGTCGTAGGTGAGGGCTCAGGGAAATAACACTCTCAAAGGAGATTTCTGTAAGGCTTTCACATGGTACATGATGGCAACCATGGGAGACCCCTCAGCTAAAGAGTGAGGTTGCTGGGCCATACAGTAATGCTGCATCACTTAGAACTTTCGGGTCTAACCTGGTTTATCATTAGGGTCCGAGGGAGGGTGAAGAGAGTCCTTTGTACTTCAATGGCAGAAGGAATAAAAACTGCATGATGGTAGTCACCATCATTTACTGAGAACCCATAGCATATTACCTTAAGTGACCTTTTCATGAACTTACTGAAGTAGGATTTATCTTCCCATTTTACGGATGAGAAAATCAAGACCCACGGAAAGAGAAATACCATATGATATCAATTATATGTGGAATCTAAAATATGTCACAAATGAACTTATCCATGAAACAGACACCGACTCACAGACATAGAGAACAGACTTGTGGTTGCCAAGGCGGAGGGGGAGTGGGGGAGGGATGGATTGGGAGTTTGAGATTAGCAGGTGCAAACTATTATATACAGAATGGATAAACAACAAGATCCTACTGTACAGCACAGGGAAGTATAGTCAATATCTTGTGATAAACCATAATGGACTAGAATAAGAAAAAGAATGTGTATATATATGTATAACTTAATCACTTTACTGTACAGCAGAAATTAACACATTATAAATCAACTATACTTCAATAAAATAAATTAAAAAAAAAAGAAAATCAAGACCCAGAAAGCAACACACCTTTCCTAAAACCACACTATAAATAAGCAGCAGCATCTGAAATTAGAAGCCAGATGTGTTCAAGTCTACAATTTATGACCTTTTTTTTTTTTTTTTTTGGCGGTAGGCGGGCCTCTCACTGTTGTGGCCTCTCCCGTTGCGGAGCACAGGCTCCGGACGCGCAGGTTCAGCGGCCATGGCTCACGGGCCCAGCCGCTCCACGGCATTGGGATCTTCCCGGACCGGGGCACGAACCCGTGTCCCCTGCATCGGCAGGCGGACTCTCAACCACTGTGCCACCAGGGAAACCCTATGACCTTTTATGAATAGTGAAAAGACATGGAAGAAACAAAGGTAGGACCAGGAAGAGAAAGCAGGCGAAGGAGCTGAGGATGTCCTCTGCAACACAATTTATATCTTCCAAATATAGGAGTAAAATGTTAACATGTCCAAGAGATAAAGTAAGGCTTTCTCCTCTATACTCATTCCCAACTAAATTCCGACCTTTTTCTGTGCAAAGCCCAAAGGAAGGGACACTTTCCTCGCCAACCTCTTCCTGAACCACACACCCAGACAGATCTGTACCTTCTCAGCATTCCTTAAAGACCCAAAGTCTCTGTCACATAAACGATCACTGTCAACATCTCACCCATCCTTCAAAAGCCGCCTTCTCCTTACAGCCCCTCCTTAGATCTTCTCTGCTCTGCGCATGCTGTGCCTTTGTACGGCCCTCAGCCTTTCCCAGCGGCAGCGGTACTCGGGTTAGTTAGCTGTGTCCTTGCCTTGAGTTCCACAGGGACTGCGACTTTCTCATTAACTCTCCATTCAAGTATTTTCATACAGATTCTCTTTCGGAGACTTATGTCTGCATGTATAACTTACACTATTAAAGTCTAAATTTCAGCATCAGCATTACCATCACTCACATACTACTAGCCGTGGACAGTATGCCAGGCGGCAATGCTAAATCCTTTAGGTCTAATCGAATAATTCTCATCCCGAAGCAGGTTTTTTTTTTGTAATTGCCCCCTACACATGTGAAAACTGAAGCCTCCCTCAAAAGATAACATGACTTATCCAGTATCATACATGCCTTCTCTTCTTGCAGTCTCTGAAGTATAGACGTCCATCAAGGAAAAACTTCAGCACCTTGTAAATACTTAATGGTACACCATTCATTCATTCATTCAATCATTTAGTCATTCACTCCTGGGGTCCTACGACATGCCAGACAGTTCATAAACAAAAAGAATAGGGCCCACTTGCTGCCCTCAGAAGAATCACAGGCTAGAGGGAGAACCCCTTTTCCCTCCCAAAGAGGCCTCCAGGATATAACGAGGGAAGTGCAAACATGGTGGAATGCCTGGGTTCCTCCACAGCTCAGGGAAGAGGCATCAGAGGCAGGTGGATCCTGGTGGTCTTGGGGTCCTCCCCTGCCAGAGTCCCCGGCAACGAAGCCCCAGGAGCATCACCCCCACCAGCCACCATGACCTCTGAGGTCTCACACAGTGGTGATCTGAGGACTGGGGTCTCACTATTCTGAGTACTTATCAGCAGAATGTGGCAAGGAAACAAAGTCCCCTTCCCTCCCCCTTCCTCATTTGTACAGATGATTGTTCATGGCACTTACAAGCAGCTTCAAATGAGTACACACGTTTTATTTCCCAACAGACGTTAAATAACGACATCCTGCCATGAGCTGAAAATCTGGTTGGCACTCCTGAGGACGTGTCAGCTTGCAGCGACATTCTCTTTCTAACATCCAGTCTATTTGGAACATAAAAATTTAAAAAGACAAAAATCCCCACATTTTCCTCATGGAAAAATCGACCACCAGAAAAGAGCGTTTCCTCCCTGCCTGGGTGTATCAGTTATCTACTGGCATCTCTTCCCCAGGCGTCTGTGGAAGCCAACCTAAACTGGGCTCCCTGGTGCATCTCGGGGGGTGGCTGATGTAGGACGAGTGCGTCTGGTCTACCCCACTCTACTTGATGTGCTTCTCATTCGTTTCCGGGACCGGGAGGCTAAGCAGGTGCATCTTTCTCGGGAAGATGACAGAGAAGTGCAAGAGCAGAAACACGCTTGCACTTTTTTAAGCCTCTGTTTGCCCCAGGGTTCCTCACATCCCATTGGCCACAGCAGTCCCACGGCTGAGTGCAGGGTGTGAGGACGACAGCACCACAAATAGCAGGGAGGTAAGACAGAGGGAAGAATTAGAGCCACTGATGTAATCAGTGACCACACTGGTCCTGGTCTCTCAGACAGACAGGCGTAACATTTTCTGAGCCCCACGTGAGAAACACATCCTGCGAAAGAGTGGTCCAAATGGCAAAAGCTGGACATTTTGCAGACATTTTTGATGGTATATTCCAGGTAATTCACAAATCACCTGGGAGACTATTTATAAACTGCTGTGAAAACCAGGAGAGAGAGTCACCAACAAACAGAGATACCAAAGCACTCTGAACAAAGGCTGGATGTTTCTGGCAGACCTAGAACCAAGTGTATTATTTACTGCCTAGAACAACAACAGCAATTGCAATAATGGCAAACACTCATTCAGCGATTACTATGTCTTGGGCTCTCCGTTAAGCACTTTCTATGAATTATTCTTCTTAATTTTTAAAATAAACCATGCAATAGATATTATGAGGATGCCTATTTTATAGATGGGCAAACTGAGGCCAGCAGTTTCACAACTGGGCTAAGAGTCCACAAAGAGTAAAAGGAAAAGCCAGGACTTGATCCCAGGTCTGTGTGGTCCCACAGAGCACATTTTTTTACCACTACCGTGTACCATCCCTCTCTTTATTCAGGTGAGCCTCGATGGCCTTGTCATATGCCCGATTTATAAATAATCCTCAGAGCTTCTGAAGCTTCTTTTGTTCCTGACAGGAAGACTATTCTGTCTAAAAACGCCTACATTTTACTCAATGCCTGGCTAGTCTAATTTAGTGTTTCTTCCATTTGTATATTAACTAAGACAGTTTCTAGGGAGAACATAGGATAAGACACAATATGCAAGGTCTGATTGGCTACTGCCAATCTCTGAATCTAGACTGTGCAGGGAGGAAATCAATAAAGCTCCAAGGAGCAGAGGGGAAGGGAAGAAAGCCCAGCACTTGGCTTCGTTCCTGTTCTGTAAAGTGAGCCTATTCTGTGATTATATTCAAAATACTAAACTTATTCTAAATTGATATAAGAATGCACACCGAAATTCCAAACTGCATTTCCTTTTGTTCTCTCCATAACATATTGTGCATAAAAGTGAACGGCTGGTCAGAAATTGCTAAATAATATAGGCTGTACCATGTATCGTGTTTCAAATGGTTCTACAATTTTCCAAATCATGTGTTGATTTTCAGGTTTGCTGGCACACTCTTTCGTTCGATGCACTCGCCAGAAGTAAACGATGCCTGCATCTGATCCATCGATGACACAGGGAACCACATTAAGGCCTTTCAAGGACATTCTCATGACAGTAATGGTCATGAGGGCCCCTTGTTGGCTCCCAGCACCCTGTTGTAGCCAGAGGGAGGCCCAAATGCTGCTTGTTCACCTTGGCCAGTGAATGGGTGTCAGCTCTTGCCACATACCCTGGACCTAGAGACCTTGAACTTGGCCTCTGCTGACCATGCCACCAGTACCCACCCCTGCCTCCTTCTCTGAAGCCTGGCCAGTGCTGGAGCAGGTGCCGCAAGGGTCCCACCTTGGTCCATTCAGCTGCCCCCAGAACCTGGCGCCACTCCTGGCCTCCTTCACCACCACACTGGTTTGGTGCCAATGTCAATCAACAGTGTAACCACAGTCCAGCTATACTGGTCCCGAATGACTAAATTGCAGTCTTGAGAAACACTTGGTTTTGCATCCTCTATGGATTCCTGTGATGTTTAAACGAGCTACTGTATGAGAAGATGGCTTCCAAAATGAACAGTATATATTGCTTAAAAAATGCGTTAGGGTACCTTTTCCTCCACTGAATGCACACTTACTAAAGTAAAGGAAGTACGAATATTAGTCCTTCATCCTCTTGCTTTCTGTTCACTAATTCCAGAAAGCAATCCGTAAGGCATGTAGAAGAAACCAAGAAGGCTGCCTGTCAGCAGATTGCTGTGCTGGGCAGAGCTCAAAGAATTAATACAATGGGGTGAAAACAGCCCTTCCTGGCCAATAGGCATCCTATAACCACCTAAAAATGGCAGCGGTCCCAGCACGGGGGTCTGTGTAATACACCTTCACTGGATGTAGACAGTGCTAAGACCTCCACCCTTGTTCGTGCTGTCCCGGAACAAACGGGGATCTCCACAGCACAACAGTCAGACTGTACCTGGCTAGGCCTTTGAAGTTCATGTGGGTAAAGAGACAGATACAGAATGGTGGCAGGGACTTCCCTGGTGGTCCAGCGGGTAAGACTTCACGCTCCCAACGCAGGGGGCCCAGGTTCGATCCCTGGTCAGGAACTAGATCCCACATGCACGCCGCAACTAAGAATCTGCAGGCCGCAACTGAGAGTCCGCATGCCGCAAGGAAGATCTGGCGCAGCCAAAATAAATAAATAGTTTTTTTAAAAAAGCATTAAAATAGTGGTAAGTAGTGGTAACTGTATTAGGAACAGACCAATAGGAATGTATACAGAGAGGTGGGCGGGGGAGAAGGAAAGGTGGAGGAGGGAGAGAGAGGGAGAGGGGGGAGAGAGGGGGAGAGAGGGGGAGAGGGGGGAAAGAGGGGGGAAAGAGGGGGGAAAGAGGGGGGAAAGAGGGGGAAAGAGGGGGAGAGGGGGAGAGGGGGAGAGGGGGAGAAGGGGAGAAGGGGAGAGGGGGAGAGGGGGAGAGGGGGAGAAGGGGAGAGCAGGAGAGAGATTGATTGATTACAGGCGTAACTCAGGGATACTGCAGGTTCAGTTCCAGACCACTGCAATAAAGCGAATATCACAACAAAGTGAGTGGCAGAGATTTTTTGGTTTCCCAGTGCATAATAAAAGTTATGTTTACACTATCCTGTAGTCTATTAAGTGTGCAACAGCATTATGTCTTAAAAAAATGTATATACCTTAATTTAAAAATATTTAGTTGCTAAGATGCTAACCATCATCTGAGCCCTCCCCCAGTTATACTCTTTTTGCTGGTAGAGGGTTTGAAATATCCAGAGACTTACCAAAATATGACACACACGCATGAAGTGAGCCAATGCTGTTGGAAAAATGGCCCCAACAGAGTTGCTCAACACAGGGTTGCCACAAACCTTCAATTTGTGAAAAATGTAATATCTGAGAAGCACAGTAAAATGAAGTATGCCTACATAAGGAACTGGCTCACATAATTATGGAAGCTGAGAAGTTCAAAATCTACAGGGTGGACCACTGGAGCAGGACCCAGGGAGGGCCCATGTTCCAGTTTGACGGTTGTCAGGCAGAAAGAGCTGAGCTGATGTTGCAGATGCAATCTGAAGGTAGTCAGCTGGAGCATTCTCTCTTACTTAAGGGAGGATTGGTCTTTTTGTTCTCTACAGGCCTTCAGCTGATTAGATAAGGCCCACCCACATTAGGGAGAGCAATCTGCTTTTTTCAAGTCTGATTTAAATGTTAATCTCATCCAAAAACATCCTTGCAGAAACACCCAGAATAATGTTTCACCAACTTTCTGGGCACCCCATGGCCCCCTCCAGTTGACACATGAGATCAACCATCACAAGTTATGTATGCAGTGGAGTCAACCACATTTCATGCACAGTTTAACAGTCACTGATTCTGTATTGGCCTAGAAGTTCTCAGGTTCCATGAGTCTAGAAAAGTCCAGAAGGTTTGAGAATCCTGGATATTTTCCAGAGACAGATTTTTCTAGCACATGGAAAACTCCACTGAAAGGGAGTAGGGGGTTGTGAGAATAAAGAAACGCCACAGGGGGAAACCATGAACAGATAATGAATCATCATCTCAGCTTAGCAGCTCCTGCTGTTTCCTCTGACAAAATAGCATCTTGGCCAGGCAAGGTTATTCGGGAGGGGAGAATTCACTTGTAAAAAGCTGGAACCAGGACTTTTAGCAGTGCTTCTGTACATATGTGTGCATGCATGCCTGTGTGTTAAACTCCGCTAATAGAATATTTATCTAAGGATACATTTTCCCCTTCTCTAATTCCTTCACTGACTTCTCTTCCCTTATAAATCCTCTAAACACTGCAAAGCCTCAAACCTTGGGCAAGCCCTCTGCACTACATCCATTCTCTCCTTAACTGATCTCAATCACAGATTTAAATACCATCAAGATGCTGATAACTGCTGAATTTATTTTTTTCCAGCCCAGACCTTCCCTGCCAGTTTCTTACAGTAAAGCTTAATATATCCACCAATAAAAAGCATCTCACTGGTACCTATAAGTTTTCTCTCTCTTTAAAATGATTCCTTCTAGTCACACGATTTGTAACCGCCCCGCCCCCGCAGAAAACATTATATGAATCACCCCTGCCTTTTATAACGTGCATGGCCCAATTCAGATGCAACCAAGGTATAACCGACTCTTACTTAAGAACCACTTAGTGTGACTTTTTCTCTTATCTCCACCCCACCCCTCCTAAGTAGCACCCAGCAGCCAGGGCCTGGTTAGAGGTTAGGTATGAAACTAACTCAGTTAGAGATATGAAAGAATATAAAACCATTAGAACAGACTCAAAGTAAGACTTCTGACAGCTGGCTGATGCTTCAGAGAATGAAACTTCCATCTAAGAAGATCGGCCACTGAAAGTTCTGTTTCCTTTTTGATAATTTTTTTTCGGAAGAAGGGCAAGTCAGGTTTTTTTTGCTAAATTTTTGTCAGAAAAATAAAATGAGAGTCACCTCTTTTGCATAATTCAATATGCTAACACTCTGCTTCTGCATTTCATGAAGGAGCCAAAGCAGATGCTAAGTGGCCAGGCTTTCAGAACCTCTCATGCAGTTCCCATTTTAACGTTACCCAGGAACTAAGGCAGGTTATTGCTAAAATTGGACGGACCAGGCTCAGCACTTCAACATTTATGGTTGTTAAACTAAACCGATGCTGGGTTCCCAATGCGCCACAGGCTCAGCTCAGGAAATTTTAAACAAATGGCAAAAGCACAGCCCTAGCTCCTTGTCAGTTACAATAACACGCCTGCCCCCGCACAATAAAGATTTCCCATTTTCATTATAAGTCTTGCTTCAGTGCTTTTGATTTGATTTTTGTCTGGAACCTAGAGGAAATAGGGCTCTTGGAAGCTATTTACGCTAATGCCTTTGTTTCAGAGAAGAGCAAGGTAAAGCCCGGAGGAATCCAGCGACTTGCTCAAGGTCACCCAGCAATTCCCTGCATCTCAGCATCTCCACCTCCCTACCCAGAAACATGGCAATAACAAACCTATCTGCCTTATGGGGTTTTGTGACTATTAAATGAAATACTGCATAAGACAGACTCAGCAGAGTGAGTGCCTGGCACATGAAAGAAAAACAGATGTTTGGCATTAATAATCCTCTCCAGGCTAATCCTTTGAGCAGGGGGGCTGTTAAGATAGTCTGATAAATCAGCAAGGCTGGCTGCACTGTGTTCAAATGTCCCTACCACTTTGTATATTTGATTTCAAAAGAATAACACAACAAAAACAAATAAACAAAACCCAGGAAGCCTACTCTAAAATTAACCCCCTTCTGTCGGTGAACTTCACAAATCAGACCCAACGCTGTGGGGGGGGGCGGGGTAAGGAAAGGAGAAGAGGGAAATCATCCCTTCAAGAGAATCAGCCTTCCTGCACATAAAAGATGGCCTCTAGGATAACAAGGGATTTTTCTCTCCTTTATGAAGCCAGCCTAATTAAAGAAACTTTTCTATGGGCTTTTCAATTTAATAGACATCACCACAAAGGCAGCCTTGATTATGCACGAGACTGCCCTCTGCTGTGCATTTTCATTAGTGCACTAATTGACGGTCTTTGGGAGATCCCGGGTCTGGTAGGGGGGCTGGAGTCCAGCACTCCTGAAGGTCCTGTGCGAGTGGAGGACACTGACTTCTTCCACTTCTGACTCCCACAAAATGGAAAGAGCGACCTACAGGGCTCTCAGCCAAATGAAGAATTCTAGGGGAAAGGCTGGAATTAGGGGATGGGGAGAGGATGCTGCTACAAAATGATACGCTCACATCCCTGATTACTCAACCTTGGGTCCAGATAGGGCCCAAAATTAAACTAAAGGCTAGTTAACTTCTGAAGCATCCCTATGTTTCAGATGGACAGCAAATTATTACAAAATTCCAGATTAGTGAGTTTAAGGAATCAGCAATAGGTAGATGGAAGGTAAGCCTTTTCCTCTTTCTATACTTAAAATTCTTGGAAACTAAAGATCACTGTGCTGATTGGATGTCCCTATCATGACCGGGAAAAGGATTTTACACTGACATAGGAGGGATGATCCAGTGGTCATAGCTGACCAATGATGGTGACTTTCAATCTCTGGAGGTAATCCAACAGTCTGGATGAGTCCTTAGGAACGGGGAGACATCTCACAATTCCAGCTTCAGATGGGCAGTTGGTCCACATCACTATTTCTCAGAGTCTGAGATTTCACAGGCCAGAAAAAAATACCCAAAATAATTCTGCGGAACTACACAGGGTTTAAAGACATTTATAAAAACTACTACAGGTTTCCTCAGCTATCTGAGAGTACAGTGTTCCTACGAAATCTTTCATAAGCTGAAATGGCGTAAGGTGAAGAAGCAATTTTCTTTTTCGTAAATGCAAAAAAAATCTCCTTTGGATTTCTTTCAGTTAGTGAAAACAGGTACTAATGTAGGTCTTTCATAAAAGCAAAGTGGCATAAAGAGAAGTATCATGAAGCAGGGGATTCCTGTGTTTAATATCACCATGACTTCCTTAAAAGAGGAATCCTTTAAAACAAACCTAAAAATCAAAGAGGCAAGAATTCTACCAAACTTTTGAATAAGAGCTAACACCTATCCTCAAACTATTCCAAAAATTGCAGAGAACAGAACCCTTCCGATCTCACTCTATGAGGCCACCATCACCCTGATACCAAAACCAAAGATACCACAAAAAAAGAAAATTAGAGGTCAATATTACTGATGAACATATATGCAAAATCCTCAACAAAATACCAGCAGACAATACATTAAAAGGACCATACACCATGATCAAGTGGGATGTATCCCAGGGATGCAAGGATTTTTCAATATACGCAAATCAATCAGTGTGATACCCACATTAACAAATTGAAGAATAAAAACCATATGATCTCAATAGATGCAAAAAAAAGTTTTTGATAAAATTCAACATCCATTTATGATAAAAAATCTCCAAAAAGTGGACATAGAGGGAACACACCTCAACATAATAAAGGCCATATATGACAAACCCAGAGCTAACATCATACTCAGTGGTGAGAAGCTGAAAGCATTTCCTCTAAGACCAGGAACAAGACAAGGATGTTCACTCTCACCACTTTTGTTCAACATAGTTTTAGAAGTCCTAGCCACGGCAATCAGAGAAGAAAAAGTAGTAAAAGGAAACCAAATTGGAAAAGAAGAAGTAAAACTGTCACTGTTTGCAGATGACATGATACTATACATAGAAAATACTAAGGGTGCTACAAGAAAACTACTAGAGCTCATCCAAGAATTTGGTAAAGTTGCAGGATACAAAATTAATACATAGAAATCTCTTGCATTCCTAAACACTAACAAAGAACGATCACAAAGAGAAATTAAGGAAACAATCCCATTTACCGTCGCATAAAAAAGAATAAAATTCCTAGGAACAAACCTACCCAAGGAGGAAAAAGACGTGTACTCCAAAAACTATAAGACAATGATGAAAGAAATCGAAGATGACACAGATGGAGAGATATATACCATGTTCTTGGATTAGAAGAATCAATACTGTCAAAATGACTACACTACCCAAGGCAATCTACAGATTCAATGCAATCCCTATCAACCTAACAATGGCATTTTTCACAGAACTAAAATAAAAAATTAAAAAATTTGTATGGAAAAACAAAAGACACCGAATAGCCAAAGCAATCTTGAGAAAGAAAACGGATCTGGAAGAATCAGGCTCCCTGACTTCAGACAATACTACAAAGCGATAGTAATCAAAACATATGGTACTGGCACAAAAACAGAAATATAGATCAGTGGAGCACGACAGAAAGCCCAGAAATAAACCCACGTACCTATGGTCGATTAATCTACAACAAAGGAGGCAAGAATATACAGTGGAGAAAAGACAGTCTCTTCAATAAGTGATGCTGGGAAAACTGGACAGCTACATGTAAATGAATGAAATCAGAATACTCGCTAACACCACACACAAAAATAAACTCAAAATGGATTAAAGATCTAAATTTAAGACTGGATACCATAAAACTCCGAGAGGAAAACATAGGCAGAACACTCTTTGACATAAATCGCAACAACATATTTTTCGATCCATCTCCTAGAGTAATGGAAATAAAAACAAAAATAAGCAAATGGGACCTAATAAACTTAAAAGTTTTTGCATAGCAAAAGAAACCATAAACAAAAAGACAACCTACGGATTGGGAGAAAAATATTTGCAAAAATTGCGACTAACATGGGATTAATCTCCAAAATATACAAATAGCTCATACAGCTCAATATAAAAAAAAAACAAACAATCCAATCAAAAAATGGGCAGAAGATCTAAATAGACATTTGCCCAAAGAAGACATACACAGGGGGCCAAAGGCACAGGAAAAGATGCTTAACATCACTAATTATTAGAGAAATGTAAATCAAAACTACAATGAGGTATCACCTCACATCTGTTAGAATGGCCATTATCAAAAATCTACAAATAATAGGGACTTCCCTGGTGGTCCAGTGGTTCAGACTCCATACTTCCACCGCAGGGGGTGTGGGTTTGATCCCTGAGGGAACTAAGATCCCGCATGCAACATGATTCGGCAAAAAAAAAAAAGTCCACAAATAATAAATGATGGAGAGGGTATGGAGAAAAGAGAGCCCTCTTACACTGTTTGTGGAAATGTAAATTGGTACAGCCACATGGACAACAGTACAGAAGTTCCTTAAAAAACTAAAAATAGAGTTACCATATGATCCTGCAATCCCACCCCTGGGCATATGTCTGGAGAAAACCATAATTTGAAAAGATACATGCACCCCAATGTTCACTGCAGCACTATTTACAACAGCCAAGACAACCTAAAATGTCCATCGACAGATGAGTGGCTAAAGAAAGTGTGGTATACATATATTGTACAATGGAATATTACTCAGTCATAATGAAGAATGAAATAATGCCATTTATACTGACCAGCACGGATGGACCTAGAGATTATCATACAAAGTGAAGCAAGCCAGACAGAGAAAGACAAATATATGACATTGCTTATATGTGGAATCTTAAAAAAAGTGATACAAATGAACTTATATACAAAACAGAAATAGACCCATAGACATAGAAAACAAATTTATGGTTACGAAAGGGGAAAGGTGGGGGAGGGATAAATTAGGAGTTTGGGATTAACAGATACACACTATTATACATAAAATAAACGATAAGGTTCTACTGTATAGCACAGGGAACTATGCACAACATTTTGTAATAACCTATAAGGGAAAAGAATCTGAAAAGGAATATATATAAAACTGAATCATTCTGCTGTACACCTGAAACTAACACAACATTGTAAATCAACCATAGTTCAATAAAAGTTTAAAAAAATAACAGCTTGCCGAAAGTACAAGAAACTTAACTGCGCAAGCATCTCAAAAAACAAAAACAGACAAAAAAATCAAAGTGAAACATCAGAAAAAAGAGAAATATTCTTTCAATTGATTGAATTTAGTTTAATATACTAACCCCCCCGTTCTTCACCTTCTTCTGTGAATTAATGAAAATATTATCATAGAACACTTGTTCACACATTAGCTTTGCAGAAAATTTTCATAATCAAAAAAGATTGATAAAGCTATTTTAATTTAGAAAAAACTGAAAAAAGACCCTATCTAATACTCAGTGTTTGCATTTATGAATGAGCATCTGGGATCAGCAGAACAGAAGGTGTCAGAAAGGAGTTGGGAGGGGCAGGCACCAAGCTCTCTTTTCCTCCTTTACCTGGAGGAAAGAGGGCACCACCCAGGGCAATGCCTCCCTACACTTACTTATGTGAACTTGGAGCTTGTGATTGAACTTGAGAGATCTCCTGAAAACTGAAAGCCAAATTAGGTGTGTATTGGTATTCTCCTGGACAGCATGTTCAGAACTTTTCTTATGTTCAAAAAAGGGCCCATAAATTCAAAAATGTAAAGCCACTGATTTAAAAGGAGCAATTCCAAAACATGTTCTATTGCAACCCGTAGTCAGTTGAAATATCAGCCCCAACTTTCACCTCTCCCTGCATCCACACTTTGGCTCATCATGGAGTGTATTTCCCCACTCCTCACCTTTGACTTGGTCACATAACTTGTTTTGGCCAATGGCAAGTGAGTGGAAATGACACTGTGCCAGTTCCAAACTTGAGCCTTAGGAGGGCTTGCGTTTCTCAGCTTGCTCTGTTGTACCTCTGCCCCTGCTATGAGCGGAGAATGGCCAGAGCTCGTCGCTGGCCCCAGGAAGAGGATGAAAGACAGGAGGAGCACAGCCACTCCAGCAAACCCAGCAGAATCACAGGTAAGGGGAAAAAAGTGCTTAGTGTTGCATGTCACTGAAATTCTGAGGTTATTTGTTACACATCATTACTGTGGCAATAGCTAACTGAGAGAGGACCTAAATTTAGCATTTTCCTACAGTATAAAAGAATAACCTTATGCCATTAGGGCTGAGTGGAAGAGGTAATATGAGGCACACTACGGCGCTTAATCTCACTCGCACCCAGCTTCCTACCTAAGTTCTGGACCCCTTTCCTTTTCCCTGGTTCTAAAAGAAAGTGGACTCGGGGGCTTCCCTGGTGGCGCAGTGGTTCGGGGTCCGCCTGCCGATGCAGGGGACACGGGTTCGTGCCCCGGTCCGGGAAGATCCCACATGCCGTGGAGCGGTTGGGCCCGTGAGCCATGACCGCTGAGCCTGCGCATCCGGAGCCTGTGCTCCGCAACGGGAGAGGCCGCGGTGGTGGGAGGCCCGCGTACTGCAAAAAAAAAAAAAAAAAAAAGAAAAAGAAAGAAAGTGGACTCTTCTGCTCAAGCAAAGAAAAATTATCTGGGACCAAGACGGGTCACCACATTCTGCTACTTCGGCTGCTTCACTTCAACGGACTGCGTTTTTTTCAAATATTTGCAGATTATCTTTATAGAAGCTCCAACTTTAACAAATTCACTTGCAGCTGTTCCAAATCTTTTACTGACTTGCCACCCTTAGCAAGTAGAGTGCAGAGCCCACAGTTTTAACCGTTCTATAGAAAGGCAGCCTGGAGCATAGGCTACGGAAATAAAGCTGAACTCTATAACTTAACAACTTTGGACTTTGCGCCAGACACTTAAGCTCTCTGAGGCTGTTTTCTCATCTGTAAAATCTCCTACTTACTTCAGAGGACTGTAGAGAGGTTTAATTAAGTCACGTATACAGTACATGGCTATGGAAGGTGCTTGGAAAAAAATGCCTGATTCTCCCATGTTGATGCCTTGGTCAGTATAAACTTCAACAAGACTATGGGGAGGCCACTTGGGTCAGAGGCAAGGGTCCAGTGTCAGAGTAAGAACTGGATTCTCGTCCTGGTTCTGTCACCCACAAACTATGTGGAACAAGCCACTTCACCCTTCTGAGCCTTGGTTTCATCACCTGAAAATGGTGATCATAAAAAACAAAAACAAATAATCCCAGGTATCATGAGATAATCCATGAAAAAGGGTTTTTAAAAACTGTAAAGAGCAGTCCTCCTCTGTGCCTGTGTGGGTGCACCTGTCTGCCCCGCGTCCTCCGGGAGAAGCCCTTGGGAGGCAGACGTGGGTGCACCTGTCTCTGTTCCCTGGGGCATCCTACACGTTCCCGCCCCGCCCGTGCCCCACGTCCCCACGTTTCCCAGGCGGGTCATGGCGGGGGCCGCGTGGGAGCTGGGAATGAGGGCAGCATCCCCCGTCCTCTGAGCCTTGTGCTGAGAGGGGCGCCCCCTGCTGGCCATGGCGAAGAGTTAAGTGTCCAAAAACGCTCTTTGTTCTGGATGTGTTTACTGGATGCCTGTTTGTATTTGCAAAATGTAAATACAGATCTTAATAAAAAGATACACACACAAAAAAAAAAACTGTAAAGAGCAATGCACATATAAATTATTCTCATTCATGGACGGAAGCACAGTGGTGTTTTCACGGAGCACTCGTTTTAATGGCACTTAAGCTGAACTTCACTTAATAATGAATACTTAACAATTAAACACTACTCAAGACTCTTTATGAAAAACCACAGGAACTTATAGTAAGATCTATTGATTGAGAACTAGCCAATCAAAAATGAAAATGTGATTTAAGGGGTTTCCAAAGAGGGTGGAAAACCAGAGTTCTATAAGCTCCCATGTTATAATTAATGGTCCTTTTGGTCTGAGGAGGTGATGCTCACAAAATCGTATCCCACAACCTAGGGGAGTGAACGTGGGATTCAAAGCTCCCTCATTTTCTGGGTCACAGAGTGGGAGAACAGTGCCATACAGGGAAGCTAGCTTAGTAAATGCACATTCTGAGAAAACAGTGCAAGAAAAAAAAAGGACAAACAACCTACGTGAAGCTTTTATGCGGCTTGTAATCGAACCTGACTGTGGTTCACATACTGCGATACATTAAACATGTGGGTCATCTTTCCGAAAGAATGTTCAACTTTATTATTTTTGCACAGTTCCAAGCTGATATTGCAGTCCCTCCAACTGGGCAATAACAGAGGTGGGATTCCAAAACATCTTTACAGCATGGCCTCTGGGGTCCTCGTGCAGGACCTGGGCCCTGGGATGAATGTCACAATTAGTTCCATGTGTGAGAAAGGGTGAGCTCTTTTGCATCTCTGCACTGTTCCCGCAAGATTTCTTGTTATTTTCATTGTCATGTAGTTTTAAATAGAACATTTGTGCCCCTGCTGTGGGACTCAGATTCCCAAGGATAAATGAAGGAGCTAGAAACAAAATATGTTGATATGCTGGGTCTATCATGACGCTGGTAAATAAATAGCCTAACATCAGAAGATTCATCTGAATATGGTCACTGGAGACTTCAGGGCAAAAAAAGGTAACACCCAACTAACACACATCTTTTCCTATTGGTAACAGTAGTTTGATTCAGTCAGGCGAAGAGATTAGCCAAAAAAAAAAAAAGGGAAAATAATTAAGCTGGATATTTTCAATAACATGTTCATATTACAGGGAAGTTGAGGGGGCCTTCTTTGTTAGCATGGACTCAAGTCCAAGAGTAGAAATCAGCTGCTGATCTTAAAGGTAATCAGAGTTTTCAGCTATTGCCAAACACTGTGCTAAAGGCTTTCCACATACTATATACATCATTTAATCTTCGCAAGAACTTCATGAAAGAAATATGATGAACTTTATCATACTGAGGGGGAAATGGGAGCTTCACAAGTTTTAGCATTTGCTCACAAATTTAGGTGTTGGAAGTGCGAGGAAGTGCACCCCGTTCCGTCTAAATTCAAAACCTCCCCCAAATAACATCCACAAAGAGATTTAAAACACCGATATTCTGACCTTCTAGAGTCAGATGTCTTTAACACAAAATCAGTTTTTGTTAAAGAGAGACTTTAAAAGGAGGAAGGTCTTGGGCTTCCCCGGTGGTACAGTGGTTGAGAGTCCGCCTGCCAATGCAGGGGACACGGGTTCGTGCCCCAGTCTGGGAAGATCCCACATGCCGCGGAGCAGCTGGGCCCATAAGCCATGGCCGCCGAGCCTGGGCGTCCAGAGCCTGTGCTCCGCAATGGGAGAGGCCGCAACAATGAGAGGCCCGCGTACCGCAAAAAAAAAAAAAAAAAAAAAAAAAATAGGAGGAAGGTCTCATACAGCCTCCTTACCCCCATACTCCTCCCACCCCCATCTGCCAATCTCCACAGATCAGGGCTCAGTTTGAGCAAAAACAAGTGAAGCAACACACACTTATGCAATTAACATGATTATCAGTTATGAATTATCCATTGCAAAATAGAAGTTTTATATTTATAACTAGTAATTTTTAGATAAATACTAGAAAACCAGTTTTTAAATTTTCACAGTACTTATAGACCTTACTTTGGAAACCACCACATTAGACCCAGATTCTGGCCCTGGCTCTGCCACCAAATACATTGGCTTAAGAAGAGTCGATTCCTCTCCCTGTCAATCAGTTTTCTCAACTGGGTATATACCAGGCACTCTCCCAGAGAGGCTTCCTAGGTCTAAGATTCTACAAGTCAGAGAAACGAAAGGTAGTCTACTCTGAGATGATGTAAGTAAAATCTGTTTATCAAGAATTGAGCAATAGGGTCTTTGAGGAAAAAAGGCTTGCATCTAGAAATTTCTCAAAGTATTCTTGAAAGATGGACGCACACTGAAAACGTTTTCAGTGAGACCCAAATCATAGTCTGAAGGACACAGAGGCACTGCACTTGCTATTTAGTGCCTAATGACTTCCTAACAGGAAAAACATGTTAATGGGCAGCTTTCGGTAGTAAGTTTCTTAAGCATGGGCACCAGCATCTTAGGGTGGTAACCAACCAGTCTTGGCAGCCTGAAAGAGGCCACAGCACGCTTGCAAGGCGAGCTGTCAAGTTCTTCGCGCTAGAGACTGTTTTGAGAAAAAGACTGCTTTCAGACTAGCCGGTCTTGACTTCAAGCAAGAGACTCAAGGCACTGTCACCATTCCTGGCCTCTGATTGGAGGATAGGCCACTCGCTCCATGTTGACAATATCTCAATATGCCCACCCTCAATGTGATTCAGTCAAACAGACCCAATTGTCTTCTCTTAAGATCACCCTTATAAAAGTTTAATAAGAGACGAGAACTGACATTTATGGAGCATATGCTAGGCCAGCTGCATAGATCATCTTATTTAATTTTTACAAGTGTACTCTAATAAGGCCCATGAATGTCAACGCGAAAACTCTGGAAGGCCAGGCCAGGCCAAGCTCTTGAACAAGGGTAAATCTCTTAAATTCCTGCATCATGATTGTGACTGATTGCCAGGTCCTGAGTGCCTTGTATGAAAACATAAACCTCAGAGTCCAACAACAGATGATAAGTCCAGCCCAACAATAGTCATGATTTCTTTTTATACAGTGAGTTCCGGAGGTAAAAGGATGCCTCCCTGTTAGGATAAGAATGTTGCATAAAGGAAATCCCCCCCGTTTTCTATCATACATGCCGAGAACTTGGAGAAGTTGCCCTGTTATCTGTGGTGACCCAGGAAAACTATGAACATAAAAGTTGCCGGCAGCTGGTTTAACTTATGCAATGCATTTCTCGACATGGTTTTCAAACATTCTGGAAATGAGAATGCACATAACGAACTTGCCTGAACTTCGTATTTCCTTTCTCAGCTTTCCTCCTGAGCCTCTCCCAGTGGCCTGGCCAAAGTCCAGAAGCAAACACTATACTCATATGTTCCAGGCTCCTTATTAATTTTTACAGCAATAACTTCTGATTCACTGTCATGCCTTCATTTCATTAAAATCAGTTCATCAAGAGAAACACTGACCAGCCCATTTCTACCCTGTGCCCACCCACCCAAAAACAAGAGGCACCAGACCAGACATTCAGCCCAAAACATGCCCTGATTTTTATGAAAGAAATTCTCCAAACGGGAATCATGGGTTTCTGGAAGAATTTCGAGCACCTCTCTGAAGTGACAAAGAGATGGCCTGTTACCAAAAGCCCATGAGAATATAATGGAAGGGAAACTGATGAAAACCACTTTCAAGCGTCTAAGGGGGAAAAAAAAAAAGGTTTGCTTGTGATAGCTCTCAGGGAAGATGTACTTGGTCCTATCATGCTTCCTGGGAGAAAAGAAGCAAGAGGAAGAGAAACTGATCTCATCATCTTAAATCAATATTCCACTTGAGTTCTTCTAGCTTGTGAACAAATGAAGGTATCCTGGCGGCTTCGTCTTTTCTCCCTCACCCCCAATAGGCCGTGCTCTGATTCTCAAGCTATGATAAGATGTACGTGGAAGTGAAAGGAAGACTCTCATCTACATGGATTTTGACAAAAAGAAGAACACCAAAATGCGAGCCCTCATTTCCAGCCAACCAGTAAACAGAGTGGAGTGGAATATAGGAACAGGAGCTATTTTTGAAGGTTTCCCATGGTTACAGCTGCTATGGAAATCATTTTCTTCTCTGGGGTTTTCAGATACGTGAGCCTAGCTTTAATCACAGTTTAAAGAAGGACGACAAAGGGAGAAAACGACCAGAAATGGCTTCCTTTATTTAAAGTTTTAAGAGCTTCCAAACTGGGGTGATTGGAGGATGGGTGCCGGCACCAGCGCTCGTGGTAACCTCAAAAGATTCCATCAGAGTTGTGCGGCATGAAATGAGATCAATCCCTTATGGTCTGGAGAGAAACCTGTGCTTTCTGGACCTACACAGAGACAGACTGATCCTTTAAAGCACAAATCCAATCTTAACTCCTCCGTGTAAAATCATTCAACAGCTTCCCACCATACTTAAGATAAAATCCTAAATTCCCAAGAAGGTCTGGCCCAGGCATTCTTCTACTTCATCTCTCTCATTCTCTGCCTTATTTTCTGCACATCAGCTGCCCTGGTTTTCAGTCCATCAAATGTGTTACATTTCTTCCTGCCTCAGGGCCTTTGCATATATGGTTCCCTCTGCCCAGGATACTCCTCCCCCCTCCCCCTCCTATCATTTGGTTATCTTTCAGATTAACTGACTAAATCTCACTCTCTTCAGCTCCCGAAGCTTGGTCAGCTCATCCTGTCATTCCCCGTAGAGAACTTGCTGCAATCATATAAAATCTGTAATTAGATGCTTCATAAGCATGAAGGGGTGCAGTAGAAGCTGCATGAGGGCAGGAACTACATGTATGCTTTGCCCTGCTGTACACAGGCTTTGGTTCAGTGCCTTGCATGTAGTTGGCACTCAAAATCTAATGGATAAAAGATTTAACGGTACGTTACAGGTAGGTTCTAATTGGCTCTAACCGATGTTAAGGCATGGTATTTCTCTAAGCCCCAAACATCCCATCTCTGGCAGCTTTACAGGAGTTTCATAAACATGAACAGGAAATATTATGTATGCATGGTACCTCAATAAAGCTAAAAAAAAAATGTGGACTGGAGTTACATCTTAGGCAGGGCTTAGGTTTTGAGGTCAGTACACAAGGTCAGATCAAGTAGAACAGGGGTTCTCGACTGGGGGTGATTTGCTCCCAGGGCACATGTGGCAATGTCCAAAGATACTTTTGGTTGTCACATCTAGCATCTAATATGTAGAGATCAGGACGCTGCTAAATAGCCTACAAGGCAGAAGACAGCCCCACACAAAGAAAAATTATTCAGTCCAAAATGTCAACAGTGCCGAAGTTGACAAGCACTGATGTAGAGAAATTACTCTTCACAACACATTTGAGAAAGGTGCCATCTTGGAAAATGATAACCATCTTTCCTGGTTTATCTCAGCCAGCCAGCTTTCCCCTAGTATTGACAGAGGACACTGCTGCTTCATTTGAGCGCCAGAGAAAGTCACAAGCTTGCACCAAAGGGCCCTAGTGCATTAAAAATATGTATCTTGGGACTTCACTGGCAGTCTAGTGGTTAAGACTCTGCATTTCCAATGCAGGGGGCAAAGGTTCGAACCCTAGTCAGGGAACTAAGATCCAACATGCTTCGTGGCACAGCCAGAAAAATAAAAAGTATCTTTAAACACTAGCGGCCTACCTACATGGCAAAAAGGCCACACCACCAGAGGCACTGGAAGCTGAAACAACAAGAACCAGGAGATTCACGTCCTTCCTGTTCTGCTCACACTGGGGCTAGGTACCATGAGTAGAATGAGAGGCAAAATGTCCACACTTATCTAAATTATTTCCTCTAAATTATTTCCTTCTCTTTCACTCATCTTTCCCATAAGGATTAGTTGGTCCAACAGGAACACACCTGCCACCATCTTGCCAATAGGGTCAGCTTTCTATCCACGGGAATCCCCCTACCCACATCCCCCAAATGCTTCTCACTTGCACCCAGATGAAATTTCTACTCTTGAGAATGCATTCTTTTGGATCCGCCACTTTCTCATACAAAATGACCCTATTAAAATGTAAATTGTTGTAAAAAATGTAAATCCTAGGTAAATTTGTAAAAGGTAAGCAGTACCTTAAGTAGGGAGGAATTTAGTTTAACTTACGAAATGAACTGGTATAAAAGAACTGGTCACCAAAAGGTAAGGGACTTCACAGAAGGTAGGATCTGGGTTGAGTATAGGGGGCCAAAAAAGTAGTAGAGAGCACTGAAAAGAGTATCACTGGCTGTGTGACACCAGGCAATTGACTTACCTCTCTGTGCCTCAGTTTCTTTACCTGTAAAATGGACATAACAGCACCAGCCTCAGAGGGTTTTAGGTGAAGACCAAATGCAATAGTGGAAGTCAAGCACTAGACCGGTCCTTGACCATACAGTTTGACCCAGGGTGGGACATGACCCAATTGGAAGAAGATTGTAAAGAGAAGAAAGCCATTTGAAGAAGAATTCTTACATATTTTGCACAGTCGGCATTCAATAAATATTTGCTCAATGTTTCGTTCATTAATTTAATCTTTCCTCGGTCTTAGTGCCTTGCTAACAGAACACCAATATACTCAAGATGGCAAAGAATCTAGTTCAACAACTACATTTTCTAACTCCTCTTGTAGGTAGGGATGGTCACGGGACCATGTTCAGGCCACAGAGATGTGCACAGAAGTCATGAGTGTATGGATCTTCCATGAAAGGAAGATAAGTAAATGGAATCAATGCTTTCCCTCCTCCCCTCCCCTTTCTTCCTTCCCTAAATATAGTGAATGTGCTGGGGCGGGGGGATATGGGGGTGGGGTGAGCAAGAAAAGCTATTGTGTTCTCTGGAGGACAAGAGTATGTGCTAAGGATGGATGAGCTGGAAGAGAGAATCATGGGTCTCAGGTGACAGCACTGAGCTGGCATCCCACCCCTGAAGACCCAAACTCAATATTCCTCATTACATATTAAAAATAAAACTCCTAATTTATTGAAGCTAACTTTTGTTTTGGGGAGGAGAGGGTCTATGTTACTTGCGGCCACATGAAATTCTTTACCAATAACATACTTTTCTTACCTTACAGAAGAGCATCTATACCTTCTCCTGGTCATGTTGCTTCCAAGGCTTTAACTACCTACCCTCAACTACCTAAACACGAATGACTAATAATACCTTTATCTGAAGCCCCAACCATATCCTTAAGCCTGAATCTAGGAGAAGCCTCCGGAACATCTCCATCAGAATGTCCTCCCAGCCACTCAACCCCATCTTATCCGAACTCCGCCTTTTCTCCCCAAATCTCTTCTCTTCCTCTTCCTGGCTTCGGGTATTCAGTATCATCCAGCCTCCCAATGCAGAAACCTGTCCTTTCTTTCAATTCCACAATTTCAAGTCAGCCACTGAGTCTGAAGGATTGGCTCACAGGTTCAAGCCCGTAGTGTCCTGGTTCAGGCTACGAGAGGGGGGAAGGGGTCAGGAGAAAAGGGCAGATCCTCACAAAGGCCTTTCTAATGCTTTATCTTCCACCAAGAGCTCCAGTACCCTCATTTTCTGGAGCTGACGCAGGGCCACAGGCAGGACTTTCAATGAGGAGCAAAATGACCACCATATTTCACAACCATCAGCCTCTGTGGTTAAAGCAAGGGAGGTAATCGGGACAGTTACCGGCTCAGTTATCCATTGAGCCTGGTCTTTCTATTCTGAATTCCTTGTAACTGATGGTAGCATTGAGGTGTGTGCATGTGTTATGGGGTGTATTTAACCCCCAACCCCCCTGAGAAGCAGCCATATAACTGGCAAATTACTTCTGTAGTCTGGGGATACAGGTTTCTGTTTACTAATTCATACTCTACCCCGCCAGGATGAAATAAAAATTCAACAGGCTTATTAAAGGTCCAGCAGGGCTAGCCATCCAGAGAACAACCACTAATGGTGCAGTTTATTAGGCCACGAGGAGGGGCAGGCAAAATCGCTCCCACCACCATCTTCCTGCAACACCAGCCAGCTCCTGGCACTAGACTTGCATTTGGGAATGACATCAATTCATCTTAGCTGATTTCCTCTGTGATAACTTCATGACTATTTATGGGAAGCTTTAAAGGCTAAGAAATGCTAAATAAACAAGGAGATAAGTTGCCGAAATGTTAAACATCTGCCCTGGCTGACCTCACAAGGTTTTGCTGGGGGAATTCTTGTAACTGCACATAGATTATCACTGGAAACCAAATGCGGTGATAATATCTTCCAAGAAAAAGAAAATCATCCTCGGCCAGACAGATGAAGCCTATAAGCCAACACAAGATTATTTTTAGAATGTCAGCTATTGAGAAGTAAAAAAAGAACGCGATTATAAAGTGAGAAAAATTAAAACTTGGATCTCTCTTCAGAAACTATCTTGACCTTTTTCCATCCTAGCCTGAAAAATTGGGGAGTTAAAAAGAATCTAATTAAAAAGCACTGCTGATATTTCAGTTAAAGTCAGGGTAATACGCCTTTAAATTTTTTAGATGAACACTTTACATTTTTCAGAGATAATCTTTCATAATAGCCTAAATTGGATGTCTTACAGTGAGCTTTTCCCTTTTCTTTTTAATTGGAGGATGTTAAAATGATTTTCTGAAATACCATTTTTTTTTCCTTTAAATTTTAAGTAGCTAGGTGTGAATACCAGGCCAAGAAAAAAACAAATTTGTTCTTTAAGAAACAAAATAGGCAGGTCTCTTTTCACAGACTATCGACTGTGGCAGACAACAAAAACTGAAAGTGAACTAACTGTGCAGGGAAAGAGTCAACAGGTTAAAAAGAGGTTCCACTTTTTTTTTTAATAAATTTATTTTTATTTCATTTATTTTTGGCTGCATTGGGTCTTCGTTGCCGTGCGTGGCTTTTCTCTAGTTGTGGCGAGCAGGGGCTACTCTTCATTGCGGTGCGTGGGCTTCTCATTGCAGTGGCTTCTCTTGTTGTGGAGCACAGGCTTTAGGCGTGTGGGCTCAGTAGTTGTGGCTCACGGGCTCTAGAGCACAGGCTCAGAAGCTGTGGCGCACGGGCTTAGTTGCTCCGCGGCATGTGGGATCTTCCCAGATCAGGGCTCGAACCTGTGTCGCCTGCATTGGCAGGCGGATTCTTAACCGCTGCACCACCAGGGAAGCCCAGAGGTTCCACTTTTATTAGGCATCACCATTAAAAAGCTTTCCCTGTGCAATTAGACGTTTTGCTCCAAGGAGTAGCCATTACCAGATAACATTAAAGACGTGCACTCAATACTGAGCACAAACAAATAGTTCTGAGCCTAGAGGCTTAACGACAACAGCAACAGTTAACATTTATTAAATACCTCTATTAGCCAGGTGTGGTAATTAGCATTTATGGAAGAATGTAATTTAATATGTGCCAGGCACTTTTCTAAGCTTATTCATGTACGATCTCCTTTAATCCTCACAAAACTCCATAAACCTCACAGGATTCCTCTTGGTTAAATCCTGTAACCATTTTTTGAGGTACGTATCACTGTTCTCATGTCCAGGTACAACAGCAGAAATCAGTAACGTTAAGGAACTTGCCCTTGTTTTTCAGACCAGACGGGCCTGGATTTGAAAGCTGGTTCTCCCAGTAACCAGCAGCCTGAGCTGTAATAAGAGCTGAACTCTGAGACGCAGTTGTACCCTCTGTAAAATGGAGACCTACCTTGCAAGGTTGCTGCCAGGGCTGAAGGGACAGTGTGTATGAAGCATCAAACACAGCAGCTGCCACAAAGCACAGACCCAGCAAACACTGATTTCCTTCCGTCTCTTCTGTTATCTGGCCCTTTACGTTCCCTTCTTTGCCTCGTGGGGAAATGTGGGGCATGTAACTAGTCACCTGTCCTCACTTATCACCAAACGCAATCGGGAGACAATCTATGCAGCCCACCTTGTTGTTAGATGTACACACAAGCCTATGACTCCAGTATGAACAGGAAGACCCCACTGGGGTCCCAATTTACTCTTCTGAGTGCCTCTCAGAGGATGGCGTACAGATCGTTGTGGGGAGCACACAGTGTAGAAAGGGTGGTAATGTATCTTCACCTGAGTCTTGAGTGTTCAGGGAAAATTTTCAGATTACACACTTTTATCTATGCATGTCGTGCCTCAATAAAAAGCTGTTAAAAAGAATTTCCATGCTTGCATATCCCTTGCACGAGTCTGACCTTTGGGTGCCCCATACCCCGATCCACATTTCATGCCTCAAACCACTGCCCCCGCCCCCAGTCTCAGCCCAGCCCTTTGCCTCCCCCGGTGCCCCCTGCCTTCAGCCCCCATCTCGTCTCCCACTGTCACCACCTCTCTTCCCACCAGCCCTCATCCTGGCACCCCGACCAGTCTCACCAGCTGCTTCTCCTCCCTCCTCTTATCCACAACCCAACTTGACCTTCCGTAGCCTTAGATCTGGATCGCTATGGATGGACAGACGTCCAAGGTCCTGCCAGCCCTCTCCTGTTCCCACCACCTCCTCTGCAGCTCACCTGGCTCACCACCCTCTGGCTCCCCTCTCTACCTGGCTCCGGAATTTCCACTCCCTGCCCCTGGAGCTCAGCCTTTTCTTTCCGAAACCCTGGTCCTTCCTATTTTACACTTGTTCCCACTGCCCCCCTCCTGTTATCTACTGGTTTCCTTTCTAAATTAAATTCCTTTTTGATTTTTTTAAAAGGCGATTTTAAGAAAAATATTAAGGCGACAATCACTAATTTTCATGGCCGACTCCTACTGAGCGCTTATTACGTGTCACACATTGCTCTTAGGACTTTACAAGTATTAACTTATTTAATTTTTCTAGAGACCCTGTAAGGTACATACTATCCCAATTCCCATTTATAGATAAAGAAACTGACACTGAGGCTAAGAGAGGTCAAGTAACTTGCCCAAAGCGGTGGAGCTGCTATAGGAGCCCAGGCCAGGCTTGTAAGCAGACCCACTACACAAAATTGCCTCTCAGCATAGGGAAGGTCCCTAGATGTGGCAAAATTCACAGAGGGGGCACATGAACGACTGGCTTTGAGAAGCTCTGTTCTAAGCCATACTGCCTGGGAGACAAAGAAGGAGCTGCCAGGCCTGGGCCCTTTCCAAGTGAGCGGATCAAGACACATGGCAGTTTCCTAAGATGTTCTCGGTGGGGCCTGGTGATGTCCTGGTTTTGCCTTCTCCCCTCTTCAAACGCTCATCAGGAGGAGGGCTGGGGAGAAAGCGTTCATCAGGCAGTGAAGGGAAGAGGGAGGGAAGCCGAAAAGCGTGCGTGTGTGTGTGTGTGTGTGTGTGTGTGTGTGTGTGTGTGTGTGGTGACTACCGGTGAACAGGAGGGACTGCTGAAACACAGGAAGCTCCGATTCACCTCTGGGGATTCTCCTTTCCACCCCGTCCTCAGGGAATCAGAGAAAAAGACGCTTCACTACACGCTTAAGAGAGGGGGACAAGTCTCTCAATGGCAAAATGCTTCTCTTTGTGAAAAGCAAAGTTTGATTGAAAACCTTAGAGACTAAAAACCGTAGAGACTACGCAACGGTGTGGTTAAGAAAAGACAAATTCACCTCCAAACCATCAATTCTACTATGTTCACAGACCTCCCAAGAGAGACAACAACTAAAATACCCGAGGCAGCACCCTCCTCTTCCTCTCCTCTCTCCAGAACAAGCATCAACCTTCTTAATCTTTTCTGTGCCTTATACCCCCTTTGGGCATCTGGTGATGCCCATGAACCTGTTTCCATAGTATAATGAGCAAAATAAAATATATCAGATTATAAAGGAAACCAATTACGTTAAAATACAGTTATTAAAATATTTTTAAAATTTGATGTAGCAATTTATGTCTTTATATGTAAGTGCTAAGATACAGATTATATAATTAGTATACAGCATATAAGTTATATAGTTATATATGCTATAGTTATAAATATTAAGTTATATAAATTATATATATAAGCTATAATTTATGTAACTTAGTATATATGGTAGTAATATTTATTAAAATATGCTATACAAAGATCCAGCAGTAAATCTACTAACTTCCATAACTTCTTTTTTTTTTTGCGGTACGCGGGCCTCTCACTGTTGTGGCCTCTCCCGCTGCGGAGCACAGGTTCCGGACGCACAGGCTCAGCGGCCATGGCTCACGGGCCCAGCCGCTCCGCGGCATGTGGGATCTTCCCAGACCAGGGCACGAACCCATGTCCCCTGCATCGGCAGGTGGACTCTCAACCACTGCGCCACCAGGGAAGCCCAAACTGCCATAACTTCTAAGCAGTGATGAGCATAAACGGTATTTCAAGATGACTTCCACACTGTTACGTGACATGAAAGCATCTGGGATTTTTATTGGTGATAAAGCCACAGGTATTGCTAATGCAATTACTGTGGTCTTTTGCCTTCACGCATAATTAAGGGAAATGCTAAAGTTCAAGTTAGGGGTTAGTAGAAACAAAAGAGATCAATTTTTTTCCATCCTGGTTCAGGGGTGCTCTGAACTTCATCTAGGGGAGGCCAGGTTAAGAAACACTGTTCTGGAAAGATGTCAGGAAAAGGTCAGGGTTGAAGTGGGGAGGTCCATCCGCCAGGGGGCAACAAGCAGGCTTGGAGGGGATTTTTCTGCTTCACTGGGGCAGTAATGATCAGCAGTCAGCCTGCCCATCCTTTTCACACTAAGCTGACTTCTCACAAGATGGCATTTCTTCTTGGCCACAGACTTAGACAGGTCCTCACAGGTTAACACACAAGCAAGGGCCACAGAGAGTCCCTCCGAGCCTCGTTCCCCCGGGGACTTGCAACCTGGAGGCTGATGCGCTATAGTTCCCTGCTTACCCTCTCATCAACTTCCTGCTTCTTTTTTTTTTTTTTTTTTTTTTGCGGTACGCGGGCCTCTCACTGTAGTGGCCTTTCCCGTTGCAGAGCCCAGGCTGCGGACGCGCAGGCTCAGCGGCCATGGCTCACGGGCCCAGCTGCTCCGCGGCACGTGGGATCTTCCCGGACCGGGGCACAAACCCATGTCCCCTGCATCGGCAGGCAGACTCTCAACTACTGCGCCACCAGGGAAGCCCCCTACTTCATTTTTAACAATATTCGAAGTCATTTGTACCTACAGGTTACTGCCAATTGCTCAGTCTTAATCCTCCCATTTTAAATCATAAGTGACTAAGAATGTATTGTAGCAAAAAAGAAAGACTTGTGAAAACTTAAAAAAAAAATAAGAGTAGCTCCTTCACAGAAAGAGTTTAATTAAGAGAGGCTCAAGATATCGGAGCTGTTCTGAGAGAGAAGTGGGTCCAAAGAACACTGGCCAAAAGTCCCTAGATCTGCATTCTGGGCCCAGTTTCAACTACATACTCCAGTATGTCAACCTCCTTTGGGTACCTCTTGCTCCATCATATATAAATTAAGGATAATAATTCTTTAAAAGAAAAAAATCCAAGCACTTCCCATTTGTCAGACACTGTGCCGAATGTTTTATCTTTATTATATCAATTTTCCCTCAATGGAAACTTGTTAGAGAAGTACTGATATTCCCATTTTACAGATGAGGAAACTGAGGTTCAGAGGTGACATGTCCAAATTGACAGAGCCAGTCAATGAGCAGCAGAGATTCCAGCCTGAGCCTATGATCACCTCCCCCTGTGGCATCCCCGCTTCTGGGATTTCACAGGAATACTGAGCACCAATCAATTGCCTCTCATTTCAAGTTGATCAGATTATGAATGAGAAACTGCTTTGCTGGCTATAAATGATTCCAGGTCATGGATTTCACTCTTTGTGGATATCAGTCCGGGGACGTCTTTGTGTTAATTTTCAACAATGGCATGCCACCTCCACCCAGTCTGCCCAGTATTGCAGCTGCCCTGCCCAGCTTTGAGCAGGCTGAGTTCAGAGGCAACGTGCTACCGCTAAGGACTGAAAGAATCCAATTCCCATGAGTGCAGGCAAAAACTCCAAAACACCCACAGGCAGTTCAGATGTCCACACTAGGCATCTGAGCTCTGGAATAAAACATCCCCAGGTCTCGCATCTGGGATCACTTACTTCTTTGTCCCACTTAAGACTGGCTGGAATATCGGTTAATTCTGTACCCCAGAAGCACCGCTACTCACTTTCTTACTTTGGAGACAAGCAGGTCTACAACTCCCGCTTATTTATGCTCTATTTATTTATGCTCAATTTATTCATTTATTGCAATGCACACATCATTTTTCGTGTCTGCTGTTGGAAATATTCTGCTCCACCAGAGTAGCTGAGCACTGACACCCCTTCAGAGGTCTTCTGAAACCACCTCCATCATGAAACTGCCTTGAAGCCAGAACCACACATGGAGTGGGTTCCCTTGAACTTTCTCGTATCTTTATTTCATTTCACAGGACAAGAGGACTTCAGACTGCAAAGGACCTGACTGGCTCAGCCACTTACTCCTTCCACCAACTATTTATTGAGCACCTACCAGTAAATCGTTGTGCTATTTACATACAATGATGAACCAAACAGACACAGGTCCTGCCCTTCTAGTCGTGGGGAAAGGGGGGCTTATGGTCAGAGAAATATTCTGAGAAGGTGACATTTAAACTGAGAGTGGGAGGATGTGAAGAGAAGCAGTCAATTCTGGGATAGATGGGGAAAGGGCATTCTAGGCAGAGGAAGCCACACGTACAAAGGACTAAGGGAAGATCTCACAAAACCAAGTGTGGCCGAGGATGAGAACAAGCAGAACCTTACCTGCTGGCGGCAGTATAAACTCTTTGGAAAACAGTCTATCTGTATCTAGTAAAGTCCCAGGTACACGCCCATGACCTGGCAGGGCCACTCCTGGGTACCTGCTCCAGACAAACTCTTACACATGTATCCCCAAAGGACGACTGCAGAAGCAAAGACTTCTGGCGAGACACACTTATGGCAAAACTATTAAGCAAAGCAAGGATGGTGATAAATTCATAACTCAGGATAATGGTTACCTCTGAGAGGGGGAAGAGGATGGAATCACAAGAGATAATAACAAGGTTCTTTTTCCTAAAACCAGGTGGCAGGCTCACGGGTGTCCATCACATCACTGTTGTTTATGCCTTCTATGTATTTCATTAATATTTTTTATCTGCTCAATATTTCATAAGAACTACTTCTTTGTATCCGAGTGCTGGATGGAAAATGGATTAGAGTGGTGAAAAGGCAGAAGTGGGGAGATCTGTTAGCAGGCCAGGGCAGCGTTGAGGCAAGAAATAATAGTAGTTTGGAACAGAGCATGATACAGAGGAGACGGAGAGAAGGAGATGCTTCTGGGCACAGTTAACCTGTGATTTTCAAACTGGGTTCAAGGTTTAGTTTAAGAAACACTGCTAGAGAGTGTGATGGGAGCAATGAGGGAGAGGGGCTTTCTTCCCTAATTTACTTAACCCCTTGATTTTTACAGATCTGTAAATCAAGACTCAGATGAGATGAAAAAAAAATTAGGGGCAGAACAGCACCCAACTCATTAACACCCAGCCCTCGGCCTTCTGCCACCCATTCTTGTGGCTGAACACAAACTCTCATCCTGATACCCGAAATTCAGTACCCTGTGTGTTATCAGTAGCTGAATGTTGACAGCATATTAGTCCTTGTCTACCGTAAGGATGGTCTGTCGTATTCCCATAGAGACTCCATCAGGATAAAATTATTTAAAAGCTCCTATCTCAGTACAAGGAGGTTAAATCCAATACAGTGGTTTTGCAAAAACTTCAGGGTCGCATATCAACATAATCAAAATGGCATTCCAGCTATGAATATCTTGCCACAATAAAAAATAAAATTTTTTAAATAGCATTCCAAAAAGTTTCTTCAAGATAAATCCTTGGCCATTTAAACTTAATCTTTTACCCCTCATACACACTGAGAGATCTAAACATCTTTCGAAACCATTTTTTTCTATTTAGCAATATTCAACTAATTAACTTGCACATACCCTTGGACTCGGTGATTCTATGTCTAGGAAATTATCCTGCAGGTACGGTCACGTGTAAAGGCAACGAGCTGCAAATAAGAATGTCTGCTGAAGCACCACTGCATTAACTAGAAATTTTAAACATCCTAAATGATCATCAGTGGAGAACTGGTTAAAAAAAAAAAAAAAAAAAAGATGACACAGCTATATAATGGGGTATTACATGGTCTTTTTTTCTGTAACAATATTTATATATACTGATATTAAAAGCCCACCAAGATCTAATGTTACGTGACAATAAGGAAGTACCTATGCTATGCCACCATTTATGTTAAAAACAAAACATATGTACATATATACACATATACACACATATTCATACTGACCTATGTATAACATATGTGCATACCTATATGTATACATATGCGTCAAAGGACATCTAATTTAAAATATATACATTTACGATATCAGTTTTACTGTATTTTATGGCATATGAAGCCATAGTACACACACAATAAACTTTCTTCAATAAATTTTTATAAATCAATTTCCCAGTGCGTTCCTCTTCCTTTCGAAAATTTGACCCCAAAATGTCATCCAATTTTTTTTCAGACATTTTTTATTACCAATTTAACACTCTTCTCAGATAATTTGAGAAAACTGGTCAGGAATAACCACCAGAAAGCGAATTCCAGCTTAAAGACTTTCACACAAAACTAATCTGGGATACAACCAACAGGGCAGACTTTCCAGAAAGAAACATTTTTGGATGGTGATTATTTAATTAAGAGGTTAAAAAGGCACATGCCGTGTTGTGCTCACACAAAGGCGATAGGGTTTCACTCCTCACCCACACAGTAGCACTGTGGCATACTTCTCCATGGATGTAATGTGAACCCAACCCCTCTGCTTAGTCTGCTGGTAAAATGATAGGGACCATCAAAGGGATTAATCGTATTCCTTCACTCTGTACCCTTTAATCCTAAAATAAGCAGTTCTAAACGCACCCCCAAGCAGGATATGCACTTTTTCAGGGGGTAAAATCAGTGCTACATGATGACATTCCTGAAATGTTCCAGGTTATTCCTCGATAGATGATGGCGCATATTCACACAGAGCAGCTGAACAACAGGAAAAAATACTCTCTCTTCAATACCTATTATAATATAACCACAAGTCATTCAGTCTAAGAACTTATGAAACGCCAAGGTTTCGGATGAAGACATTCCTGCCTCAGAACAGTATATTCTGGAAAAGCACATCTGCCCTTAGCAGGTATTCCTAAAATTAAAAGAACGGTTTTGGATTTTCAACCATTGAGAACACAATGTGTATCCTATTGCTATAGTCCAGCTGGGTTGAAATTTGGCTATAGGTGACTGAAAATCCAAAATAATAATAGCTTAAACAAGATGAAAATTGGACTTCTCTGGTGACGCAGTGGTTAAGAATATGCCTGCCAATACAGGGGACACGGGTTCGAGCCCTGGTACGGGAAGATCCCACATGCCACGGAGCAACTAACCCGTGAGCCACAACTACTGATCCTATGCTCTAGAGCCTGTGAGCCACAACTACTGAGCCCACAAGCCACGACTACTGAAGCCTGCACCTACAGCTTGTGCTCCGCAACAAGAGAAACCAGTGCAACGAGAAGCCCGTGCACCACAACGAAGAGTAGCCCCCGCTCGCCGCAACTAGAGAAAGCCCGCGCACAGCAACAGACCCAACGTGGCCAAAAATAAATAAATAAATTTATAAAAAAATAAAAACAAGATGAAAATTAATTTCTCTCTCATGGAAATACAGTCTGGAGTTATGCAGTCCAAGGCTATGATGTGTCTCTATGGTTATCAGGGATCCAGGCACTGCTTGTCTTATTCTGCTTTTTTCAACAGAGGGCTTATATCTCATGGTCCAATTTAGTTGCTTGAGCTCCAACTATCACATCCACATTCCAGTGGGCAAGAAGTCGGGGAAAAAAAGGTACATGCTTTCCCTTCAAGAGCGCATCCCAGAAGTTGTACTTACTATTTTTACTTATATGCCTTTGGCTAGAGTTTAGTCAAATGGCAATCTCTAGGAGCAAGGACGGCTAGGAAACATTGTCTTAACTGGCTCTGTGCCGGACATTATTTTGAAGGTAATATTTCTAAGGAAGAACTACACAATGTATATGAGGACAACCAGCAGTGTCTATCACATTGAGGACTCAGAAAAGAATGATACGTACATATCTTATTTTTTTCCTGAAATACATAACCATACATTCACTTATAGTGGGCGAGGGAATTTTGCTTATGGGTTTACAGACAGAGTACCTTACATTTCACCCATAAAACACACCTATAATGCATCTTCTTCAATTTCCAGTTCAGATTTTTTGTTTTATGGGGGTTTTTTGGTTTGTCTTTGTTTTTTTAGAGTACTGTCAGAACTTACAGATAATGTCTCACACACACAAAAAAAACCTAAGTCCTTTTACAATTTCTGCCTCTTTTCCAATCTTTTATAATTCTTTTAGGTCATTTCCAAGCATTCAGCTTAATTTTCATAGAAATAACAGCTCCTTTTTCTTCTCACATTCATATTTCATGGGTTTATGTAGGTAACCTACCTAACTATAGTAGCAGGTATAACTGGCGTAAGTAGTGTCAGCAACAAACAAATTCACCCTTGGTAAATACACAACTCTACAACACAACTAGAGCGACCAGAAGAGTGAGAACATCCTGAAAAGGATGGCTTCTCCAGCAAAGGGACTGACTGAAAAATTTCTGTTCTCCTAAATTTCTTCTTGCCCAAATCTCCTCAGTTGGCTATTTGAGCAGGAATAGTAATATTATTGCTATTCGTAGTAATAATACTCCCTAGTAATATTCCCTAGTAATACTATCACCATGTATTAACGATGATGGGGCCTTTCCCATTCTATAATCTATCTCCCTCAATCTACAGATGAGGGAAACTGAGGTCCAGAGAAATTAATGAAGTTTCCAAACATCAGAGGTGTACTAAGCACTTCCCAAAGGCACCTGCTGCTTACTACAACACTTTCCACTGCTTCTCACTGGGGGAGAATGGCACTGGCATTCAGGATAGGATCACCTTCACTGTGATGGAACAATCTCACAGACCACGGAAGAGTTAACATCCTGGACCCCAGCCTACTAAATGCCACTGGCAACACTCCCAAGTCATCATGACAAGAAAACAGAAATGTACCCCTGAGTGGCCAAATGTCCACATCCCTAGATGCAGAAGTGATTTTCTGATGTTGTAGATAGCATAATCTTTTACTTGTTGTCTTCCTGTCATTTCTTGGATCACACTAGCACAGCTATGGGTCTTGTTTACACCCATGGACAACTCCAAATCCTAAGGAATCTTAAAAGTCTTTTAATCTTCTTGACAGAAGTCAACAAAGCTTAGCCCAAACATGAGTATGCATACTATTTTAACATTTCCCAGGAAAAGAGATGCTATACTTCATTGAACACAGACATCACAATTCTCCCCAAACATATTTTCTAACAGCTATACATACTGGACTCACAAATAAACGGAAACATTAGAAATGGTAACATTACTAAGAAAACAAATGATACCTTCTCATACACCTGCCTGATGAGATCCTTCGCCCAATCTTCTAATGAGTCATTTGATGATTTTCTTATTAGAGCCATTTTCACATCTTAAAAACTTAGGCCTCTATCATATCTGTTCTAATTTTTTTTCAATTTTCTTTTGACAATTTTAAAATTATTTCATCTCAAAATAACCCATCTTCCTTTATGACGTCCAGGTTTCCTACCATCCATTCATTTATTCATTCATTCAACAAATCCTGGTGGGTATTTTGCTATGCACTAGATATTTTTCTGGGTATTGGAGAATTTAACAAGAGAAACATGGAACAAAATACCCTCGTGCAGTTTAAATTCTTGCATAGGCTGAGGTAACTTCATCGAGGTTGACAAGGAAGGCCAGATAATGCATTACAAGTATGTCAGGTATTGGTAGGTGTTCTGGGGGGAGAAAAAAAGAAGTCAGAGGAAGGGAAAAGGGAGTGACCTGAGTACTATTTTAGGATGGTCAAGGAACAATGCTTTAAGGAAACAGCATTGGAGGAGAGATCTAGAAGGAAGCAAGGGAACAAAACTGATGGATACCTGGGGGTCCGGTCCTGGGGGAGGTCCCAGCAAAGGCAGACGCCCCAAGGTGAGAATACGTCTGCTGTGTTTGGGGACCAGTAAGGTGGCCAGTGCAGCTAGAGGCGAGTAAGAGAAAAAGGAAGAGCAAATGCTTGAACTTGGATATGCTTTTTTTTTTTTTTTTTTTTTTTTGCTGTACGTGGGCCTCTCACTGTTGTGGCCTATCCCGTTGCAGAGCACAGGCTCCGGATGCGCAGGCTCAGCGACCATGGCTCACGGGCCTAGTCGCTCCGCGGCATGTGGGATCTTCCCAGACCAGGGCACGAACCCGTGTCCCCTGCATCGGCAGGCGAATTCTCAACCACTGCGCCACCAGGGAAGCCCTGGATATGCTTTTTACTCTCTAAACTTGTAAAAGCATTTGTCCATAATCAAATTTTAATTTTTTTTTTTTTTTTGGCTGCGTTGGGTCTTCGTTGCTGCGTGCAGGCTTTCTCTAGTTGTGGTGCACGGGCTTCTCATTGCGGTGCGCGGGCTTCTCATTGCGGTGGCTTCTCTTTGTTGAGGAGCATGGGCTCTAGGCGTGCGGGCTTCAGTAGTTGTGGCTTGTGGGCTCTAGAGCGCAGGCTCAGTAGTTGTGGCGCACAGGCCTAGCTGCTCCACGGCATGTGGGATCCTCCCAGACCAGGGCTCGAACCCGTGTCCCCTGCCTTGGCAGGCGGATTCCCTATACTGTGCCACCAGGGAAGCCCCTCAAATTTTAATGTTCTTTAAAAGTTTTGGATTAATCTCTTTTTATTCTAAATGGGAAGCTGCTTGCCCTAGCACCATTTATTGAATCTTTCCCCACTGCTTTTATATGTCACCTTTACCATAGACCACCGTCCCACAATACTTGGGTCGATTTTTGGAGATTTTCTAGTCTGTCACAGGAATCTATTCCTGCTCCAATACCATACTATTTTCATTTCTGTAGCCTTATAATGTATTTTACTATCTGGTGGGGCTAGAACATTTCATTAATCTCTAGTCATCTTCACAGATACCAGACCTTGGCTGGTTCTACTTTCCAGCTGATGAAAGAGCTTAAAAACCACTTTATTAAATTCCATGGTGATAGGAAAGAGGAAGAAGCCAAGAATCTACTAAAGCTTAAGTGGGAGGTGGGGACCTTCTTTCCAATCTAAACTCCTAGCCCTCAACATCAGTACCAACCATGTAAGAGTAACCTACACTACTTTGTGATAAAAAAGCTTACGGACTGCTGCACTGGACAGTCACTGAAATCGTGTTTATCTGGTGTGATAAAGTGATGTGACTATATAAGTCCTGGAGGGCTGGGCTATGGTGTTGACTGACGGTTCTCAAACTGTGTTCCCTGGACCAGCAGCAGAAACAACAGCAGCACCTAATTTATTAGATGTAAATTATAAGCACCAACCGGGATCTAATGAATGGGAAACTCTGAGGGGGGAGGGGAGCAGCCCTCCAGGTGATTCTGATGAATACGGAAGTGTGAAAACTATGGTTTAGCATCAATAAGAATCCTCTGGAGCCAGGCCCATAATATGGTGTTTAAGAGCCCAAACAGCAGTCAGGGTGGTAAGATTTAACCCCGGTTTGAGTGCTAACTAGCTGCGTGACCTTGGGAAAGTAACTCACTTGCAGGCTCTCAGTTTCCTCATGAAACCAACGTGGACGATGGTGTTTCTCTCATAACAGGTTTCAAGAATTAAATAAGACTACAAGAAACACGCTTAGAATATAATGTCCCTAGCACATTGTAAATGTTCAATTCATGATAGCTAACATGATGAGAAAAAAATCATAATTTGCTTTCATTTTTATTTCACATAATTTATTCTGAAAAGCCTAAATCCATTCATGCTGGATTTAAGACATCAGGGAATGAGGAAGTACAATTAATGTTATAGTTTTTCTGACTGTGTTTACCGAGAAGTGGCACGGCACAAGGGGGGTAAGGATGGGGGAAGGACAGAGTGAGTCAGCTCCGGCAGGATTTTGTGGGACCTATTTCTAGGATGATGAAGAATTTCCTTTTCTAAGGAAGCCCACTTTTTTCCCCTTTGAGAGCGAATCGGTTATACAGCCTAGAGATTAATTAAAAGGCCCTAGGGCGAGCAGCTCTTCCCACAAATAACTGTCCACACACTACCACTTCATTTCCTATACATCTCCCTGGCAAGGCCCAACAAAAGCTCAAAGAAGATGGATGGACTTCATAGGGTGACCCAGGGGTCAACTGATTCAGACAGCTGAATTCATCAATATGGGCAGCAAATTCCACCTCAGAGTTCCCTCTGCTAAGAGCAGCTTGTACAATCCTGTCCTGTTGCAAACATTTAACTGGCCCAGAAAAGACAAGTAAGTTGTATTTCCCACAAAGGTGCCCCAGAGTCAAGGCCCAGCTCTCCCACACCACTGTGGTGTTTAGAACACCACAGTTTAGAAAGTTAGAACACCACGTTTAGAAAGTCCAAATTGGACACACTGCTTACAAATATGAAACTGTGTATATATATTTACATATACGTGTGTGTATATATATATATATATATATATATATATATATATATGCTTTACTTCCAGAATTATTATAATGGGTTGAATAGTGGTCCCTTCAAACATCCTCCTGGAATCTCTAAATGTGATCTCATTTAGAAAAGAGTCTTTGTAGCCATAATTAAGTTGATGAAATCATTCTAGATTAGGGTAGGCCCAAATCCAATGACAAGCCCTTCGAAGAGAAGGGGACAGAAACCCAGAGGAAGAACACTATGTGGTGACAGACGCAGAGAACGGAGTGACACGTCTGGAAGCCACGAAGGCCAAGCACTGCCAAGAGTCCCCAGAAGCTAAGGCAGGCAAGGGATGGATTCTCCCTCAGAGCCAGAAGAGGGAACGAACCCTGCCGACACGTTGATTTTAGACTTTCAGCCCTCAGAACTGTAAGAGGATCCATTTTGTTGTCTGAACCCACACAGTTTGTAGTAATTTGTTTCAGCAGCTCTAGAAAACTAGTACAACTACATAAAACTCTACCATAAAGAAACTAGACTAGAAGGAAATCACACCCTAAAGCTAAGAGGTCTATACACCTTCCTCTTCATGTGATGGAGTTAATGCTCTTTTTTTAAAAAAATAAATCATTTGACATTGCTGAATTTTCCAAATTGTCTACACTGCACACTTATGCAACAATTGGATCAAAATGAATGTAAAATAATAAATAAAAATGCCTTAAACTCTGTTATCACCAGGATTTTGAAGTTTAAAAAAAATTATCCAAAATCCCTTGCAGGTGGACACATCTATTAAATGCTTTTGTCTCCCAGAGCAAAGGAAAACATACGTATGTGTCCTTCCCTGTGGCTCCAAATATTCCAGACCCAAGATGATGGAGACTCTCCCAGATATCTCTGGTCTCCAAATCTGGGACTTTTTAAAGATGAAAGAAGCCTGTCGTTATGATTTCCAAACAACTCACTAAGTCGCTGGAGAAGCTCCAAAGGCCCAGTCCTCAAGGATGCAAATGACAGGAGCCCTCCTGGGGGCCTGATTGCGGAACAAAAGACTTTGAGAAATCATATTATTAGAGTCATTTCATAGTGTCGTTGAAGAAATTAAACACCTGCATTCTTTTAAAAAGTCCCCCGGAGGCCTAATTCCTCAGCACGCAAACTTGGAGGACCCGCTCTGGGTGTTACATGTACACATCATGAGTCAGTTTTCAAGAATTGTGAAAGCAGTTTCTGTACCACCAAGTCGTTTACCAAACATAAAATCAAATAATGTTCTCATTAAATGCCTTCCGACAGTCAAATGTGCTTGGGTCTATTTTGCAACATGGTGTCAGAATTGTTAAAGCAATGGGGAGCAGAAGTTCAAAAACAGGTCCAAAGACTGGATAATGACCATTTTCTTTATTTTTAGCTTGTTTGGACCTCAAATTGGCTGCTGATGCACTGTTAACTCCCTCCCCTTGACTGATCCCTTTGGTGGATGTTTCCTCTAGGAAACATGCAAATGGCATTTCTGAAGAATGCCCCCCACCTGCCTGCTTTCACAAACTCCCCAGAGGCCCCAATTTAACACCAAAGCTATAAACAAACTGAATGGAGCCTCCTTTAATGTATGCAGATCTGATCAGAAAATTGCAAGTAGCCTTTTACTGGAAATCGCATTACATTTAATTCAATTTCTCACCTTTCAGATACCCCAATAAGCTCAACACCACACCCTCTAATTTTATAGGAGTTTCACCTTTAAGACCCCAGCCTCAAGTAAGCCAACTTGCCTAGGGTTCTTCAGATACCTGACAACAGTTAGCTCTCATCCCTAGGCCAGTGAGAATATAAGATTCTGTTTTTGCCAAGGTACTGTTTTCTATTTAGACCAGGAGGGTCAAAATGACAAAGCTTAAGAGTCTCTCTTGGTTAAAGAATTTGTGATCTCAAGCCCTGAAGACCTGGTTTTGAATCCTGACTCCACTACTTATTATTTGCATGACCTACGGCATGTTACCTAACTTCCCTGGGCTTCAGTTTCTTCAGATTTAGAAAGGAGAAGATAAAGTACATGCCTCAGAAAACTGTTCTGAGGATGACAAGAGGTGATGCATGAAAGAAGCCAAGCACACAGCAGGTCCTCAGTCATATCAGCTCCATCCCAAGAGTATCTCCAGGACAGGGAGGATTTAGCTGCTTGGATGTTTTGCTTATTAGCACAGCTGTTCCCACCAAGTGGCACCTTTATTCCAATCTGCCGTTCTTATCATCCTTCCAATAGTACTTATTCCCTCACTCACTTCTTCAAATCAGCAGTCACAACATCAGACGACTATAGCGGGAAGCCAGGAATGTAAATGGGTGAGGCAGGTCAGGTAAACAATAGGGAATGGTGGGGATTGTGGAAAAAGCTGAACACGTGTGTTCTATCTAAAACAACGGAAGGAATACAAATTGCCCGAAATTTTCATAATTTTTTCATTATTCCAGAGAAAACCTTAAATCTGAATTTTTACCCAAAATATCACAGGTTGGCAACTAATCAAAATTTTAAATCCTGTACAATGTCAACAAAATGTAGGTACAGTCCAGATCTTATCTCAGGAGCTTCCAGGGTATCATCTTGGGTTCAAATATTGTATAAATATCCTTGTTTCTCATGGCTTAGAAAAGGAAGCTTCTGCTTAAGGACTGGTGACTGTGTAAATGGAAGTGTTCAGCATGGCACACTAGGCACCACAAAAATTCATACTTATTAAGCAGGCTTGGGTAAAACGAATTAAGTATTGCCTTGATGATGTGTGATTTTCACCTTGGACATGAATTTTCATGGGTGCCAGGCACAAAAAAGCCCCTTTTCATATACTGACCCCAAGGGCAGCGTCTAACTGTCGTCTTCTTGTTATAGGCTGCAAATTGTTTTTACAAACATCATATGCATATTTCACTTAAGCAAAGACACTGTGAGCGTATAAGGTCCAATTCTTCTAAACTCCATTTCATCTAAAGTGTACATGTCCCCCGGTGTGTCTGTGATGAGCCATATGAATCTGCTATTCCACCAGGAAGTCTCATTCCTTTAGACCCTAAATCCTCACATGAGGGGGGACTCGACTCTATCTCTTCTGAATTAAGGCCCTAAGACAAGAATCATCACCCCTATTTTTAGCAAGTGAAGGGCTGTGCCTCATGGTGGGGAAGTGACTTGTTCTGTCACATAACCTACAATTGTCAGGGCCGTGAACCCAGGTGTTCTTGCTTCTTATCTAATTCTGTTTCCATTAACCCTTCTTCCAACCACAAACGTATATGGAGCCCACGTTACGCATCATGCCCAATGAGGCACAAGGCACACACTATCCCATTTAACTCTCACAATAACCACGTAAGATAACCTCATGGTAATAAGTAGTACTATTCCCACACTGCAGATGAGAAAACCAAGAAAGGCTCAGAAAGGTAAAGTCACTTTCCTAAGGATACTCAGCCTGTAAGAGGCAGAACCAAGACTACTGTTCCAGCAAAGTATCTTCAAAGCCTGTCCCTTTAACCACACAGCTAGAATGCTCCCCCAGCAGCCCTTACAAGCTTCATAGAAATTTTTATGACACTGCCTAGAAATACACATTTCTTCCCGGAGTTCAACCCCCATGGCTCTCTCATATACAATGCAGGTAGAATCCTTTTGATCTCAAAATGCTCAATGACCTAGGAATCATTCCCTTTAGGGAATGCTCCCTCAGTTCACAGGAAATTCCCTCTGGGATACTCATTAATCGCAGAGTTAAAGGATAATCTTCCAGCTTTTTGAGACCACAAAATAACAAACTCATTAGATTCCCCTCATTCTACCAACCTTAAACAATAGAAGCATAAGGATGAATGACAACCTTTCAACAGAATGTGGATATCACTTTGGGAATTGAAGACAAATAAAATGTGTTTTGAAAAAAAAAGATGACTGACATCAGTGCTCTGTGTTTTCTCACTATTCATCAGGCACAAATTGTCACTCAGGGTGATTAAACAAGGATTAATTGCCAGGTTGCTCCACAAGCTGAGATGTTTCAAAGTTTCAGCCCAAAGAAAACACACAAATACACTCCAATTTTTTAAGGAATGGGGGTGGAAGTTGGCAACATCTCTTCGGAGGACAATTTGACAAGAGCTCCACAACAGCATGTCGCAGCATAAGAAAAGCGATTGTCATATGGTGTATAATGAGGAACAAGGGAAAACAGCCAAAGCAGCCATGAACCAAAAATATTTAATTCAATGATAACCCACATACTGGATTCTAAAAGCTAATAAATATATTAGATCTTTATGTCCTTTATACACGGACATATAAAGATGTCCAAAACATATTTCTTTTTTTTTTTCTTTTTGCTGTACGCGGGCCTCTCACTGTTGTGGCCTCTCCCGTTGCGGAGCACAGGCTCCGGACGCGCAGGCTCAGTGGCCATGGCTCACGGGCCCAGCCGCTCCGCGGCATGTGGGATCTTCCCGGACCGGGGCACGAACCCGTGTCCCCTGCATCGGCAGGCGGACTCTCAACCACTGCGCCACCAGGGAAGCCCTAAAACGTATTTCTAAGTAAGAAAAAAGTAAGCTATAAAAGACCATATGTGGAATGTGTATTTTCTATAAAATCTTGTTAATAAATAATCATTTGAATGAATCTAAAGAAATAAATCCCAAGCCATAAACAACATATATTTCTAGCTGTGGAGGTGAGTAAACTGTTTCTGTACAGGGCCAGCTAGTAAATGCTTTCAGTTCTGTGGACCATGAGGGCTGTCTCAACTACTCAATTCTGCGACTGTAAAAGCAGCCGTAGATGATGCTAAATGAATAGGCATGGCTGTGTTCCATTCAAACTTTATTTATGGACTTAAAATTGAAATTTCGTGTAATTTTTTTTTTTTTTTTAATTTTTGGCTGTGTTGGGTCTTCATTGCTGTGCGTGGGCTTTCTCTAGTTGCCGGAGCAGGGGCTACTCTTCATTGCGGTGCGCAGGCTTCTCCTTGTGGTGGCTTCTCTTGTTGCGGAGCACGGGTTCTAGGAGCACGAGCTTCGGCAGTTGCGGCACGCAGGCTCAGTAGTTGTGGCTCACGGGCTCTAGAGCACAGGCTCAGTAGTTGTGGCTCACAGGCTCCAGAGTGCAGGCTGGGTAGTTGTGGCGCACGGGCTTAGCTGCTCCGCGGCATGTGGGATCTTCCCGGACCAGGGTTTGAACCCGTGTCCCCTGCATTGGCAGGCGGATTCTTAACCACTGCGCCACCAGGGAAACCTGTGATTTTTAAATCTTTTATAATAGTCATGTCTTATTTCAAAATCAGAGATAATACAGATACTTTGGGATGAACATACATATTTCCTCAAAAGAAAAACCTCTATTTAGGTGCTTCCGCTTCTACCGGGCATATTATCAAATGCTAATGACATAAGGAAGGTGAGCCAACCAGCATTTCTTAGCTCCTAAGCATCTTTCCCTACCTAGAGGATTCCAAGAATTTCTTAGGCGCAAGCGCGTGGACACACACACGCACACGCACCCCACCTCCTTTTTTTCCCCTTTTCTTGGCACACCAGTTGACTGAGACAGAGTGGTTTTTCCTGCCCAAGCAAAAAAAATCAGTGGGAACCCATTTCTCAGCCAAATTACAACCACTAAAGGAAACCAGGCCAGCATCTCCCCAAGTTACCACCTCAGTCATCAATCAACACAATTACCAGGGCAACTAAGGAAAGATGCTTTTCAAGGCGCAGTCCTGGCTGATCCAGTGAGCGCTGCTTGGGGAACAGCCGCTCAGAGGCCAAGCATCCTGCCTGGAAAGGCGGCCGTTGTCCCCAGACTAACCACTCTGCATAATTAAAATGACTTCACAAGGCTACCATTGCTCTGGGCTTTCCGTATCAGCCGCTCATCAAAGTGCAACTCCGGGAGGCTTGTTCTGAAAGCCAGCCTTTTAATGCAAGAGTCAAATCTACATTTATCAGCAAAGCTGAAACGTTAAAGGGATTACAAGGAGCTTAGAATCCACCGGCGGTTCATTGATCCGGTCTTGCCAGCCTCATCTCCACATGCCCTTCAGAAATGGCTTTAGTCTGTTCCCTGGTTCTTTGGTTGCCTTTGATTTTAGCACCATTCTCAACCAGGTTGGAGGGGATGTTTCCTTTAGCTCTGAACCTCCCAAAAGGTTCTCAGATTCCTTTCTTCTAAAACTAAGAGAAGCTACTTGCATATTCCCTTACTAGTGGCATAGACCCGGAGTCGGCAAACATTTTCTGTAAATGGACAGAGTAAATGTTTTTGGCTTTGTAAACTGTACATTTCTCTGTTTCAAGTACCCAACTCTACTGCCGTAGGTCAAAACCAGCCACGGACAATATGGAAATAAGTGGGAGTGACTCTGTTCAGATAACGATTTATGGGCACTAAAATTTGAATTTCATAGACTTTGCATATGTCATGAAATAATATTCTTTTGATTTTTTTCCCAACCATTAAAAAAATGTTAAAACCATGCATGGCTTATGAATCATACAAAACAGGTGAAGGGTCTGATTCGGCCGGCAGGACCAAATAGGAGTTTGCCAACTCCTATTATAAGTATGTGCCAGGACCAGACGCATCAGCATCACCTGGGAGCTTGTTAAAAAATGCAGCATCTTAGTCCTCTGCCCTCAAGCCTGTTGAATCAGAATCTGCATTTGAACAAGATCCCCTGGTGATTCATATGCCAGCCAAGTTTGAGAATTTCTGGTCCAGAACACAGAATTTTCAAGTCTGACAGGGTTGGAAGTCAGACAGCCCCACTGACTAAGGGCCTGCAGAACCTTAGGCAAGTTATTTAACCTGAGACTCACTTTCCTTAACTATCAGAAGGGGTGTAAATAATTGCACCCAACTCCAAGGACTGTTGCAAGTGAAAGATTGGAAGCATGTGAGACACTCCCCTGGCAGTGTCAACGCTTTAACAATGGCAGCTAATATGACAGAAGGTATTATTTTTTTAATATGATTTTTGGAGAGGTGAGAATACTCATTTAGGGTTCACAATTTCCAGTCACTTCCAGGACCTGACAGGTCACCTAAGTGTTTAAAGAGGTCCCCGAATGCGACTAGAATGTTGGTGGCTAGGGTGAGTCAAGGTCACACCCATCTAAAGGGAGACCTCTTGTGTGCTGCCCCATAGGAAAGTCGGCCCCATGTTACCACATCTTTGGATTCTTCAAGAGAAGTTGGAAGCCTGGATTTTCATATTAGAAAAAGCCCCTCATTTAATGCACTGTGCAGACCAAACAAAACCCATCCACAGGCTGGATGTGAGCCCAGTGCCTCTAGTCTGTGACCTCTGCCTTAGAATAGAGAAGTCACAAGAGGCAGGGAGTCACAGGGAAACCAGCCTGGGTTTTAGAGCCAAATCCTAGCTTCATTCTCAGTAGCCAGGAGACCTTGGGCCACTGTTTGAACAACTGTGAGCCTCAGTTTCTCATCAGGAAAGTCACCACATCTGCCTCGTCGGTTCTGGTGAGGATGCAACAGAATTGTACGTATCTATAAAAATGCGGGGAGACAGCTCTGGACAAAGTACACACACAGCCTTGTCAGTGCTGATGCTGCTTTCGTATCATTATTATCATCTTTAGTCCTCAGTGCCTAGGCATTCACAGGGCAAATCGTCCCTGTAAAAACGGCTATTTCCCCCTCCCTGCTCAAAGTGGGTACACACAAGCAAGTCCAATTAATCCCCACTCAGAAAGCCGTCTCGTAAGCAGAGTACACTAAGTGCCTAGTTATTAATGATTTTCTTCTGGCCACAGTCCACAAAGATGCCTTAATCGTCCTGTTAATGAGAATTCCCTCAGCAGCCTGGCCACTGCGGGATTTGTCCTGGGCTGCCTCGAGGGGCAGCTTTTTGGGGCCAGGTCACCTGTAGGGAGCAGTGCCCATCTTTGCTCCCCAGCTGCCCTACATCAGGTGGAGGAGAGTGCTTTGGCTGGCGATTATGAGCCCTCTCCAACACATGGAACTCCTGCGGGGTTTGTTTTTTTGTGTGTGTTTTGTTGTTGTTGTTTGTTTTTTTAGAAATCCTAAAACTCCCCACATTTGCCACCTAAAGGTGCGGGTGACAATATAAATGGGGGAGGAGAATGAGTCCTCAGGAAAATCTCCATAAAAGATAACAGCCCTCCACAGAACCGTAGGCATCTCTGCTCACACACAGAAGCCCCAGAGGGCGGAGAGCCAGCTGGCTGAAGCGGCGCCAGGTGTTGTAACTCAGCCTTCCTCAATCTTTGCCCTGCACATGAATCAGCTGGGGATCTTGTTAAGGCCTAAAGTCAGATTCAGCAAGTCCAGGGCAGGGCCTGAGACTTCACATTTCTAACCGGCTCCCGTGAGACGGTGATGCTGCCGGTTCCTGCCTCAGGTTTGAATCAACAGGACCCTCCTCCCTTGCTTCATCTAAGTCTCTGTGCAAATGTCACCTCCTCAGAGAGTCCTCTCTGGACCACCTTATCTAAATTGTAATTATTTGTTGAATGAGGGCAGGAATCCTGTCTATTTTGTTCTTTGCCGTATCCCCGGCACAGCGGAGCACCTGGCACCAGCAGGCCCTCAAATATTTGTTCAGTGGAGAGATCCCAGCGTGACGGCTGAGGAAAATGCAACTCAGGGAGCCTGAGTCTTTTGCCCAAGGTCACACAGCTTGGCAAAACCAGAGCAAAACCACAGCCCTGCTCTCTCTGGACTTCAAAGCCCCAGCTCTCTCCAGCACACCAGAAAGGGAAGCGAAGTTTGTTTACCACCCGCTTCCTCCCAAGAACTTCAGTACCTTCAGTGCTGCAGGCAGGAACGCGAGGCCATTCTGCTTTTAGGAGCTGCCTGCTGTGTGGACAATGGTTGGGAGGGGGAGCATGTAGAAGCAGAGGGACGAGCTGACACCCATGAGCCGTAATATCTAGGGTGCCTTGGTACTTGGGGGCAAAGGCCTTTGGTCTCCTTGCAACAGACGGAAGGCAGCCTTTCAGCCTGTGTCAGGCTAGCCTTTCCTCCTATCCGGATACAACTGTCTCTCCCAGGGGCTCAGACTGCCCCTCCCCCCCCCCCAGTCAGAGGAGTAGAAACGGAGCACACTGTGGATTTCAAACTGCCAAAAAGAATACTGTGCCCTAACCCAGAAATGGCTGTCCCCCTTCTCTCAAAGGTCACCCAAAACATGCCCATGAGGGAAAAGGAGGGGGCAAAAAGCAAGGATCTGCTTCCTTTCCAGCAATGGGTGGAAACACCATAAAAACCGCATTCATGGAGGCTTTTCTGCTGCTAGTGAAGAAACTGCTTCTGCACGAAAACCCATCTCAGCCTCATGAAAGGCTCTTTCCGAAAGAAAGGCTCCATAATGGGCTGGAAATCAAATGCTCGTTTTCCCCTCACAAAACCAGCTGGGTTAAAAAGGCTTAAGGGGCTCTAAGAAGCTGTGGTCATGACAGTCTAAAGTGACCGGGGACGCCCAGCAGCCTCAAGCGAGCTAGTTATGATTCCTCCAGGGCAACAGCCGAGAGGAAGCTAAAAATAATTGACAAAAGTAGCTAATGTTTATTGTGTGCCTGGCATGGCGCGAACAATGTGTTTTCAATATCTCATTTCATCCCTACAATAAACCTGTGAGGTTAAGTACCATAATTATTCCCACTTAACGGAAGAGGGAAACTGAGAACTAGGGAGAGTGGCTGGAGGTCAGAGGTCATAGAGACCAAAAGGAGGGGCACCTGGGTACCCACGCACACTGTACCACTGCCCCACAGGCCTCTGGTCAGAAGTTGACCCAAAGGCTCCAGAGTAGGGGAGGAGCCGGAAATCACTCTCCTGTTCATCACTCTGCCTTTCCCACCCCCATTAGAGCACAAGATGGTTCAAACAGGAAGCAATCAGCACCGTCACACAGGATCGGGTTGAAAAAAATGACGCTTCTGCACCTATTCCCATGTAGCGCCACTTTCACACTGGGGACACACCAGGGGCCAGTCCAGAGCACACCTATTTGGGCTACAACATTGGCAGGACTGATGGATGCCTACGTCTGCGCATTATATATTTATAAGATCGCCCGGCCTGGCCTCTGCCACAGAAGTTATTAAATGCTAGGGAGCCATAAGGGCTGCACTCAGTGTCCTGAAACAAAGGCAAAGAGGCTGCCAGACCCATCAGAGGCAGGAACAAAAGCATCTAATTTCTGAAGGAGCTGGTTGGGAGTTTCCTTAGAACTGGGTGCCCAGCACACATGACCAATTGGGAGGAAGGAGAGAAGCACACACAGAGGGGGGAAAAAAACCAAACCACACCACACCAAATCAAGGCAGGCCTTTCTCCCCAGTATCCAGAAACAGCATTCTTCAAAGGGACATGGGGGGTGGGGGGCAGGAAGATGCATTAAGCAAAGAGAGAACGGGTTCCAATGTTGCAGAATTTTCTCCTGCAACGGCTCTGGCCTTTTCATGAAGTTGCCAAGAAGGCTCCATCTTTTCTCTTTATATAGCCAAACAGAGGGCCTGTAAGCCTGCACCCTAACTTTTCCCAGCCGGAGCCCCAGCAGCCAGATGTACTGGGAGGGCACCCAGATCCCTTGTCCCCCAAACATAATCATTCCAATCCAGGCTGGGGCTGCCTGGAAGTCAACATTCACGGCACATTAATAAGAAACATCTGGCCACCGAAGAGGGTTGACACAGCACAGGCAGGCAGTGGTGGATTTGTGGTTGGGACCCAGAGTTACAGAGGCTGAATTAAAAACACAATTGGAAAACACCAGCTAGTCCCAGGAATCCTACACATGCTGTACTGCGGCACTTGGAAAAACTGTCGTGCCTTGAATCGCTTGGGACAGAGTGACTTAGATACACAGAGGGTGGGTGCAAAAGACCCAAAACTCTCACATCAGGGAAATGCAGCCTGAGCCCGGCTCTCCTGCATTCTCAGTGTCTGGTCACCACTTCCACCTTCAATATTTGTAGCAGATGTAGTCCCACTATTAAAAGAACAGCCTTTGCATTCTTTCCATGTGACTTACGCGTGAATTTAAAAGGCAAAAAATGTGCCTGTGTTCCTATATACACATATATGACATATATGTATAGATTTCCCCCCTGCAGTGGTGTGTCTTTAGGAATCCCATGTAAGGGGTCCTACCTCCATTTATGCAAGGCGAACCCTGGGCACTGGTCACCACAGGCGTTACATGGCTGGCCTCTCTCAATCCGCCCCAGTCCGGTCAACTTCAAAACAAAAAGACAACACAAGCATGTTTCCGCCGCCGGGGCTCCCTCCAGAGCCCCACTGTGCCCCAGGCGGGACGGCCTGCCTCTCCCACCCCACCTCTTCTGATTTGACTCCGAAGCTCCTCTCCGAGGTAGGGGGTTTGGGGTGGGGCGCTGCCGGTGCCCCTGGGGTGGTCTCTCCCCTGGGGAAGTCTAGGCGGGCTGTCTCTGGCGTGGGCACCAAGCCACCAAGAAATGGCCCTGGCTGGGGCTTTGTCTCCCCCAGACACCTTGGTCACGGGTTTCTAAGAAACAAAAGCAAGACCTTTCTGCTTCCCAGAGTCCCTAAGAAGCGACCATAGCGCGCTCGCCTTAGACCAGGCTAGGGCTCCCGGGAAGGGGGCAGCACGGGACACCCCAAAAAACAGCCCCGAAGTCAAGTCCGCGGCTAGAGCTCCAAGAAGCTGGAGCTTGGGTGCTGGGAATGCGACCTGCCTTAAGGGAAGGGGCGAAGGAGGGGTGCGGGGGGCGGTGACATTCAGGGTCACGGTTCCCGGTGTGGCTCTCCCCGGGACTCGGGATCCGGACTTAACCCCGTCTGCCCCTACGAGCTGTCCCGCGCGCCCGGGCCACACCCCCGCCCGCGGGGCCGGCTTACCTGGGGCCACAGGTGCGCGGCCGCCGGGCGGAAGGAGTCTGGGCTGGGGCGCTCGCGGAGGGCCGGGGTACCCGGGGATTGGCCCCGCTCGGGCGGGGCACACTCACCGAGCGGCTGGAGAGTCTTTTCCGGGAGCTCCGGCTGAACATGTCCGGGCGCCTCCTGCAAGCAGCGCCGTCCGTCGGTACGTCCGCACCGCGGCCGCGAGGGCGGGTCGCCTGGGCGGACACCTTCGGCGGGCACCTTCGGCGGCCGGTGGGCTGTCTCCGCCTCGCAGCCCCAGGCTGGCTCCGGAGCACACGCCTCGCCCTCCTCCCTCGCCTGTGCCTCTCGCCCTCCCGCCCGCAGGTCCCTCCCTCTCTCCCGGCATCCCCCCGCCCTCCCCGGGCTCGCCCCGCGGTCCACGGGCCCTTCCCGTCGCTCCCCGGGGGGCGCCCAGCTGTGCCTAGTTTCTCCCTTCCCCTGCTTCCCGGCCGGCCCACCGGGGATTACTCCCTTCCCTCACCTGGGCCCGCCCCCGAAGTCTCTTCCCTCACCCTCGCCACGTAAGTTAAAGGCACGGACCACTTCAAGGCCCTTGCTGCTGTACCTGGGATGGGGGTGGAGGTGGAGGGTTGGGCGTGGAGATTTTGTTTTTTTAATTAAAATATAATTCACCTACAGTAAAAATCACCCATTTTAGTGCACAGTTCTGCCAGTTTTGACTAATTCATACAGACCTGTAACCAGCAACACGATCAAGATACCGAAGTCCCATCACCCCCAAAGTGGACTCTTTTAAAAGTCTGCACCATGCGTGGAATCTATTTAGTATTTCCTAAGTGTTGGTAAATGAGACGAAGCAGGATGAAAAATGGCCCTATATCTACTTCTGCAGGAGATGCTCATTAAGTAACCACTGACGGCAAGCTTTGAATCCCCCGTGACCACGTGCCCATTCTTTTTCCACCACTTGCTAGCTAGTAATCTTCCCAAATTAACTGACTTCTTGTTGCTTCTGTCTCCTTATCCATATCAATTTTAAAAGCTATAACAAGAGTCCTAACCTCACAGCATTGTTGAGAAAGATGAGCTGGGACACCTAATAGTTGTTATACATGTTATAACAGGCACAAGCTAAGGGCTCATTAAAATCAGCTGTAAAAAAAAAAATTGCAAGCCATGGTGTCCACTTAACGTTGATGTTTCAGCTCACCACCTCCCCTGAGAGAACTTTCCTGATCCCCCATTGTAACATCTCTCACACACGCACTCCCTCATATGGCATGTAGCATACATTGAAATGATCTTGTTTACTTATTTGTCAAAAGAAGACATTCTTGTCTGTGTCAAAAAGATAATTCCCCCAGTTTAGTGTTCTTCCAGATGAGACACTGAACTTGAGTGAAGAAAAGCAGCTTGGCGGGGGGAATGCAGCAAATTAGTGGCAAGGCCAGTCTACCTGTACCCCAAATCCAAAACAAGAGGATGACGCAGCTTCCATACCGCCCCCCTCCCCCGCTGTATGTATTAGTTGATGACCTTCAGTGCCCCGAGGGCAAGGTTTGGTTTGAGTTCAAGTTTGGTGAAGGGAGTGAGGTCTTGGCCTCAGGAGCAAAATTTACAGGGGTGCCCACAAACTCAGTAATCAAGATTTTTAGGCAATAAATTAAAGAATCAAAATGAATGCAAAAAAAGTCCATGATGAACAGAAAATCCTTTTAAAGATAGGATCCTATCCTACACGTACACATCTCTGCCTAACTCACCTCACCCTAATCCTAGCTCTGGGAAAAATGCTCCAAAACTCAGGCACCTAAAGGGTAGATTCCCCTATATTGCATTTTTCCATTTACCCACCGCCCGCCATCACCAGTGGAGGGTATGCTTGCAGACGGTAAACGCCATGGCCCATTCATCTCTTGATTTGCCCAGGCCTAGCGCAGGGTCTGGCTCATTGCAAACGCTCCATGTTTGTTCAATGACTAAATAGAAGGCAGTAGCTTTGGTAGGCCTGGGGGGCAGGGAGTGTTAGCAATTCAAACCCCAGTTACAATCAGTACCAGCCCAGGATGCTCACCTGGTCTTCTCAGCAGGGCTACCACACAGCCAGCGCTGCACCACACCGCACATGGCCTTGTAACTGGCAGGAACAGGTTGGGAGGGCAGTGTTCACAATGCAGTCATTGCCTATTTGTATTTTAATTATAAAGATGTTTAGCAAAGGTCAGTAACAAAACCGGTGCATTACAAGTTGCTAACAGATGGAGGGAATGCTCTCCATACAGAGGAAGCAGCACCTTTTTCAAATTCCCTGGAAGGAAACCCAAGAGCCAGTGGCAGTAACCCTGCCCACATCTTGCTCCTGGGTAGATGTGGGTGGTAAAAGAGGCAACAGTAGTAACGCCCTGGGGAACATGGTTTGAGTGTTTCTAGACCTTAACTTTTGTTACTTGATCAAACAGGAGACAAGATATAAGTGGTCTCCACATGTTTGTCTGAACAAGCCACATGCACAAGTCCCAATCCCACCTCAAAGGGGGCGCCAAGAGTGTCTCCCCTACCACCTGCCATAAAAGCATGTCCTCGGGGACGAGTGCCCCTGGGTCCACCTCTTCAGAGCTGGAACTAGTTTTCCCTGAACTTATTTATACCTCAGGCTCACTTATGAGCGGCAGAATCTTACCTATCTATTCAACAACCACTTTATCTTGCTTAGGAAGATAAAGCTTAGTAACCCAGGAAGGAAAATGTATCCTCACTGTCAGCTTTAGGGGAACAGTAGACCGTTTTATTTTGCTTTATCACTGCATGTGCCCCTCACAGACATCTTTGATGTATGTTTCTTCCTCACCTCTCAAGGCAATACAATTACTAATGGAACCTGAAGAAATCCTCATCCACAGCTACTGACATGGGCAGATGCTTCTGCTATAATATGAAGTGGAAAAACAAAACCAGTGTAAGCTCTGGGCTTTAACTAGTCTTAAAACGCAGGCGTCGAGAAACTGGAAAGAAACGCATAAAACCTTAAAATGGATTGATGGTGAAATAAGTTTTTTCTTTTTGCCTTTTAAATGTATTTCCTATAATATGTATTCATTTAATAGTCAGAAACGTAAACTTATTTATCTAGATTGAGAATAGGGCCCTGTTGCCTGAAATAGTCTAACATCAAATCTGGATCAGGTGTAGCAAGGAGCTGTTTATCTCCCCTCCCCCTTGGCCTGTATGTACTTGTCTTCTGTGTCTTGGCCTTTACATTTTTATCTTAACTAAGTCTGTGACTGTTAAGCCAGGTGAAGCCTCCGGACGCCCGGTTCCTACATAGCTGCAGCGAACCTTAGGAATCTATCCACACAGTACTTTCTAAGATAGGGAAGAAGAACACAGCATCTCAGCACGGCCTCACCCAGGTGCATATTTCTTTCAGGTACTTACTAGAAACAATTCTGAGTATTGCAACAGGGCTAAAATCTCCCTGAACAACAGCCAACACTTAGACACTCCATCAAAGCATCCTCCTAGTCAGAAGTCTACAAATAGTATTTTGAAATAGACTGTGTAAAGTCATGCGTGGTGAGGGAGTGCATGGAGGTAACTAGAGAGACGATCCTCTCTCGGCAGTGGGATTATCGGAGACTTTTTTCTTTCTTCCCAATGCACACGCTTCCGTGGTCTACAAATTTTCTTGTATGAGCATGAAACTGACATACACAATCAGAAAAAATTAAATCAGGACTTCCCTGGCAGCGCAGTGGTTAAGAATCCACCTGCCAATGCAGGGGACATGGGTTCAAGCCCTGGTCCAGGAAGATCCCACATGCCGTGGAGCAACTAAGCCCGTGCGCCACAACTACTAAGCCTGTGGTCTAGAGCCTGCGAGCCACAACTGCTGAGCCCATGCACCACAACTACTGAGCCTGAGAGCGCTAGCCCTCATGCTGCAACTACTGAGCCTGCACGCTGCAACTACTGAAGCCTGCACACCTAGAGCCTACGCTCCACAACCAGAGAAGCCACTGCAACGAGAAGCCCGTGCACCGCAATGAAGAATAGCCCCCGCGTGCCGCAACTAGAGAAAACCCGTGCACAGCAACAAAGACCCAACGCAGCTAAAAAAATAAATAATAAATAAATAAATTTTAAAAATTTTTAAAAAAAGAAAAATCAGAAGAAAACTGGAATAAAAAGACAGTGTTGGCAGGCTAAATATTTCACAGGGCATTAAATCATCTTACATTTATAAATATATTCTAATATGTGTAAAGCAAAAATGTTAGAAATGATCAAAAGTACTACACTAAGGGCTTCCCTGGTGGCGCAGTGGTTGAGAGCCCGCCTGCCCATGCAGGGGACACAGGTTCCTGCCCCAGTCCGGGAAGATCCCACATGCCGCGGAGCAACTGGGCCCGTAAGCCACAATTACTGAGCCTGCGCTCCACAACAAGAGAGGCCACGATAGTGAGAGGCCCGTGCACCGCGATGAAGAGTGGCCCCCGCTTGCCACAGCTAGAGAAAGCCCTCGCACAGAAACAAAGACCCAACACAGCCGTAAATAAATAAATAAAATAAATTAAAAAAAATACACATATATTTGATTTTTTTTTTCTGCCACACTGCGAGGCACGTGGGATCTTAGTTCCCTGACCAGAGAGCGAACCCGTGCCCCCTGTGGTGCAAATGCAGAGTCCCAACCACTGGACCACCAGGGAAGTCCCATATTTGAATATTTAAAAGTCCAGAGACTGTAACAAAAAATAGTACAGATTGTGATCGATTGTTTTGAGGTTTGAGTTTCAGATGATTTAATAGTTTCCCTTTTGCTCATCTAATTTTTATAAAGTGAGTCCGTATTCCTTGTATAATAAATAAAGGTAAAAATACGAAATACAAAAATAATTACATAACTTTTTAAAGTTCTAGGAGATTAGGAGGTCCTAAGTGGTAGAATATAGATTTCTTTTCTTTTTTTAACTATCTATTGTGTTTCTACAAGAAACATGTATTGTTTTGAAGTAAAAGAGGCTTTTAACTTTGAAAAATAATGGATTTTAAATATGCACAAATACTTCCCTTGGACGATAAATACCAGTATGCCTGGAAGGAGGCATTTCAGGTTTTATGTCTTTGCAGTTGTCTAAGTTTTTCCCCCATGACATGTGTCTTTTGTAATAACAGAAAAATATGTTTTTGTTTTCCCTTCTACTGACACTCCTTTCAACCATGCATGTGAGGGCTTATAATGCTGTGCTCCTTGTTTTCCTAGTACCCTTATAAAACACAAAGATGCAAAGCTGACGTTTTTAATAATCCTTTGCACTTAGGTAGCAGTCTACTGTTTGCAAAGTACATTCATAAATATCACATCAGAACCCCAAGTTTCCCAGGAAGGTCAGAAGAGGAACCAGATGCTCGCTGAGGTGGTGGGCTTGGTCATCACCTTGTGCTGTTCAGAGAGGTGGTTCCAGAAGGAATGAAGCCCCGCTTTGTTGTCCGAGGATTTCGTGATCTGTTCCTGCCTTTGGGGATCGCTTTCTATTAAAGCTCTCTCTCTCTCTCTCTCTCTCTCTCTCTCTCTCTGTCTCTGCCACTCACACATCCACACACAGAGTGTTCAGGGTTTCTCACGTGCCTGGGGTGGGATGTGGGTGCATCTAAGGGGACACCTTTTAATTTTTTTTTAAATAAATTTATTTATTTTTGGCCGCGTTGGGTCTTCGTTGCTGTGCGCGGGCTTTCTCTAGTTGCTGGAGTTGGGGCTACTCTTCAATGCGGTGCGCGGGCCTCTCACTGCGGTGGCTTCTCTTGTTGTGGAGCAGGGCTCTAGGCACACGGGCTTCAGTAGTTGTGGCTCGCGGGCTCTAGAGCGCAGGCTCAGTAGTTGTGGCTCATGGGCTCTAGAGCGCAGGCTCAGTAGTTGTGGCTCGCGGGCTCTAGAGCGCATGCTCAGTAGTTGTGGAGCACGGGCTTAGTTGCTCCACGGCATGTGGGATCTTCCCGGACCAGGGCTTGAACCTGTGTCCCCTGCATTGGCAGGCGGATTCTTAACCACTGCGCCACCAGGGAAGTCCCAACACCTTTTAATTTACCCAAGGTGCGCTAGAAGGACCAGCATGTACTGAGGAAGGTGAGTGGACATCCTTCCCCCTTGACTACCTGTTTCTGCTTCTTCCCCAGCCTCTCTGCCCCGCACTGCTCACCTCTCAAGGCTGCCCTTTTCCTTCCAGCTCTCAAGTCGTTGTTGTATCATTTTCCTGCAGCGCCTTCTGTCACCTGAATAGGAACCATAGAAAGGAGAGCGAAGGGAGCTTCCTGGTACCCATTTCCCCTGCTGCCGTAGTCTGTGCTTGAGAAGCATCCTGCAAATGAGGATACTGGTTTGACACAAGAAGCTGGTATTTCTCCTCAATCCTAACTCAGAAATAAATTCTGACTCCAGCCCCTACCCTCCTATTTAATGGCCTCTTTGTCTCACCAAGACACAGGATTACTCAGTGGTTCTCAACCTTTGTAGGCTTATACTTTCTGACGGTAGACTCTTGGAGGGCTCACTTGAAGGAATTAAAACACTCAAGACAAGACTAAATGGGTCAGCCATCAGGACAAAGCAATTGCTCCAGTAAGGTAAGGACCGCAGCTGTCTTTTTTACTTCCTCTTTAGCACTCACCAGCTTGGATGCGACAGCGTGTCTCAAACTTGGCTAAACGCTAGGAATGACCTTGGGAACTCTGAAGAATCCCAACACCCAGGTCACACCCCAGGCCAATTAAATCAGAATCTCCAGGATGGCCCAGGCATCAGCATTTTACGAGCTCCCCCTGTGATTCCAACACGCAGTCACGAAGCACATCTATTGACCCTGGGAATATTTAGGCAAAGGTTTCTCACAGGCAGTTTCTTTGGCTGTGACTTGCACCTGCTATGCTTTTTTCTTCCTTCCAGAAGCTGTGCCCAGCTCTGCACCCCTCGGAATAAACTGCTCAACACCCAGGTAACAGGTGACAACATATACCTAAGGAAGGTGGGTCTGGGTGTCTGGAGGGCCTCATGTTTGCTATGCTTGGAGCAGAAAGGACAGAGCCAACTCTGCTCCAGAGGAGTAAACGATTGGGAGGGGGCTAGGGGTTTGTGATGGAGGAGTGTCTCCTTATTGGCTGTGTGCGCAGGCTTTCAATGGGAAAGATATACCTAACGGGGATTGTTCAAGGGAAATGTTGTACGGTGTCTGATGTGGTTCCCACCCCAAGACATAAGGAATCTGCCATAAAACCACAATATTCGCAGATACTTGGCAGGCTTAGATCCCGGAAGGCGGCTGGGCTTTGTGTCCAGGCTGGCAAAGAGCCAGCTCTGAGCTGACTTCTGGTGACAAGAAGGCAGCCTAAACCTGGGCCTCGAGAGTCAAAACTCAACCACAGCAGCACTAAGTATGTTCATGGGTCAGAGTGCATTGGAGCACATGTGCTGGGCTCAGGGCACCCTGATGGAGACCCACTGGATTGAGGCCTGGGTAAGGCTACCAGCCAAGGTGGCTCCTGTGCTCCAATGAGAATCATTCATTAGCCTCTGTGAACACAGAGGACGATCGAATCCACAATGTCCATGAAAGAAAAAGCGTCCGATTCCAGAAAAAAAGGGGCATGGATTTCACATCTCCCATTTACCGTTGGCTTCTCCACAGGAAAACACATTTCTTCAAAGGCCCAGAGCTAAGTTATCATTTCAGAGACCCAGAGATCGGGTGTTCTTGACCCATCAAACGGATCAGATTTCTCAAGGTATCAACCAGTTGGCTTGCTCTTACCTGCCATTTTCATGAGTCTTTTTTCCCCTTAAACTAGCAGCCCCCTAACACCAAACCTGATCTACTATCTTGATGAGACACTTTCCTGATTCTTTCCAGCTGGGCAAGTTGCCTCTGTTGTCTAGGCCAGCAGTTCTCAACGCCGGTTGCACACAGGGACAGGCTGAGGGGTCATCTGCTTTAATATGTCACGTCTGGCCCCATCCCAGTCAATTAAATACGTATTCCTGGGGTGAGACTTGAAAATGGAGTTTTAAAGCTCTCCAGGTGAGTTTAAAGTCCAGTCAGGGTTTAAAACCTCAAACCCATCTCTTTTTCCATGATTTCTTTCCTCATCTGCGTAGATTCCCCTTCTGTCTGCCGACTTCGCATCGCCCTTATCCTCCATTCCCCCCCTCCGCCTCCCTACTCAAAGTAGACAGTACATCTCTTCTACGTGGGTGAAAGAGGAGGGAAACACAGGGTAGGTAAACACCTCTGATTCCTTGTTCTTCAAAGGTGATGTCAGCAACCAGCAGCCTTGAAATTACTACCTGGAAGCTCACTTACATTACATTATCCTGCTAAATCAGAAACTGCATTTAAACAAAATTCCCCAAGTGGTATGAGTACACATTGGAGTTTGAGAAGCAGTGTTTTAATTAACACATAAGCCCACATCCTCATCCACAGGACCACCCTGAAGGCCTTCCTTGACGCACCAGGACTGGAATTCTATGCTCCAAACCCTCAGTTCTCCAAGACACCGATTCTGTATGAAGCCCTGTCCTAAATGCTGCCATAGACGCCGGTTCATTTCATCCTTGCGGCAGCTCTGTGACGTCAGTTTAGTATTATCCCTAAATGAAAGAAAACAATGTTCACAGAAGTGACATGATTTGTCCAAGTTAGTAAGTGACACACTTGAGATTTTGGTAGAGGTCTGTTTGATTCCAAAGTTGGTTCTCCTTACAGTAAAACAGGTGTCAAGGTGCTTCTCCCAGAAACGGGCAGGCACATAGAGCAGATGAGATGGCTCCTGCCATCCTAGCCCTTCTGGTGTTGCACGGAAGCTTCCTAGATCCTCTTTCTGATGATACCAGAGAAGGTGAGATCAGCTGTCCTACTCCAGCGGTGTGTCATTGTCTCACCTTGGAAATGACCGAAAGGAGTGTCAGAATGGTGTTCACGGCACTGCTGAGAATCCTCCAGAGAGCGCGGTCTGTTTGGCCCCTTCCTGGTAGAATTCTCCTGGATATGGAGTTCATTTCCTCTCCGGCAGAGAATCAGATCTCTTGAGTATTAAAGCTTATACTTGTCTTTCGTTTTCTCTTCTTCAAGCCAAAAAATCATCAAACCAGATGGCCCTTTCTCTGTCGTGAACAGGACACATACAGTTTAAAGCAGTTGTAAAAAACGATCGGAACTTAGTTTTGAACAGAACCGAACCTTCCTACTTAGCTTATAGCTGGGGTCAGTACGGCCAAGCCGCTAAGTAAAACTACTTACTCTCTGGCCCACAAAGCGACCTCTTTCATCTTCTAAGCAGGATAATCAATGCCACAGACTAGGTTGAAAACTAGATCTCAGCAGAGGCCCCCGGCATTCCTTGAGCTTGTAAAATGGATGAGTAGACTGAATTGTCCTTTCTTCATAAAGGTGGCTGCTAAGACATGGGTCTGTATCAGTCATGGCAGCCCAGCTGGTAAAACAGTAACTCTCACACGCCAATCCAAAGAGCTGTTAATTTCTTGCTCACCTCACTGTCCAAGGCCAGGGGAAGGGGTGGGGGCAGCAGTGGGGGAGGGGCTATGCTCGTCTCCACCCAGACATTCAGGCCTAGGATTCTCCAAACGTCTGCATCTGCCGTCTTCCAGAAGTACACTGTCCAATACAGCAAGTCACTCGTCGTATGTGCTATTTAAATGAAAAGCAAAAATGCACTTCCTCAGTTGCACGAGCCACATTTCCAGTTCTCGATAGCCACATAAGACTAGAAGCTACTGTCCTGGTGCAGAATAGAAGACTTCCATCATTCCAGAAAGTTCTATGGGACAGCTTGCTCTAAACTTCAGGGTCCTTCACTGGATTGTCTGTATCTGGCCTGTAGGAAGGAAGAGGAGAGAGGATGGAGGGTCAGTGAGGATTCAGATCAGGTGTGGGAATCACAGACATGTTTCCCCTCAATTCCACCTGTAAAAACACAAGACCGGGCCCACCTTATGGCAGGGGCACTGGGAAGTGACAAGCAGCCCAGGAAGAAGCACAGAATCATAGACATGGGTGAGGCCTTGGGCATCCTGGTCCTGGTAGCCTTCTCAGATGTGCAATACTCCATTCCTTGTGTTTCTAGTAGAACTAGCCAATCTTCGAAGGAACATTGCCTTATTCTCAATTGTTGTAGATGTTAATTCTTGGTGAAAGACATGGAAATTAAGATGTCGGTGAGGGTTGACTCTTAGGTACAGGAAATCTTTGACAACAGTCAGCCACTTCACCTGATAGAGAAGGCCTCATGACATTCATGGCTTCAATGGCAGACCATGTGGAAAAGGCACTGTTCTTTTTACTCTGCATTGGGGTTGGCATATTCTGTAAAGAGCCAGATGGCAAATATTTTGGGCTCTGCAGGTCACGCAGTCCCTATCACAACAACTCAATTCTATAACTGTTGTGCAAAAGCAGTCAGAGAGGAATGAATGTGACTGAGTTTTACTAAAGCTTTAATGTTTTTCTTTTAAAAAGGTCAAATTTGGCTTGCAAACTTAGTTTGCTGACCTCTACCCTAAGTCTTTTACCAGGTCCTCTTCACTTTCTAACAAAATAACCCTTTCTTCTGTCCATCCCCTCCTAAAAGGATGGTTAAAAGAAAAATGGAAATAGGGATGCATGCATAGAACCAGCTCTCTGCTGTGCTAAGCACTTTACATGAGTTAGCTGAAGTTCATTTAATTCTCACAACCCTTTAAGTTAGATTTTGTGATGGCCTCATTTTACAGATGAGAAAGCTGAGGCACAGAGATGAAGTGACTTGCCCAGTATCACACAGCAGGTAAACGACAGAACTGGGATCAAAAGCCAGGTTTGGCTGATGCAAATAGCTGAGATTCTAAATGCATGGCGTATACTTCACTGTAAGTCATTGGGGTGCACGGTATTATTGTTTAATATCCCCCAACATGCTAATCAGGGAAGAACTTACCTACAGACAATACTAAAGAGGAGGAATTAGATCCAGAGACGGAAAAAAAAAAAAATTATAGACATCAGTTGGTAGTCGGTGGGATTTATTTATGAATACCTATGATGCCTGGGGGGAGGAGGCTACAAGAATGAGGAGGAACTATGTAAACTATTCAGGGGTCCAAGGTCTTACCACGGCAGATGAAGAAAATCACTACTGTGATGAACACATGGCTTATTAATGTGCCACGGTGGGTGCCCAACTTTAGCCCTCCCCCATCACGTGTGATAAAGAGAATTTTATCTTTGATGTTATCTTCTCCTTTCTCCAGTTCCTGGCTTGAACACAAAAAGCAATATCATGGAATTGGGTACAGAAAAATAGGCCCAGGTGGAATGCAAGAAAGGAGGAAAGATTTTTGTTTGTTACACATTTCCTGGGCTCACCTTTGTTGTGGAAAGTCTGGGTAGTGGACAAACCAGAGAGAGAAGAGCATCCACAGGGATAAAAATCAATCTATGTACGGAGCTGCTGAGAACGGAAAAAGAAAAGTGCCTGCAGAGGCATGCAGGCTGATCTTGGGGAGATTTAGGGCTGGGACAGTGAATGAGAATTCTGGTATAACTGAGGAGTACAAGAGAATCAAGAAGGAAAGGGAGGGCTTCCCTGGTGGCACAGTGGTTGAGAGTCCGCCTGCCGATGCAGGGGACACGGGTTCGTGCCCCGGTCCGGGAAGATCCCACATGCCGCAGAGCGGCCGGGCCCGTGAGCCATGGCCGCTGAGCCTGCGCGTCTGGAGCCTGTGCTCCGCGACGGGAGAGGCCACAGCAGTGAGAGGCCCGTGTACCGCAAAAAAAAAAGGGAAAAGAATTTTGAGAAATGTTACCACAGATAATGAATTGTACCCCTGACAACATTCTTTGGGAGCTGCAGGTGAAGCCCTGAATTATCATTATTATTATTTTTGCTTTTGAAGATGTGGCCCTATGCAGAGATTGGGCCATGTGGGACCATGGAATTTTTATTTGGTTACACACGCAAAGTGACTCCATTTTTTTTTTTTTAACCTCTGAAATGGTTAGAATTATCCAAGTTGTATGCAAAAGAGAATTATAACAGGCATAGCTGTCCAAGAGTGGAATACAATAGCTCATGAGGTAGACAATTCTCTTTCTCTAGAAGTGTTCATGTAACCATCTATTGTGAGGTTGAAGGGAGAAATTCATGAGTCATGTGGAAAAAGGGTTCTCCAACCTGATCAAACATCAAAAGAACCAGAGCTTTCACAATCCATCGGCCCAGGCCCCTTCTTTTTCTTTAATGGTATGGGACCCTAACCCTTTATCAAGTTTCTCTAGGGGATTCAGAGGTCTGGGAACCAATGATGCCAAGAGTTGGTCAAGGTGACCACTACTGCCTCTTCCAAGTTTGACATGACAAGCATCAGCCTCCACAAACCTCTCCTTCATAAAAATATACAATGTATATGGTAGAGATACTTAGCCAATCAAAGCACATTCTATTAAAAAGGAAGTGTGTCCAAAGGATCTCTCAAATAAATACAGAGAACTAGAAGGCACAAAATCACTAAGAAGTTACATCCTACTTCTTTTTAGATCTGCTTGGATTTTACTCCTGAAAATCCGTAGGTTGAAGCTCTAACCCCCTGCACCTCAGAAGGTGACTGTATTTGGAGATAGGATCTTTAAAGATGTCATTAAGATAAAATGAGGTCAGATAAGGGATTAATATCTAACATACGTATTTATTTTCATACCCTTTATCCAGGTCTGTGGGGTACCACCCTTTCACTGAATTCACTCCAAAAACCCCTTTCATGGGAAAAGAAAGTCAGATAGACAAAAAAGAGAAAAGAGATTCTCAGGCCTGGCACAAAAATCCTTCTAGAAGTCCAGGTAATCATGGCTAAGAGTTGTATCTGGAAAATGGCAAGTAAATGAAATTTTTATAAACGCAGTCCCACGTGAAAAGCTGTAAGAGAGCTTATGGCAAAGGCTAAGTTAGAAGGATTTTTCTGTAAACTGAGTGTGTATATCAAGGTTTGGGTTTTTAAGGGTTTTCTCCTAATTGCAAAAATAATATATATATTTATTGCAGAAAACATAAAACATTGAGAAAAACAGAAGAAAAAAAATCTCAAATATTCTCAATTCCATGGAATCTCAATTCCATGACCAAGAGATATTTTAAACATCTTAGAGCATATGTTTCCAAATGAACACAGATGCATATACATATATATGAATATATATGTACATGTAATAAATTGTTTTCAAAAAGTTGGAATCCAACTGTACATATTTCTTTAACATGCTTTTTTCCACTTCATCTATCCTGAGCATTTTCTCACACTGCAAATATTGTTCTATAGCCAAGTTTCCAAAGGCTACAGAGAATCCTATTAAATCCTGCTGCTGGCCACTGAGGTTGTTTCCAATTTTGATATGATAAATAATGCTACCTGTCCACATTAATGTTATTTTAAAGCAAGACACACAGATACAAGAAGTGATGCCAAGTGAAAGAGTGACATTGCTAAACGTCGTTTTATTTATCCTAAAACACTGAAGCAATGCTTTGGGAACGGGTTGACTGTCAAGTGTGCAAACACACCCCACTCCTTCTGGGGAGCTGGTGGGATGCTGGGCCAGACAAGCAGATCCCCTCAGGTTCGCCAATGCCCTGTTTGACACTCTGGCTCCCAGACTTAGAAAACCTCTCTCAGTTTCTCCAATAACAATAATACTACAGGGATATAAGAAGGAAAAAAAGTGGGTGGCTTCTGTCTGGGGCTGAACTGTGGCTCCTGAAAATCTATAGATTGAAGCTCTAACCCCCTGCACCTCAGAAGGTGACTGTATTGGGAGACAGGATCTTTAAAGATGTCATTAAGATAAAATGAGGTCAGATAAGGGATTAGTATCTAACATATATAAACAGGTCATACAACTCAGCATCAAACAACCTGATTAAAAAATGGGCAGAAGAACTGAATAGACATTTTTCCAAAGAGGAAATGCAGATGGCCAACAGGCACATGAAAAGATGCTCAACTTCGCTACTCATCAGGGAAATGCAAATCAAAACCACAGTGAGATGTCACCTCACCCCTGTCAGAATGGCCATCATCAAAAAGAACACGAATAACAAATGCTGCTGAGGATGTGGAGAAAAGGGAACCCTTGTGCACTGTTGGTGGGAACGTAAATTGGTGCAGCCACTGTGGAAAACAGTATGGAGGTTTCTAAAAAAACCTGAAAATAGAACTACCATATGATGCAGCAATTCTACTCTGGTTATATATTCCCAAAGCACTAATTCAAAAAGATACACATCCCAACGTTCATAGCAGCATTATTTACAATAGCCACGACATGGAAACAACCTAAGTTTCCATCAACAGATGAATGGATAAAGAAAATGAGGTGTGTATATATATATATATATATATATACACACACACACACACACACACACACACACACATATACACACACACACAATGGAATACTACTGAGCCGTAAAAAAAAAAATGAAATTTTTCCATTTGCAGCAACATGGAGGGTATTATGCTAAGTGAAATAAGTCAGACAGAGAAAGATAAATACTGTATGATATCACTTATATGTGGAATCTAAAAAATACAACAAACTAGTGAATATAACATAAAAGAAGCCGACTCACGGATATAGAGAACAAGATAGCAGTTACCAGTGGAGGGCAGGGAGGGGCCGTATAAGGGTGGAGGAGGGAGGTACGAACTACTGGGTGTAAGATAGGCTCAAGGATGTACTGCACAACAAGGGGAAGACAGCCAAAATTTGTAATAACTGTAAATGGAAAGTAACCTTTAAAAGTTACATACAAATTTTTTAAAAAAAGATAAAATGAGGTCACATGGGTGGGCTTTAATCCAATATGACTGTGTCCTTTTTTTTTTTTATGACTGTGTCCTCTCACCGCTGTGGCCTCTCCCGTTGTGGAGCACAGGCTCCGGACGCGCAGGCTCAGCGGCCATGGCTCACGGGCCCAGCCACTCCATGGCATGTGGGATCCTCCCGGACCGGGGCACGAACTCGTGTCCCCTGCATTGGCAGGCGGACTCTCAACCACTGTGCCACCAGGGAAGCCCAACTGTGTCCTTCTAAGAAGAGGAGATTAGTACACAGACACACAGAGGGAAGATCATGGGAAGACACAGGGAGAAGACAGGCAGTCATCACATGCCAGGAGAGACACTTCAGAAGAAACCAATCCTGCTGACACCTTGATCTCAGACTTCCAGCCTCCAGAAACGTGAGAGAACGCATTTCTGACGTTTAAGCCACCCAGTTTGTGGTGCTTTGTTACGGCAGTTCCAGCAAACAAATACAGCTCCCTAACTCTTCTTAAGAGAAATTCTGTTAAAATGATTTTTTCCTTATAAAAGTAATAAACACCCCCCTTTTATTCCAGGGGAGTCAAACCCTTAAGAGCAGGCAGCTGTAGAGTCAGAGAAATGAGACATTTGGAGACACAGGACTCAGGAGCTAAGTGACCTTCAGTATAACCTTGATGTATGTGGCTCTCAGCATCCTTATATTGAAAATAAAGATCCTAACTCCTGTGATAAGTAACACCCACCTCCGGGCGGACACTGAACATGACAAATGTGAAAATCACCGAGCACAGGATGTAGCAGCACCGCATGAACGCTATTAGCCCGTGGCCTGGGCGAGCTCAGCTCCATCCCAGCACATAAAGTGGGTCATGAGCAACCATACAATTTTTACAAAGAGAACTATGTGCTCAGAGCTTTTTGCTTTAAGGCAGACTTGCTTTGTTTAGCCCACACAATGCTTTTTAAAACTTCACATTGGTTGTCAATATTTTAAAAATAGGAGGTGCTACATGGATTCTGGAGTTCTGCCTTTTTTGAAGAATCAGAAGATCTGGCAGTGCCGGGTCCTATTCTCTTATGGTAGTGTTCAGCCAGGGCCACCTAGCAACTGCCCAGATGTCTGGCTCACTATGGTCCTCGGGCACAGAACTCATCCGTGTCACCTGCCAGGTCCTGTATTGAATTTGTAACCCAAGGCTTAATGTATAGACTAATTTTTATAAATAAAATACACACACACACACATATATATATATATATATATATACACATACACACAGAGAACATGTGTGTGTGTGTGTTAAGTCACATACCTCATGACTTCACTATTTCAACACCTCTTCCTTTTAAAAAATCCACTTTGACTCAGGACACATATCTGTGATTCAACAAAACTGAAATCTAAAAACGCTATCACCCCATACATCCTGGAAAAATGAGTGAAACTTTACAATTTCCCTAATCAGATCTATTATTTTACACATGAGGTCACACAGCTAGTTTACAAACAGAAATTTAGCTCTGGAAGAGGGCTCACAAATTGTCTAGTCTTCGTAAACCCTCACTTTGCTAGAAACCTCAGGGATTAAGGAAAAGTTTTTGTTATCTGATTCTATTTTTATGAGAAATAAAAGAGAAAGAAAGAAATGCAAACATTTAATGAGTCGTGTTTCTTTCTTTCCCTCCCAGCAATCCCCAGGTATCACCAAGATGCTCCCAGGTATTCCTAAAACAGGTTCACCTCCTCCCAGCCCTGTGAACCCCTGCGCTGTCTCGTATTAGTTGCTAGGTAACTGAAGAAGATTTATGCACATCTATCGTTAATTTCAAAGACAGTTTTCAGCTCTGCCATAAACAGCACGAGAAGCAGACACCACACTCGCCTAAGAGAGACTCCTCTCGCCTTCCCTGAGATGAGGCATTCCAGGGCACGTCTGCAAGATACAATATATCCTGGTAAAGGTCCAACTGTCTGCAAAAGCAGTTCAGCAAATCTGAGACATCTGGGCCCAGCTCCAGTGCCCTCTCGTGCCTCCAGTGCCAAATCCATCAGAAGTTTCATTCAAAGACCATGGTCTGCCCTCTTCGTTTGTCTGTGTGAAATCTAATCTTGTGCTTTTCTCCCCCGTCCTTCCCAGCAGCACCAATATTCAGTCTTGGAATGGAAAACTTTGTATCCCAGAATTATCTGCAAAATTATTTCTCAAGCCAGCGGTTTCATTACCTTTTTAAAGGCTCCTGTTAAGCACAAGTACCATTTATACTGGTTTGGATGACATGTACGGCTTTTATTGCCACTGCGTGGTAAGTGATGGGTGGACTCAATTTATATGATGGCCCCCCCAAACCAAAGTTTTATAGAGAGATCATAGTTATAGGGATCTTGTACATTTGGGAAGCAGTTCATGTTTTACTAGGAGCTTCCCTGAGCAGCCCACCATGGCATCCTTGCTGCAACTCCATGAGAGGCCTGGTTCATGGCATTGCCACTTCTGGCTTAGATGACTTCCAGGGTTCAAAAGTCGGCCAACTGATGGTCCAGCTTTGTTGATTCCTAATTTCTCTTCCACATAGGCTCCCAGGAGATCGCTCTAAAACAGAAACCTGAACACGCCGATTTAAACCAGCCAATGACAGTTCATCATTTACATGATCCAAGTTCACATTCCTTAGCATGAAGACAAGGGCATCCGTCATCTAGTCCCTCTCTCTTCATCTCGTCTCCCATCACACTCATCTGATGTTTTGCATCCCACCGGCACTGCCTTTGGTACGGTTCCCTGTACGTCACACTGTTTCTGACCCCGGGGCCTTGATCACAGTGTTTACTCTGCTTCCAAAGCATACACTCCCAGCATCCAATTCCTACAGCATCTCCTCCAGGAAACATTCTCTGATGCCCCTTCCCCACCCCATCCTGGCTGAGTTAGAGGTCCCTCCCCTGTGCTTCCAGAATACTCAGGACGTAGCTCTCTCAGTGCATCTGTGGAATTGCTTTATAATGTTCTGTTCATCTGTCTCCCTCACTGTATGCTTGAGTTTTTCCAAGGCGGTGTCTATATACCATCTACTTCCTTTTGGTATCCGCAGAGCCTAGCACAGTGTCTACCTTCATGGTCCTCATTGTGTTGAAGGGAAGGCATGAAGAAAAAAGGGAGAGAGATTGTAAGAGGGAGGCCAGTAGCACCATCAGCCTGATTCACAGATAAGGCAACGCAGGCTCTGAGACCCCAGGCAACACATTTAACAAGCAGAAGATCTGGAATGTGAAGAGGGAGAAGGATCTTTAGAAATGATCCAACCCATCCTTTAATATAGTGGAAAGAGCTCCTGCTTGATTACTTCCAAGGATGGGGCGCTCGTTGCCTCTCCTCTGTCAGCCATGCCCGTTGTCGGTCAGCTAGACCGTGAGACGGTTCTTTCTTGGGTGGTGCGGAAACCAGTTTCCCCATGGTTCGCATCAGCCTGGTTCTGCTTTGGTCTTCTGCTCTCAGACACTTCCTTTTGGCAGAGCAGAAAACTCAGCCTTCCCAGTGCGTGGAGAAAGCACCCTCAAGTTGTTCCTGCCTCTCTCAATCATCATCAAAAATGCAAAAATAACCAGATTCCTGGCCTGAACATACAGGCTTTCCATGCACTCTCTAATCCAAACCTCCCTGAAACGCAGTGGAAAAACATGTCCAAGATCACACAGCTAGACTGCCACACATCAGGCCTAGACCCCGAGGGATGCACTCCACGTTTATGTATTTAACTACCACACAATACTCTTGCCTGGGTGAGCCCTTCAGCCGTCCGACAGTGAAAAGCTAAGCAGATTAAAGGTACGTAATTCGCACACTCTCCCTGTTTTTTGTTTTTTCGGTTTTTTTCTTCCTCTAATACCAGCTTGACGGGGATCTCTCTCCTCTGAGGTTTGTTTTTAAAAATGAGTTTCTTTCTTATCCCTCCTTTCTCCCCAGCCCCAGGAAAAAGATCACTGGGTTGCCAGCTCTGCAAACGCCGTGTTATTCACGGGGTGCCGCACCAGGACAAGCCAACTCATTAGTTTCAAAGCCGCAAATTAATCTTACATTACTGTTCCCGAAGGTGAAAGGTCATTTTTTTATCTTCTTAGCTGTATCCACCCCACCCCCCCACCGCCCCCACCCCAGGAGGAAACTGGATCTTTATGCAGGAAGAGACCCCTCCCTCACTGGACCAGCTGTTTATGTTTCTCTTCTTTGTTGTGAGTGAAATTGTACACAGAGGGGCGGGATTGTTTGAAAAACCCAGAGGTTGTTTTAAAAGTAGGAGAGTTTTGTAAACCATGGGGCAGAGACATAATGAAGAGGCTGGCACTGGGAGTGCTGAAAAAAGCTAGAGACAGTTGGCTCTGCCAGAAGGAAGCCCATGGCAACTAGAAGCAAAGTCCCTTCTCTGCCCTCCAGTTTTGCAATCCCCCTCTGGCACCCCCTAGTGGCAGAACCTAGCATGGCACCAGGTGGCTGGGAGAAAGGACAGTTCAGCCACCAAACAGTGGTGACTTTGAGGCTGAGAGACGACAGTTTAATAACTGGCACCAGCCACTGTACCTCGAGCAAGGCTATGTGCTAAATGCGATCAGCCTGGTGTGCGGAGCTGCTGGTGGGATGGCAGCGCTCCACGTTCATGGAATGGTCCAAGCTCGGTCCTAATAACCTCCCAAATCATGAGAGGGACACAGAATGAGATGTGGTTCCCAGGTTGGGCTGCCCCAGTTACACTGAAATTCCTTCTGGGTAGCCCTGGCCGGATCAAAGCTGCATTGAGGAGGGGAAGAACGCTGCATTGAACACTGCCTGCTCGTGTTCACAAGAGCTATTGTCTCATCCCTAATGGTGAAATTGGAGCGAATACATGGACCAGTGTTTCCTTTCCCTCACCCAGGCCTTCTTCCAACATTCTCTCCCAGCCCCACAGGGAGATGTGGCATTTAAGGGAGGGTGGGGAGAGGAGTGTGATGGGTGACCCCTGAGGAAGAGAGAAAAGGTAGCCTTCTCTTTACATCTCTAAGTGTTTCTCCCTGACAGAAGCCCTGGAGAAAGCACAGGCTGTCGTGCAGCTGTGGGGTATGATACTGCCAGAATGAGACAGAAATGTGTCCTTTCCCAGTGTGCTGTCCATCAAAAGTTCCCCATGAATATCTTGGAGCCAAAAGTCATTCCTTAAAGATAGCAGCCGCTAAACAGAGCAGGGAAAAGGTCAAGAGAGAAGGTGGGATTTGGAGGAAGCAGGCAAAATATAGCCACTTGAGTTTTTAACTCAGCTTCATTTTAAATGATATTCAGCAAGAAGTTGAATGACCCCATGAAAAAGGGCAAGGGGGTTATATTTATTGCATGGGATACTTCCAATTCAGTTTACTTCTCTCTCAAAGACAGAGAGGCAGCAGGGCGCGAACCGCACCAGAGATGAAAGCCCCAAGAGTGCAGCTGAGGACTGGGGCTGGAAGGAAAGAACGGCTCTCGATCAGGTCCAGGTGTGGACCCAGCAATTATTCCAGCCACTACTTTTCACCTCCAAGTGGAGCTGGCATGGTGGGGAAGGAGGGCAAGTTGCCAAGTAGTAACCTGCCAGTTGGCTGAAGCCACCTAACCCATTCCAGCCTGGAACAGGATGGAAGTTAGGGACAAGGTCATGTTAACTTGGGTGGCTCATCAAACACTGGGTCCTGGGCCTCCCTACCTGGCCAATTGATGACTGGTTCTTAGCTCCAGTTGAGCTCCACCCTACACCGATGGGTGTAGACATGAACAAGCCTGGTTCCTGGCTGAACATGGAGCCAAGGGTACAGGTTTCTACGTCCTCTTCAGGGATGCGGTGTTGAGAGTCAGTCACTCTGCCTGCTCACCATTTCTACCTTCTCCTGGTAAGAGCAGCGTGATTTTCCTGTGGGAGATCACTGCTTCTTCACTTTCAGCAGTTATGTCTTGGTTCTAGATTCTTCTCTTTCCCCCTCACCCCAGCTCTAGGAAGAGACCTAAGTCTGGCCAACTGAAATCAATCTTGGGATTTTTGTTGGAACCATCAGGAAGGAAAAGTTCTCTTCTGGGAGCGGTGGTTGGGAGAATAGCTTGTGCATCCCTCACCTATGGCCACGAGGCCACATCACAGACCCTCCCACAGCTCAGGGGCACAGTAAGCACTGCTGTCACACTGACGGCTCTGTGGATTCGCTGGCACGCTTCTGCCTCTGGCTCACATCTGTGGTCGGTGGGGCAGCTCTGCTCTAAATGTCTTTTTTCCCTCCAGGACCAGCAGGCTACCTGCGGCATACTCTCACGCTGATTCCAGAAGCGTAAGAGCAGGCAATTCTTCTTAAGGGCGAGGCTCGAAACTGGCACACTGTCATTTCCAAGCACATGCTTTTGGCCAGAAGCGGTTACATGGTCACGCCCAACATCAGCGGTGGATGCAGTCACCGGCTGGGGGTAGGCACGCAGGAAGGGTGCCGAATTGGGAGCCTTTGTGCAATCACGTTACACCACCTTCCCTGGTGGCCGCTTTATCACCTGATGGGACCCGTCTGCCTGAATGAAGCCACCAGAAAAGAGAGCAAAGGCAAGAGTTGGAGACATAAATGTGATAATATCGTTGGAGTCCCTGAATCCTGCTGTGTGTCCTGACTTTTCACTTACTTTAATTGTTTAAGTCCGTTTCAATTGGGTTTCTGTTGTTTGCAACAAAAAGACACCTGACTGATCTGTATCAGTCAGGACACTCGGGAAGTCTACAGTGTCAAGCCAGAGAGACGAGAGGCAGGATCCCAAGAGAAGGCAAGATAGAACAAGCGGGTTCTAGAAGCTGAGCCCAGAATGGCTGCCAGAGACCACTGGGCTTGGATCGTGAAGCCTCTCACGAGATGCCCACAGAAGGCCAGTGGGAGCGCTAGAGGACACTGCCATTTGATCACTGTGGACCAAAGGACTACGTGGGCTCTTGTTTCTCCAGCATCCGACAGACACAGATGAAGCCGAGCAGAGGAGGCCCTGCTGACTCAGCCGCGCTGCCCCTCCCCCGCAAAGGAAAAACAACTTAAGTTCAGGAAAAGTACCACCAGGACTTCTAGGGTTGTAGGTACTAGACAAAGTCCTTGAACCTGTGATTCTGAAAAAGGAACCAAAGATTTGAGAGGAGCAAATGAGACCCTTGGCCTAAGAGGAAGGATCACAAGGACGCTCATATCTAAATAGTCTTAGCAACAACATTAACTCCAGACAGTACTATTTATTGAAAATGAGCCGCACGCCAAGCACAGGGCTAAGGAATTGTCATGTATTAGGACACCTGATCCTGTCGAGAAACCCGAGAGGGTATTTTATCGCCATTTGACAAACAAGGAAGATGGAGTTAGAGACGTTCCATCCCTGTCCAAGGTCCTCGGGCTGAACCTCTGTCCTGCCCCAGAGCCCCTGAAGTTTAGACCAGGCTGCGAGCCTCCCTCACTACGATTTTCTTTGTTCTTTCTGGCCTCAGAGCCCGCAGGGACCTTTTAATGAATACTTCCTTCCCTTGCCCTTTTATAGCCTACTGTTCTTTGAAATGGGGGTCCAACATCACACTGGAGAGAAAAATACCCTCTCTGTCAAAAACTTTGCTAGAGTCTCACTCTGGAGGGCAGTTGTGGTTTCCTGCCCACACCCAGGCCCTCTTCCTCCGGTTAAGAGCACCCAGGTTTCCTTTGGGGAATCATCTCCCATCCCTCAGTTCAGGTGACTGAGGTGGGCCTGCACCCACACAGGTGATGCTGCACCCCTGCTCCCTACTCTAGGGCTGGGCATCTGAGCCTCAGCTCCCCACTGGTGCAGTCCATGACGTGAGTCAGAGAGGTACATGATATGCTGGGGCCAGAGTCTACTAGCTGGGCAACCTTGGGCCACTTACCTAAGCACTTCTGTGCCTCAGTCTTTCCGTCTGTAAAATGGGATGATAATAATATCCTCCCCTGCAACCTCTGTAGAGTTGTTATGAGGAAGCATTAAGATGATGCATGTAAAGAACGCTTTACACAGCCTCAGCAAGATACAGCCGGGATCACTGCTAATCCAGGCATGGGCACACTACTTGTCCAGGCTGACGGGAATCTTTGCTAGGATTTTATTGGAAGTACTGAGCAAGTCGCATTCCCCACCCCGTCCCTCCTTCCTCCTTCTCTCTCTGGTGGGGATATTAGGCAGTGGGCTGTGGACCTGGAACAGATAGTGGGAAGGAGAGTGGAGAGGTGCAGAGACAGATTTTTCTCAGCTTTGTTCGGGGACCTGGGTCTGGCTGTGCTTGCGGTCACCACTTCCCTGGGCTTGGAGGTAGCGTGTGCCAATGATTCCCTTTGTGGGGAAAACCAGTTTTCGACGGAGTCAGGGTGGGAACGGGGCAGCAGAGCGGAAAGGGTAAGGATTGTTGGAATATGTTCAGACCTCAGCATCTTCTGACTTTTCTCTCCTCTCTCAACCTACGAGACACACAAAGCAGTAAACTAGGATGGGGGGGGGGAAATATAGAACCTTTATGGTATTTAATCTTTCCTTCCCTCCCGCCCTCAAGTCAGGCCAAAGGACACAGTCACTTTGGTACAACACATAGCCGGGTACGCATCTCAGCTCAGCCATTCCCCAATCATGAAAACATGAGCAGTTTTGGCAAAGCCCTGGTTCAACCATACGAAATGATCATGTTTGCAGGTCAAGAAATGGTTGAATACTGACAGTTTCACACTGATCAACCTGATAGTTCCCATCTGAATGGGGTTTTGCTAGGATTAAATAAGATGATACATGTGCATTTCTTCGCACGATGCCTGGCACTGAGGTACTGACTATTAAGCGTTAATTGCTACTACTACAGTGGTAACGATGGTGATGATGATGAAGAAACAGTCACAAATCAAGGCAAAGAGAAACAGCCTCAGCTAACAGCAGCAGTTTTCCAACTTGACTGAAAATTCTGCTTATTTTCCCCTAAATCTTGCTCTTTGGGATTTTTGCAATTTCTGTCTTCACCCGGACAGGGAGGCAAAAGGTTCACAAAATAAACCAGGACCCTTCAGGCCTCAGTGTCTCTTCTTTATTGAGAAGACCCCCTGGAAAGCTCAGGGTTGTGAGAAGTTCTGATGACGGGGAGAGAGAAGAGGACAGGGGAGGGAGGAGGGGCTGTTTGAGAATCATCACTCATATATATATATATATATATATATATATTTTTTTTTTTTTTTTTTTGCGGTACGCGGGCCTCTCAGTGTTGTGGCCTCTCCCGTTGTGGAGCACAGGCTACGGACGTGCAGGCTCAGCGGCCATGGCTCACGGGCCCAGCTGCTCCGCGGCATGTGGGATCTTCCCAGACCGGGGCACGAACCCACGTCCCCTGCATCGGCAGGCGGACTCTCAACCGCTATGCCACCAGGGAAGCCCGTCACTCATATTTTTAAATATCGTGACGTCAATAAAACAGCTTCCAGTTCAGTGACAACTGAGGCTTTTGTTTTGATCATGGGCTTCTCACCCACCAGCCAGTTATTCTGGTTAAAGCAGAGCATTTGTTTTCTGAAAGGTGACGATTGGATGCATAGTTGTTCTCATTTCCTGAGCCTTCCAGGTGCGGCCACCAAGTTATTTAGGCTGTGCCTCCCAGCTTGGGGCCTTTGGACACATCATCCCCTGAATCCAAATGCTTTCCCCTCCTTCTGCACCCTCATTCACTCGTACAGCACTCTCGCTTCAGTGCGACCTTGTGGTGTGTTTTTAGACACTCCAGATCCATCGGCCCTTTGTGATTTGCCCTCATATTACTTGCTAATTCCCAGTGGTTTTTGTCACTGGACACCAAGCTCCAGAGGACAGGCGCTGACTGGGTTGACTTTATTCTGCAATGTCCCCAGGACCTCTCCTGAGGCATGGCCCATGGTGGATACTCAGCAATATATGTTAAATTACAAATTCATCTTTCAGTAATTAATAATAGTTCATTCAGGGCTTCCCTGGTGGCACAGTGGTTGAGAGTCCGCCTGCCGATGCCGGGGACGCGGGTTCGTGCCCCGGTCTGGGAAGATCCCACATGCCGCGGAGCAGCTGGGCCCGTGAGCCATGGCCGCTGAGCCTGTGCGTCCGGAGCCTGTGCTCCACAACGGGAGAGGCCACAACAGTGAGAGGCCCGCGTACAGCGCAAAAAAAAAAAAAAAAATAGTTCATTCAGTAAATTCATTAATCAGTGACAGAGGCTTGGACCTTCCCCATGGGAAACAAGGTAAGTTTTTGAATTGGGATGCAGGGGATGGTAGCAAGGATGCCACCTGGTCCTCCGTCTGACAGGAGAACAAGAGGAAGGGAAAATCCTTTGATTTCAACATATTCCAACTCGTGATATCTGGGAAAGGGGACTGAAAGACATTTCCAGCATTGTGTAAAGTGTCCTACCCATGCAACAGAGACAAATGGGAACCAATCCTGAACTTCAGACATGACTAATAGCGTAGAACGAGCAAGTGTCAGTGATTCGTTTGAAGTGAACAATGATAATGCAGAACGGAGGAATTCTACATTAGAATTAGTTGGGGGTAAAGGTAAGGGACACTTCCTCCATCACCAGGAGACGGCGTCCTAATCACAGATCCGTGGGTAGGCCTGGGCTAGCGGCAGTGCTGGTATTTACACCCAGTTGGCCAGAGTTATTGGATTTTGCAAAAAGGAACAACAATCCCAGCAGAGGTAGGGAGGGAACATTTTGTTTGGGCTACACTCGCCAATCAAACTCTAATTAATCTGCTGTCCATGGCTATCTCGCCTGCGAGACGGGGAGCCTCCCAAGGTCAGAAACTGGGCCTTGCCTTACTTTTCATTTTCTGTCCTCTGGAAACAATGTCTTTGGATGAACAAATGAATGATTCCTATTACTGCCACACGGCCTCTCTCCCCCAGTGAAACAAAGTACAACCCGAATCTATAATTCTCACTCCATAAAATCCCCATTATCGAGAAACACCTGTTTACAGAATACTTACAGTGCACTAGGCGGCATCCTGTACTTTGAAAGGCACACGGGGACTATAGGCTCAAAGAGTTTAATTACCTGATTAGACAATACAAAGTAAAAACTCTTGGATTCCCGTAACAGAAACTCACTCAATTTAACTCAACTAAGAAAAAAAGAAAAGAAAAGGTTACGGAATCCAAGTTTAGGCACCAGAGATTAGCCTGGTGACACAGGCATGAGAACCAAAAAACCAAGAACAGAGGTGACCGCACTGCCTCACTCAGGCCGTGGCATCCACTTACTCATCTTGCATGTGACCCAAGATGGCGGCCAGCCCTAACTCTACATTATGACCTTGAAGGTCAAGTGCTCACCGTAACTGATTCATCATGGCTGTGGAAGGTGTAGATCACATGATTCGCTGCCTACCTACCTCGACTATGGGCAAGCTGCCCCCAGAAGGCATGGCAAACAGTACTGACATTTCAAATAAAGGCAAAACGATCCACAAACAGGAAAAGATAAAGTAGGAAGGGGCAAAGAGCACAGGGTGTAAAAATTGAAGCTTTGGTTTCTGCAAAAGGAAATGCAGCAGAGAGAAGAAGGTCTCAAATTCCCAAACTCAGCTGTAATAAGGAGTTCTTCTCTCCCACAAGTCCTGGCTGTGAGTAATCAAGGAGAAAATGGTCTGTGAGAAAAACACAACAATGTTACTTACCTTCTATGTGTATATATGCACGTAGGAAAATGCAAAGTACAAGCTCAGGAAAGACAGACCCCCAAACCTGGAACCTCCAGTAAAGAGGGTCAGCATCATGATTAAGAGTGGTGGTCCACGTCAGACCTACTGGAGAATGGACTTGAGGACATGGGGAGGGGGAAGGGTAAGCTGGGACAAAGTGACGTAAAACGTAAAATAGATAGCTAGTGGGAAGCAGCCGCATAGCACAGGGAGATCAGCTCGGTGCTCTGTGACCGACTGGAGGGGTGGGATAGGGAGGGTGGGAGGGAGGGAGACGCAAGAGGGAGGAGAGGGAACATATGTATAACTGATTCACTTTGTTATAAAGCAGAAACTAATACACCATTGTAAAGCAATTATACTCCAATAAAGATGTTAAAAAAAAAAAAGAGTGGTTGTCCAAGGGAACTTTAGCCTCATCTATGATGTATTAAGTTTTTTAAAAAGGAGAATGGATTCATCTCTTACTTGGGTAATTAAAGTTTAATTGCTTAAATAAGAAAACTGGCTTAGAGCATGCTTCTCCAGGGAACTTCAAGAAGCTTAGCTGGCTGATTTCCCTGAGGCCAGGTCAGGGTCCAGCCTCCCACCCACCCACCCACCGTGTGGTCCCGGAATTTAAGAGGTGGGTCTGCCAACTTAATTACTAACTCAACTGAAAAAGTGACTTTTTGGAGAGTAGTATTAATTTTGATGTCAACATGTCAATTTCTTTTTTTTTTTTTGAAGAAAGCATCTGGTTATGTTCTTCCAACTATTGTTAAAGCAAAATTAGATGGGAAGACAAATGCGCACAAATTACTATTCTGGGAGACTCTTGAGAACATAAAAATATGAAATAAACAGCATCAAGAAAATGCTCAGGGCTTCCCTGGTGGCGCAGTGGTTGAGAGTCCGCCTGCCGATGCAGGGGACACGGGTTCGTGCCCCGGTTCGGGAGGATCCCACATGCCGCGGAGCGCCTGGGCCCGTGAGCCATGGCCGCTGAGCCTGCGCGTCCGGAGCCTGTGCTCCGCAACGGGAGAGGCCGCAACAGTGAGAGGCCCGCGTACCGCAAAAAAAAAAAAAAAAAGAAAATGCGTTCAGCTGTGGATGGGGTATAACTGCGACCTCCACTCTTTCTTGGTGAATTTCAGGCACACACCTCCTTCCTAAATCCTGTTCTTAACAATTCTCAGGAGCTTAGGGGTGAAAAATCATACAACCAACACTTAAAAAATCAGACATGTGATGGAGAATTTATAGCCACAGATCTTCCTAAATCTCCGAGCTAACCGTTGGTCTCAACTGCTTCCTCTACAATCTTGACCAAATCCACTGCCTAAGCCACAAAATACTTACACAGTCCTCATGTGTAAAGCACTTTGTACTTTTCTTTTCTCCCAGCCTGCTAGAACTGGTATCAAATTCTCCCTCCTGCTGGGCCCATATTGTTAAAAAAAAAAAAAAAATTCCCTGGACTCTTTATGCCTCCCTCCAAGGCATTCTGAATATCCCCTACTTCATAGGAGAAACTAAAAATAATTCAAAGCTCCTTTTTGTTACTCTTTACCAGAAACTGGGAGGAATCAGCAAACTCAACTACAAGAATTAGGTAGGAGTGTGTTCTTTGACTATACTTGGCCCATGGAAATGAAGGATTTCTTTAAAGACCAGGAATCCCGAGGTCACCTAAAGATCATAGATAGTGCTGAGGAAGGAGTCATCTACGGGCCAGAAGGACAAGGAAGACAGACCTGGGAAACCTAAGTTAAGAAACTGCAGGCTACAGAGTGGCCTGGACATAGGAATAATCACAGTCAACAGAGAGAGAGGAGCCTCCAGCTGTAGACATCATCGCAAGATCTCCTTCAATTCTCATCAAAACCCAGGCAGCATCCCCATTTTACAGATGAGAAAACCAGAGGCTAGAGAGGGAAGGTCACATAATCAGTACGCAGAGGAGCTGGAACTTTAACCAAGGCAGTCTGACTCTAGTATTTATATACAGAACTGCTAGGAAGGAAGGAAGGAAGGAAGGGAGGGAGGGAAAGAGGGAGGGAGGGAGGGAAAGAGGGAGGGAAGGAGGGAGGGAAAGAGGGAGGAAGGGAGGGAGGGAAGAGGGAGGGAGGGAGGGAGGGAAAGGGGGAGGGAGGGAAAGAGGGAGGGAGGGAGGGATGGTTAGTTTGAAAGAGACTAGAATTGAGAAATTCAGGCTTTGGAACAATCAGCAAACATCTTGAACCTAAGCAATGTTTGGAGGGGGAAATAAATTGAGGTTCACAGAGCAACCAGGAATATCAATCCAGCAAAACCAGACTGCACATACATGCCAAAGGAAGACACGTCAATCTGAGACCTAATGGAAACAGATGACACACTCAAATTAGGATAATTGGAGGAAGGTTTATTTAGAAAGGGCCTATTTAAATAGCTGCAGGCGCAAAGGACCATAAGGGCTAGTGCAATCACCCAGGGCTGGGAGCAGCTAAGGGGTCATGTCCTCAGATCTGAAGGGACGGGGGAGGGAGCTGTTAGCAGAGCTGACAGCATTGCACAGAGGGGTTAGCCTGAGAGAAGCCAAGACCTTAGTCTAGAGAGCACACCTGGCCAAGGTGACCTTGAAAGGAAGGGCCAACAACCCCCCCCCCACACACACACACTCCTCTGCTCCTTCCCTCCAGTCTCCCCTGGGCTCTGCATGGGCAGACCCCACCTGAATGCCAAAGGGTAAGGATGCCCTGTGACAGTCAGCCAGACACCAGGCACAGCGGAGGCGGTAGGGGGAACCCACGATACCCACCTTGAGGATGAAGACAGTGCTTTTACCAAGAGACAGTGCAGAGGAGTGGGCAGATAAGGGCTGAGGGTTACGTACTGGCTCGTGTGTGGAGTCATAACGTCACATGAAAACCCACCCTCAGCCACTGGGTGGGAAATGCCATTTCCACAGCGGGTTGGCTAAGACCTGGGTGAAGCACTTCATGGTGGTGCAGGTTCCGGGAGCCCCGGGGATGTTTCCCTCCATGATACCACGTAGCACAGGGCCTCACAGAGGGTGTACTGACACCTACTAGGGCTGCTGGGGCGCTGGACATGGGTACTCAGGAGAAGGACTGCCAGCCTTCCGGGCCAACGAACAGAGGTGAGAAGAGTGATTGATAAGGAGTCAGACCACTGATCCTTCCACCTCTCACTCAAAGGCACAATTAGAAAGGCATCTCTTTGTTCATATCTGGACCCCACTCCCAAGGGACTAAGGGACCTTGGTGATAGAGTTGGGAATGAGCCATGTTCAGAAAAAGTTTAAAAAAAGGAACATGTCGTTCAAGCAGAGGACTGTCTATGTTCTTAAGGGCTTGGACACGTAGTGAAAGTAAAAGTAAAAAAAAACAAACAAAATGCCTCCTTACGCTGGGCTGTGTGTGGCTAGAACCACAGCTCTTGTTCAAGAAGCTGGGCATCTAGTCAGGGCACCCAGAGCGTGCAAGTCTTCAGGACGGTGAGAAAGGAAGCCCAGGATCTGCAGGGCGCTGAACACAGGACAGCCAGCCCTGGGAGCAGACAAGGCTGCCCCGAAGACAGGGGCTTCGTGTTATTCTGGGTCACGGCCTGATGAGGGGCCAGTCCACGAGGAACACTACACTCCTCTGGAAGATACTGGAAATTAGGTGCCCATCAACTCAGGTTTCCTTGTGCAACCGGCTGGAAGCAAGCCGAGAGTAGAAATTACCCTAAGGTGGAAACACACAACAGCGTCCATCAGGGCGGACCTGCCTCTGGAGGAAATCGATGCCACTCCCCACTATGAGCTGGAATTTCCAACCATTGAATTTCCAGATTTGCCAACTGGCCGTCGCTTAAAAGCAAAGTCTACACAGGTGAAATTTTAGAACCGAGACGTATGTGATGTAGTGCTGCTTCCTGGGGACCAGGTATTTTCTTATTTACATTTTAAACCTTACAAAAAAACTTTTGAGGAAGTTGTCTGGTTTATAAAATTGCAAGAGAAAATTAAAGAGAAGGGCATAGAAAAGGAAGCGGGATTTCTTTAGTCAGTGAATGAATGAAGGGATTTTGTTTTGAACGCACATTCCATGAACTAGAACATAAGCTTGTTCTTTATCCCCACTAAATACATGTTGAATAAATATTGAAAGAATTTTAGCATGAAAAAGTAAGAAAGTAACAGCCTGCCCCAGACAGCGCCCTGTGGATAGTGAACCCTGACAGAGATTTTACTTGGGGAAATATGAGCCTCTAGTCCCACAAATGAACAAAATGTGTCAAACGCAGAACATGGCTTTGCTGGTTGATTTTCCCGTCTTTTATGTTGACTTCGGACAAACTCAAGTTCATTGAGCATTTGCTCTATGCCAGGCTCTAAATGTTGAATATGGTTTATTTTATTTAATACCTAAGGGACTTTCAAGGATATACAGACTGTGATCTCAGACGCGTGGTTATTTAAATTTCTTATAATTAAACAAAATTTAAAATTCAGCTCCTATATTTTAAATTAGTCATGTATCAAGTATGCAAGAGGCACACGTGGCTACAGATGACCGCACTGCACGGCGCAGATACAGGACATTTCCATCATCACAGGAAGGACTGTTGGACAGCACAGTCCTTCTAGATCCTTCAGAGCTGTTTCCACCTCCTCTGAAATCATTTTAGGCAGAAAAGTGGCCATTAATTGAGCACGTCCTCTGGGCTGTACAAGGTTCTGGGTCAGTTATGTAAGATCATCTCACCCCATTTTAGAGATGAAAGATCTTGAACACAGACAGGCTAAGTAACTTTCTCACCATCACACAGCAAGTGAGTTGCAGAGCCATGGCTTTGCTCATTCAGGTGACGCCACCTTCCAAGGGCATCCTCCGACCCCAAGTGTTAGTGAAAGCAGCACCAGGGATAAGAAAGAAATGCTGAGGATTCTGGCCTTCCTGACAGAGGAGTGGCCACACACCTCTGGGGTCAGATAGACAGGCTAGACGACCAAGCCCGGTCTTGCCAGTGACTACCTGGGTGACAATGGCCAAGTCATTTATCCTAAGTATATGTAAAATGGGGGCTGCTTACAGCACCTACCTTGTAAAACTAAGAGGATTAAATGAGACGGTACACGGAAAGCACTTAGCACAGTATCTGGTACATAGAGGCCGTTTAATACATGCAGATACGATTATTATTTTCGGAGCGAATCCCTTTCTCCTAGTTGACTTGGAAACAGCAAGATTTGCCTCGCTCCCAGCAATGCACATTTCCGAGTCTAGCACGCCCTCTGCTGGCCACTCCTGGATACATCACCCGGGCGGGTGTTCCCTGAAGGGGACCTTCCTGAGTGTTCTGGGGCAACTTGACTCTAAAACAAGAACGTCCCACTTGAGCATTTGGGGAGAGGGGGGAGAAAGGGGGGAAGGTGAGGGGAAGAGGAGGATGGAGGAAGGGAGAGGGGTCTTTCACATCCCGTCTCCTCTTAGCACTCAGGAGAAACTCAGGGCTTTCTAACTTTGCTGCGATCTGATCTTCGTCGCTGCCTTAACTGACAGGCAGATAGAGAAGATGCACCTCTTCACGTTCCTAGGCTCACCGTCCAGCCCCTGTTCCCAGGGGCTTCTGGCTACAGGCCACCTACAAGCACAGGCTCGTAACTACCACCATGGAGTTACCTTCAATGATGCTAAACGTGAAGTCCCACCCCTGACCCCATATCCAATCCATCTAAACGTCCTGTTGATTTTTTTCCCTCTAAATATATTTAAAATCTGTTCCTGCCTCTCCACCTTCTCTGCCGTCCCCCCAGTCTAAGCGGCCACTTGGTTCACGTGGACCTCTGCATCGACCTCCTCTTCTCCCTCCAGTCTAGTCTTCACGGCCGCTAGAGCGGAGATCCTCGCCGCGGAGCTGCAGGCAACGCCCTGGGGAGCTTTAACAAACTACCGCCGCGCAGGTGCCAACCGCACTCAACGCAATCAGAGTCTCGAGGTGGGTGGGGTTTTTAACATTCACAGATCTTGAAAGGCCTGGATGTTGCCTGCAGCCAGGAACGAGAACCACGGGGCTTGCTGTCGGGACCCGCAGCATCAGCTTCCCCTGGAGGGCCTGGCAGACCACAGACAGCTGGGTCCCACCTCAGAGTTTCTGATTCAGCAGATTGGAGCTAGGCCTGACAACTTCCATGTCTCCCAAGTTCCCGGGTGATGTTGACATTGCTGGTCTGGGACCACACTGTGAGACAACTGCTGTAAAAATGTAACTCGGACCACAAAACCCCACTTAAATGGCTTTATGTGTGTATAGAAATCCACCTCCTATATACCCTGGCCCCCCACTCCCCTCTGCTCCAGCTACACTGCCTCCTGTCTGCCTTTTGACCACTTAAAGACCTTGGCACTGCTGCTGTCTTTCCCCAGAGGGATTCTCCTTTAGTTCTTCTCTTGTCTGGTTGCCCCTTAATCTTCTAGGCCCACAGAAAGGTCACCTTCTCAGAGAGGCCTTCCCTGATTGCCCCATCCAGGCTGTGCCTCACCTTCCCCTCACCCCTTATTCTCTATCTTAGCCACCTGTTTGTTTCCTTTCTAGCACTGATTACAATTTTCAATTATTTTATCTGTCTGCTCACTTATATGACATCTTCCTGTCTGCCAGAATGCAAGTTGTATCAATATGAGGAAAAGGGCTTTCATCTTCTTCTTCAGTGCCTGGCACATAGTAGGTGCTCAATGAGTGGTCACTGAGTGAGGGAGTGAAGAGAAACACAGAAGCAGAGAACGTGAGGCATAGACATAATAGTAATAATGGAAGCAGGAGCCGTCTTTTCTCCTGAGAGGTTGCCGTGTGCTGGTCTTTTGATATTACATCTCTAATCACACAAGGACCTGGCGAGGTAAATGGTATCATCTTCAAGGTACAGATGTGGAAATGAAGACCCAGAAAGGTAGAGAAACTTGATGAGGCCACACAGCTGGGAATCCAGGCTGCGTGCTTGCACATTCACTGTAAAAGAGGGGAGGAAGGGAGGGAGGGAGAGAACGAGGGAAGGAGAAAGAGATGGCGGGAGGGGCAGCACAGGCAGAGCTTGAAGAACCCTCCCCTTGGGGAATTTTTAACTCTAAACTCTTAGCCAAGGAGAAAATAAAAAACCGGGCTGAAATCAAAGAACCCCTGCCCTACTTTCCAGCTCTCTGATCCTCCCGGTATCTCTTCAGAAGAGAATGATCAAGCAATGACGGGTATCTCAACTTCAAAGATGTTTTCGCAGCTTGCCCAGAGCCTTTGGACGAAAAGCCTGGATAGGAAATGATAAAGGCAGGACCTGAATCTTGCCCTGCTTCCTGCTCAGCTGGCCCTCACCTCCACGCATCACACCTGGGAGCAGCCCGCTCAACTTCCTTTTGTGGCCACCGTCTCACGACTGTATTAGTTAAGGTAACACTAGATGCTAGAACAGACGACCACCTCCCTCCCCAGACTCAATAGCTTGACGTGACAGAAGTTCATCTCTCCATTAAAGTCCAAAATCAGTGCTCCTGACGGGGGGAGGTGTCCTCCCCTTGTGGCTGGGGAAAGGGACAGACTATGAGGGTTTCGTGAGCCAGGCCTGGAAGCTGTGCACATCATTTGTACTGCCAGGCACCGGCCAGAATTCCGTCACGTGCTCATACTTAACTGCAAGGGAAGCTGGGCAATAGAGCCTAGCCGTCAAGGTTAGCCAACAACCAGCCAGTCTCTGCCTCATGCCCTGAGCTCTGTGATAAGCTCTCCACCCCAGTGCACCTCCTCTCTCTGATGACAGAATTTCTACAATCGCAGAGAAGACTAGAAATGCAACCAGTCCTAGGAGAGGGACAACCTTGATCTTAAATCCACATCACAGAGGAAATGACAGGTGTTCAGTGATCCCCTGAGAGGAGGCTGGAGGTTTGGGGAAGGACAAGGAAGAAAGAGGAGGCTAGATGCACAGTTTGCTCAAGTTCAGTCTTGGCTAAGAGAGCACGACAGCTTTGCCCACCATTTTGGTGTGGTTTCCAAAGTCTACCTTGACTTCACTTTTAGATTTTTCAAAATTTCACTAACTGAGCAAACATTTATTATCCCTTGTTTTGCAGACATAGTCCCAGGCACATGGGGTACCAATAAAGAAAGAATACGACGTAAGCCCTATTCTTTATCTCATTGAGATTTTAAAAATACCTGTGATACAAGTTGGACACAAATAATATTCAAGATTATATTCTACATGTGCCATAAATGATCTCATTTAATCTTCACAATAATCCTATGAGGTAAGTACTATTACTGTCTCCATTTTACAGAGATGAAAAATGAAATAAAGATGAAATAATTGTCCCAAGTCCCACCACCCTAAAGACGCAGGAATGAGTCTTAACTATATTATGCTGTACCTATTAAACTACAGGGCTGTATGCATATTGACATAAGCACAGGCATAATGCAGTCAGCTTTAGAGAAGAGAAGAAGGTTTGGAGTTCTAAACAGTTACTGAATCCAAGAACAGGTTGAAACTGAGCTCAAGTAATTGCAAGATGAGCCTGGAGCGAAGCAAGCTGGGTGGCCCTGGAGGAGATGCTCTTGCTTCCTGTTTGTCAGTTCCCCCTTCTGTAAAACGAGGGAGCTGGCTCAGATGATTCCTAAATCCCTTTGTTCCTGTACAAGCAGCAGCACCACCACTGGGAAGGGCAGAAGTTGTCATCAGGCAGATTCAGGTTCTTTCTACCTATCTGAGCTTTTGTTTTCCCACTTGTGAAACTGGCATTGGGTCTGATTTGCTAATTTTTCTTTCCCTCGTGTCTGGCACAGGATATATAATAGGAGTTCAATTAATCCTGGTTCCCCCCCTTCATCTCGCATCTGATTACAGATGGCAGGAATCGTGGGAGCAGAAGGCAGATCGTGGGAGCTGCTTCTAAGAGTGCAGAGGGTATCTGAACCTCCATGCTAGGGAACCAGGGGCACCCAGAGAGCAGCTGAGGACCAAGCGGAACACCTGCCCCATCTTCCCCTCAGTCCACGCCCTCTTCCATCAAGCCCAGGGCAATTTCCAGTCCCATGAATCTGGATGCCCACAGATCTCTCAGAATCCCCCAGAAGCAGGTTCAGGACTTTGGGGTGGAGGGTGCAGCGAGATGAATAGCAGATGTCCCCGCAGGCCTCCCCAGCCAGCCTTCTTCCTTACGAATACTTCTGGGACACTCCCAGGAGCTGTGCTCGCCTGGCAGATACTGAATAAGGCAGAAGGAGCAGGGAGGAAAAGCAGCGTCGTGGAACGGTTGCCTGGTTACATGGTAGTCTGGGTTGCAAGGTCTCCTCCCCTGGAGGCTGAGGGTGAGGTGCTGAGCAGGGGAGCGGAGGGGAGGGGTACAGCTAGCATCAGCATCTAGATGTGGTGCCTTCCTTCCCCCACCTCCAGCTGCCCACAGGCCAGGCCAGGACAAGCGGACCAGCCACGTGGGTAGGGAGCCTCGCTCACTCGCTGACCAGCTGGAGGATTTGGGCAAGTTGACGTAGCCTATCCCTGCCTTCCCTTCCTCACCTTTCAAGTGAGTCTAATAATAGTACACACCTCACTGGGGTCCAGCAAGGCTTCCAAACAGATAATGCAGGAAAAGGGCCGAGCACGGGGACTGGAACACAGTAGGCTGACCGTAAGAAAAGCTAGCACTGTCCAGCCAGAGCTGGAGGCTGATGGAGGGAGCAGTGAGAAGTCCCGAGTCAGAACAGGCTACCCAATGTGAGGTCCCAGTGCAAACTGCAGGGCCCCTCGGTCAAAAAGCAGGAAAGAGGTGCTTCCATTAAAGGCACTAAAACAGAAAGCTTTTTTTCTTTTTCTCCTTCGGCAGTCTCTCAGGATGACAGTACTTTCTGCTTGCTACTTAATGCCGTGGGCGTGGGCAGAGTGCACACCTTCACAGGCACCCAGGAGCCCACCCCGCAGCCTGGTGTGTGTGTGCATTGCCCATTAGCTGCCCGGGTCCTGGGGGAGCAGGATAGGGAGTTAGCATCTCCCTTTCCCACAGGCCTTCCATCCCAACCCGTGGTGGACAGGTGACACCAAACATGGCAATCTCTACACCAGGGTGCACTAGGCACCTGAGTCAGGGTCAAGAGAAACTCACTCCTGCCAGGTTGCCCACTGAAAGCACCATGGTGCTGCCAGCCTAGGGCGGGGACGGCTGTGGTCATGCTCTCCCCTGAGATGCTCTGGGGTACGGGCGGCAGCCCTCCCCATGCCCAGGCCCCTGATGGGGATGGGTGGGGGGAACGGGGCTGGAAGAGCAGCGGGGAGGGGCAGAATGGGCCAGTCCTGGGACAGCAGGGAAGCTGGGGGCTGAGAACCCAGCTGGGGAGGTAGTGGGAGGTAGGGCTTCATGTGAACTGAGGTTCCCAACCCTCGGTACAAGCTCCGTTGTCCTACCGGACTCAGCTTCCAAACCACAAATTTAAACATTAAAATGATTCAAGATGTGACAGCAGGCCATTCAATTCCAAGTGCGGGTCCTGGTCTTACACCATCACACTGACCCTGAGCTCTGATCCTGGCTGTCACTAACTCCCCCTCTCTAGGCCTTGGTTTCCTCTTCTCGAAATGAGGTGGGTGAGGGGATGGGGCTATGTGGTTTGTACATCCCCTTCCAGCTTCTATATTGTATAACTTCTGTCCCACTGACATGCTGTGTAGCCACAGGCAAGTCCCTTTCCCTCTCTGGGCATCAGTCTTCCCATCTGTGAAGTGGGAATTCCTGAAGCACCCTTCCAGGGTTAATGCTCAAAGACATGCCTTTTCTCCTCCCCTCCTTTGTTTGAGGGGACTTTTCCTTTTGGAGGAGGAAGTAAATATTTGGGATATTTCTGGTCTCTTCCTTCTGCCCAGGAGGGAAGTACAATCACCTGTGTTATGAATTGAATGTTTGTGTCCCCCTGTGAGATAATAGAAAATATACATTGGTCTCTTCCCACAGTTCCTGGCACAGAGCTCTTGAAGCCCTTGTAACTTCCTAAGTGATAAGTATACTAAGGGCATCTTTTGTTCTAATATTTGGTCTTTGGCTCCAGTTCCTGACACAGGGAAACTCTTGTAATTTCCTGGGTGATAGGACTGTCTTTTGTTCTAATGATGTAACTCTGGGTGGGTTCCTGAGTGGCTCCTGGATGGGGGCTGCTCACTATAAAGGCCAAGCGGTGATTACAAGCTTGGAATTTTCAGCCCCTGGTCCCACCATCCCCCAGTCTCTTGAGAAAGGAGAAAGGCTAAAAATGGAATTATGATCGATCACACCTACGTGAGGAAGCCTCCATAAAACCCCCAAAGTGCAGACTTTGGAGAGCTCCCAGGTTGGTAAATGCACCCCTGTACCAGGAGGGTGACACACCCAACTCCACGGGAACAGAAGCTCCCGTGCTCAGGATCGTCCCAGACCTCGCCCTATGTATCCCTTCATCTGGCTGTTCATCATATTCTTTAATAAACTGGCAAACATAAGTGTTTCCCTGAGTTCTGTGAGCTGATCTAGCAAATCACTTGAGCCTGAGGAGGGGCTCATGGGAACCTCTAATTTGTAGCCAAATCAGGCAGAAGTTGTGAGTCACATGAAACGGCGACTGGCATCTGAAGTGGGGGCCAGTCTCGTGAGACTGAGCCCTTACCCTGCGGGATCTGACGCTACCTCCAGGAAGGTGGTGTCAGAATTGAGTTAAACTGTAGGACAGCCAGCTGGTGTCACAGAATTGCTTGGTGGTGGACCGTCCCCCACCCAAGCATTTGGTGACCGGAAGTGTCAGAAGTGAGGTGTCCTGTGTGAAAGTAAAGGAGAAAGATGCAGGAGGAGAACTGTAGGCTTTTCCACTCAGCCCCCTTCCCCCACAAACCATATGTTGAAGCCCTAACCACCACCGTGAGGGCATCGGGAGGTGGGGCCCTGAGAGGCAATTAGGTTTAGATGATTTCATGTGGGTGGAGCCCACCCTCACCTCACTGATGGAATTAGCGCCCTTTTAAGAAGAAGAGACACCAGAGCTTCCTCCTTCACTGTGTGAGGATACAGGGAGAAAGGGACCATCTGCAAGCTAGAAAGAGGGCCCTCACCAAGACTGAATCTGCCGGCACCTTGACCTTGGACACCCCATCCTCCAGAACTGTGAGTAACAAATTTCTGTTGTCTAAGCAGTCCAGTCAGTGATATTCTGTTACAGCAGCCTGAGCAGACTGATACAGCCTGTAAGGAAGGCTCACCAACCGATGGAACAGAAGGGCAAAGAAGAGCAGGTCATCAGAGAAGTGGTGAGACAGCAGGCAGCACTGTGAAGTGACTCATTCATTCATTTACACATTCATTCATTCATTTGCCTGGACACCTGCAGCAGCCTCTGCCCCATCTCCCGGCTTCCACGCTCTTTCCTCTCAATCCACTCTCCACACAACAGCCTAAGGGAGCTACTTATATGATAAACAGAACTGTGCCCTTCTCTCCTGAAAACCTCTATCAGCTGGGGTTAGGTTCAACTGTGATAGACAACTCACACTGATAGTGTCTTAAATAAGACAGACATTTACCTCTCTCACAGAAGCATCTGGCGCTGTTAAGGCGGCACGATGGTCAGAATCCAAGCCCCGTCTAGCTGGTAGCATGGCCATCCCTGGCTTCCATTTCCAAGGTTACTTCAAAGTCCAAGATGGTGCTAGGGCTCCAGCCATTGAATCTACATCCCATAGGGCAGCAAGGCCGGGGGGACACTCCATCCTTTCAAAGATACTTCTCAGGAGTTGCATACACCACCTCGGCTGACATTCTAGTGGCTAGAGCTTAAGTCACATGACCATACCACCTACACAAGAGGCTGGGAAAAGTTGTCTCTATTCCAGGCAGCCATATGCCCAGTTCAATGTTGTGGGTTTTATTAATGAGGAAGATGGGGGTGGGGGATGGATACTTGGAAACCATTGATCTTTACCACACAATCCTTCCACAGCTTCCTTCTGCCCTCAGAATAAAACCTATACTATGCCCCAAATGGCCAGGCCCATTTTCCTACCATCTCTCCTCCCAGCCTCCTTCCCTCAACATGTTGCAGGCCCACTGGCCTACTTTGGGTCTCTCAAAGGCCAAGGCTCTTTCCCACACAGGGGTATTTACCCATGCTGCTCCCTCAGCCCTGGGACACCCACACGCTGCTCTATGCGGGCTGGCTCTTTCTTCAGGCCCCAGAGAGGCCTCCCTACCACGCCATGTAACGGAGCTCCCCTCATCCTTCTTTCTTGACTCTGTTTTTCCTTTGTTTCTTTATAGCAAGAATGACATCTTAAAACTACTCTATTATCTGATTTTAAAACAACAACAAACAGACCAACAAAGCCATGAATCCCTGCACCAAATGCCTACCTTTTTGGTTGATCTCTGCCATTAGAAAGGCAGCTTGACGAGGGGAGGGTTTGTGTCTGCTTCAGAACTGTACCCCAGAGATTCTCTGAGCAAATATTTATTGCTCTCCCACTATGTCCCGGGAACTTAAAAGACAGTACACAAATCCAGGCTTCTTCTCAGCTGCAGAGAGGCCAGGAGATGAGACCTGGGCTCCATCTGTTGGAGAGGAGCTGAAGGGGGCAGGGAGGCAGAGAAAGGAGTCCAGTAAGCCCCTAATAACAGCCCTGCAGCAGCCAGGCTTATGGTTAGGGTCCTTTTTTGCCTCCTTTCTGGCTCCATCCTACGTCTCCACCCGCATGTTAATGACCTACTGTTACCTTTTATGGCCTGTACTTTATTCCTTATCCTTGTAAGAAGCTTTATACCCTTTCTGGAGGAGGGTGAGTGTATAAACAAACACACACGAGATAAAATATACAAGGTACTTGGGGGTCTGCAGTATCCAGGAATAGAAGCCTACTCTACCGCAGTGCCAGGCTCCTCCTGCGGACCACAGAGCCCAGCAAGCACCCAGCCATCGACCTGCCAACTCCTCTGGGGTGTCTTTAAGGGCTTCAGCTGGGTGTGTCCAGAAAGCAACTCACAGCCCTTTTCAGGTTGCTCTCCCGCAGTCTTGGTGAAATCAACTGTCTGAGGCAGAAGCCCAGGCGCTATCCTCAGGAGGTACTGTGACACAGTGGTGGGAACGGTATTACTGGACGTCCGAGGCCAGGTCATCCACTGTGGTGGGGCTGTCCTGTGATTATAGGACATTTAGCAGCATCCCTGGCCTCCATCCACGAGATGACAGGGGCACCCCCATCCCTGAGTTGTGACAACCAAAAATGCCTCCAGAGGCTGTTCAACGTCCCCTGGGGCTAAACTGTCCGGATTGAGAACCACTGGTTTAGAGCAAGGATTTAAACCTCAGACTTTGTGGATTCAAAGCTTAACTCACCTGTGGAGCGTGGGGTCAGTTACTCCATCTTTCTGTGCCTCAATTCCCCTTCTACAAAGTGAAGCAACTAACAGTCTCTCCTTCATAGATTAAATAAGCTGATAAGCGTAGAGCACTCAGGATGGCGCCTGGCGCAAAGATGTGTTATGTTAGCTGTTACTCTTAGTTTTGGAATTGTTCCTGACTCCTCAAGCCCATCCATCACCATTTCCACATAATTTTACTGTACAAATATCGCTAAAATCCATTCACTGTTCTCCATCATCACCCGTCTCTTGCCTCAGCATCTCTTGCCTCTGATTAAAGACTTCCTGTAATTCACTCTCTCCACAGAAATGAGTTCGATCTGTTCAAACCCTTCTGTGGTTAAAACCAGTCACAGAGTCCCAGTGTTTTTAGGAAAAAGCCCCCCACAGCCTAGAGATTACAGAATGACGCCTGTCCATCTCCAGAGCCTTGTCTCATAACTTCATCTCCCCTGTTTGCTAATTTCAACCACAATGGTTTTTCTCTCCATTTCTCAAAAATGCCATTCTGGGCTTCCCTGGTGGCGCAGTGGTTGAGAGTCCGCCTGCCGATGCAGGGGACACGGGTTCGTGCCCCGGTCTGGGAATATCCCACATGCTGCGGAGTGGCTGGGTCCGTGAGCCATGGCTGCTGGGCCTGCGCGTCCGGAGCCTGTGCTCCGCAACGGGAGAGGCCACAACAGTGAGAGGCCCACGTACCGCAAAAAAAAAAAAAAAAAAAATGCCATTCTCCCTCCTACCCCAAGGCCCTCAAGTGTTCCAGACCCTCTAAACTGGAACCTCAAAGGCAGTGACGGTGGGAGTTTTCAAAATAAAGACAGGCCGCTGCCTGGGAGGAGTAGAAAGGATTTACGTGATTGAGCCTGGAAGGGCTGCCTTGTTCAGTGGGGCAGTGTGTGCACTGCACACTCAGCCGAGGGGGCCAGTGGAGTCTGCAGTTCACCCCAAGCTCCACTTGCTAAGCCACACCCTGGTGCAGAGCCATCTGCTCACCAAGCTGTTTGTTTCTGGAGCTGCATTCTCTGAAAAGGACTGTCTTTTGCTAATTTGCAATGAAGATGCCATACAGTCAAGTAACAGCTGTACAGTCAGAGCACACGGTAGGTGATAATAGAAGAGCTGTATTTTAGAAGGTACATCTTTTTTCTGTTACAGGTACATGAAGTTGCCAAAGACAAGGGAAGAGACCAATTACGCCAACTGCCAGGCTCTCCCATCTTCTCTTTCTTTCCATACCTAGAAAGTAAACTGTTTCCACATCTCTGGTACTAGTTCAGAGTTGAGGCCAACTTGAGAAAAACTGCCCCTTATCCAGTGCATCCAGCAACTGGATAACTCTCAAGCCTTGGAGTGATGCAATTAGCAAGTTTCATAATTAAATTCATAGTAAAATGCCTCTGGGAATTCAATCTTTTTTTTTTTCAATTAACTATTCTTATTAAACCTCATTCATCTGTCTCATAAAAATTGTAAACTAGGGCTTCCCTGGTGTCGCAGTGGTTGAGAGTCTGCCTGCCGGTGCAGGGGACACGGGTTTGAGCCCTGGTCTGGGAGGATCCCACATGCTGCGGAGCAACTGGGCCCGTGAGCCACAATTACTGAGCCTGCGCGTCTGGAGCCTGTGCTCCGTGACAAGAGAGGCCGCGATAGTGAGGGGCCCGCACACCGCGATGAAGGGTGGCCCCCGCTCGCCGCAACTAGAGAGAGCTCTCGCAAAGAAACGAGGACCCAACACAGCCATAAATAAATAAATAAATAAATAAAAAACAAACAAACAAACAAAAAAACCTGTAAACTAAGCCTAGCCATACAGAACATACATCCTAGTAAATATAATTACCACTAAATATTTAGCCTCACAGTTAAAACATTTCAGAGCCAGAAGAGACTTCAAAGATCACCCAGAACAAACATTCACCTTAGCGATGGGCAAAGTGGGGCTCAGACATTGGAAGCAACGTGCCCTGGTTCACTCAGCTTGGAGGTGGCATTGCAAGAGGATACCCACCCAGGTCACCTGTTTGCCACCTTACTATCCCAGAGGCTATAGCAGAAAAAGTAAAAAAAAAAAAAAAAAAAAAAGAAGAATCCTAATTCTCTTACCAGGCATAAAGTATAAAGGAAAGCTGCGTTTCTATCTACTTGGTCTGTCTGAATACAAAGGGTGCTTTTCCAGAGTATTGGTGGGCAACTCTGCTTTGCATCTAATTACAACCATTTACAGGGACTGTTGTTGCTTTTCAGTTGCAACACATTTTGAGGTTATCACTTTGAGGGAAACACCAGGCCTGGGTTGCTGAGGCCCAGACAAAGATGCCATTTTATCACTCTCATTTTATTTAACAGGACTAAGGTCTTTGAGACCACCGAATTTTAAGAAAATCCCAGTCCTATACGTTTAGATTAGCAGAATATAAAATAAAAAAGTGGGAGAAAAAAAAAAAGTGGGACTTCCCTGGTGGCGCAATGGTTAAGAGTCTGCCTGCCAATGCAGGGGACGTGGGTTCAATACCCGATCTGGGAAGATCCCACATAACGTCGAGCAACTAATAAGCCCACGCGCCACAACTACTGAGCCTGCACTCTAGAGCCCACGAGCCATAACTACTGAGCCCACGTGCCACAACTACTGAAGCCTGCGTGCCTAACGCCCATGCTCCGCAACAAGAGAAGCCACCACAACGAGAAGCCCGCGCACTGCATCGAGAGTAGCCCTCGCTCGCCGCAACTAGAAAAAGCCCGCGCGCAGCAACAAAGATCCAACACAGCCAAATATAAATTAATTTTTTAAAAAAAGTGAGTGCTTCCCAAAAAGGGTTGACCAGAAGATGTCAAGAATATTCACCCCTTGTGTATTTAAATGGGGTCACTTCTCATAATCCATTTGGAACTCAGTGGCATAGAAGTCAGCATTTTATGACACGTATGTGTGGTATCCCCAGTGGGTGTTTATTGTGGAGCTGGAGTCTCCACCTGCCACCATCGGGCAGATCTGGGTTTAAATCCCGACTGTGCCACCTACTAACTGTCTCCCTGTGCACGTCACTTCTCTGAGCCAGTCTTCACGACTGTACATGGAAACACTAATAGCTACTTCTCAGAACTGGGAGGATAAAATATTCAATAATATAATGTACAAGAGAACTCTGTGAGCACTCCAAGGGGAGCTGAGTCCTGTTTACCCTGTTCCTCTTACAAGGCTGTGAAGTCTTTGTAAGGCCTTTGCCTCACCACACCTCGGTGTCTGCAATGCCAGGCACGGGGCCTTATATTCTAGGCTGTGCTCAACGAATATTTGTTGAATTAATTAACAAACGTATGAGTGTGGGAATGGGTTACATCTTTTCCTGTGTCTGCAACGTTAGCCAGCTGTAGTGTGTTGAATGGTGCCCGCCCCCCACAAACGATCCTGTCTGTGTCCTAAATCCCAGAACCTGTGAATGTGACAGTATTTGGAAAAAGGGTCTTAGCAGATATAATTAATTTAAGGATCTCTACATAAGATCTTCCTGGACTATCTGGGTGGAATGTTGTTTTAGTCCATTCAGGCTGTTATAACAAAACCACCATAAACTAGGCAGCTTATAAATAATAAACATTTATTTCTCACAGTTCTAGACGCTGTGAAGTCCAAGATCAAGGAGCCAGCAGATTTGGTGTCTGGTGAGAGCCTACTTCCTAGTAGTTCACAGACAGCCATCTTCTCACTGTGTCCTCACGTGGCAGAAGGAGCAAGGGATCTCTCCGGGGTCTCTTTTATAAGGGCACTAATCCCATTGATGAGGGCTCCACTCCTGTGACCTAATGACCTCCCAAAGGTCTCATCTCTAAATATGATCACACTGGGGCTTAGGTTTCAACATATGAATTTTGAAGGGACACAAAAATTCAACTTATAGCAAACTTAAATCCTTATGAGAGATAGAAGAGAAGACACAGAAACAGAGCAGTTCTTTTGAAGATGGAGCCAGAGATTGGAACAATGCAGCCCTAGGGAATAAAATCAGCCACCAGAAGCTGGAGGAGAAAAAGGAGGGACTCTCCCCTACAGCCTCCAGGGAGAGCATGGTCCTGCTGACACCGTGATTTCCGACCTATGGCTTCCAGAACTGTGAGAGAATACATTTCTGCTGTTTCAAGCCACCCAATTGGTGGTAATGTGTTTCGGAGCCACGGGAAACTCATATGCCAGCATGTGGGAGGCACTCACAAAACACTGGAAGAAGAAAAGTGAAGAGATTCCGACTCACGTTTTCGTACCAACTCCTTGGCCTCTACTGTATACCCAGAGCAGTTTATCCAAGTCAGGTCAGCTGTAAACCGCAAATTTGGGCGGGGGCACATTAACCTTTGAAATTCCACAGCAGAAGGAAGAAGAAATCCTGAAAAGCCACTAGATGTCACGGCTCGCTTTTCCTAGAAGAATATACCGTGTACTTCCTTACCCTGCCCTGCCCCCCACACACCCATGGCAGATGATGCTTCTAGACAATACCCACTGTTTGCTGCTGAGAGTCAGAGGCACCCCTTAGACACCCAGTGGAGACACCAAAGAGCAGGTGGACATTCAGTCTGGAGTTTCACAGGGACCAGAGCCGGCATTCAGAACGGTTCCAACCTCCACCCTGAGCTCCACGTTTGTGTATCCAACTGATTCCCCCCACCCCATGTGCTACTTTACCAGACTTTTCCACCTCCAAATTTAGCCCCTTCATTCTTCCAGATACTCTGTTCTCCTTGATTCCCCTCTTGGTCTCACATCCCTCATCCCACACATTGGTGTTATCCTGAGAATATGCCTAGAATCCAGTCACTTTGCACAATCTCCATTGGTACAAGAGACCACCATGCTTTCTAGACTGGACTATTTTAAGGACTTCTTCCCACTTGGTTTTTCTGCTTCTCTCACAGTCTCACTACCTTCTAGTCTCCAATTGGCAGCCAGAGAAAGCTCTTTAAAAGCTAAATCAGAGCTTCCCTGGTGGCACAGTGGTTAAGAATCTGCCTGCCAATGAAGGGGATGCGGGGTTCGATCCCACATGCCGCGGAGCAACTAAGCCCGTGTGCCACAACTACTGAGCCTGCGCTCTAGAGCCCGCGAGCTACAACTTCTGAGCCCATGTGCCACAACTACTGAAGCCCACGTGCCTAGAGCCTGTGCTCCTCAACAAGAGAAGCCACCACAATGAGAAGCCCACGCACCGCAACGAAGAATAGCCCCCGCTTGCTGCAACTAGAGAAAACCTGCGTGCAGCAACAAAGACCCAATGCAGCCAAAAATAAATTAAAAAATAGATAAATAAATTTTAAAAAGCTAAATCAGGTCAAAAGGACTCCAAGCTCATTCAGAATGGAATTGAGGCTCCTTATCCTGGTCCATAAAGCAACGTATAAACTGTTCCCATCTCCCCATCTTGCCCCTTCCCTCTCTGATTTCATCTCTTCCCACTCTCCCTTCACTACACAGATGGAACCTCCTGGTCTCTTTGCTCCAAGCCTTTGCTCCTGCCTCAGGGCCTTTGTACCTACCATTCCCTCTTGTCTCTTCCATTATTCAGTGTCCGATCCAGAGTCACCTCCTCAGAGAGGCCATCTCTGACCACGTTATAAAACAGCATTCCCCCCATCATTTTCTAACTCTTCTACCCTGCTTTATCTTGCTTCTTTCCACATTGCACATCCTGCCAATAAAATGACCTTGGACACGCACTTAAAAATTCCACACCCTGCTGAGAGATATCTACAATTTAATCAGAAATCTATAAGAATTGTGAGAAAAAAAAAAAAGCCCGATTCTGGTCAAGTACGTGTGTCTTTTAGACCTGGGAATAGATGGATTTACTTAGAGTGAAAGAAATGCAAAAACCAACACCGTGTTCATCTGGGTGAAGAGTCGTAAATTAAATGTGAATTTAAGGAACACGGGTGAAGCCACGGCCTTTTTCTTCAGGCAACTCTAGAAAAGGGGTTCAGGTGGCAGGTGACACGTCAAAGATCTACCTGCATCATGATTATTAAACTCAGTGAACCTGAAGGCAACCTCCCAAACCGGAAGGGGCCGATATTGTTTCCTTAAAGGTTAAGCATATTTCAACCCTTAGGAATTCCCGATTAATTGTAAAAATGTTTAAGAGAATCAAATCTATAGTATTAATATTTACATATTAAATATTTTAACACCAAAACGGTAATTTTATATGCTGATTTTGTCTAGTAGAATGACGAGATCAGCCAAGCAACACCCATTTAAACTATGAAATTGAGTAATAGCTGATCTTGACTTAGGATTTTAATTTAAAATCTTACTAAAATTTTATCAAGTGTTAAAACATTTAAGACACTTTAAGGATCACCCTATTTATTAGCTTAATTTAAAGGTTTACCAAAATGACTTAAGCACCTAGGAGGATGTGTCAAAAACACACAGGAGCTACTAAAAACTTAAACTGAATATAGAGAATTTATCCACATAGCTTAATTAAGTTTGCAAATGCAATCAAACATTTTTCAAGTGCCCTTAAAAATGGCTTATATGTTTTAGAAATAGATGTATAAGCTGAGCTTAAACACTTGCTTTCTTCACGTGACTTTAATAAAGCAATCATTAATTCCTAAAACCAAGATATACTTCAGAACAGTCTTTTCTGTACACACACCATGGAGGACTTCAATCGTTATTTACCTCATTTACCCCTCATTAGAATATAAGCCCCACAAGAACGGTATTTTGTGTGTTAATTCACTGCTGTACTCTCAGTCCCTAGGGCTGTATCTAGCACATAATAAGCGCTCAGGAAAAGGTTACTGAGTGGAGATAATTCTCCTTGCCCCAAGATCCTATATGAGTCTCAGGTGCTTAATATATTCTGAGAGACTAAAGCCCAGTGACAGTATGGAAGATGGCCAAGATCCTGAATGAAGTCAAACGGAAGGGTTCAGAGGCGGTCCAAGGACCACGACTTCCTGGGTCCTCTGCTCTTTAAAGCCATCTTTACTTGCTGCCCTCCTCCATGAAGTCTTCCACTGGACTCAAAGAGTACCTGACATCACTGACGTGACTCAACCTTGTGAGGTTACTTTTGTATTTATTTCATCTCCTCTGATGATGGCCTGAAGGGCTCTACATCTCTATACCACACCAGTATCCTCACATGCCTTCCAAATGAATGGATATATAAATGAAGGGACAAACAAATGGCACTTTTGTGAAGCGACTTTTGTGCCCATTGCTGCCATAGATGTTAACAGTCCAGGTTTTGCAACCAGGCTGCACGAGACCACATCCCAGTTCCATGGTGTGGTGGTGGTGGGTACCCTCAACCCATGTTTAAGAAATATTATGAATTCTTCAACCTTTAAAAATAAACTCTAGCCTCAATCTGCTACCAGACAAGATGAAAGGAAATGCTAAACTCAGGATGCCCGTGGAAACATTTAAAATTGTTTGTTTAAGATATGTCAAGAGATACCTGCAAATGTAAAGACTTACCGGGACATGCAGGCCTCTGGGGGAAGAGTTTCAATGTGGTTTACATTTCAGCTTCGATATTTATAAACAGAATGAAATCCGGAGGGAAGCAGCCCGGGAAGATAAGCCTTTAGGTAAATAGTTTGGGAGGTACCAGAGGCTGCTTCCGGGGATGGGCCATTAGGGCTTAACAATGGGGGTGGCTGGGTAGAGCTGGAGAATAAGTTGAAATGGAAGGAGGAGAAATAGAAGAGACCAGGATTTTAGACCAGGGCTTCTCAAGTTTTAAAATGCACACAAGTCACTTGGGCATCTTGTTAAATGCAGCTTCTGATTCAGTAGGTCTGGGCTGGGGCCCAAGAAGTCTGCATTTCTAACAAGCTCCCAGGTGATGCCAGTGCCGCTGGGCCATGGGAAACATTTTGAACAGCAATGGTCTGTGGTAGGAAAGCATCATACACTCCTCCAAAAACATTAGTACGACAAAACAACCCCCCCAGAAACCGAGAAATACACACAATGCTGTATTTATTCTCATTGGGTAGGTGTCTTAGAGGCTGTTTCTTAACATAAGCTACCTTGAAAAAGTGCTGATAAGATTCATTTATTTGCTTAACAAATATTTATTGAGCATCTACTAAGTGTCAGACGCTGTTCCAAGTTTTTGGGGTACTGTGGTGAGCAACCACAACAAGGTCCCTGATCTCGCAGAGTTTACATTCCAGTATGGAAAATCAGACAAAAATCTCATAAACCCGTATAGAACTCCACAAGCTATAAAAAGATGAAATGGTCTCAGGCTGGGATAAATGCCGAAAGTGAATAAAATAGGGTTACAAGTTAGAGGCTGGTTTGGGAAGGAGGGCTGTTGGGAGAGGTGAGAAGTAACCAGCCATGCAAAGTTCTAGGGAGAGAGTGTTCCAAGCAATAACAGCCAAGGTCCAAATTGAGAGTTTGGCAAGTGTGAGGGACAGTAACTCAGTGTAGCTGAGTTACAGTGACCAATGGGGAGAAAATTGGCCCTGAGCCAGATAATGGTAAGGAGCTAGGATTTCATTCTAAATGTGATGGGGTGTCAGCAGAGGAGTGATGTGAATATTTTAAAAAGACCACACTGATCAATTATAAAATCACTAGCAGTGGCACAAGCCATTATGTACTTCCTAATAAAACAGAATATGAAAGACACAACATCACTTATGAAATAGTCTCCTGGAATATAAGTACTTAGATCCAACATCTAGTTTATACGAACGACAGGAGGTAGAAGAACAAGTTCAAAGACATCACGAGAAAGCACTTAGACAAACCCAGAAGGTGGGACCACTGGCCTCCTTTCTTTTGAACAAATCAGTGGCATGAAAAAAGGGAGTGGGGTGCTTCAGACGAAGAGACAGTTAAAAGATATCACAATCAGATTTATACAATATATGGATCTTACTTGATCGTGGGTCCAAGAAACCATCTATAAGGTGACATTTTTTTAAAAAATAAATTTATTTATTTATTTATTTTTGGCTATGTTGGGTCTTTGTTTCTGTGCGAGGGCTTTCTCTAGTTGCAGCAAGCGGGGGCCACTCTTCATCGCGGTGCACGGGCCTCTCACTGCCGTGGCCTCTCTCGTTGCGGAGCACAGGCTCAGTAGTTGTGGTGCACGGGCTTTGTTACTCCGTGGCATGTGGGATCTTCCCAGACCGGGGCTCAAACCCGTGTCCCCTACATTGGCAGGCGGACTCTCAACCACTGCGCCACCAGGGAAGCCCCGTAAGGTGACATTTTTGAAACAACTGGAAACATTTTAAGATGGAAACAGGATCTTAGGTAACAATAGGGAATTCTTTTAATTACTTCAGATGTAATAAGGCATTGCATTTGAGGAGAATGTCCTTACTTTTCATAGATGAATATCGAAGAATTTACGAGTGAAAACTCATGTTTGAAATTTGCTTTAAACATGCTTTGGATGAATAGAGAATAGCCAAAGTGATGGGATGTCACCTCCGAGATTAGGTGATAAAAGCCCTGGGACTTCCATCTTGTTGGGATTCTCTTTCTGGCTCTTTCCGCTGGTTGACTCTGATGAAGCAACTCGCCACGTCATCAGCTGCCATAGGGAGACATCACTGGGCAAGGAACTGAGGGCAGCCCCTGGCCAATAGCCTGTAAAGGACTGAATCTTGTCAATAGCTATGAGAGTGAGCTTGGAAGCAGATCGCTCCCCAGTCAGCCTAGAGGTGTCTACAACATCCCTGACTGTAGCCTGTAAGAGACCCTAAAGGGGTCTCAGACCCAGCTAACCATACCTGGAGTCCTGACCCACAGATGCTGCTGTGACATCACACCAATGTGTGTTAAGTTAATAAGTTCGGGGGTGATTTGTTATGCAGCATTAGATGATAGACAGATATATAGACAGATAAACAGATATATCAATAGATTAACTATATACCATTATTATAGAGATTTACCATAATTCATTTAACTAATCTATTATTAATGGGCATTTAGGTTATTTCCGAGACTTCTGCTATTATAAATAATGCTGTATTACACACGTATTAGTCCACTCATACCTTTAGGAAAGCATTCTTTTTTTTTTTTATTGAGATATAATTGACATGTAACATTCTATTAGTTTCAAGTGTAGGACATAATGATTCAACATTTGTATACATGGTGGAATGATCACCACAATGAGTCTAGTTAACATCCATCACCACAGGATGATCTACTCTCTTAGGAACTTTCAAATATGAAATATAGTATCGTTAGCTATAGGTTAATAATTAAGGTACACTCCTACTTTTGAGAATGATTAAATTATCCTCCAGAAGTTTCACCAATTTCTATTGCAAAACACTGCTGAAAAGCATTGCAGAGGTAGAGAACACTCGGGCAAATATTGAGTATTATCAATTTTTCCTCACTTGATAGATGAAAAAAATTATCCTTGATGTTTTAATCTATATTCTATTGATTTATGAACTAAACTGGGCAGTTTTCATCTGCTGGTCATTTTTTTAATTAAAAAAAAAAACAGACTGCTTGTGTCTTTTAAACATTTTTCTTCAATTTTCTTTTATTCTCATCCTTTCTCTGTTCTGTTTGTTCATTTTTCTTCAGTAAACACTTATTTTTTAAAAACAGCTTGCTCATCATCTTTGTAAACGGGAATAATGCCTTAATCTGGCAAACATTTTCCTCCCAGTTTGTAATTTATCTTTAGGCCTTGTTTATGGGTTTCCTTGTTTTTTTTTTTTTTTTTGTCTCTAAAGGTTTTACTTTTATGTGGTTAAATTGCTAATTTTTCTTCTTTATAACTTCTGGGATTTGCGTCATTTCCAAAAATAATAATCATCTTAGTGGAAGATGCTGGTAATGACAAGGATGACGATGGTGATGATGGTGGAGGGAGGGAGGGGAAGGACGATATTTACTTCCTTTATTGTGGGCCAGTCACTGTTCTAGGAGCCTGATGCACATTATTGCACTTAATCCCTGAATTGTCTTCTGAGTTCAATGCCATTATAACTGATGTACAAATGAGGAAACTGAGTTCTAGGGAAGTAAGCAACTTGTCCAGATTTTAGAAACTGCACTCTTCACCACCACACACTTGCAAAGGCTGTTTTTGATGCTGTTTCTCCATGAGTTTACGCCAACACAGAGCCCTGTGGTCTGTGACCGCCAAGCCAACTCCACTTCCTGGGTGCTGGGGATGATTACAATGCTTTTTCATTACCAAGGAAACCTTTTATTCCACAGGAAAGTGGAGCCATAAATGATCGAGCGCACACAAGGAGACAGAAATGGAAATCGTTGCTAAAAACCAGCTCCTACCTGAGCGACGGATTAGGACTCAGAACAGAAGCGTGGCCTTTTGGAATTGCTCACATCCTGTACCAATTAAGCGTTTGGGGAAGCCGACAACGGCTTCCTGATGTGGAAATCACTTTGAAACGTGTAGGCTGGTAGTTAAAGCCATTAGTCCCACTTGGGCTTCAAGGACAACTACAAAGAAAATATTTTGTAAATTGCACAAGAAGCATGGATTTGCCCGATCCCTGGGTTAGCCCAAACTGGTCAAGCAATTGCTTTTAACACTTTATTTCCTAAGTGGACTAATACCTGGGGAGATGGAAAACAAACTTGACTTCAGACAACATGAGGGCTTCTTAAAAGCCGCAGGTCTCTGCACCAGACAGCTGCTGAGTGAAGAGCTTGGCTCTTTCCTCGGACAAAGACTTTTTATTTCAGGCCCAAGTTCTGGAGGGGGGGGCGGGCAGGGGGGATGCAAGTGAGCCCAGCGCCTCTTGCCTGACCTTTCCTTGATGGAATGGGGATGGCTGCTCCAGCAGAAAGGACACAGAGGCAGCATTTCTAAGTGTTGCTCAGTCATATTAAAAGTTGAACCCCAAAGACAAATGGAACAGGAGCAAAGTCTAACCAATTAAGTGGAAACTGACTTCATCTTAACTTCACCGGGCCTGTGGCTCTCAACTGTTGGTATCTAGTCCAGAATATATTTGAGCAATCACAGGAAATATTCCCGGCGGGACTCTTTTCTTCCTTTCTCTGCTCGCTCATGTGAAACAAGGTTCTAAATTTTCTCTTCTTTCTGCGAGCAAGCTCTCTGGTGTGACAGGTCAGTGTGTCAGGAGTGAGGAGGTATGGGCTCCAGTCTTGGTACCGTCCTTTCACTAATTTAATGCCCTGGACACAGCTGCTTCGGGTCTCGTGCACGCTGAGTGCGTAAGCCCCTGGGTTTGGGAGTCAGGCTATCAGACTCTCTTAACCTTCGATTTTCTCATCTTTAAAATGGGAATTTAAAAAGGGGCTCCCCCATAGAGCCGTCATGATGGTTCCATGAGAGGACACGTGCAAAGCACTTAGGGCTCAGGGTGAATGGCACCCCCTGGAGTTGTGCAACGGAATGGCTCTGGCCTGTCACGTAGTGTATGAGTCAGGGTTCTCCAGAGAAACAGAACCAACAGGAGATATCTACCTATAGATATCAATATGAAATAGAGGTATATTTATACATAGATATAAATATGGACTATACCTATAGCTATGGCTATCTCTCTGTATAGATACATAATATATAATATTCTATTCTATCTATCATCTATCTAGAAAGATTTATTTAGGGAAGAGATTTATTTTATGGCTCATGCAATTGTGAAGGTTAGAAAATCCGAAATTTGCAACTGCAGGCTGCAGAACCAGGCAAGAGTTGCTGCTGCCGTCTGATGGCAGAACTCCTTCTTCCTCAGGGGGCCTCACGCTTTCTCTCCAGGCTTTCAGCTGATGGCTGGGCCTCCGCCACAGTGTAGAGGGTAACCTGCTTTACTCAACTCTACTGATTTTTTTTTTTGGCTGCGTTGGGTCTTTGCTGCTGTGCACGGGCTCTTCTCTAGCTGCAGCGAGCCGGCCAGGGGCGATTCCTCGTTGACGTGCGCGGGATCCTCACCGCGGTGGCCTCTGCCGCTGCAGAGCACGGGCTCCAGGCACGTGGGCCTCAGTAGCGGCAGCAGGAGGGCCCAGCAGTTGTGGCCCGCGGGCTCCAGAGCGCAGGCCCAGCCGCTGTGGCGCATGGGCCCAGCCGCTCCGCGTGTGGAACATGCGGGATCTTCCTCGACCAGGGCTCGAACCCGTGTCCCTTGCACTGGTAGGTGGACCCCCCAACCACTGCGCCACCCGGGAAGTCCCTCCACTGATTTAAATGTTAATCATATTTGAAAAATACCTTCCCAGCAACATCTAGACTGGTGTCTGACTCAAAACTTGGTACCATGGCCTGGCCAAGCTGACACATAAAATTAACCATCACACATAGTAAATGCTCAATAAATGCAGTTTTATGATGCTTGGGATATAGTTCTTATTATTGTTGTTGATCTATATATCCTTTCAGGCCCCTTCTAGCCCTGACGGTATCCTCTGATACACAGCTTTCATTTACACTTTGGGAAGGGAAACAGAAAGAACTACGGTATTTTGCGAACAAGTGGAGCCTGAGGAAGGCACATACATGAAAACGCAGTTTTCTCAACTCTAGGACATGGAGTGGAGGTAAGAGTGTGGGCCAATACCTTCATACCTTTCCCACGGTACCCCTTCCCAAAGTAAACCATGGTTTCTATAGCATTTAGTCAGTTTCTAGTAGCTAAGAGATACTGAGTACTTAACACAGGCAGTGTTCCAAGTGCTTTAAATGTAGGAGCACATTGAGGCCTCACAGCAACCACGTGCCATGGGTACCATTATTATCCCTCATCCCACTGAAGAGGAAGGGGGGGGCCAGGGAGTGTACGAGTCTTGTCCCAGGTCACACGGCTAGGGAGTGAGGGAAGCAAGACAAGCCATTCCATCTTGTTCTAGAGCTTATGGGTACCAACTGCATGCTCACAGAGGACAAATACGAAGTGCTTGGGTGACAGGGTGAAGGGAACTGACACTGCCTGGACAGCCTCACTGCTGCATGAAAGAAGAGGCTCTGAAAGGTAGCTTTTCCTAGTCTACACAGGATCACTTGGGGAGCCTATTAAAAGGCAGATTCTCAGGTTCCACACCTAAGGATACTGATTAAGCTTGGTGGTATGCCCACGAACCACAAAGGGACCCCCTGAAGTCTCCTGCCTTGGCCCAGAGTATGCTGGGGCCGAGAAGGCTCCCAGATGTGTACCCATTCTACGGTATTGTGAAACTTAGCACCAAGCACTGAAGAGATATCCTGGCTTAACAAGAACGATGAAGAAGGCACTGTTACCAAGGGTACCTATGAAAGTTTCTATACTTAATAATGGCTCATGTCCTAGAAGGCTGTTATAACATAAAGATGGCCCTATAAGCCTTGATGGCAGGTCAGATCTATCCAAGCATGAGAGAGATTCAGAATTCAGTGCACCATCACTTTAGTACCATAAGAATTCTATGTCCTGGGAAGCATATGCAAGAGCACAAAATTCTTGACAAGTTCAAAAGTCTTTGGACCAAGACAGGAAGATGTCTATATATATAAGGGCCACATGCCAAAGCCAATGAAGCAATCTAACTGTTATAGAGTTTGGAATGCCGGTGGAAAAATCGCGTAATATGTAGAATTTGAATCCAGGAACATGGGCTATGGGAACATCCCTCTCTTGAAGTTGAAGTTCACTGACATAAAGGTCAGTGTGGCTCACTGGGAATTTGGACAATCACGTCAGCATCTGGCCAATCTCTCTAGTCCTTAAATGTGTGGAAAATGTAGTAGACAGAATAATGACCCCTCACTCCCACCCCAAAGATGTCCACATCCCAATTTCCAAATCTGGGAATACATGACCTTTCTTTTGACAGGGGACTTTGCAGATATCATATCAAGGTAAGGATCTTAAAATAGGGAAATCATCCCGGTTACCTGATGGACCCAATGCAATCACAAGGATCCTTAAAAGAAGGAGGCAAGTGAGTCAGAGTTAGGAAAAGGTGATGTGATGAAGGAAGCAGAAGTAGAAGGGGACAGAGAGACTGGAAGATGCTACGCTACTGGCTTCCAAGATGAGGGGAGGGGCCACCAGCTAAGGAATGCAGGCAGCCTCTAGAAGCTGGAAAAGCCAAGGACACAGATTCTCCCCTAGAGAACAGAGAAGGAATGCAGGTCTACTAACCCACTTTAGATGTCTGACCTTCACAACTATAAGATAATAAACCTATATTGTTTTAAGGCTGGTTTGAGGTAATTTGTTATGGCAGCAACAGGAAATAGAGAGCCGCAGAGCAGCTCTCTGCCCAGCAGAGGACTCCGGCTTTCTGAAGACCCAGGCCTGAGCCTGAAGCAGCGAGTGCCCCAGGAGCCCCAGAAGACAGGTGCTGGGCTGGTACAGGACCTGCCCGGCGGCCTTGGGGGGCATCCCAGGGCCTTGCTGACATGCTTTTCTATCGAATCCCCACCTGTTCCTATTTAATCCTCATTAAAGAGCATCTACAGCTTAAAAAAAAAAAAACACACAAGTCTTCCCTAGATGGAGTGAGAAGAACCATCCCAGTCTCTGCTGTTCCAACTCTTATGCTCGAGGAGAACCTCTGGTTTTTACAACAGTTGGATGAGCTCACAACTTTTACTCACGCTAAGAGCAAGATTTAGAATACAAAAATGTCTAAGGGAATCAGAACCACTATTAAGATTTTTGGTTTTAGGGACATGTGAAAATTTGATAGCTTATGTAATTGTCATAATTTTAAACATCTGAAATATTAGAGTAGTAGCTTATAAGGCCAATTTAAAACATGTCATTGAGGGCTTCCCTGGTGGCACAGTGGTTAAGAATCCACCTGCCAGGGCTTCCCTGGTGGTGCAGTGGTGGGGGCTCCGCCTGCCGATTCAGGGGACACGGGTTCGTGTCCCGGTCCAGGAGGATCCCACATGCCGCGGAGCGGCTGGGCCCGTGAGCCATGGCCGCTGAGTCTGCGCGGCCGGAGCCTGTGCTCTGCAATGTGAGAGGCCACAACAGTGAGAGGCCCGCGTACCGCAAAAAAAAAACCAAACAAACATGTCATTGAGTACTTGATTTTCATTTGTAATTTTAAGTTAAAACCATTCTAAATCAACTTGCCACTTAGGAGTATTTAAAAGAACTTTAAGGTCACTGATTTACGTAATATTTATATTTTTATATTTATAAAAATTATCTAAGTACTCAGAAATATTTACCTCTGTCAGATAATTAAAGGGCTTAAGACAGGAAAACTTCATTAAATATATAAATAGCATATAAAATATTTAAAGGCTTTTTGTTGAGTAAGTGACGAATGGAGAAAATATTGTTCAAAAGTTTTTAAAAAGTAATTGCTAAAAAGTAGGCTGATAAAATAAATAGTAAAATAAATAGTAAAATAATAGGATTTGTAAGCCGAACTCCAAAGCTGAAGGAAGAGCTAGGTTTTTGAACTTGTAAATGTAATAAACTGAATATTAATTGTCTTTTCTACCTACAGACACCATTTGATCTAACTGTAACTCTCCTATCAACAGCCTGCAAGGCATTTGATTCTAAATCCTAATAAAGTGACATAGTATAAGTTATATAGGAATTTTATCTTCTTTCCCTTGTAACTGAATGCCCTTTTTATTAGCACTTTAAATATTTGCTCCTTCTGTCCTTATCAGAAATCACTGCAATTAATAATGCTATAAAATTGGCTGTATCACCTACTGAACAGAAAAAACATGTGTCTAGGGCTACACCAAAGATGGTCTTCAGGTTTCAGGGGAAAAATTGATATTTGGTATTACTTAAAAAAATAGACTTCATGGGGGAAAAAAACCCTAAATTCATGGTCTGAGGTACATATTTAAGGGGAGTAGCATAAACTTTTTAGGGCCTAGGGCCTCTAAAGGTTTTATACACACCCTGAAAAATCACCTCTAAAATACCAGCAGAAATAAACTGCAGGTTTAATAGTGCAATGCCTAGACTTGATACCAAAATAACAGAGCAGGACCTCTCAGGCCATCTGTCGGTGGCAGAGAGAGTTTCCACACCCACTGCGGTTGGTGCCAGGCTTTTATGGTTATCCAGGGCTTTGTTAGGAGCTATGTAAGTTCATAAAGAAGAAATTCCTGACCACCCTGTTTAAAACAGCAACATGCTCACCCTGGGGCGCCGGGCATCCCTCCTTCTTCTCCCTTCTTTATTTCTTCCTCTGGTACTTCCTTACCATACTAGGTTTTGCTTACTCTTTATTACTTTTGTATGAATCAGAAGAGAAAGAAACATTGACACGCTAAGGCAAAAACAGACACGGGGCTTCCCTGGTGGCGCGGTGGTTGAGAGTCCGCCTGCCGATGCAGGGGACACGGGTTTGTGCCCCGGTCTGGGAGGATCCCACGTGCCACGGAGCGGCTGGGCCCGTGAGCCATGGCCGCTGAGCCTGCGCGTCCGGAGCCTGTGCTCCGCAACTGGAGAGGCCACAACAGTGAGAGGCCCGCGTACTGCAAAAAAAAAAAAAAAAAACACAGACACGTGTGAAAGCTTTGGGGCATGAAAGTTCTTGGGATTCAGGGAGAAGCATGACGTGCCACGATGGTATATGGGTGGCTATCATGGAAAATACGCTCAGATCTATTACTGGAAAAGAACTGCAGAGTGCCTTACTTGCTCATTTGTTTATTTTCTCTCTCATCTGTCACCACTAAAATGTAAGCTCTGAAGGGCAGAGATTCTTGTGGGTCTTGTTCACTGCTTGTGGTAGAGCAGCTAATCTGCCCAGGGGCCATCCTTCCCTCCTTCTTTTTAGTCATGGAAGCCCCACCTCCACTCAGCATTAGCGGGGCACATGGTTGCCAACTAGAGCACATTTCCTCTTGCTTCTAAATCAGGCTCTGCACCTAAGCAATTGCTAATAAACTGTGAATATAGAGATTATCATACTAAGTGAAGTCAGACAGAGAAAGACAAATATCATATGATACCACTTATATGTGGAATCTAAAAACAAATGACACAAATGAACTTATTTACAAAACAGAAACAGACTGAGAAAACAAACTTCTGGTAACCAAAGGATAAAGGTGGGACTGGGGAGGATAAATTAGGAGTTTGGGATTAACATATACATACTACTGTATTTAAAATAGATAATCAAGAGTGACCTACTGTATAGCACAGGGAATTCTACTCAATACTCTGTAATAACCTATATGGGAAAAGAATCTGGAAAAGAAGAGATAAATGTATAACTAAATCACTTTTGCTGTAAACCTGAAACTAACACAATATTGTAAATCAACTATACTCCAGTATTAAAAATTTTTTTTTAAGTCATTTTTTAATTTTCAGGTATTGCCTGAAAATGATTGGCCCCTTCCTGCAGACTGGACACAGACATAGTGAGGATGAACCACATAAGGACACCACCTCAAGAAAGGCCAGGCCACAAAACAGAAGGAGCCCAAGTCCTCTGAAGACATACAGAACAGAGTCACGTAGCAGGCCCAGCTGCCTGCTGACTTCTACATGGCGAACGAGAGAAAAATAAATGTCAGTCTTATTCTGGGGTCTCTTTCTTACAGCTCTGTGATGAACTGAATTGTGTTTTCCCAAAATTCATATGTTGAAGCCCTGACCCCAAATATGACTGAACTTGGAGATATGGATTATAAGGGTTAAATGAGGTCATAAAGGAGGGTCCCTATCCAACAGGGACTGGTATCCTTATAAGAAGAGGAAGACACACCTACCTCTCTCTCTCTCTCTCTCTCTCTCTCTCTCTCAATGCTCACACCAAGGAAAGGACACAGTGAGAAGATAGCTGTCTACAAGCAAGGAAGAGAGGCCTCACTAGATATCAACCCTGGTGGCGCCTTGATATTGGACTTCTGGCCTCCAGAACTATGAGAGAATACATTTCTGTTGCTTACACTACCCACACTGCGGTGTTTTGTTATGGCAGCCCCAGTGGACTGACACAGACTCTTAGCCTGTACCCTAATACAGCTGACACTTGAACAACACGGGGGTTGATCCACCTATTACTTACTGTGTTCTCTGTATCCACAGTTCTTCCATAGCTGTAGATACAACTAATGCCAGGCCAGGTAGTGCTGTAGCATTTACTATTGAAAACTATCCACGCCTAAGCGAACCTGTGCAGTTCAAGTTTGTGTTGTTCAAGGATCAACGGTACACTGCTGCATCCCTAGTGCCTAGAACAATGATGTGCAACAAATAGTATGTGGATAAACAGTGAATAGAACACAAAGACAATATTTAATCTGTACGGTGCTGTAAAGATATAAAGAATGAACAGAATCTAATAGATTATATCTGTGCATTCACCCATCCAAACATTCATCTTTCTATCACCCAGGTTGTATTTTCAGGCAAATGAACCCTCATCTTTGGATTCTGATCAGAGCCTTCTCTCCCATAGGCCACCCCGAATCTACCCACTGTCAGCCCCTGTTAATTTTACCACCTCTATCACTCTATAGTTTTCTACCATTACAACGGTCACATCTCCAGCCCAGATCCTATTATCTCTTGCTTACTTTATGATCATTGCTTCCAAACCATTCCCTCTTGTCAGTGTAGTTGAACCTGTTGCGGAGACTTCTAATTGCTTCTCTTAAGTCTATTTCGTCTTCCGGGAACAGATCCCTCATTTTATTTAGTTTGGCAATATACTCTGTGAAATAACCCTAATTCTCCACTGCTTCTGCGGCCTAGGTGTAAGACAGGACTCAATTCTGGCTGAGCAGATATAAGTGGAATTTGTTGGGTGAAGTTTCTGGAAAACCTCTTTCACAGAGTAGAAAGCTGGGACGAGGCTACTTTTTACCCTTTCCCCCACTTCTTTATTTTATTTTTATTTATTTATTTATTTTTTTTGTGGTACGCAGGCCCCTCACCGCTGCGGCCTCTCCCGCCGCAGAGCACAGGCTCCAGACGCGCAGGCCCAGAGGCCATGGCTCACGGGGCCAGCCGCCCCGCGGCATGTGGGACCTTCCCGGACCGGGGCACGAACTCGTGTCCCCTGCATCAGCAGGCGGACTCTCAACCACTGCGCCACCAGGGAAGCCCCCACTCCTTTGTTTTTGTTGCCTAGAATTTGGGAGTGATTGCTGGAGCTCTAGCAGCCATATGGAAATAGGGAGGACTGAGGAGAGAAGGAGATAAAGAAACTATGTCCCTGAGGAGTTTGTGGAGCTGCCATACCAGCCCTGGATCACCTATCTCCAGGCTTCTTGAATATAACAGTGAAATACACTTTTTAACGTGTAAGCCATTGCAGTCAGGTCTCTGTAATTATCAGCTGAACGCAATTCCTAACTGATACAGAACCCATGGCTTTCACGCTGTCGGCTTAAACGTGCGGATGCGTATTTTGAGTGCAGCTATAGAAAACGCAATCCCGCACGGTGGACAGGAGGCATTTCAATAGCCTCATTTTACACATCTTTATCCTACTACGGTTCAGGATGCTACAATTACTAGATGTCAGAGAAAGGACTAGAACCCAAGTCTCAGATGAAGCTGAGGGGTGACAAGGAACTATGGAACTATGGTGTGAGCTATGGGATTTGGAGATTTTATACTCGCACACATGCATGTGCATGCAACCACATACACACACACGGAATCTCCTGTGGATATGTGTTGCTTTTGCCTGTCTCCATACCATCTACCCTTTTCTGGTAACACAACCCTTCTCTTCTGGGACAGCTGGTCTTTCAACTGAAGTTGGTGATCACGTGCCTCTAGGTGGGCACATAAGCCCAGCCGTCTTGACAATGTGATTGGTCCAGAAGTAGTCATGTAACCCAATCAGAGCCAAAGTTCTTTCTGAGACTGTCACTTATTCACTGTATGTGACCTTGGGCCCATGTGTATCTTGAAGGCTCTGTCTCCTTATACAAAAAATGATGGCAAGTCTATTACCTGCTCCACTTGGTGGTTCTAAGAATGAGCTAAAACGATTTAGTAAAGGGCCCCGGCATATGGTGGATATTCACTTACTATTAGCTGTTCATTAGATTTCTTTGGAAAGCTCTCAATTCCCAGGACACCGTCAGTCTCTAGAATAGAAACTACTGTTACATAATATTAACAATTAAGCCCCCAAACCCCACTTAAATCTCCTCTTCTGTTTGCTCACTTGTTCCCCATCACACAAACAAGAGGTTTCTGTCTCTAAGTTTCAGAATAACCACTTCAACTGATTTAAGTGATGAAAAGACAAACCTTGGGGACAGTCCCCATTCTTTATCTGTCTCCAGAATGACAAACACAATCAATGGGATTAAGAAAGTCTGCATTTCTTCTCAGTCCGGAAATCTTAAAAACTAGAGATATGTTCATTCCAATTTGAATCAAGAGTCCAGAAACCATGTGAAACACAAATGTTTGGATGTGGTCATGGTATTTATTCATAGTATATTTTCACACTGTATTAATAATGGAGGATAACACTTATTCATATATTGATATAACTTCCTGGAGCACTCTGGAGTTTGTTTGGCTTTGAGGAATGCTGCCAGGTTTCTCCTAATCTCTTTGGTTTTTGGAAATGGGAGGGCTCCTCAAATCGAGTGTCTGACATGGGCCGTGACCTTTCTTCAATCAGGCTGGAAGGGCAGAAAGACCACGGCTTTGGCACTTCCATTTTGGAAAGGAGAAAAACACAGGACTTCCAAAGATGAATGGAATCCAAAGATTAATGGGCAATGAGAAAGACTCAGGCATCTTGTACTCCACAGTTCATTTCTTCTCATAAATGCCACCAATTACTGCAGCAGCCATGGACACTGGCAGGGTTTCAGGCTCAGGGCTCAAAGGCGTCAAGTCACCAGCTAATATTTTCATACAAAAGTCAATCCTGATGACTAAGAATCCGGTTCTGAGTTTCTCCAGGTGTGCTGAGGTGTCGAAGGTCACCCCCACCCCGTGCATCCTCTGTCGCAGTTGTTAACACAGACACCATTTCAGAATCTTGGCAAAACGCTGAGCGGCTCTCATTTGCTTAATGTCACTCTGTAATGAAGCTGCTTGGGGGACCCTCCATTTAACCACAGAGAGACCAAGGCACCATGAACTGAAGTAAAGTATTGATAAGAATAACAACAACAAGAACAAAGTCCAACTCTCTTCCCAAAATGGCATGTCCAAAAACAGGGGTAAACAGTTGGTCTTATTTTTTCCAAGTGATTCTGTCCACTGGAAGTTGTCCTTTAGCTTCCCCCTTTTATTAAAAGCGTTTACATTTCTGAGTCTGACGATCACTTAAATACATACAACATTAGCACCAAGGCAGCCACTTTTTTCCCAGAGATCACGTGAAACTGAATAGATATTTAACATAATTAATAGCTGGTACAAACTGTGACATCACTGAATTACTGATTGGCTAATGATACGTTCCTAGAAAGGCCAAAAATGTCCTCATACGATTCTTGTAGCACCTTGATGGCGGCTAGGTTGTTTTTTTAAAAAAAATTACGGTTTTAAAAAAGTAACAATAAAACATTTACAGATAGAACGTAAACAATAGTGTACCGTGATAAGGAAGGATCACTTTTGTCAAAGTACTACATATAATGTAGAGTACGTAAAATGCAGCGGTCTGACTGCAGGGGACAAAAGAACGTGAAAGGCAGTCAGAAAAGAACCATTTTACGTACAAAAATATTACATCACAATAAATAATTTCAAACATAAATATTAAACTTTACATCATAAGGATATTCCACATTTATATACACACACATACATACATGTGTATATATGTGTGTATATACGTATATATATATGCATATGTACACACACACACAGGCATACAAGTCCTCACACACAAACACGCTCACACACATACACCCAAATTTTAAGGTGGAGGTATTTCATCACTATCCTTCATCCATCCCATAACGGCTTCCTCTTCAGAGCACCTGAAAACAAATGAACCAACCAGGAAATGTAAATCTTCTGTCTCAAATGACATAAGTCAAGAGAAGGTAAACCATAAATTTGTACATAGAGAACTTGAAAATAACACTTACTATTTTCTCTGGATTTAAAAGATAACACTTGCTACAAGAAACATGGAAATTCCAGGGGTGTATAGAGAATAAAATAAAAACCATTAGCCTGTGATTCCCCCAACCTGAGATAACGTTCTTCAAATACTGCTGTATTTCCTTCTAGCCTTTTTTATACATGCACGTAAATGTTATGTTATCTGTGCTCACTCGAATGTTACTGTACATAAAATACATATAAAATTTACTTTATTGGATATAAAATATATAAAATACATATTGAATGGGAATCTCTAATGGATACCTGCTGACTCTGCCTGTCTCTCTCCCCTCTTTTCTGATAAACTCCTTCTGGTTCTTTGGCAACCATCCCTCTTCCAGATGAAGCTGTCAGTCAGTCACCCAACTCTAGGTGGGTATATGATCCTAGTCTCCTGGACATTGTGATTGGTTTGGAAATGGCCACGTGACAAATCAGAGCCAGAGTTCTTGTGCAGAACAGATGCCAGAGATGAGCATTTACTTGGAGCCGTGAGCTGTAAAGATGATGTAAGCCTAGAACCGCCAGGGACCATGGTGTGGAGGAGATGATCTGCCTGAGAATGAAGCCACTTAAGAAGCAAGCATTGTTGATGGATGGAGAAAGAAAGAGTCCTGATGACTCTGAGCGTCTAGATCCAGCCATGCCTGAAGTCAGACTGCCGCTTGGACATCTCAGTTACTTAAGACAGTAAGTTTCTTTTTCTTTCTCTCTTTTTTTTTTTCCCCCGTGGCCTCCTGAAGTGGAAATAATCCTAATGTGAGATCATAAGGTTGAATATGGATTTTTAATTAAACACTGACACTGATACGTAAGTGTCAACTAGGTATTCCTTTGCCAGGATCCTGAAGAGCCTAACAGGGTAATGGGCTGCTGGAAGCTTGAGGGAAGTTGTAGGAGGGTCGCCTGAGTTGGCTGAGCCCTTGTACGTAAAAGGCACTGGGATGAGAAGAAGAGTGATCAGTTCAGTCCTCTGCCCAGCAGAGGGACAACGTGCTGGCATACTATAGTTATACCAGGAATTGTCAAACTTTAACAGGCACGACTCTCCTGCGGATCTGTTAAAGTGCAGATTCTGACTCTGTAGGTCTAGGAGGAGGCCTGAGATTTTGCACTCCTAGTAAGTCCCCACGCGATGCGGATCACACCGGTCCTTGGATCCCACTGTGAGTTACAAGTGTGCGGAAGAGTACATTAACTGAGAGGCTCTGGGGTAGGGCACTCCTGGGTTATTGCCAAGGGAATCCATCTGACCTTAAGCCAGCTACTTAACTGCTGTGGATCTCAGCTTCCATCTGTAAAATGAGGATAACAGCCCCAGACTGTGGCTTTGTGGTGAGGATTCACTGAAATAATGCCTGCCCGGCGCTCAGCACGGTGCCTGACACACAGTCAGGGCTTCATGAACGTCATTTATATTACACTTGGAACACGCCTTGGCAGTATTTCTCAAAGGGTGATCTGTGCGTTACCTGCATCAGAATTCCCTGCGTTAAAAATACACGTTCTTGGATCCACCAGAGACTTAATGAAGCAGGACTTCTAGAGATGGAGCCCAGTAAGCAGCACTTTTAATAAGCACTACAGAGGAATCTGGTACAGGACATCTAGGGACTGCATGTCCAAGAATGGAGCACAGACGGCCTCAGGCACATGAGGATAGATGAGCAGGAGAGACAAAGGTCAAATAGCACTGAGTCAGCTTCACCTGCCTAGGGGCCAACGACCCGCCCACATCTGCTAATCATTAGGCTACAGAAAGAATGAGACAGAGTCAGGGACAGACAGACACTTACCGTGACTATAAAACTCGAACCTCCAGGCCAGTGCCAGAGGATGGAGCACATTTTCCACAGTAACCACCGCATTTCCCTACGACCCGGGTACCATCCTGCAAAAAGATGCATCATCTTAGTTCACCTGCTTGGCTCATAGGTTTCCAGGGCTTGCACTGGCTTTTAGGGAAATCATTCCTGTACACACAGTAGGTAGCACTTCTGAATAGAAGTGGGGCCCAACATCCTCACCATGGTCTAAAGTAGGGGCTGATGAATGATGGCCTGTGGGCCCCTGTTTTTGTATGGCCCACATCTTCGCAGATTACGTCCTCTCGGAGAATGAGAAAACACTAGGGCAGAAAAACTGAAGTGTAATTTACCTGTACTTCTTCTACACAGACCATTCATGGAGACTAATTCTTTAGTCCCTTCACACTCAGCATGGTCTTCTCAAATAAACAACTGAAAAGTCTCAGTAAAATCTACCTACTGATCGAGAACCAAAGGAAACCACTCAAAAGCACTGCTTTGCTTTTTTTAAAAAACAACTTTATTTTTATTTACTTATTTTTGGCTGTGTTGGGTCTTTGTTGCTGTGCGTGGACTTTCTCTAGTTGTGGCGAGCTGGGGCTACTCTTCGTTGCGGTGCGTGGGCTTCTCACTGCGGTGGCTTCTCTTGTTGCAGAGCATGGGCTCTAGGCCCATGGGCTTTAGTAGTTGTGGCACGCGGGCTCAGTAGTTGTGGCTCATGGGCTCTAGAGCGCAGGCTCAGTAGTTGTGGCATACGGGCTTAGTTGCTCAGTGGCGTGTGGGATCTTCCCAGACCAGGGCTCGAACCCACGTCCCCTGGGCAGGTGGATTCTTAACCACTGTGCCACCAGGGAAGTTCTTTGCTTTTTAACTGATTATTGATGTAGCTCCCAATGTTAAGAACAGCATTTATATTTTATAGTTAAGAAGCAAACCGAGAATACTACTTCTTGATACGTGGAAATGATATAAAATTCAAATTTCAGGGTCCATAAAATTTTATTGGAACACAGCCACGTTCATTCATTTCCCTCATGTCTGTGGCTGCTTTCAAGTTACTACAGCAGGAGTGAGTGGTCAGGATGGCCCTTGCAGTCTCACGCTGCTACCCTGCACACACGTCACAGTGACACAGTGTAACGTGATAGCGTTTTGAGTGCCATGAGTGTTGCTATATCATAATATTTCCTTTCGTTTCTTTTATTACCAGTATATGTCAAAACAAGAAAAGACGACAAAAGTAGACTTTACTACTGCACTTTATTACTTTAAGATTTTTTTTTTGATGTGGACCATTTTTTACAGTCTTTATTGAATTTGTTACAACATTGCTTCCATTTTATGTTTTGTTTTTTTTGGCCATGAGGCACGTGGGTTCTTACCTCCCCGACCAGGGATCGAACCCGCACCGCCTGCGTTGGAAGCTGAAGTCTTAACCACTGGACTGCCAGGGAAGTCCTGACTATTGCACTTTTAAGGTACAGTAGCATGTGGATTATTCTGTTGTCACATTTAGATGGCAAAGCATTGTGCTCATCATGCAATGGCACTGCCGCTGTGCTAAAAGAATACAAGATACCAACATCACCACATGCAGCACGTGTCACAATACTCCCAACTCACAGGAGAGCGACGGTCAAGCATTTAGAAAACACAGAGTATCTCACCATAGTGTAATGCTTCACAAAAATAAAAAATCAAAATGAGTAAGAATAAAAGATGAAAATGTGTAAGTTTCCAAATGGCTCATTTGTTAGCAAAACAAATAAATGTTTTCTTTGAGTTAATGATATCTTGTTTAATTGTAATTGCTGAAGAAATGTGTCCACAGAAAAGCAACTTGTTTAAGACTGTTATCCTTTGGGTAAGACCAGTTGCTCAACAATTTCATGACATTTGGGAGCCGCATCAATAATCAATTAAAAAACAAAGCGAATAATTGGAGTGGTTTCCTTTGGCTTTTGGTGAGTAGATAGATTTTACTGATACTCTTCAGTTGTTTATTTGAGGAGACCATGCTGAGTTTGAAGTGATCAAAGAATTAGTCTCCATGAATGGTCTGTGTGGAAGTATTTCAAAGAGGTTGAGAAAACACTAGCGCAGAAAAACTGAAGTGTAATCTGCTAAGATGCGTTCACAACTAATCATGGTAAGAAATATGTGCGGAGCGGGAAAAGCTTTAGTTGGACCGATTTACAAAGCTTGTGAAAATGTAAGATGTTTAAAGCCTGTGATTATTCATTGTGGAAAATACGTGGACCTACCTGGTGTTACAGAACCGGTGGTGTTAACGATGAACTTCTTTTTCTATCATAAACTTAACCTGCATCAGTTTTGGAAATTTGGGGTCAGGACCAGAAGCTGAATACCCTGACTTATCCCAACACACAGCAGATTGATGACTCAGCAGTGGTAGTTTTACTGTGATTTTGAGCTCAGGGCTGGGATTAAAAATGTTCTGAACAAGAAGAACTGTTCTCAATCACTGTCATTGAACACTTAATGGCTTTGGACATTATCTTTTGCTACTGACTTGATAATGTTTCTTAATGAATGGGAGCTAAAATTACAAGGCAAAAACTGCACTTATAGGCAAAAGTTATACTGTGGTAAAGTCATTTCAATAACTAACATTGTTTGAATCATAAATCACGTTAAGGCAGGTTGCACACTTCCCACTCTGTCAAATGTTAAAACAAGAAGCTTTATCGCTATTCCACGTACATTTATAGTGGATATATTTTCTGAGCATGAAATACAGTTCCAGCAGTATCTTTGGACTTGGACGTAAGCGCAAAGGAAATTTTCATATTTCAAAATCCATCTAATGAGGTAATTGAGGGGCTTCCATCTCACCTTCAATTACAAGTGATTCATCTGTAATGTAATGACACGCTGAAAGGCAGATATCAAGTGAAAAATCTAATAGAATTCTACCAACACCTGCCAAGGCATGAATATGGTCAATTAAAATGATATGGTTGTGGACAATATTAGTATTTGGCAATACCTATCCCTGCAAAATGACATTTATAAAGATGAAGTACAGAAGATCTCATTTCAGATCCACATTAACAAATAAACATTTAGAATCAATTTTGACAGCAGAGAACACTAATTAAGCAAAATGTTGTCCTCTCTCAATATTTCATACTTTTCCTTGGTAGATCTGGATAACAAAAATTTATACTCAATTATTATTACACTTTGAATTGAATCACTAAAATTTTTATGTCAATTTGTTCTTGCTCTTGTCGTATAAATACGTATATAATATCAATATGTATGCCAGCATATTGGCTGGCAAAGTCTAAAATATTTACTAGCTGGTCCTTTACAGAAAAAGGTTGCTGAACCCTGGTCTCCAGCCTTGTACGGGCTGACCCTGCCTGCCTGTCTGGATTTGTCTTGTCCCATCTTTTCTCTCTACTCCCGCTCCTCCGCATTTCTTTGGGTTGTTCTTCTAACACGCCTCTTATAACACAGGGCCTTTGCACATGCTACTCCTCTCACTGGAACGCTCTCCCCTCGCCCTCTCTGTGTGCACTGGACCACCCAACTTTTGCCCAGTATATTCTTCAGAACCCAGCCCAGAGGCCACTTCCCCTGAGAAACCTTTCTGACGCAGTTACCTGCTGCACAGCACCCTATAACATGGGGCAGTTCTCTCTTTATGTCTGTCTTCCCCCTAGAATGTAAGCCCCATGATGGCAAGGCCAGTGCCTTGTTAAAATCCAAGGGTTTCCAGAAGCTAGCTGTGTGTGGCTCATGACGGTTCTAATACACATCTGGTGAATGAGTGAAAGAAGAAGGCTGAACAGGTGCACTCTTCTTGGTGAACTGCAATTCAGATGGCCCTGCTAATCAGTCCCCTCAATGCTTCCCCGTGGTATGAAAAGCTCCTTGCTTCACTGTGGCACCATATACCCCAGTCTGAAAATTACCATGTCATGTGAGCCACCCCCTACCCCTGACTGCTGAACAAGGTCTGGCATCTAAGGTGTTTTACATTTTCCTCTACTGGGACTAACAGTGGTGTGAACCATACTTGTGCATGCATTTCAGGATATCTTTGGGCTGTATTTGATTCATATGGTCAAACTATGAAAGTCTCTTGAAAACAATGGATACTCTCACTTAAAAAAAAAAGAAAAAGGAAAAAGAAGAAACTTTCCCAGTTTGCAGAAAAAAAAACCAAACAGAAAAAATAGTTCTACTCTTTTAAAAATGTGCATGTTTTTGATTATGAGTGAGGTTAAGTTGGGAGATCGATTTCCATCACCCTACTTGGTCTTGGTTTTAGGGACCCCTGTTAGTTCTGGAGCTAGTCTGATATTACCAACTAGATTTGATGCCAGAACAACTGGTTTTCTAGCCAGGAACTTTTTCCCTAAGCTGAAGTGTACGTCTGGTGGCCCTAAGGATGCTGAAATAGTAGGAATGTCTTTTGTCTCATCAAAGCTTATTTTTTACCCAAACTCTTCCTGCTCTGGCAGCAGAGATCAGATTGCCTCAGGCTTGTATCATGTCTTTAATAACCTCTTTAGGGCTTCCCCGGTGGCGCAGTGGTTGACAGTCTGCCTGTCGATGCAGGGGACGCGGGTTCGTGCCCCGGTTCGGGAAGATCCCACATGCCGCGGAGAGGCTGGGCTTGTGAGCCATGGCCGCTGAGCCTGCGCATCCGGAGTCTGTGCTCCGCAACGGGGGAGGCCACAACGGTGAGAGGCCCGCGTACCGCAAAAAAACAACAAAAAAACCCCTCTTTAAACCTCCGTTTCCTGGTGCATCTGTAAAATGGGGATAATATGAGTCTCCCCTTATAGGTTTGCTGCAAATGAAAGGAAGCATACAAAGTGCTCAGCATAGCAGTTGGCCTAATGTAGTACTCTGTAAATATTAGCGATCATTGTCATAAAGGTGTTTTTTATGTGTGGATTACCATCATAGCCTGTTCATGGAGGTGAGGAGCAGCCTGAGGAAGGACAAAATCGCTGATACTAGCTCTGCAATGTTCATGTTACTGCATTAACTAGGACTCAATTTGATTTAGGTAAAGCCTGAACTAAAACTTACTTCTATTACAGAATAAAAAAAATATACCGAGAAAATGAATAGCAAATACATGATTGTCATGGAAACAGTGCCTATTTCAGAGAAAAATGGTATGTTTTCCAGCACTTTTGAAGCACCCGCTCCCATACAATGAAACACTAATTGGAAAGCATTTTTATTTCTTCATTAAAGCAAGCCCTCTAGAAATCTCTTTTCTATAAATATTTTGTTAGTAGAGTTTGAGCTATTACATATAATTAAAATGAATGACCTCTGTTCCATTAAGAACAGTTTATAGGGCTTCCCCGGTGGCACAGTGGCTAAGAATCTGCCTGCCAATGCAGGGGACACGCGTTCGAGCCCTGGCCCGGGAAGGTCCCACATGCTGCGTAGCAACTAAGCCCATGCACCACAACTACTGAGCCCGCGTGCCACAGCTACTGAAGCCTGCGTGCCTAAAGTCCGTGCTCCACAACAAGAGAAGCCACCGCAATGAGAAGCCCGCGCACCGCAATGAAGAGTAGCCCCTGCTCGCCGCAACTAGAGAAAAGCCCACGCGCAGCAACAAAGACCCAACACGGCCAAAAATAAATAAATAAATTTACTAAAAAAAAAGGAATAGTTTATAGTTCATACTTTTCACTCCTTTCTCTGCTTTTTGCAGTCAATGTGACCAAGGTAGGTTGACTCATGTAATTTAGCAAAGCCAACACATCTTTGATTGAAATGCGCTTATCTGCATTTCTTTGGAGGATGCTGGGGATGAAACTGCCCATAAAACACAGTATTTTTTTTCCCGACTATAGTCCGAATCACACTTATATATATGAATATATGTATAAATATCTAATCTTCTATCCGTTTGTACAGAATAAAATGTACACATCTATAAAAGGTAGTTTCACTCTACTTGTCTGTAATATGATTTTCATACTTGGTGGATAATTGGGTTTTCACAAATGCATTGTGGGTTAGGAGGCAGCTTATGGTAGATAAACGAGGACTGATACTATGCTTGCTATGTGCGTGCACACACACAGGTATTTATCACGTGACCTTAACTCCACCGGTTGCAAATGAACTAAAAGATTAAAAGACAGGAACTGAGTCCATCTCCCCCACGGTCATGCAACTTTCATTAATTTTTAATTTCAAAGCAATTCTTCCATTTACAGCTCTTCCCCTAGAATAAGGAATGACTGTTGGGCCCCAAGGCCAGGTACCTCAGAAACACAGGTCCCCAGCCCTCTGTGGACCCTGCCCATCCCCCAGGTACCCGAAGCAGCACAGAGCCCTGAGGGTACCTCTCCCATCCTGCCGAAATGAACCTCCCTTCACTGTGCCTGGCTCCGAAGGCCATTCCGGAACCTCCTCCTGGACAGAAGGCCAGACAACAGCTCTGAGAAGGGGCATCTCTCTGGGGGTGGGGGGATCGTCCGGATGGGGCCTGAGGACCCTTTCACATCCTGAGCACATTCATGAGTTGAGGATGCACAGAATATCACTGGCAAAGGAGCTCAGAACGCCAACCTGTGCTCTCCAATCTCACAACCGGGCCAAGCCCCCCTTTCTGTCTGGCTGCCCCTCACACACAAGCAGAGTAGAAACTCCATCCCTGGGTCCAGGGGGCGTCCCACATGCCTTACTCCCAGGTGAGGCAGGGCCCACATGGACAAAATCCATGTGGTGCAGTGGGGGCCAGCCAGGTCCAGGCTCAGCCTCTGCTCAGGCTGCAGTCCCTTGTCCTTCCATTGCTAGCAAGCCTGCTTCCTTCATCACCTTGATCAATCCTGCAACCTTAAGGCAAGCCTCAGGCCTATGAAAATGTTGTAACATTAACAGCTAATACTTACTGTGCCCCTGCTGCCTGCCCAGTGACATGTAAACAGCTTTATCTCCCTATTTCATTTATGCTCCGCAAGAACCCAACTGGGTAAGGACCACCAGGGTCCCCATTTTATGCGTGAAGAAACGGAGACCCCTGAGAAGTTAAATAACTTGCCCAAGGTGGCAAGGCTGGTAACAGCACATCCAGCGATCTGACTTAAGGGTCTGGGGCTTAACCTCCGTACACTGCAGCCTCTGTAGGCTTTGATTTCAGTACCCTTCCAAGAATCTGATGAGAAAGCTGGAGGAACGGGATGGAATGCATATACACTGCCCAATACACAGGGGCTGTTTCAATAGCAAAAATCATTATTCTTATACACACACAGGCAGCCAAGAATGAACCTTGACACTGGGTCTTGTTTTTACCAGATTTGTTCCTGCTGGTGAGACCACGTTCCTGCCCTGCACGTGGTTCTGGTAATTCAGTTCTACCCTGAATGACTAGAGTTTTCCTTTAGTTTCGCCTGGGGAAAACATTTTATCGCCAAGCAGGTTTGGAAAATGGGAGGGTTTCGTTGTGTTTTTCTCTCTGTAGCTCCCAGCAGAAAAGTGAAGGGAAGTGAGAGTGATGATGTGACGGGTGAATCAAATCAGGGCTATCTGGAGAAGGGCTTAGGACTGGCCAGGATCTGCGTGCCGTAGGGGACACCAGCCTCGGTCCCTCAGAAGCAAGACGGTGCTCAGTCATGGTGGGAGCAGGACATTACACAGTTTTCCAGAGTGTGTTCCACGGACCACTGGTAATTCAGGGAAATTAAAAGGTATAACTTTGAAAAGAAGGCTCTGCGGTTGGTTTAACTTAGGTCAGTGATTCCTAAAATGTGATCCCAGACCAGGGCATCGGCATCACCTGGAAAACTGTTGAAAGTGTACATTTCAGGCCCCTCCCCAGGCTGGCTGTGTTTTAGCAAGTCCTGGCCCAAGTTTGAGAACGAATGATTTAGGGAAATGCTGGTTTGAATAAAACCACACAGGTTTCCCTCCTGTACACTTTATTCCACCCTAAAATACACACATGCTTACTGCGACTCTTCAAGAAGGAAAAAAAATATACAATTTTCCCAAGTGTCTTTGCCTGCGGGAGCCTATTTTCCTGGAGTATCCCTAGGGGATGCTGCTCTGTGGACCGCATAGCAGGTCAGGCACACGAAGCATCATTTCTCGGGGCTGCTAGGAGCTAGAGATTGCTCAGTGCTGGCTCCTGGGGATTCATAAGGAGTGTTCGACAGACCCTTGAGATTAATTTTGAGCTCAGGCTCTCTGAGCTGTCATGGAACACCAAGATTTAAAAAAAAAAAAAAGTGCTGACAGGCAATTATGAAACCAATTCCCTTCAACACAGGCGTAATCCCCCCAAAGCTGGGGAAACAGCCAGCCCGTCTTGGCAGGGCAGTAATCTTTGTATCCACAAGGTGGCGCTCCCGGCTATAATTATATTGTTAGGTTCTGGATGAAAACTGCAATGATGACACTAACAAACAGAATTGAAACTTAGATTACAGTTTACACAGATGGCTTTCTATACAGTCATGCTTTAAGTCTGACCACGTTTCGGTCAATTAATTTTTTTGTTTGTTTCTCTCAGTCACTGAAACATAATACATAGTAGGAGCAAGGAAGAACTTAATTTCAGGAGTGTAAAGCACACATCCTAAAGCACGTGTGTTGTCTCTCAGCTCTCTTTATTCCTTTCAGTACGAGAAAAAAATTTTAATGATTAATTTATAAGCAAGCGATATGGTCATTTAGTTAATCAGATTTGAAGGAGCTGATTGGCTTAGATAGAGAAAAGAGGGAGTGAGAGAGATTTTTCTGTTTGTTTTTTTTCCCCCAAAGACACAAATTTAACACTGGAAGCTAAAAGAAGGGATCAGGAACCTCTGAGATTTCCCCCGGACATCACAATTGATGTTCCTTCCCCTCCTTGGTGGAAGCAGCTTGACTGAGCTGTTTCCTTATGTTCCGATTTTGATAGGGTTTAGAAAATAAAAATACCAGACACCCAGTCAGATGTGAATTTCAGATAAACAACACATACTGTTTTTTTAGAATAAGTATGTCCCATGCAATGTTTCAGACATGATTAAAGTAAAAAAAAAAAATCTTGCTTGTTTATGTGAAATTCAGATTTAACGGGGCATCCTATATTTTGTCTGGCAACCTCACCTTGGAATAACACCACACTTTCCAGTCCTCTTCTTTTTCCTCCCTTACTCACTTTCCTGAGACCGGGAGGCAGAGCTCACAGCTGAGGCAGGACTGGGGCCACAGGCCACACCCCGTAAGTTTTACATTTGCCTGCAGGTCAGGCTCCTTCCCCACATCATGGCAACTTCTAGGCTGCAAAGGGCAGTGCTTTCTGCCCCCGCTTATGCATTAGAGTCACCTGGGGAATTTCAAATTCCCCAGAGATTCCCCTTCAGTGACTCTGGGTAGGGCCCGGGCACATGCATTTTAAACCTTCCCAAGTGATTCTTATATACACCCACGCTGAGAAACAGTACGCAGATCAGAGCGTCGCAAGCTGTACTGAGCTCAGGAGCCATCTGGGGCCTTGTTCAGCTACAGGTCCTGCTCAGAAGCTCTGGGGCCCCAGAAACTGCGTTGTCAACAAGCTCCCAGGCAATGTGGGTGCTCTGGGGGGGATCGATCCCACCTTGAGCAGCAAGACTTTAGAGCCTGAAAAGCTGACTTGGAGAGCCTGTGTTTCTCTTAATTCTCCAGAAACCCTCCTCATGAACTACCCCTTCTTCCAGCCCTGTTTGTATTTCAATTCTTCTAAAACAGACTGACATCACTGTCCCTAAGCTCATGTAGGTGAATTGCATGTTGGCTAATTAACTGCAAGGTGTCTGAGCCACACACTCCCTTAGAGGCTGCTGGCTACTTTCAGCTTCCTAGTTAGGCATCCTCCTAATTGCTCCAATGGTTCACAGGTTCACATCTCCAGGAAGAATTCACCAGAAGGGAAGCAAGACTCTCTGCTCCACGCACCTGTACACGCTTCAACCTTCGATTTATGTCCTAAATTTTCTTGCTGACACGTTGTAAAATGGTTTGAGGAAGTGGGAAAGCACACCCGTTACTTTTAGCACCGCCACCTCACAGGGAGGGAGGAAGGAAGAGAAAACAAAACCCAGCCCCCAACCCATTAGTAACCTTACCGGCGACTTCTTAATGTCAGAGACGGCATAATTCCCTTGGGAGATCCATCTGGCAGATTCAGTTAGAGACAGGCCGGTTCCGTAAAGGTTGATGCTAAAACGACCCTGGAATAAATGGCCAACGAGAAAGATTTTTAGTCCACGTGACTTCCCAAGCAAAGGCCACACAATAAAAGGGAACTTGGAGAAAGATATTAATTAATTATGATAGCTACTAATAATTGAGGGTTCTTTTGGGCGGGGGGAGAGTGGAGTTGTGAACGAGGCACTTTACATGCATCATCTCATCCATCCTCGCAAGAGCTCTCAGAAGGGGATTTTCTTTACAGAGGGGGACAGCGAGGCCCGGCGCAGGTGATTAACTTCTCCAGGAGACACTGAGAACCCAACTCACATTTTCCTGACTTCAAAGTCCTCGCTCTCAACTACCGCTATTCTGCGTCCCTAACTCAGCAATCCTGATGTTGCTTACAATTATCAGATTCCTTCAGGAACAAAATGCCACAGTGTAATTTTTCTAACAAGATCTCGCTGCCAAAGCTTCCTTGGGTTTCAGCTCCCCGCGGCGCTGAGCACGCCGAGTCCTAAGCACAGCGGGGCGGGACTTCAAAGCAGAGGCGCGTTCTCTGGAGTTGCCAGCAGAGGGCGCGCGCGGCCTGCTCTGGACCGCAGGGGACCCGCCACCGCCACCAGGCCCAGGGAACCTAGACCTCCCAGCCCCGCTCTGGGATTCCTTTCCAAACGTGGCCTCGGGTGTTTGCCTTTTTATTTCCAAGGAGACGCTGCAGCAGAGAATCTCTCTTGCTTTCTCCACTTGTCTCTGTGTCTTTCTCTCGCAAAAATGACTCCACAAAGGCATCTAAAATAGATTCTTGAGGTTTCCTACTCCACCATGAACAGTTTCGGAGTTAAAAATGTTCTTTCTCTGCAGACGTGGGTGAAGGCTTCCTCTCTGAGCCTTACCATCCGGTTCTTCGTCAAAACGGTCTTTAATAAATCAAGGAGAGCATCAAGGTGGAGACTCACATCCAATCAGAGCTAAGCGTAAATTCAGCTTTTTCACCTGAACATATTATTACCCTGTAAGAACCTCAGTTTGTCCATCTGTAAAATGGAAGGTAATACGAGTGCCTCCTTCAGAGTAGTGTAGTGAGGGACTAAATGAAATTAGCCGTGGAGTGAACGCCTGGTACCTAGTAGATACTCAAAAATATTGATACCAGCCCTGCATTTTCTAATTGTTTTGTAAGGGTTAGTTTTCTCTCTCTAATATAACGGTGAGCTTATTGAGGGGGGGGGCTTGCTATTGCTTTATTTATATCAGTTATGGTTTGTAACATGTGACTAGGTACTTGATATTTACAGTCTTAACTAAATATTACATCCTAGCTCTTCCACGAAGACTTCCGGGATTAGGTGCAACTTGGAGGTTTCCTCTCCATGTCGGTTCCATAAATACTTGCTAAACAGAGTTTATGAACTCTTTAGGAGCCTGAAATTCCACATCTGTACCCTGGGGACAAACAGGATTCCTATTCACAGAGGTGATGGGAGGATTTAGTTTGGTCTAAGTCAGTGGATCTTATCAGAGGGCAACTTTGCTCCCAGGAGAAATCTGGCAGTCTCTGGAGACATTTTTGGTTGTTACGTCACAGCTAGTGTGTGTATGCCACTAGCAGCTAGTGTAGACAGGCCCAGAGATACTGCTAAATATCCTACAATGCACAGCATGATCTCACACAACAGAGAATTATCCAGCCCAAATCATCAATCGTGCTGTGGTCTGGGGGATGAAATTATCCTAGAATCCTGACTCTTCTACCTTTAGTGTGACCTCAGGCTTACCTCTCCTGAGCCCATCTGTAAAATGGGTTAATAAGACATAATCTGTGAATAAGAGTAGAAGGTATAACATACCTAGCTTATTACCTGGCAGAGAGCAGGTGAAATTTTAAAAATATTTTTTGGAACGTGTTTTATGACAGTACTACACAGATGCTAGTGGTTGTTATGCTGAGTGGCTTCAGTACGCAGGTATCCATGACCGTGGCTACACCGGAGGCTCAGCCTCCTTGCCCAGCCTCCTCAGACACGGGCTTCTACATGCTGTGTTAGCCCACCCGGCCATGTTCTTATCTTACTATCATTCCTGCCCTGAGGAGGGCGTCCACACCCATCACAAATGCCCAGACCTCGTTGCTGCCAAGGATGCCCTTATCTCTCCTTCCCTATCCTGTTTCCCACAAAGACTGCCTGTTCTGCCTGCGTCGCAGAAGGCAGACTTGATCTGCTTTGACGTCAAAGTCCTTAGAAGGTCCAGGCTTCTAGCCTGAGGATGCCCCTGGCTGATCTGGGTGTCCAGTGTCTGAGCACGTAGCCAAGCAGACTACTTGCTAGCTAGATCTGCCCTTTCAGAGTGAGTGATAAGCAAGAGTTTTTGTCCTTATTCTCTTCCTGGCCTTTTCAGGTTCAGGGATTTGCATTTTCAGCCAGCGTCCTAGTTGATAATTAGCACTCTAAAAGTTGAGTGTCACCAGAGGAGTCAAGACCTACCGTCCTTTCTAGCTCCAGTCTGGGATATCTCTACCCCTAAAGGCCTTATCTTCAGGGTCTAAAGGGCATGAGAGCTTTAGCTACCATCTCTGTTGCTGATTTTAAAGAGTAAAGGTAATTCAGACATGCATACACTCGATGATCCAGAAAAGTTAGCCAAAGATGTATAATACCTCTGACAAACAGAGGTTCTGTTCTCTGTTGGACAAGGGTGAATGCTGCAAAAGTCTTGTCTGGACACAGGATCAGCCAGGCGTGTCTACCATCATGGGTTGGAACTCAGACACACTTAGGATCAAATCCGGCCTCTACTGAGCACTAGTGCGGGTTTGGGTAAGTCACCCGATGTCTCTACACCTCAGTTTCTTCATCGGTCAAAAGGGGGCAATCTCATAGGCTGCTGTGGATGATTAAATGCTACGCTGATTTACCAAGGCTGAGCACACTGTCTCAAGTGTAGTAAACACACAATGAACGCTATTAACACCAGCATCAGTAACGACAATGCTGCATCCACTGTGATCAGGATAACAAAATACGTTCTGGGTGCATCTTGAGTTGACAGCTCCTGGGGCCCTCCCCAAAGCAACAGCAATGGATGCGGAGGAAGAAGAAGCAGCCTGTCAAACAGAGCATCCCTCTGCTTTCATTTCTCTGCAGTCACAGACCAAAGGACAAGCAGGGCTCTAAAATAGCTTGCACAGTCATGCTTTCTGCAGACTTTTCCCTGGAAAAGTGATACGAAAAACTCCCATCTTTCATCAATATAGCTGGTACTCGGTACACTTCTGAGGAAGTGAATTCTAGAAGTATCCGATATGGTTTGAAGAATGGGCTGGAAAAAATACAACTTAACCTCTCACTGGCTTTGGTTTTCTCACTTAGCAACTGCTTTAGTGTCAGGATTTAGCAAATCAATCGGTTCATTTGTCTCTGAGTTATTAAAATAACTGAATGCAAATTACCTCGCATTTACTGAAGTTTCCCCAAAGATGCACATATCGAAACAAGAAAATCCTGAGGCATTTGAAAAAGGCAGGACTGGCCAATCTATAAGCTGTTAAATGCAACCCATACGAATGGGGTGTTTGAAGTCTCCAGTGCTCTAAAGAAACCGCACTTCAAAAGTTTTCAATTCCTGGGTAATGGAGAAAAGGCCCCTTTTAACATTCTGTCCTTTGTTTATTTTCTTTCTCCCCTGAGTGCTTCCTTTTCACTTCTCTAAAATGTTTAGCAATACTTTCTAAAGCTCGGGGCTGAGAAAACACGTTGTTAAAAGAAAATTCAGATGTGTTTGTCTTTGGATGGTCTCTGTGGCCATGTGTAAAGGCACCCTGGGGAGACAGTGCCTGGGATTCTGAACATCACCCAGTCCCAGTTCCTAGAATCCGTGAAGGCCCACAGCGACGTGGCAAACTCTTGTCACAGAGTCTGACAACAGCTTTGTAAAGACCTCGTGTAAATCAACGGAAAGACTGGGGCCACGTTCTCCTGTCCAGAACCACCTAATTCATTATGTCTGTCCTACCTTCTCCTCGCAGAAGCTTCTGGCAAAGACTGATGCCTGCTTTGCAAAATGAGTCCAGGAGGATTATCACAGCCTGTTCCGAAAGGCAAGTCAAAACCTGCCACACCTCTAAAGGGGCAAAAACGTGTGCAACTCTAGAACGGGTAAGACTGCCTGCAGCTGCTCTGGGGGAAAGCGAATTCAGGAGACAACTCTGCACGTCTTGGTCTAAACACGGCGCATTTACACATCTGAAACAGGAGGGACAGTTTTTCTGTCTCATGCAATATTCAGAATCTTTAATGGCTGACAGTCGGGGTGTTGGAACCCACTTGCACTGGCTTTTGAGAGACAACTGTGTGCATCTCTCCCCAAACCCTCCATTTCGTGACACGATATTGATGCCTTGTAACCAGTCAGGCAGAAAATTTACACCACAGAAATGGGCAAATGCTGCAAAGCATTGCTTTCCCCCCCGCCCCGGCCTCTTCCCTTGGAGAGCCAGTTATTAAACATTTACCCACATGTCACTGCATAATATTCATTGTTTTAACATCGTCCTGTGTTTAACCAAGCCCTTGCCATGTGATATCTAATTGGTTTCTAAACGTTTACCATGATCACAGATGCATTTTGCTGAATGCAGAAGTTTGGCCCCTGGCTGGGATCATTTCCTTAGGAAACACCCTGAGTAGCGGAGTGACTGGGTTGGGGGCTGTGAGCATCTGTGAGGCCCTTGATACAGGTGGCCAAAGTGCCTTCCAGAGCCGCTGTTCTAATTACATCTGCAGAACCAGATGCAGTCACGGGGGTGGGGGTATGTGAATCCCTGGGTGGGGGCTGGAGAGCTCCCGACTCGTACCTGAGGGCACTTGGCGGCGCTGTAGCAGTCCCCGGCGGTGGCAAAAGGGACGGGATGTCCTTCGCGTGTCCTGGCAAACTGTAAGTCAGTGGCTGTGGGGTTTTGGAGAAAGGGTTACAGGGAGTAGAGAGGTGAGAGTATGAGAAAGAGAAAGGGAAGGGCCAGGATATTAACAAGGAGACAGAAGGGAAGAAGAGTTAGAGAAATCATAAGAGGAAATGGGAGAGGAAAAAAGAAAACAAACCAAAGTATGATTAGTGAGCAAACGGATCCAGATGTACACTTGCTCTCCCCTCACTGTATCTGTGGGTCTGAGAGCTTCCTTCTCTGGGTTTTACCAGCGCTTTCTGTCTCTTCATAGTATGGAAGCCAAAAGGGGGGCTTAAGATGACTTTGGAATTGATTCCTATATAAATAAATATGTGAATCACCTCGCCTAAATGTAGTGTAATTGGATGACTGTGAATCTCCTGTAGAAGCAGCCGCTGAGGCTGCAGGACTGCAGGACGGGGCGGGGAATAAGCCAGCAAGGCATTTCCAGCTACTCAGCAGTTATTCCCCGAGGCTCATCTGTCCTCCCGTGGCCCAGGCACTATTACCACCAGAATGGGGAGCAATTAGAACTCACATCTTGAAAGTATTAACGGCAGTTTCTTAAGTGTGGGGCTAACTTTTTAAAAAAGTTTTTTTAAAAAAGCCAATAAAAACAGTGCTCGCGTTTTTAACCCTCTGGTGGCTCCCGAGAATAGCTCTGAGAATGGGGAAGGCGTATCAGGAGGTGGCACACTGAGAATCCTACAAAATCTGGTGGGAACTAGAGACCAGAGGCAGCTTTTTAAACCTTTCTGCTTTGCCTTTCAGGAACAGCAAGAGAAGGCCTTAATCTTTCTGCAGGTTCGTGGGAGGGAAAGCTGAGTCCCCCAACTTCCAAGGGCAGAAGGCCTGCCCACCTGAGCACGCAGAAGCCCTGGGTAAGTGGGAAACTGCAGATTCTGCCCTTAGCCCTCATCAGTCTGGCTGAAGGCAATTAAAAATATCTTGGGACAAATCAGATTTAATCTACCTGCAGAGGAAAGCAAGGCAAGGTTATGGGAACATGTTAATGAAGAAAAATTAATTATTCATTATTTGTTTCTCCACTACTCGAGGGAACGTGTTTGGATATTTGAGCTGTCTTTAACCACTCCTGTGATTAACATCCTTAACAAAAATGCAGTGTTGGCGGGAGTATGACATCAGTCCACGCTCGGGCTAGTTTAAAAAATGGTAATTCTGTCCTCCGTTTTTCTTCTGTAAATCGACAATCAGAGAAAATTAGTTTTACGCCCATGTGCATTTGTGTGTGTGTGTGTGCATACGTACACTGCTAGTGGAAGCCCAGGGTGGGGTGAATGTTGCTACATGAATGTCATAGCTTTGGAGTTTGCATCTGCTACCTTAAAACTTCTTCTCCCTTCGAAAGCTCTGCTACCAGGACTTCCCTGGTGGTCCAGTGGTAAAGAATCTGCCGTCCAATGCAGGGGACGCAGGTTCGACCCCTGGTCAGGGAACTAAGATCCCCTATGCCGCGGGGCAATTAAGCCCGCACAGCCCAACTACTGAGCTCACACGCCTCAACTAGAGCCCACGTCCTGCAGACTACAGAGCCCACAAGCCCTGGAGCCTGTACGCCACAACTAGAGAAGAGAAAAACTGCACGCCACAACTAGAAAGAAGCCCGTGCGCCACAACGAAGAGCATATGTGCCGCTACTAAGACCAGACGCAGCCAAAAAATAAAATAAAATAAAAATAAATAAATAATAAATAAATCTTAAAAAACAATTTGGCTACCGTGCTTGCTTTGCCCACCTGGCTCACTCCCGTTTGGCCTCAAGGTCTCAATTTCAGTGTCATATTTTGGGGGATGCTGCCCTGACCACCCCACGGCGATGGTGCCCTTTCATGTTCCTCCGTCTCCTCCATTCATTCATTCGTCGCAAATCTGATGCAGCACCGCCCCTGTGCTCAGCACTTCCCAGGCACTGCGGGGACAGCAGTGATCCAAGGGTGCAAAATCCCCCCCTCTGGCAGCTCAGACTGGGATTGTCATCCCTGGACCCTAAGCTCCTCTTCACATCCTCCGGGCCTCGGCCCAGCCCCTGTGCAGGATGTTTTTGTTGTCTGAATGCAGAGACCCATGGACACATCCCCCAGGACGTCCTATGGAACTTACTGATGATCTGCATGGTGGTCAGGTCTATTCTGATCTTCTGGAAGCTGGAAAACCCAGCCGCCGTGTAGTCTTTCCGACACTGACAGTCATCACGTCGGCTCCCGTTGTAGGGACATTCGGTTGGGTTGTGCAACCTACATTACAGAGAGAACATCCCAGTAAGGATGGGGAGGTCCTTCCAGGGATCTCCAGGCATCCGGGATTTTCTGAGCCTGAGCTCTCCTACCTGTGCCCGTAAACCTCAGAAAAATTCTCAGAGTCACCGTGGACCAGTGTCATGTACTCCTTGGGGCGGTCAGAGTGCATCCCTGCACAGAAGACCTGAAAGACAGACCAGAAATAACCTGCAAGGGGTGGCTCAGAAACGGGACCATGAGGGCCAGGGCCGCTGGCTCTGAAACCAGGCTAGAAATAACGAGTGAGCTCCGACGCGTACCTTCAGGAGCTTTCCCGTGACGATCAGGAAATATTCCCCATCTTCACCGGCACCTTTCAGCCTTTTTACTTCCTTGCAGCTCTGGGGCAACTCGCCTGGAAAACACAGACCGCGAAAACGGGCTGTGATTCTCCAGGATGTGCAGTGGCCGCCGATGGAAGGAGTTACGTTATGCATGCTCATGTCTGTCTGCAAGGGGGCCAATTTCTTAACAATAAATTCTATATTTCTGAAAAAGGCAGGCAAGCACAACAACAATGAAACCTGTTCTTCAAGCTCCAGAAGGACGGCTTCAGTGGGCCAACTTACAGTTATAGATATTGTGGCAGGTTTTTCTTTCTTCCGGCTTCAACTCATCAGGGCATAAGTGGCTGGGCTGGTCCTCGTTGGTGAGACACTGCACAGATCTCTGCATCACTCCGACGCCACAGGACACGGAACACTATAAGGCAGAGCAGGGTCAGAGCTGTGGCTGCGGAACCTGGAGATATGGGCTTCTCGTGGTGTGGAACTCAGAGCCTGGAGGCTTGCACAGGAACCCCGTGTTGCTGGAAACAAATATCTGACACATGTAGGGCACTTCCTATGGGCCAGTCTCTGTGCTAAGATTTTTTTTTTTTAATAAATTTATTTATTTTACTTATTTATTTTTGGCTGTGTTGGGTCTCTGTTGCTGTGCAGGGGCTTTCCCTAGTTGTGGCAAGCGGAGGCTACTCTTCGTTGCGGTGCACGGACTTCTCATTGCGGTGGCTTCTCTTGTTGCGGAGCACGGGCTCTAGGCGCACGGACTTCAGTAGATGTGGCTCGTGGGCTCAGTAGTTGCGGCTCACGGGCTCGGTAGTTGTGGCTCACAGGCTCTAGAACGCAGGCTCAGTAGCTGTGGCTCACAGGCTTAGTTGCTCCACAGCATGTGGGATCCCCCGTGTCCCCTGCACTGGCAGGCATATTCCTAACCACGGAGCCACCAGGGAAGCCCTGCTAAGTCTTATATATACATGTCTATACGTACGTACATCCATACCTACATATGTGGTCATACATATGAAACATATATATATAATATAATTTCCTCATCTGAGCCTCACAACAACCCTATGAGATAGTACTGGCATTTTTCTATTTTTACAGAGGGGAGATTGAGGCTCAAATGTTAGGAAATTTGTTCACGGTCATGGTGGAGCCAGAATTTAAACCTTAACCCCTTTCAACTGGTCCCACACTTCTGCCCGATCATCACTTTGCATCAGTGAAAGCCTCACAGTCAGGAGCCAGGGGGCTGGGGCAGTTTTCAAGGCCATTCCCAGTATCAGATATTCTTACTCGCTGTAACCCCGATGCAACCAGGAATTCCCGATGCAGAAGCACGAGTGCTTACAGAATTCTTAGCCACAGAACCCACAACGAACAACTCTGTAACCCTTTTTCAGTGACAGACAAGAGTGCTGGGTGCTGTTTAATTTTAAACTGTGGTAAAACATATGGAACTTAAAAAGTTGCCATTATAGCCCACGTGCTTTTTAACGCATGAACGCATTTCAGCTTCACAAACACCCCATTCTGCAGGGGAGGGAACAGACACGAACGCTTGGCCCCTTATCGCAGGTCATTCAGTTGGGAACAGCAGAACCAGGAATCAGACGGAGGCTGTCTGGGCTCCCCGCCCCTGTCCCCCTCTAAGCACCAGGCCAAACGGCCCAACAAGCAGAGAAGCCCCCTTCCCCCGTCAGCCCATTTCAAGATACTAACTCCTGTTTCTCACCCGGGGCTCTCCTGGAAGGACGGCTCAGGCAGGACATGTTTAAGTCGGGGTTTGAGATCCAAAAGCTTTCCGATTTCATCACTCAATCGTCTACTTACGCTCCCCCAGTTGCCAACTCTCCAGGTGGCAGAGACAGGGCACTCCCGCAGGTAGCAGGGCTGGACGCTGGGTGGCTGTGCGCCCGGGCAGTTGATGGTGGTTTGATAGCTGTACTCATAATTCTCCTTCCCGGTGTAAATCTCGCTACAGGAGACAAGCCTTTGTTTGTAGCCCTTTCCACAGGTCACTGAGCACTGGGAAGAGAGCGGGTAGAGAGCAGAGGTTGGAGCGGGGCCTGGGGGCAGCCACAATAGGCCCCTGACCTCCACGGTGAACACTGACCTCGGGACAATGGGGCAGAGAGCTCTCACTTTATTAGCTTCTTACGGGCCGCGGGGGACCTGCAGCCCTACAGGAGCCTTCTGGGATCCAGGGCTGCCACTACACCTTTGGGCCCCGCTGCGGGCGGGGGGTGCCTCAAGCCCCCGCTCTGGATTTCACGGGGAGACGGGGCTGGGGGAGGTGCTCCAGCTGTCACCGGGTCCACTTACAGTGTCCAGAGCCCTACGTACTGGCGGCCAAATCACGCCTTTCCAAACCTACAATGACCGCATCAGAGAAGCGACCAAGTGGGCTGGAGAGAGCGCCAGAGACCACCTGTGTGTGAAATCCAGGCTCTCCCGGGACTCTGGGACAACCTTCCTTCCCTACTTGATGGTCTGCTTTCCCATCCGCCCTCCACTTAATTTCCTTCTTTCTTGTCTCTCCCTGGCTATATACCGTGACTTAAATGTTACCTTTCTGCTTCCCTCCCCCCAGCCCGGCTCTCTCTAAATCATGCAGTCATTTAGACCTTCTGCCGTAATTATACGGCATTTAAAAATACCCAAATGATACAGAAAAGGAGAAAGAAAAAGGTATTTTACTGGTGTCCCAGCTCCTTCTGTGATGGGACATCTAACTGGTTATTAATAAGATTTTAGATTACGTTCGGCCTCCTCAGCTAAGTATTTTACATAATACTTTTAAAAGAAAACTGAATTAACCAACAAATTATTTTGATATTTTTGGGCCAAGTCACCAAATAACTGGCCACCCCTGTGAAAATGCAACATAAAATTAAGGCAGAGTTTCAGGATTCTCAAGATCAAAGGTTCTTTGGGCGGGGGCAGATGAACCCTGGAAACAGTGTGCAGCATGTGGTGTGTTTTGCTTTTTCTGGGGTGAGGGACCATAGCTTCTGCACGTTCTCACTTGCTATTAAAACCAGTGTCTCTTTTTCCTGGTGTCTCCTACGCTGTCGCTTTAAGCCACGTGGCTTGCCGCCCTTGTAACTTTTGCAGGGGGAAGGCTCCCCTTGAGGCGGTCCTAGAGTGAGCAGGGAACTGGCCCAGCCACAGGCATGCAGAGCATCCTTGGGCTTTGCTTTCCAGCTGGCTTAAGACATGCAAATACTCTGCGTACGTTTCTTCCTTCTCTGGCTGCCGCTGTTCAAATGCCCAAAGATGCAGTTGATGCCAGGCCAGGGGAGCGCAGGGCTAGTCTGAGGTGTTTCACGCATGGATAGATGGCTAATAAATGCTGTCTGTCCAAGCTGTGGGTATCTTAGAGTATCTAACTCAGTGCTTGCACGCCCTGACCTCAGTGTGGACTAATTTAAACAAGGCTGTACTTCTGAGAAGGCAAGTGCTAAGACCCTTTCCCCTTACCAGCCACAAGCAAAAGCAGCCCAGTGCCCATTTATGTGGGGGACGCAGTGGGAGACAGGTGTTGACAGATGGAAATGAGCCCCAAATATGGTCAGGTTTTATTCAGAGGTCTCCAGAGCTCTGAAAAGAACCCTTCAGTAGCTGTTAAGAGCATCCTGAAAATGTTGAGTGCCTCTGGCTTCCTTAATCCATTTCAGGCCAGAGCTGTTGAGTGTAAGAGGCTCTCATCGCTGGGGAGGGGAGAGAGGAGGGGAAGGTCTTATGGTTGACTCTCCATGCCTTGGGGCCATGTGCATGTTTCACGATGAGTGCAGATTACTTTTCTAGCTTGAAAATAACCATAAAGCAAAATGAAACAATAAGAATGTGGGCTTCTTGCGCTAGTGATACACGTCGGGCCCAACCAGGGAAATGCACACATGGGCCAGGGCTGATGGAGTCTTCTCCTCCAATAGGGAGCACACAGAACTCTGCAGGTGATGGAGGCCCCAGACAGAAGGCAAATCCTGCTGTGGCTTTGGCATTTTACTAAAAGCTTTTCTAGAGGGAATTCTGGTCCAGTTCCTTGGGCATCACTCCCCCTTGCAGAGTCCCTTCCCATGATCCTGGTATCTGTACAAAGTCCTGTCTCCATCCCTCTAATCTTTGCCTATAGCTTGCAGATTTTTCAACTCATGGTACACCTGAAAATTTGCAGATGTCTGGAAGGCTTTTTAAAAAAATTTTCTCCCTATCTCTTCTTTCGGGGGCTAATATTAAGGTTATGGTAAAGCCACAGGAGGAACATTATGCAAGTCTCAGAAAGAGACCAAAACTCTTTCAGTGTAATGACAACACACCCAATCCAGCTAAGATGAGCGTGTCGACCTCGGCGGTGTGACAGGCACACGAACTCCAGCAAGACGAGGGACCGAGAACCAAGCCAGAAACCAGGAAGAAGAGGCCCCCAGGAGGCAGACAGGTGAATGGTCTCAGGGACAGAGGCCTGAGGAGGGAGAGAGGCCAGAAGGGAAGGCTCTCCCTTCCTGAGAGTCGGGGGGTGGCCTTGTGCAGCAACCCAGAGAACCAGAAGTTAGGGACCATGCCTTTCAAGGCACTGGGAGGGGTGAACTGAACAGAAGAGAGGAGCCCCCTGGACACACCTCCCTCCACCCGCCTTGGTATCTGAATGGGTTGGAACCTGTGCCTCAAACCCAAAGTCAAGAACTATTTTGAACACTCATCTGGACTTCCCATGTTCCTGGATGGGCAAGAGTAAATCTATTTCTAATGATCGAGACCACATCTCCCCTCCTTTCTTTGAGAACATACCAAGAACAGGTAGGGCTGGTATAGAGCAGAGCTCCTCACCCTCAGCACCCCTGACATTTGGGCTCAATAGCTCTCTGCTGTGGTGCTGTCCCGTACACTGTAGGAGGTTTACCAGCACCCCTGGTCTCTACCCACCAGATGCCAGTAGCAGCCTACCTCCCCCGGCTGTGACAACCAAAAATGTCTCCAGACAGCGCCAAATGTCCCGCAGGAGGTGGGGAGGGGAAGGCAAATTCACTGGGGTAGAGTGAAGGATGGGGAGACATAGTTAGACAAGGCTTTAGGAACAGTTTTAGTGCAGAAACAATTCAACACCCAACAAACACATCATCCAAATGCAAATATTCATCCCATTAAAACGTGAAATTTCTGCCCTGTTGAACTCCAACGAGACACCAGCAATAGCAAAGCACCTTTGCTATGAGCCCAGATACGTCCCTTTCACATCTCTAAATTCTCTGGGGCAAATGACAACTAGTGTTGATGTTACAGGTCTTTCAGTATTTGAAAGTATCATGAGGTTTGAAAATATAATCACGTGACTGTTACTATTGGTTTATGAATAATAAAAAGCATCTAGGTAGGCATTGTGTACGGGAGGAGATAAGGAAAAATAGACACTTGAGATCCCTTGGATATTATGGAAAACGATTTCATTCCTCTGGATCAGAGGTTGTTAAATGGGCAACCAATGTCTGGCCCACAAAAGTGTTTGGTTCGACCCACACAGTGTTTTGAATAAATAATCTGAGTCCACCTTTTAAGATTAGGAGATAGCACAGAAAAGTCCGAAGTTTTGTCCTCTCTTGAAACATCAGGTTTGGTTACAATGGACCCACATTTCTGCATGGCCTCTGTTGGAGTGGAAAAGAACCTGTTCCCCTTACACATCATGTGCTAGTTAGTCACAGTCCCCACCATTCCCTATTGCCTCCCTGATGCTAAGACATTTTTTGTGTCATACTTAACTTTCTTCAGGCACCTACAGGAAACATATGAATTTGCAGTGTCTGTAAGAATTCATTTCTAATCATACTATTAGGACATTAAAGGGAATCACAGGACGTAGAGTTGAGAGGAGCGTGGATACCATCTTATGCACCCCCCCCTCCCACACTCTGCACCTGTAGGACTCTGGCCCAGGAGGGCTGAGGGACTTGTTTGAGGGCTCCCAGTTCTCAGGGATAGAACTGGCAGGTGGGTGTGAGTCTCCCACATTCCTGCCCTCATCACTCTGTTGCCCTCAGGCCATCGCTGACCTGAAGGCAGATCCAGAATCCCCAGGACTGTACCTCTGACCATTCTCCTGTGATCCAGACATACTCGCAGGGCTGCAGGCCACAGCTCTCGCGATCCACAGGCCGTGTGCTCATGTCACAGTGCATGCCGTGAACCTCGTCACCTTTGTCCTCACCCACACACACCACCTTGCGGTACCTGGAGCCTTTCCCACAAGTCTTGGTGCACTGTTAAAGACAGACAAAACAGGTGGTGACATGGAAAGATAACAGATGATTTCTTACATCCTGTTACCATAATGATTTATTTTCCTTTCTATATACTCTTTAAGACTGTGAGATCTCTGAGGGTACACATTACTAGAGAACTCATTATTTTACCCCCATTACTTAACAGTGTAACATAGAAGAACAAGGCTGACTACATATTGGATTTATTCCTTTAGCTCTAACCCTTGTTTTCTGTTGCCTGTGCTTAGTCGTGCTGGCTCTGCACCTTTTGTAAAAGAATGTTGCCTACAGCCTGAAATGTACAGGACAGCCTATTCTCAAGGCTCTGGCCTTTAAAGTATAAGTATAAAAGAAGTCTGAATTCTAACTCTGGTAAGATGGTTCTTTGGGACACTAGTCCACCAACTTCTCCGTCTGCTGCTGGCTTTCTGAATAAAATTGCTATTCCTTGCCCCAACACCTTATCTCTCGACTAAGTGGCCTGTCATGCAGTGAGCAGCATGAACTTGAACTCGGTAACAACAACACTGTTCCTGTCATAGCATCAGCATTCAGTAAGTGGCTGTCTGAATGAAGCAGTGAAAGTGTGAATGAATGAATTTCAGGTTTGGAAAGGACCTTAAGGCCTGACTACTTCACCCATTCAAACAAACGCTGAATCTCTTTAAAACTTATGGCCAAAGGGTGTCAAAATACCTCTAGAGTCAGGGAAGTTATTCCCTGTCCAGGTGGCCCATTTCATCTTATAACATGGAACTAAGCCTGTCTCTTAGCCAAATCCAGCCTGTTGTCCTACTTGTCGATTCCAAGGGAGCATACAGAACAAATTTTGTTTCTCACAAGTAACCCCCTTCAGGGACTTGAGGAGCGATTTCCTGTGGCCCCTATAGGCTTTTCTTCTCCAGGGGGAACTGCTCTCACCCCTTGATCATCTGGCCAATATTCACCAAGTTCCTAAGACGTGTCAGGCCCTGTGATGGGTCTGGATGAACAGGAGCAGACACAAATAGCACAAGCCCTGCCCTCAGAGAGGAGCTGTGTTTTAGTAGCAAAGACAGACGTTAAAGATGTAGACAGTTAGGCAGCAAGAGTTAGCCATTACTATAATTTCTACTTTTCAGATGAATAAACTGGGACTTAGCCTAAAGAACTGATTCCTGGTTATCCATCTCTTTGTCAGGTGAATGGCATAGATATTTTTTATTCCCATAAACCAAGTGGAGAAAATAGAGCAAGTGGTATGTTTCATTCTAGGATGATCTCTGTGCTGACCACAAATTTCTTATCTTTTTTGCTTTCACCAACAGAAAACCCCACTGTAGAGGTTTTACCTTAGTTACCTGTGTTGTTAAAGTTCTCCCAAAGCCTGTCCTATCTGAAGCACCTGCGTCACCCAACATTTCAAGACTCCAGATTACAGAGGAAAGTCACTGTAACCAACCTGTGTCAAGGACAGCTTAGGTTTCCTTTAACCAGGGATTACAAACTCTGTTGCCCCTGGGCCTTATCCAACTCCTGTGAGCTGTCATTGTTGTTCACATAATGTCTCTTAAACGTTTTCCTTCTAGTCTTTTTAGGGAGGGCATCAGACCCCACCTCTTTTTTGTCTCTCACAAGCCTCCTTCTCTTTTATTACCCAAAGCATCCCAAAGGCATTTGACTTTGGAAACCAGCTTGACTCAGAAATGTCTTTCCTGATATACTTCTTGCCTTTCTTTTTCTTTCTTTCTTTTCTTTCCTTTTTTTTTTTTTTTGGTAGCAAAATACACATAACATAAAATTCACCATTTTAACCATTCTGAAGTGTACAATTCCGCGGAGTGTACTCACTGGTCATGTTGTGCAATCGTCATCACTATCTAGTTCCAGAATATTTTCATCACCCCAAAAGGGAACGCTGTACCCATGAAGCAGTCACTCCCCATCTCCCCTTCCTCCCAGTCTGTGGCAACCACCCATCTGCTTTCTGTCTCTGGATTTGCTTGTTCTGGGTATTTCATAGAAATGGAATCATCCAGTCTGTGGCCTTTGGTGTCTGGGTTCTTTCATTTAGCATAATGCTTTCAAGGTCTTGCCACATTGGATCAGTACTTCACTCCTTTTCATGGCTGAACACTCCATTGTATGAATATACCACATTTTGTTTATTCAAATGTTAATGGACATTTGGGTTTGTTGCCATCTTTTGGCTATTATGAAGAGCGCTGCTATGCACGTTCATATGCAAATTTGAACATCTGATTTAAATTCTTTCGGGTATATCCTTAGGAGTGGAAATGCTGGGTCATCTGGTATAACCATGTCTTTTGTGAGATGCTTTGTTCTTTCAGAAAGTAGTAGGGATATGTATGTGGTTGTGTCCTGGTATTGTAAACCTGTGGTTGTATCCTTATCGTTTGCAAACTTAATTCAAAACTTCTGCTGCTTGGAAGCAAATCTCTACATCTAGAGTATGGAACCATTTATAATTTTTGTGGGGCACAAATATGAACAGAAAACAGTGTGAGATGAGCACAGAGGAGCAGATCCCTTCCCACCAGTGCAGGAGGCTGGCTGAGCTCAGTGCCTAGCTCAGCTCTGACTCAGCAGTTCTGGGGGTTTCTCTTCCCCTGGAGGATGCTGGGAACCATCGTGAAGGAATAATGTTTCTGTTTCTTCATTAAAAAAAGCCAAATGAGGCCCTGAATGTTACAAAATAAAACAATGGTTAATCTGTGATGTGTAGATCTATGCAGAAGACATACTTAACTCCCCATAGAAAAAGTAATTCCTTAGAAAATCAGGACTTAGGTGACTCAGAGAAGATCATGATTATTGAGCAGCCTACCTGGACTAAACCTTCCAGTGTCCTCTTTCATTTTCACTAATCCTTAGGGCTTTAATCTGTAGCAATAAGTAACAGTTTAGAGCAGAAGGTAAGGATTACTAAATACTTTCTGCTTGTTAGGTGTTTTTCCCTTGGTCTTAAATAATGGTTAACTACCATAAAAACTATTTTGCCAGCGGTGGCAAAGGGCGTTGGGAAGCCTTACTTTGAATATAACTTTTAGAAAAATTAAACTAAGTAAATAAGTGACTTGCCCAGTGGTTTGGAATGAGTCAACAGCAGCTTTGAAAATCACTTAGCATGGCTTTTCTCCTGGAGTTTTAAATCCTAACCAGAGCACAGGGGCTGGGTAATCACAAAGCAAATCCAGCCCATACTATAGGATTTTATCAGCTTTCAGTAATATCACTTCTCCCACCCACCTAGGATTTACGGCTCCTTCCTCCGTCCTGGAATATGATCTGGAGTGTTCTGAAAAACAGCTGGAGAAGCTCAACTAAGCTTCTTTTAATTTACAAAAGATTCTTCTCCAATTTCATTACAGATTTTAGAAAAAAACTATACCAAGTATGGAAGTCACACCACCAGCAGCTCTGAAATTCAGCACACCTGTAATTCAGAAAGCAAATATCACAGCCCTGGGTTAACTTGGGTAACTTACCCATTGTCCCACGGGCTACATGTGCCTGTAAATGTGCTAAAACTAACAGGGGAAAATAACTTTTTAAATTTGAGGGTGAGGAAGATCTAAAATAAAATATTTTCTTTAGCTAGGTTGGTTGGCCACAGGGTAATGGTCTAAAAAGGGTCACAATGCAATGGGTAGAAACTGTCTTTCCTTAAAGACTGCAACCAAGTTGCTTTACATTTTTTTGGTGAGATGCACTAACCATGGAGGGAAGAAAATCATTCTTCATATTCACCTGCTCAACCTTTAAGGTTGCTGATTTTCTCCATGGATGAAAGAATGTGCTGCGTCCTTACTAGGGCCAGGCTACCATTGTCAGATAGTGTGTGGACAACCAAGTTAAAGAACAAATGGGGAGCCTGACAGCATAGCGTTCTGGAAGTGCTACACAGAGTCCTTGGCTAAAAGGAACAGGAAGTGCAAATCAATTTATCTAACATTGCTTTAAATTAAAAAAAGAAAAAGCAACCTTCAGATTACCAATGGGTTCATTTTAAAAGTCAGGTATGTGGAGTTTGGACATCTTTGCCCCAAAATAGTATACTTGCAAGGGAAAAAGGCAGAAATAATACTGTGGAGACACTTTGTAACTTTAAAGTCATTCACTCATTCAACCAATACAAGCACACCTCAGAGACACCGTGGGTTTGGTTCCAGACCACCGCAATAAAGGGAATATCGCAATAAAGCGAGTCACGTGAATCGCTTGGTTTTCCAAGGCATATAAAAATTATATTTACGCTATAATCTACTATGCAATAGCATGTCTAAAAAAATGTACATAATTTAAAATACTTTCTTGCTAAAAAAAGCTAACCATCACCTTAGCCTTCAGCAAGTCCTAGCAGAGACGTCAAAGATCACTGATCACAGGTCACCATAACAAATATAGTAGAGAAAAACGGAAATATTGCGAGAATTACCAAAAGGTGACACAAAGTGAGGAAATGTTGTTGGAAAAAATGGCAGCAACAGACCTGCTCAACGCAGAGTTGCCACAAACCTTCAATTTGTAAAAAAAACAAAACAAAACCCCACAGTACCTGCAAAGTGCAATAAAGTGAAGTACAATAAAACGAGGTCTGCCTATTTGCAATGGGCCAAGTTCTATGCTGGGCATGGGGTTACAGCCCTGACATCTTCCTACTCACCTTCTCTCTCTCTCTTAAGACACCCGGGGTGGCTGTTCCTCCCAGCTGGGGGTTCGTGTGTCAAGACAGTCGGCTAACTGGTGACCCCTGGGGTTTAGCACTCAGGGCCGCCTTGTATGGCTGTTGTGAGCAGGTATGAGCTTCATAACAGAGAGTGTAATGGAGGTGGAAGCCATCAGGGTATCTGCAGCTGTGACAGCGAGAAAAGAGGAAGGACCGGGGGTGGGAATCCCCACAACGCTGAAAGCGGTGCGCCGAGGTAACCTGGCACACGGGAGATGGGGGACACTCTCAGGGTGGGGCTCAGCATGCGTGGCTGGAGGTGGATGTCACGGGGAGGTGGGGCAGGGAAATGATGACAGCAGTTGGGGGTCCTCAGAGCCTTCGGTTTGAGATGGGGATTTCAGAAGGTGGGCAGAGGCCAGGTCACAGAGGGCCTTGTAAATGTCTCACGCTGCTTAGGAGAAAATCCAAACTCTTGCCCTGGCTTACAGAACACGTCACAACCTGGGTGCTCCGACAGGTCCAACCTCATTTCAGCCTTCCGGTCCTTTTGCTGACTCTGCTCCCAACGTGCTGTGCTTTTGTCCACAAACATGCTGGGCTCTGTCCTCCCTCTCCCTTCTACCTAGAATCACCTCCTTTTGCCCTTTATCACCAAGCACCCTAGAGAAGGTGGGACTAGCCTATCATGCTCTGTCTCTATCTCAGCACCTTGTTGTTGTTTTCCATCACAGCACTTTTCACAATTGGCAATTCCATATAACACATGCGTTTGCTTGTCTTCTGTCTCTCTCACTTGATCATCAATCCCACCACAGCAATTGCACATTTTCTATTGCATCCCTAATGCCTAGTGCCTGGCACTTTGCAGGTGCTCGACAAAGATTTGTTGAATAAATTAATGAGGGAATGAGTGATAAAGAGTTAATAGCTGGCCCTTGTTCACACATCAAAACCCAATCACTCCCTACTGTAAACTTCATAAAATCTTTGTAACCAATTGACCTGAAGCTCATTACTAATTTTTCTGTGCTAAGAAGATGAACTTGGGAATCATTCTACAGCTGATCTCAATAAAAGTTTTTAGAATCCAAATACGTATTAGAGGGGTCCAAGTCCCTGCACTGGGTCAAAGAGCCACGGGGCGGGCAGTTCTACAAAGGCCACAGCTTGTCCACGGCAATGTGACAATAAAGTGAAACAGCTGTTCGTACTGGAAAAACAGTTTGTTCTAAAAGACATTGTAGAGTGCTGTGATTCTAAATAGTTAAAGAAGAAAGACCATCAATTAGCAGGCTTTGTTCTGTAATGCCTTGCTTTTTCCTTCCCTCCCTCCCTCCCTCTCTCCTTCCTTCCTTCCTTCCCTCTCTCCACCCATTATTTTGTCCCTCCATTCATTCATAAATTCATTCATTCACCAAGGGTCTTCAATGCTGTAGGTACTGTGCTAAATGCTGGGGAAAACTCTGGTGAACAAGCTTTCTGACCTCCAACAGCTGATAACCTAGACAAGAAAAACAGGCTACAACAATTCAGAGTGCTGGCTGCTGAAGCAGAATATTTTCAGGGTGACAGAGCTGAGGGGAGGGCCATCTGACTCAGTCATGTGAGGGGACGTGTGATTTTTCAAGGGCTTCTGAAAGGATGTGACATCTTGATTCAGGCCTGAAGGATGAGCAAGAGTCACTGATGTGAGGGAAGGTTCAGGGCAGCCACTTTGTGACACAGAGGTACCAGGGAGGAAAGAGAGTATTCTGGGTAAAGGTAAAAAAGAGTATTTGCAAGAACTGGGAGACTTACTCCTTAAAACAAAGAGATGCATAACGTACATACTCACAATTCAAGTTGGATGGAAAAACCTCTGCAGCTATAAGTAAATTCATAGTCAGATTATAATACTATCAATAAGTTTTTTACGATAGTCGTTTTCAAAAGAATTAAAAGGTCATGTATTTTTTTAAACTCAGTCTCATGAGCATAATAATTCTAAAGTGAGTAAAACTGAGCAGTGAAAAGCTAAATAGCCCAAAGTTGGCGGGTGATCTTAAAAGCCCAACATTGTGATACGTGGATAAGCTGAAGTGCTGGTCATCATCTGAATCCTCCATCAGGGGTCCACTGTACCAAAGAGAACTACCATTTGTGGAAGGCCTAAAATATACTAGGCACTGCACTGAATCCCTCACTTAATCCCACTTAATCCTCACTATGACATTCAGCAAAGTCTGCCATACAATTCCCATTTTGCAGATGAGCTAACTGGAGCCCAGAGATTTGAGGTCAATTTGCCAGAGCCACACACTGAATGGTCTTTTGTTTACAACACTCTGCTTTTAGGGCATAAACAAATGGGACATGAATGTCTGGAAAGAGCATCTCCCGCTTGTCTAATAATTTTTCTCTGCGTCTGAAAGTCCAGGCTCTATCTTATGATATCATGAATGAACACTGATGCTCCTTCCCCTCCACAGTCAACAGGCCCCTCAATGAACAAAAAAGGTCCTCTGTAGTACTCCACCAAGACTCCCCACCAACCTCATGGCTTAAGGTCTGATCGTCAACCAACTAGACCAAGAATTTCATCTTCGGAAGTGGGTGGAGGTAGTCACCAGTACAGAGAATTATACTTTGATGCCAACTCTGCTGAAACAGTCTGGCCAAGCCAATAAAAATAGAAAAATGCACCTCAGGTGCATGTCGACATGGGAAGCAGTGGAATATAAAGGTTCAGAGCGTGTGTTGCAGAGGTCAGGCTGCTGGGCTTCAAATCCCAGCCTTATTACCTAGTGATTCTGTGAACCTGGGTGAATTAACCTAGCTAAGCCTCAAGCTACCTCAACTTTAAATGAGGATAAAAATTTAATTACGACATCAGAGAGTTATGGAAAGGTTAAATGAGGTCCTCCATATAAAAATATTCAACATAGTGCTTGATCCATAGCTTAATAAACAATGAGATGTATTCTTTTTATTATCATAGTATCAGGACCACTGCACTGTATAACTCTAGAGGATGTCCCTCACATTGTAGCCTATGGGAATGGTACCCCTGGGGTTGTGCAGTGTACAACCTGTGTGACTGTGTATGACATCCCTGATGATCATGCTACTGTGGGTATGTGGAACTCGTGCTTCTCAAGGTGGACACTTGGATTACTTCTCATGAAGAGGAGGGTGCCATGTGCTACGTGCCTGGTGTGAAATACATCTTGCCAACAAACAGGTGGGTTTTTAATAGTGTCCAAGGGGGAAGCAAAAGGGAGAAATGCACACTCAAAAAGCAAGCAACAGTTCTGAGTTAGTTGTAAAGAATGGCTAAGAAGAAGAAAACCTCCCATAATGGGGTGGGGTGGGAGTCTCCAGCATCCGATTCACTGGGCTCTGAGACCGCCCTGGCATCCTACTGACGTCAGCTCAATGAGGGGAAGAAAGTCAAGACATGTGCATGCACAAAGTGCATATCAGATGAAATGGTAGCAGAGTTGAGTGGGTACAGGGGAGGTGAGAGCCAGAATGGAGGTGAAGGCTGATTAAGGGGAGCCTGAAGGGGGCTGTACTATCAAGTGACCACCCAATGTACTGTTTAACAAGGACGCTTTTGATCATGGAAGTAGGGGCAACTGATAATTACACTAGGCCTACTCCATGCATAAACCAGGACTGCTGTAGGCAAATAGGACGAGGGGCAAATCTGAAGATGGCTGCCCAACTGCTAACAACATTCCCTCGAAGGCTTGTGGATGTGGGGACGTTTGAAGAGAGGACTACCAGCACGCTTTGCAAATGAGGAACAACGGGTTCTAATGGGGCTTCTCCCTCCCCCATCCGGCTGCCCTGCACCTCCCTCTGGCCAATGCAGTGTCACGTGAGGGCCTCCCACAGTCCTCCAACCTCCCTCACCACCCAGGTCCACTGGCCTCAAACTCTCCACTTCGGGTTCAGGCAGATGAGAAAGCATGTTGGCAGGAGGGCAACTATCTGATCCACTATTCTTGCTGCTCCCCTCTGGTCAACTTCTAAATTTAGCCACAGGTCAGACTATCTTAGTAGGTCTCCTGTTCTTATTAGAGCTTGAGAGCAATATGTGAGGAAGGATTTAGAAAGATCGATCTGCATGGCACAGACAAAGATGTAAATTTCTAGGCACATTTCAGATGATCAGAGAGGAGGATTTCCTCAGTGCATATCTGGCAAGGTTTCTAGTTCTTGGGATTCAGAAGGAATTGTCAATGGAGCTTGCATTTTCCCAAATGGCACTAGCATTTTTAGAAGTTGGCTAAAGCATGAGCTGTCAGCTGAGATTCACTTCTGAACACTCTCTTACTTTGTGCTCCTTGGAGCAGTCACACAGGGTTGAGTTTGGCACGACATGAAGATGGAGAGGGAGAGGGAGGGAGCAGGCAGTGGTAGGTCTGAAGCAAGAATTACAAAGAGAATCAAGTGGTAACACACGGGCAGAGAGGGATGAAGACACCTCTTCTTCCTTCTCTATCTGACTCTGTCAATCCCCAAACCACTCGATTATTTCCAATTTTCTCAGAACAGCTTTGCACACTTATTATTCCCACTTGACCAATGGCAAACTCACAGTTCAGAAAATAAAGCCTCCTTGTTCTGAGTCTCACAGCTGAAATGTGGCAGTGCTGGTATATGAACCACGTCTGTAAAATTCTACGGCCTCTGGGGGTTCCCAGTAACTGGTGTGGCTCAAGTACAATTAATCTGAAATGTAACTGCTTTAGCGATTCCTCCCTGCCACAGTCTGGTGGAAGTAAAAACAAAAAAACCCCCACCAAACTTTAGAAGGAAAATGAGCAAAAAAAAAAAAAAATTGAGTAGACAGAGAGGGTGAGAGTCCTAAAGAAAAGAGATGACTGAAAACAATGGAACTAATCCATCAGGAGGGTGAAGGAGAGGGAAGAACAGAGCTGGAAGGCTGAATACCTACAAGGGTTAAGAATGCAGTTGTAAGAAAACAAACCCTATTTAAAACTGCATCAGAAAGAATAAAATACCTAGGAATAAATTTAACCAAGGAGGTGAGAGATCTGTACATCGAAAACTACAAGACACTGATAAAAGAAACTGAAGAAGACCGAAATAAATGGAAAGATCTTCTGTGCTCATAGACTGGAAGAATTAATATTGTTAAAAGGTCCATACTGAGGCTCCGGCTTTGGAGGTCAGATCCCAGGGAGAGCACTGGGGTTGGCCGCGTGAACACAGCCTGCAGGGGGCTAGTGCACCACAGCTAGCTGGGAGGGAGCCCAGGGAAAAGTCTGGACCTGCCTAAGAGACAAGAGACCACGGTGCGTGAGGAGAGGGGATTCAGAGCACCGCCTAATCGAGCTCCAGAGACGGGCGCGAGCCGCGGCTATGAGCGCGGACCCCAGAAACGGGCATGAGACGCTAAGGGTGCTGCTGCAGCCACCAAGAAGCCTGTGTGCGAGCACAGGTCACTCTCCACACCTCCCTTCCGGGGAGCCTGTGCAGCCCGCCACGGCCAGGGTCCCGTGATCCAGGGACAACTTCCCTGGGAGAACGCACGGCGCGCCTCAGGCTGGTGCAACGTCATGCTGGCCTCTGCCGCCGCAGGCTCGCCCCGCACTCCGTGCCCCTCCTTCCCCCCAGCCTGACTGAGACAGAGACCCCGAATCAGCGGCTCCTTTAACCCTGTCCTGTCTGAGCGAAGAACAGACGCCCTCAGGCGACCTACACGCAGAGGCGGGGCCAAATCCAAAGCTGAACCCCAGGAGCTGTGCGAACAAAGAAGAGAAAGGGAAATCTCTACCAGCAGCCTCAGGAGCAGCGGATTAAATCTCCAAAATCAACTTGATGTACCCTGCATCTGTGGAATACCTGAATAGACAACGAATCATCCCAAATTGAGGCAGTGGACTTTGGGAGCAACTGTAGACTTGGGGTTTTCTTTCTGCATCTAATTTGTTTCTGGTTTTATGTTTATCTTAGTTTAGTATTTAGAGCTTGTTATCACTGGTAGATTTCTTTATTGATTTGGTTGCTCTCTTCCTTTATATATATATATATATTTTTTTTTTCCTTTTTCTCTTTTTTTGAGTGTGTATGTGTATGCTTCTTTGTGTGATTTTGCCTGTATAGCTTTGCTTTTACCATTTGTCCTAGGTTTCTGTCTGTCTGGTTTTTTTTTTGGAATACTTTTTAGCGCTTGTTATCATTGGTGGATTTGTTTTTTGGTTTGGTTGCCCTTTCCTTCCTTCCTTTCTTTTTTCTTTCTTTTCTTTTCCTTTCTTTCTTTTTCCTCTGTTTTATTACTTTAAAAATTTTATTTTTAATATATTTTTTATTTTAATAACTTTAATTAATTAATTAATTAATTTCTCCCTTTTCTTCTGAGCAATGTGGCTGACAGGGTCTTCGTGCTCCGGCCAGGTGTCAGGCCTGTGCCTCTGAGGTGGGAGAGCTGAGTTCAGGACACTGGTCCACCAGAGACCTCTTGGATCCACGTAATATCAAATGGTGAAAGCTCTCCCACAGATCTTCATCTCAACGCTAAGACCCAGCTCCACTCAGCGACCAGCAAGCTACAGTGCTGGGCACCCTATGCCAAACAACTAGCAAGACAGGAACACAACCCCACCATTAGCAGAGAGGCTGCCTAAAATCATAATAAGCTCACAGACACCCCAAAACACACCACTGGACACAGTCCTGCCCACCAGAAACACAAGATCCAGCCTCATCCACCAGAACACAGGCATCAGTCCCCTCCTCCAGGAAGCCTACACAACCCACTAAACCAAAGTTACCCACTGGGGGCAGACAACAAAAACAACGGGAACTACAAACTTGCAGCCTGAAAAAAGGAGACCCCCAAACACAGTAAGTTAAGCAAAATGAGAAGACAGAGAAACACACAGCAGATGAAGGAGCAAGGTAAAAACCCACCAGACCAAACAAATGAGGAGGAAATAGGCAGTCTACCTGAAAAAGAATTCAGAGTAATGACAGTAAAGACGATCCAAAATTTTGGAAATAGAATGGAGAAAATACAAGAAACGTTTAACAAGGACGTAGAAGAACTAAAGAGCCAACAAACAACGATGAACAACACAATAAATGAAATTAAAAATTCTCTAGAAGGAATCAATGGTAGAACAACTGAGGCAGATAAGTGAACTGGAAGATAAAATAGTGTAAATAACTACCACAGAGCAGAATAAAGAAAAAAGAACGAAGAGAATTGAGGACAGCCTCAGAGACCTCTGGGACAACATTAAACACACCAACATTCAAATTATAGGGGTCCCAGAAGAAGAAGAGAAAAAGAAAGGTACTGAGAAAATATTTGAAGAGATTATAGTTGAAAACTTCCCTAATATGGGAAAGGAAATAGTTAATCAAGACCAGGAAGTGCAGAGAGTCCCATACAGGATAAATCCAAGGAGAAACACGCCAAGACAAATATTAATCAAACTATCAAAAATTAAATACAAAGAAAAAATATTAAAAGCAGCTAGGGAAAAACAAAAAATAACATAGAAGGGAATCCCCATAAGGTTAACAGCTGATCTTTCAGAAGAAACTCTGCAAGCCAGAAGGGAGTGGCAGGACATATTTAAAGGGATAAAAGGGGAAAACCTACAACCAAGATTACTCTACCCAGCAAGGATCTCATCCAGATTCAACGCAGAAATTAAAACCTTTACAGACAAGCAAAAGCTAAGAGAATTCAGCACCACCAAACCAGCTTTACAACAAATGCTAAAGGAACTTTTCTAGACAGGAAGCACAAGAGAAGGAAAAGACCTACAATAACAAACTCAAAACAATTAAGAAAATGGTAATAGGAACATACATACTGATAACTACCTTAAATGAAAATGGATTAAATGCTCCCACTAAAAGACACAGACTGGCTAAATGGATACAAAAACAAGACCCGTATACATGCTGTCTACAAGAGGCCCACTTCAGACCTAGGGACACATATAGACTGAAAGTGAGGGGATGGAAAACGATGTTCCATGCAAGTGGAAATCACAGGAAAGCTGGAGTAGCAATTCTCATATCAGACAAAATAGACTTTAAAATAAAGACTATTAGAAGAGACAAAAAAGGACACTACATAATGATCAAGGGATTGATCCAAGAAGAAGATATAACAATTGTAAATATTTATGGACCCAACATAGGAGCACCTCAATACATAAGGCAAAGGCTAATAGCCATAAGGGGAAATCGACAGTAACACAATCACAGGAGGGATGTTAACACCCCACTTTCACCAATGGACAGATCATCCAAAATGAAAATAAATAAGGAAACACAAGCTTTAAATGATACATTAAACAAGATGCACTTAATTGATATTTACAGGACATCCCATCCAAAAACAACAGAATACACTTTCTTCTCAAGTGCTAATGGAAAATTCTCCAGGATAGATCATATCTTAAGAAAACTGAAATTGTATCAAGTATCTTTTCTGACCACAACGCTATGAGACTAGATATCAACTACAGGAAAAGATCTGTAAAAAATACAAACACATGGAGGCCAAACAATACACTACTTAATAACCAAGAGATCACTGAAAAAATCAAAGAGGAAATCAAAAAATACCTAGAAACAAATAACAAGGAAAACACGACAACCTGAAACCTATGGGATGCAGCAAAAGCAGTTCTAAGAGGGAAGTTTATAGCAACACAATCCTACCTCAGGAAACAAGAAACATCTCAAATAAACAACCTACCCTTACACCTAAAGCAATTAGAGAAAGAAGAACAAAACCACCCCAAAGTTAGTAGAAGGAAAGAAATCATAAATATCAGATCAGAAATAAATGAAAAAGAAATGAAGGAAACAATAGCAAAGATCAATAAAACTAAAAGCTGGTCTTTGAGAAGGTAAACAAAATTGATAAACCATTAGCCAGACTCACCAAGAAAAAACGGGAGAAGACTCATATCAATAGAATTAGAAATTAAAAAGGAGAAGTAACAACAGACACTGCAGAAATACAAAGGATCATGAGAGGTTACTACAAGTAACTATATGCCGATAAAATGGACAGCCACGAAGAAATGGACAAATTATTAGAAAAGCACAACCTTCCGAGACAGAACCAGGAAGAAATAGAAAATATAAGCATACCAAACAGAAGCACTGAAATTGAGACTGTGATTAAAAATCTTCCAACAGGGCACCCCTGGTGGCGCAATGGTTGAGAGTCCGCCTGCCAATGCAGGGGACACAGGTTCGTGCCCTGGTCCGGGAAGATCCCACAGGCTGTGGAGCGGCTAGGCCCGTGAGCCATGGCTACTGAGCCTGCGCGTCCAGAGCCTGCGCGTCCTGAGCCTGTGCTCCGCCAAGGGAGAGGCCACAACAATGAGAGGCCCGCGTACCGCAAAAAAAAAAAAAAAAAGAAATCTTCCAACAAACAAAAGCCCAGGACCAGATGGCTTCACAGGTGAATTCTATCAAACATTTAGAGAAAAGCTAATACCTATCCTTCTCAAAGTCTTCCAAAATATAGCAGAGGGAGGAACACTCCCAAACTCATACTACGAGGCCACCATCACCCTGATTCCAAAACCAGACAAAGATGTCACAAAGAAAGAAAACTACAGGCCAATATCACTGATGAACAGAGACGCAAAAATCCTCAACAAAATTCTAGCAAACAGAATCCAACAGCACATTAAAAGGATCATACACCATGATCAAGTGGGGTTTACCCCAGGAATGCAAGGATTCTTCAGTATACACAAATCAATCAATGTGATAAACCATATTAACAAACTGAAGGAGAAAAACCATATGATCATCTCAATAGATGCAGAGAAAGCTTTTGACAAAATTCAAACCCATTTATGATAAAAACCTTCCAGAAAGCAGGCATAGAGGGAACTTACCTCAACAAATAAAGGCCATATATGACAAACGCACAGCCAACATCATTCTCAATGGTGAAAAAACTGAAACCATTTCCTTTACGATCAGGAGCAAGACAAGGTTGTCCATTCTCACCACTATTATTCAACATAGTTTTGGAATTTTTAGCCACAGCAATCAGAGAAGAAAAAGAAATAAAAGGAATCCAAATTGGAAAAGAAGTAAAGCTGTCACTGTTGGCAGATGACATGATACTATACATAGAGAATCCTAAAGATGCTACCAGAAAACTACTACAGCTAATCAGTGAATGTGGTAAAGTAGCAGGATATAAAATTAATGCACAGAAATCTCTTCCTATATACTAATGATGAAAGATCTGAAAGAGAAATTAAGGAAACTCTCCCATTTACCACTGCACCAAAAAGAATAAAATACCTAGGAATAAACCTACCTAAGGAGAGAAAAGACCTGTATGCAGAAAACTACAAGACACTGATGAAAGAAATTAAAGATGATACAAACAGACGGAGAGATATACGATGTTCTTGGATTGGAAGAATCAACATTGTGAAAATGACTATACTTCCCAAAGCAATTTACAGATTCAATGTAATCCCTATCAAACTACCAATGGCATTCTTCACAGAACTAGAACGAAAAATATCACAATTTGTATGGAAACACAAAAGACCCCGAATAGCCAAAGCAATCTTGAGAAAGAAAAACGGAGCTGGAGGAATCAGGCTCCGTGACTTCAGACTATACTACAATGCTACAGTAATCAAGAAAGTATGGTACTGGCACAAAAACAGAAATATAGATCAATGGAACAACAGGATAGAAAGCCGAGAGAGAAACCCACGCACATATGGTCACCTTACTTTTGATAAAGGAGGCAAGGATATACAATGGAGAAAAGACAGCCTCTTCAATGTGGTGCTGGGAGAAGTGGACAGCTACATGTGAAAGAATGAAATTAGGACACTCACTAACACCATACACAAAAATAAACTCAAAATGGATTAAAGACCTAAAAGTAAGGCCAGACACTATAAAACTCTCAGAGGAAAACATAGGCAGAACGCTCTATGACACAAATCACAGCAAGACCCTTTTTGACCCACCTCCTAGAGAAATGGAAATAAAAACAAAAATAAACAAATGGGACCTAATGGAACTTAAATGCTTTTGCACAGCAAAGGAAACCATAAACAAGACGAAAAGACACCCCTCAGAATGGGAGAAAATATTTGCAAATGAAGCAACTGACAAAGGATTAATCTCCAAAATTTACAAGCAGCTCATGCAGTTCAATATCAAACAAACAAACAAACAATCCAAAAATGGGCAGAAGATCTAAACAGACATTTCTCCAAAGAAGATACATGGATTGCCAACAAACACATGAGAGAATGCTCAACATCACTAATCATTAGAGAAACACAAATCAAAACCACAATGAGGTATCACCTCACACCAGCCAGAATGGCCATCATCAAAAAATCTACAAAGAATAAATGCTGGAGAGGGTGTGGAGAAAAGGGAACCCTCCTGTACTGTTGATGGGAATGTAAATTGATACAGCCACTATGGAGAACAGTATGGAGGTTCCTTAAAAAACTAAAAATAGAACTACCATACAACCCAGCAATCCCACTACTGGGCATATAACCTGAGAAAACCATAATTCTAAAAGAGTCATGTACCACAATGTTCACTGCAGCTCTATTTACAATAGCCAAGACAAGGAAGCAACCTAAGTGTCCATCGACTGATGAATGGATAAACAAGATGTGGCACATACATACAATGGAATATTACTCAGCCATAAAAAGAAACGAGGGCTTCCCTGGTGGTGCAGTGGTTGACAGTCTGCCTGCTGATGCAGGGGACACGGGTTCGTGCCCTGGTCCGGAAAGATCCCATATGCCGCAGAGTGGCTGGGCCCATGAGCCATGGCCGCTGAGCCTGCACATCTGGAGCCTGTGCTCCACAACAGGAGAGGCCACAACAGTGAGAGGCCCACGTACCGCAAAAAAAAAGAAACGAAACTGAGTTATTTGTAGTGAGGTGGATGGACCGAGAGTCTGTCATACAGAGAGAAGTAAGTCAGGAAGAGAAAAACAAATACCGTGTGCTAACACATACATATGGAATCTAAAAAAAAAAAAAAAATGGTTCTGAGGAACCAAGGGGCAGGACAGGAATAAGGACGCAGACGTAGAGAATGGACTTGAGGGTACAGGGAGGGGGAAGGGTAAGCTGGGATGAAGTGAGAGAGTGGCATGGACAGATATACACTACCAAATGTAAAATAGATAGCTACTGGGAAGGAGCTGCAAAGCACAGGCAGGTCAGCCCGGTGCTTTGTGACCACTTAGAGGGGTGGGATAGGGAGTATGGGAAGGAGGGAGACACAAGAGGGAAGAGATATGGGGATATATGTATATGTATTACTAATTCATTTTCTTATAAAGCAGAAACTAACACACCATTGTAAGGCTATTATACTCCAATAAAGATGTTAAAAAAAGAAAGGAAAAAAGAAAAAAAAATTGCATTCTCTTTCATATGTAGCTTTAACCTATGTAATTAGAGTCCTAATTTACTTTTTTTAAGGGGGGGGGGAAACACACACACACACACACACACACACACACACACACACACAAGGCCCATACTACCCAAAGCACCACATGCAGAAGTATGAAACTGGACTCCAACCTTACACCATACCCCAAATTAACTCAAAATGGATTAAAGACTGGAACGTAAAACCTGACCACAAAAGTCCTATACACAGGGGCGAGCTCCTTGACATCAGTCTTGGCAATGAGTTTTTGGATCTGACACCAAACCAAAGGCAGCAAAATCGAAAATAAACAAGTCGGACTACATCAAACTAAAAATGGGCAAAGGACCTGAAGAGCCATTTCTCAAAAAAAAAACCATACAAATGGCCAACAGATATATGAAAAGGTGCTCAACATCACTAATCATCAGGGGAATGTAAATCAAAACCACAACGAGATATCACCTCACACCTGTTGGAATGACTATTACCAAAAAGACAAGAAACAACAAACGTTAGCAAGATCCTTGCTAACAGAACACTTATGTACTGTTGGTGGGGATATAAGTTGGTGCAGCCACTCTGGAAAACAGTCCGGAGGTTCCTCCAAAAACTTAAAAATAGAGCTACCATACGATCTAGCAATTCCACTTCTGGTTGTTTACCTGAAGGAAATAAAATCACTAACTCGAAAAGATATACTCACCCCCATGTTCACGCAGCATTATTTACAATAGCCACAATACGGAAACATCCTAAGTGTCCAATGATGGATGAATGGATAAAGAAAATGGGATAGAAAGAAAAAAAAATATGAATATAATTCAGCCATTAAAAAGAAGGAAATCCTGCCATCTGTGACAACACGGATGAACCCTGAGGGCATTATGCTAAGTGACATAAATAGACAAATACTGTAGGTCTCATTTATATGTGGAATAATCTGAAAACAAAACAAACTCAGAAAGATTGCTGGCTGCCAGAGGTGGGGGGAAGGCACAAAGTACGTGAAGGTAAAGGTAAAGGTGGTCAAAAGGTACAAACTTCCAGTAGTAAGAGAAATAAATCCTAGAGATGTAATGTACAGCATGGTGACTACAGTTAACAATACTGTACATTAAACTTGGAAGTTGCGAAGACAGTAGATCTTAAAAGTTCTCACCACAAGAAAAAAAAATTGTAACTCTGTGAGGTGATCAAAGGTAACTGTGACATAGCTGTTAATACTAAGTACACTTACTGTAGTAATCATTTTGTAATATACACATATGTCAAATCACCAGGTTTTCACTTAAAGTTAATACAACATTATATGTCAATTATATCTCAATAAAAACAGGGGGAAAAGTGGCAACGCCGTTAGCATTTGCATAAAAAAAAGGAAAAAGAAAGCAGCTGCAATATCTCATAATGGTTTAAGAGAATTAACTTAGGATCAAGCCTTGTTTCTTCCACCTGCTAGGTGTGTAACATTTGGACAAATGACATTGGCCCTCCAAACCTCAGTTTCCTTGATTGCAAAATGGGATAATAATAATACCCACTTCGTCTTTTTAAACCACTTAGTGGTTAAAAAGATTAAGTGAGGTGATGAATGTAAAGCACTTAGCCCAGTGCCGGGCACTGTCACGCCTGTCCTGAAAACCATTCCCAGTGGGAAACTCCTGTCTTACTATGCCTGTCTCTGAATCTTTTACAACTTGCACTTTGTTTCATTCCAATGTCAGTAGATACGGTTTTGCTTTTTAATATCCTTTCCCCCCTTTTCTACAAATCAATCTTCTGTACTGGAAACAGAGGTTCCCTCCTACTAATGTCCTATCCTTGCTGGCCAGGCCATTCCCCAGGGACACTTAGTGTTTTCTTTAACTATACATTAACCTGGGGCAGGAGAAAAACAAGTCTATTTCTGCATCAATGGAGCAGTTCTTCAGATGCCCTCAGGTTTTCAAATGCTGGAAATCCTTCGCTCATTAATCAGGGTTTCAAATGAGTGCCTGTCTTCTAGCTGATGGCCAAAGCTGTGGAAGGAGGAAAAAACCCAGAGTAGGTCCTACCTAGAGTCTGCCCCTAGTGGCTGTCTGAACTCATCCAGAATGACCACGTCTGAATATACATATTTAAAATATTTCTTCCATCTCCCCCTCCTTCTGGGAAAGTTATCTTTATGCATTTGGCTCAAGGCCTGTTCAACTTTTTCTGGAGGTAGCCAGATTTGGAACACTCAAGAACACAGACGTCGGAACGGCAGAAAAAGGAGGAGCTCTCCCACCATTGCTGGAGTGAACTGTTGGCCGTCTGACAGCAAACCTTTTGGGAAAGAGCCAGCCTTGTCACCATGCTGGAGGGCTTCATGGGGGAACGGATGTGATGATAGCAAAGGGGTTGAGCGAAACACTGGCAGGTGCCCACTTCCTGGCTCTACTTACTTCTTGCCATTCATCTGCCCTCCAAGCGTAGAGTGGACACAGCGGGGCTTGGCAGGCGCGCTCTGACTCCGGTCTAGTGTATGGGTTGCACTCGGTCTCTCCGGCTATTTTGTGTGTTCCCAGCTGACAGCCCACATTTCTCCGCCGCACGCCTTGGCCACAGGACACTGAGCACTAAAAGGACAAGAGTGCGTAAGTGGGAGCTTCGGGTCATTTGGGGGAGGGAGTGATCATCGGGGTGGAGAGGGTCACAGATCTGGGGACCGCATTCCTAATCCAATGACCCTCACAGCTATCACAAGGCTTTCTAATTTCCAGTGAAAGGGACCCAAGAGAATGTCTTAAATCTGCAAACTCACTGCCTATCAGAGGCGGTTGAGTGAGGAAGAGACTCAAGTTAGGGGGAAATCTTTCAGGTTAACAAAACTCTTGGACAGTGGAATAGGCTAGGGGAGATCATTCTGAGACATTCAGTACAACCTAGAAGTAGTGCTGCCATGTGAAATGAAAATCCCAAATGATTTCTATCCTGGAAGGTTGAAGGGTCTTGAAAATTGGAGATACAGTTCTGTAGAAGAGAATTTCTTGGCAGATGGAAAATATAACTCAAGGAGAGTAAATCACTGAAGCTTTTAGGGCCTTAAAAATAGAATTAGTTTCTTCCCTCTCTTCTTCTTCTTGCTCCTATTCCTGGAGATAGGGAAATCTTTTTTTTTTTTTAACTATGGAATTCGTTAAAGTATTTGTATCTGTTTACAACCTCGGATGAATATACAAAAAATAAAAGCTGACAAAAAAAAAAAAAATTTCCTCGGGTGTTGTGTTTTCAGTCCGTGAAAAATACTGTTAATCAGGCTGAAACATTTTGTTGACCAAGTTGCACAACACCCTATTAATCTGTAATTAACTTTCCTCTAAATTAATTTTTTTAATGGTTTCCTCATTGCTGGGTTTCATAATCGCACTTATGGTCAGGCCAAGAATTACTGTCTTTATTAAGCTTTTGACATTCAGAAACTAAAGGCAACATCTGACTGGAAAGAACAGCCTATTACTTCACTTAGCTATTAAAAACTGTTTCTAAGTTTTTGTGATAGCTCAGCTGCCATTCATTTGTCTAATTGAGAAAACAAGCTTAACATACACTAAAGCCATATTCCTAAGAGGATGTCTTGGTAAAGAATAGAATCACGCTTTTAAATTAGACAAAAATTCTTGTCCAATTAACCTGCAGCAGGAGTCATCGTTCTCTGAGGCTAATGGGAATTTACTAACAAGAAGCACACGCTAATGAATTCTGCTGCATAATAATATTATTTCCGTTTCAGATTCTAAGAAAATAGGTGGTAGTGTTTAGAAGGCGTCTTGGGAAATAATATCATTTCAGATGAGTCTACGCCAGGCAGGAGCTTAAATGTTCACATCAAAGCTAGCTGAAGAGAAGGAAATATTTTGGAGCAACATAGCTACTATTGTTTGGGTTTAATTGTATTACTTGGATTGAATGAGTTTGTGACCCACAAGGAACCAGACTTTTAACGTCATTATGTTCTTGGTGGAATGAGAGGGTGCCTGATTGCCTTGTGTACAGAGGATGGCCATTTAATACTTATGGGAGCTACGTGTATATTTCCCATTGATTACACAGGAAATGGATGAACTGCAACATAGGAGAGTTAGCACACGAATGACAGAAATCATCAGCAACCACTGACAATAAACAACAACCAAAATACCCTTTGGCTATTTGAATTTGTGGTCTTAAAAAAATAAAACAGTACCCTTCCGGAACAATGTATCCAAATGGAAACACAAGGAAAAAATAAGAACAATTAAGTAAACAAATTTGAGTTTGTCATAGAGCTAATACATATTCAAAATCTCATAAGGCTTTAATAAGGTAAAGAAAAAGGAAAAAAATGTTAAAGGCTTTCAGGGTGTATACTATTCAGGCTCTAAGTAAATGAAACTTCTTTTTGATGCTATTGTTTGTTACTGAGTAAATTATTACTTACAGTTCAGCAAAGGCAAGGTATTAAGAGCCATAAGCAACCTGTATTTTAAAAATTATTTCTACAATGTTCGATATTTTTTCAAAAGATAAAGGAAGTTTCAGTGACACAGTATGTCACTGTGGCTTCCGATTTTCATAGTGTCAAAGCTAGCCCTGAATTAACACATTCAAAAGTTTCGACAGGACTTATATGCACAGTAAGGTGTAAGCCCTGCCTCTGTGAATACAGCATCCATGGTAATCTTTGTTCAAAATGAAGTATACTGCATCAGAGTTACTTCTCCGTGTTTAACTTTTCTTCCTGTGCTGTCTCAGGGGAGGCAACATTTTGCATACAGAGACAGCCAGGCTTGCTTGGTGAATTCTGAGAGATTTGTGCGGAAGCCCCATGAATAAAACAGCATCAAAAAGACCTCTGCATGACCCTGGAGGTGCTGATGGTGGTGGTGTGTGCACGTGTGCGTGCTTAATTCTTCTTGTTTTATTTAGTCCACCTTTAAGTTATTCTGCAGAAGGAAGAGGTTGAGCGGTGTCTATTAACATGCCCCCCCTCCTCTGTCCCATCTATCATTTCTGCATGGCAGTCTATTTGTGCCGGTTTGAGAGTAGATGTTTTTAGTTCCAAACTACTGAGCTGGGAGCTGTGTTTCACCTCTCTGTACTCCCTACTGTGCAATGCTAGTATGCAGAACTCACCGATTTAAAGGGGAAATGATGCTTATTTCCATAGATTAAAAAAAATCTCTATGGAACTTCTGATGTTTAGGGAATTGTAGTATACACTTGAAAACCTGGAAAGAATTTTACATACTTTTTTCCAGTACAACTATTGCAACCATGGCAGTGACATTATTTAAAAGGAGGGATTAGTTTGAAAAATAAGTATATGAACCAACTTTAATAAATAATAACTGGTAACAACAATAGCAAACTTAGTAAGCATTTACTAGCCGAGGCTCTATTCTAGGGTTTCTCAACCTAATAATTCATTTTTGTTGGGGGGTGTCCTGTGCATTGTAGAAAGTTTAGGAGCATCCCTGGACTCTACCCTAGTACGTGTCAGCTGCATTTCCCCTCCTCTGCCAAAGTGAGATAATCAAAACTGTCTCTAGACACTGCCAAACGTCCCAAGAGATACAAAATCACTGCCAGTTGAGACCTTAGTTCTATGCTAAGCATCTTGCATAAAATATCTTTCATACTTCCTAGTAAACCTTTTAAGTAGATACTCCACAAATAAATAAAGCAAAAAACAGAGATAATCACCCTAACTCAAGCAAAAACTAAAACAGAAAATAGTCCAAGTAAATTCTATCCTAGGCAATAAACCAAAGCTACCGTGGATTACAATTTGGCTTCCAGTTTTAAAATATGGTGCTAATATTATGCAGGCTCTTGTACATTAGCAAGAGTGTGGGTGAAAAGCCTGTATTCAAACAATTCAACATCAATGCTTGCAGTTCAAATACAAAGTAACAAGAAAGCACAAATCACTAAGGCAACTCTAGTTCTCATCACTGACCATGTGCATATGGTTTCCCTGACTTCTCAAAGGACACACGCTACATATTTGCCATGTTTCTCCATTAGACACTTGCAGAATACTTCAGAATCAGACACCACAACCAAGCTGCTCTCATTGTAATTACAAGAAAAATCCCAACCAAAAATGGCTGGTAGGTTCATAATGCAATCTGCCAGTTACCATTTTGGCATGAGCACTGAAGAGCTTTTAAAAATTAAGTATTTCTCTGAATTTAAGACACCACTGATACCGAGACACAGTATTACATTTTGTATCACTCAGAAAGAAAACAAGGGCAACTAATTAAATCACGGCCTTCCATTGGTTGTTAGGCCCATCCTGACCACAGAAATCTCAAAATATGAAAGAAACAGGCATCTCAGGATTGAATGAATTCATGATTGATAAATGATGATAAAGTGTTACTTTCATTCTACTCTGATGATTTATTGTTTAGTCCTAATCTTCATTTGTTTGAAAAACCTTTCTATAGGAACAGGACACATTAAAAAATTTTTATTCTGGAATTCTTTTTTTTTTTTTTTTTTTTTGCGGTACGCGGGCCTCTCACTGTTGCGGCCTCTCCCGTTGCGGAGCACAGGCTCCGGATGCGCAGGCTCAGCGGCCATGGTTCACGGGCCCAGCCGCTCCGCGGCACGTGGGATCTTCGCGGACTGGGGCACGAACCCGTATCCCCTGCATCGGCAGGCGGACTCTCAACCACTGCGCCACCACGGAAACCCCAATGCTTTTGAATCATGTGGCTACAAAGCCTTCACATTTACCAAGCTGAATCAAGAAATGGATGCTGATTGCGTCTGAAAATTTCATCCCTCAGCTCTTGATCAAAATCATGTAAACAAACTGAACATGACCTTTTGAAAAAAAATGCTTTCAAACTTTATTGAGGATGTTTTCCAATAAAAACTATTCTTTTTTTGGAAAAATGTCCTTGACACATTCCAGATTTTCAAAAGATGTAAAAGTGAAACATTCCGCTTTAAACCTCAAAACACCAATTCTGAGGGAGAGACAAAGAAGATTAGCAAGGCTATACTAGTTTCCTATCCCAATATTCTATATGCCTTGTTATCGTCACACATTTTGACATGATGAGAAATTGCAATAATTATTCTCCCTACCTTGAAGATGAGATGACTAGAATATAGCTACCAGCAGAAAACAGAACCACCAGACATAAAACTTGCTAAATATTGTTGCAAATGAATAATCGTTATTCTTGCTTTATGTTACTGCCTTAGGGATATTTCTGTTTACTATGGGATCATTAGTAAACCAATAACCTTTAATCATGCAGACTGTCTTTCTCCATCAAACTCTGGGTCTGATTATTCTCAGGTATGCTTCTAAATTGCACAAATTGGATTTTACCCATGCAGCATCTTGTCTTGCCTGCTTTTATAATTCATTTCTATAAATCGAATCAGAGCATTAGAAAGTTGGCCACAGATCATTACATAACTCTGTTTACTTGCATTTTCCACAAAGGTAACTAGACTTTTCTAAGCAATCCTTTTGAACAGGTGCGGGTCTTTTCTGGGGAGGGATTCCAATAATCCTATTACCTTATGTTTGAAAAAACCCCAAGGGTTCAAACCTAATCATCGCAGCTTTGTGAACAATTTTAGACTTCGCATCAAGATCACAGGATACTAGAGTAAAACTCACTCTGTGTTTACCAATAAAGAGTGAAAGATTCTTTTAATCATCCTTTTATTGAATGAATTGGCCTTTATAATGAATACCATTTACATACTCTCAACTTAATATTCAGGACAAGATGCAAATAGTAGATATGTCCAAGGGACATAAAGAAAAGTAACAGAGCATGAAAGTGTGCAAGAGGACAAGCTAATTAGTGTGGTATCTTAAATAATGTTAGCTGTAGGCTTTTACATGCATTGAATAGCTCTCAAAATAAAAAGGGCTGGAAGTTACAGATGACACTAGTCACTTAAGACGAACCATTAAGGATGACCAGTATGAAATACTGCCTAGAAATCTGGTCCCTTAAGGAAGCCAGAGGAGGAGTTAGCTCTAGCTGGGCACAGATGCTTTGATGGTTAAAACAAAAATAAAAACAAAACATGATCATCATGATAAAAGCATTGAGGGATGAGGCTCCTCTGCTGGGGAGTGATGCAGGCCATGTTTTATTTCTCTGTGAAGAGAATAAGACTGTGAGGTATGGGAGACGATGATGGCAGCTCAGGGCATTTAAGAAAAATTCACGTTTCTAGAAGAATTTTCTATTAGTCATGTTCAAATGGAGGATTCTCAATTCCTCCTCATGCTAACACACCTGTGCAAAGCTTCTTTGGGGTATCAGGAATCAAGAACCAGGCCCTGAAAGCATCAATTCTAGAGGCTGCTAACCTCGAACCTAGTTTTCTATTGATTCTCCGGAGTACCTTCATACATCTCCACTGCATAGGAGAGCTACAAATTCAGTAAAACCTTCCTGAATCAAATTAATGGAGAGAAAGGCCACACTGAATACAGAATATGTGAAAAGAAATTGGGTCTTATTACTTTTAAGTAAGCACCTCAACCAAGCTGAGGAAATGGACAAGTGTGGAGTGACAAGATCTACTTTAAGGGCCAGATATGAGTGACTTTTGTTCACCCCTCAATTGTTTATAGGTAAACAGAAGCTTCTCAAATTCCCTCCTGAATTCAATAGGGAAACTCTCCCACCCAGTTCCTGACTAGGTTACCAAAGGTTTAGAATTAGTAGAGTCTAACTGTAGTCAGTTTCTTGGGTACTTACTCTCCTTCCCCATTGGATATACACACATCACACTCATCCAAGTAAAAAAAATATTACTTCTGAGATCTTATTAGATTTAAGACCCCAGAGCTAGGTACATGGCATTCATTACTGCTTTAAATCCTCATAAGAGCTATATGAAGTCAGCTCGGCAAGGTCAAACAAATCACCCAAGGTTGCAGAGCTAGGAAATGACAGAGAACTTCCCCATCTGTCCCCCACCTCTATTGTATACAAGCTAACAGGCAGAGAAGTATTCTCGAATACTTTATATTGACAGCCTTTTCTTTAAGAACCTCAAAGGTAAATTCAGACTCAATTCCTGCCAGGTAACAGAGTCAACCTTACTAGAATCTGAATTAGTGGTTTTTTAAGTGGTAAACAGTAATAAAAATGCCATCAGCGAAGGATTGAGGGGCTACTCCGTCCTAGACGGCTGACATCTACATCTACCACCGCTTAATCCTCACAACCCTCACAACTGTTCTACTGTAGATGGTATCCAAAGTGCCAAGGGCTGAAGCCCCTTGCCCAAGGTCCCACAGCTGGCGACATAAAGCTGTTTCCCTCCCTGTCCCCAAGCTCCCCTCTGAAAAACCAAAACCGCGCAGGGAAACAAGCCAGCACACGGGTGTCAGCCGTGTGGCCGAAGGTAAGGAAGCAGTCACGAGAGGAGAAGCGTTGCTCACCTGACTCCACGCGCCAGCCTTCCACTTGGGGCATCTTCCTCCTCGGCACTTTCTGTGCCCATTTGGCTTAGCAAGGTGTTTACAGTAATCACTTTCTAAATGACTTCCATCTTTTGCCATGCAGTAAACATTTCGTTGTTTATGCCCTCGACCACAAGAGACAGAACACTGAAATATAAAGCAATGGCAAGGTTGTTTTTTTTTTTAAATCACAAGGAATTTGATAAAAACCTGTGTCGTGAGATGTTACGATCATGCCTAACGAGAGTCACCACTCCCCCCTTTTGCAGTGCCATTTTGGATAACACCTCAAGGCTCAACACGGAAGGAAGGCAGCAATGGAGAAAACCATGTGGACAGCATGACAGCAGGAATCCTGTTTAGTATCTTGGGTCACTCAAGAACGAGGGTAAATCCTGGTAATTTAGGCCAAAAATGAAGCCCACGAACCTGAAATTACCATGAAATTCTGATTTACAGAAGTCCTACTATGAATTAGTTAGGATTCCTTTCAGACATCTCACTTCATGCAATCGCTGATCAAGACATTTCTTCAACAAACTACCTCACAATTCACTCTTTTGGATAAAGGTGTGTTTCCAAATTCAGCTGTGTCCCATTTCCTAGTGAACTGATTTAAGGAAACTCTTCTACCATTTTTCAGAGGAGAAGCTCTCATTTTCCCAGTCCATTGGAAAGGAGGTGAAAAAGGCATGTTAGAAACTGAAAGGTAAGCTAGCAGGTGGGTCAGTGCCAAGTTTGGGAGGGAGGCATTACCTTTCAACTTTGATCTGCAGGTTCACTGAACTGTTTTAATGTGACCTTGTCTGACCACATCTAAGAAACTTGACTTTGATTTCAGAGTAGGTTTCTCAGAAAGGTTTAGGAATCAAAGGGCTCATGGCGTCAGGACAAAAATTTGATATGACAGCTTCTTGTGGAATAGGCAAGAGGCTGGCCCCCATGAGTCTGCTGAGATATTCAACGTCCATTGCCTCATTAGCGATTACAGAAGTCATTACCACTTGGATCATAAGCTTACTGGCTCCCGTTTTCAAGACACATTATTTCCCAATATAATGTCCTTACATGTCAAAGGGAAATGGGCTTAACAATGAAGAGCAAAATGTGAAAACACAACAAAAATAGATTTCAAGTGCCATTTCCTTCTACTCAATGTTTCTAATTCCCCTGCTAACTCTGTGATTTTGTTAACTTAAATGGCCAGAGTACCCTTTTATGCCTAATAGGTAAATAGCACCATGTAAAACATGTAGCCTAACATAAATCCAAACACTATTACCAAGCAAGCTCAAAGTGCTCCCATTCGTAAATGTGTCAGACGCGTTTTTCTAGTAAACATAAACCATTATAAAAATTCCAATAGCAGCTGCTAGAGAAATTTAAAATATGTATATTAATATGTTTGGCTATAACTTTTAACTTTAGGAGATGGAAACGTTTTGAGCTCTCATCTTGTGAGTATTATGATTTGGAGTAGTCATGCTGGTACTCTTAATAGAGTATACAGTGTGGAAGGAAAGAGCTGAATTTAGATATCTACACCAAAACAAAAATATCCATCCTTCAACGTACAGTGTTTTGATGTATATAAAGGCTTTGGGCTATAATTCGAGAAGGCTTTTAGAATGAACCTCCAAGAAGTATACCTATAAACCAATTGTCTAATGACTTACACACAGATAATCCCTGTTACCAGTGACTATTTTAATATTTAAAAATGTTACTTCCACCAAAAAATAAAGGCACAGTTAGAATCTGAGGTGAGATCACTTGTTTATTCAGCAAACATTTATTGAGCACCTACTAAGTTTCATACGTTACGCAAAGTGCTGGGAGTACAGTGATAAGTAAAACTGATATAATTCCAGCCCTCATGGAGTTTATGGACCTGTGAGGGAGGCCAGCATTAATCAAGTGATGACAAAAATAAATATATACATGCTAACTGAGATGAGTACTCTGAAGAAAACAAGCTGGAGTGGTTGCAAGAGGGCTCCCTGAGGCATTCCCTGGGGCCAGACCATGCAGAGCTCATAGGTCATAATAATATATTTCATTCTCCACGAGAGGGAAAATCACTGAGGAGATTTAAGTTGGGATAAGACACAGTCTGATTTTTCTTTCAAAAATTCTACTTTGACTACCGGCTAGGCAATGAGTGGAAATACAGCATAAGTGGAAACAAGAAAACTGCTCAGGAAGCTAATGCATTTGTCCAAGCAAGAGGTGATGGTGGCATAGATTAGGGTGCAGAGTGGAGGGGTGAAGGAAGTTGGTGAATTGAAGACGCATTTTTTGAAGTAGAAATGATAATTCCTGATGGATCAGCTGTGGGGTGTAGGGGAGAGGGCAGATCTCCCCTCCCAGGAGGGAAGGTCTCCTGGGTTTCTGGTATGGGCAACTGGATAGACAGTGATGACATGAATACAGATGGGAAAAACTGCATTGGGAGTCAAGAATATATTACTTCGTAGGAAATGAGCTGAACTTAAAGGATATGGATTCATGGGTGGTAATGTGCTTGATTATGGTGAAGAAATAGACATAGTTGTCTTATTAATCAGATGAACATGGGTCAACTTAAAGCAAGTCTACCTTGAAGGATCATCATTTCAATATACAAACAGTCCAGACAAGCTGTCCCTTAGTACGGAGGGGAGAAAGAGAATTGGTGGAAATGCTGATTTAGTAATCTACCCATTGATCTGTCAGTTCCATGAGGGCAGGGATTACGGAAGTTTTGTTCATCACTATACTCCAGCACTTTGCATAATTCTTGGAACTTAGTAGGTGCTCAGTAAATGTTGAATACACAAATGAAACAAATCCCATTTAGTGGTCGCTGGAAGAGATAACCGAAAAGTAGGGAGCAATCTACAGAGGCAGAATTAGAAAAGGCACAGCTTTCTCCCACTTATTGGGTGCCAGTCACTGCTCTAAGACTTTATATACATTATCTCATTTAATCATTCCAATAACCATAGAGACAGATACTATTACTGGAGACAAATGGTGTTTTCAAAATGGCATAATCAAAATGCTTTGTATGTATATATCTCTTCCCACATGACTCCAATCCAAGTGGCTAGATGTCTGTTGGGAACATAACAGCACAATGAAAATAATTAAGTTGTCAACAACCTCACTGATAATAATTCATCCGAGGGGCACCACTGGTGCCACCAACATCTATTGCCCATGAAATGAAGACAGATGAAGTTGATACGAAATATGAAGCCTTAAAGATCTTTTCAATATCTGGATTAGCTGCATCCCACCCATTCCTACGTGTGGTTTTCTCATTTGGGAACTTCAATAGAACTGACTTGGAAAACAGGATGCAATACTACACATATTATTTGCCTCAAATTAAGATCGAAAAGCGATAAGGAAATTCACAAGATATCTACTCTGATAGCAAACACTTTTCATTTCATGCTTTCTAACTTACCAATGAAGAAAAGCAGCTGCTTGTGGAAATTTTCCTATCTAACAGGTTTATTAGTGGGTCTATTATGATCTCATAAAGAAGTTATCATCTTGATAATCCAACACAGGTGTCAGCTCTTCTATTCTGAGGGAAATTTCCATCTGATTTTTTTCCAGTCCTTTCCCAGGCAGTGACTTTTGCATCAATGTGCATCACAGATTATAACAGTTAAATTTAGAGTGTCACCTAGTACATATTATTTATTGGCTACATATCTGAGGGTTCTTCCTCTGCGGAATATTTAATTCCTTATATTTACAGCCAAAATAATCTCCTAGTTTGCCAGTAGGACTCTGACTTTTTCCTCTGGGGAAACAATCCAACTTGTTTAAGAGAATGATTTCCCCCCAACTTTGGGCAACACTCTCAAACAAAGTAATCTCTGCTTGTTACATAGAAACACCAAGGTCAGTATCTCAAATGCCTGGGCTTTTGTTTCTGCGAGGTCATTCAAAGGCAATGTTTAATGTGGAGCTTTGTTCAGATGCTGTCTTTACTTTTTAGACGAAGGTCTAAGAGTTTAAAATCCTTGCATTTCAACACATCTGGTGGAAACAGAACTGGCTCCCTCTCTAGAGGTAGCTCTGGATGTGGTGTGGATTTGTATCTCACTGTTCCTGGTGTGCTGTCCCTGGCATTAGGGTTGTCCTGCATCGGTTCTTTCACTTATACTGAGGGGCTGGGTCTCTGTCGCCAAGAAGCCAGCAAACAACCCCAGTGTGTCTGCTTGGATGAGAAGGGGTGAAGACCTAGAAAGAATGAGATCTCCAGCATTGCCGAGGCTGCTGAGAACCTGGACATCCAAATACAGATGGGAGGACCACACGGAATTGGTAAGGACGCCATGAGGAACCAAGAAGGAATAGGAAGGGGAGGGCTTAGGTCAGGGATGCACACAGAATCTGGCTAGAAGGAAGCTTCTCAATGGGGCTAGATGATGCTGGGGCTCAGAGGAAGCACCGGAGTGGATGGGATGTGGGCCAGGACTGCCTGAGTCATAGCAGATGCTTATACATAAGGGTTAATAGATGGTCTAGGAGGACAGTCCCAGCAGAGTGGGCACAGTTGAGTGTGTCTGCGTGATTCCTATTTCCAAGTGATCTTTATACATAAGATTCTGTTTATATGAAATGTCTTATGGAGGATGTTGATCAACTAGTCCACATTTCCAACCAGAGGACTGGTTGACAGCAGGTTAGGAGTAAGAATTGCGAAGCCAAGAGAAAGGTCATATACTAGAATCCATTACCAAGACAAGCCAAGACTCTGAAAATCTAAAGATTTTTGACAATCAGGTTTAACCATCACTCTGAGACTGGTGGGCAGAGTTCTGTTGTGAGACAGGAGACTACTAATTATTATTCAAGGCCTTTCCCCTGTGATTCTATAAAATATGAAAAAAACATCTAAATCACTTCATCTAAAAAATGAAGTGTGTCTTTTCATAACAACAAGCTCTTCTTTCTTTTCTTTTTCTTTTCAACAAGCTCTTGATTCTACTCTCATTTTGACTTTGTTTAAGAAACATAAAGGCAGACCTCATCTGGAAAGTATGATATCAAAAAGGAGGCAATGCTCATGCCCATGGTTCAGAACTGCCTTTGCCAGTTATAATGACAAGTGAAGCGAGTATCGCATGAACATCACACAATCAGAAAAGGCAGAGGGATTCCAGCCTGTACCCACTGTTCCACCGGGGGCGGGGGGAAGAATGTTGAGTGCAGAGATATAGACTTAAGGATCAAAGTTTCAAATCTGCTCAGTGCAAGACCTGGAAAACCATGTGGGCTCGTCACATAGAAAAAAGATAGTAGCTGCAATCCACATATGTTTATTACTGCTTTCCACACTGTAGGCACTGAGCAAATATTTATGGGAATGAATGAATACATGAAAGCTATAGCCATCATAGAAGTGTACTATAAACCAAATGTCATGTTTTCCTAAAGGTTTCAAGAAAGAACCACCTGCAATCTGACCCCCAGTGCTAATGCTGAACTGATTTGGCAGTTATTCAAATTCAAAGAGGCCACCCCAAAGGCACTCTTTCAGTTGGAGCAGAGCTATTAGAAATCACACCATGAGCGCTTACTATGAGTGGGACCATAAGCTGAAGGCTACTGGCTTCTCCTATTTAATCCCTACAGCAACCTTGTGGCTCAGGCACTATTAGGATTCCTCTTTACAAATAAGGAGACTGAGGATTAAAGAGGTGACCTCACTTGCCCAGGGTCACAGAGCCAGGAAGCAAGCAGCGTTAGCCTTCACATATAGCATGTGTTTTTCCAGAACCGCCATTTTCTTCCCTAAGTTATACTGAAGAGACGGCTTGGTTAAGAAAACAGGCTGCTCGCCCCTGCTTACCCATGGTGATAACAGAAATCTAGGACTTTAAAGAAATGTCCCTTAAGACTACTTTAGAGACCTCTGTGACTCCTCAGTCTCCCAGGAAGAGGATGGTTATCCAACCTATTTCTGACTTTAATACTTTCTTCACAAACTCTTTAACACCCTGGGAAGAAAGACGCTATGAAAAGTAAATACACCATCATGTACAATAATATAAATATAAATAAAGAGCCACATTTCTCTTTGCCCAAAGCCACACTCTGGTTTTCTCTTGGCCATCTGTCAAGGTTGATTCACCCTTGGCATTCAGCCTGATGCCACATGGTGAACGATCATCTCTATTCACTGGTGAACGGCGCTTTGCGTGGTCATGAATGGAAGGTTACAGGTTGTAAATTTTGGCCTGCCGATCCACCAGGGATTAAGCTCTCAAATCTCTGAGCTATAGGTCATCTCAGCATATTTTATATATATTTTTATTCAGTCCATGTATTTAGTTTACAAATTCAGTGCTACGGAAAAGGAGACACGTCATGCTGTCACACAGTAAAGAAGGAACAGACGTAGGCTTATGACTAGGAGCTCCTGTACCTAGCAAGGAACGCCATTTGGTGCCCTTTGCGCTGGGGGTTTGTGACCAGATTCTGGCGCTCTGTGTGTTGCTTGGGAACCACAGCTAACCAGGCATCCTGATTCCTTCCACTCCAACTCAGTCATGATCACATAGAGCTAGCAGGATGGGCTGGGGCCAGCCAAGGCAGGTGTAGATTCTGCGCCTCTGGCTTTGAGGAATTACCAACGCCAATATGAACAAGCATGGGTTTCACCACCTCTTCTTCTAAGGTACCAACTAAAAACAAATTCCACGGGGTGGCTGTGCACGGGGTTCCACAGCTCACCACATGGGTGTGTGTCTTCACCTTGCTCTAAAATGTAGCCCTTCGAGGCACAGGTTTTGGAGTCAGCCAGACCAACGTTACAGTGCTATCTGCCATTTTACCACAGTGCCATTTGGAGCAAGTTACTCTCAGCTCAGATCTGTTCTCTGTAAAATGGGGATAACAGCACTATGCGTACGCAACAGGGCTGCCTTACAATTAGATGAGATGATGCTTACAGAGCTCTTGGTGCTTTGGCCCGACAGTGTAAAAATCAATACACGTTCACTGTTCCTGCTACTACTACTTCTACTCAGTGGACTCTTTAAAAGTATCTCCTAACATGCAGTTTAAAAGGTGAGTATTTTAAAAAATATATGTTTACTCATGGAGTCTAAAATTAACATTCTAATACAGGCACTGCTGGGTGAACGAGGAACTCAGTCTAGCAAAATCTCCCTTCTTATGAATGGGTGAAGAGCTCTTCTTTCTAAAGGTCACAGAGAAATCCCCAGAGCAGACATAAATGTTGATGATTCCTCTTCTTCTGCAGCGCCCTTTTCACTCTCATAGACTATTACTTATTAATATGGTCTCTTCTAACCAGAGAAGACAGACAGACAAGAAAAAGAAAGGCACCATATCTGAAAGCCACATCTCTTTTTCACTCCATCACTTCCTGCTCACGCTTATTATCTCAAAAACTCCTTGTGTTTCCCGTTTGTTTTTTTGTTATGTTGTTTCTTTCAATGTCCTGAAGCATACAGTCCACATCAGTGATAACCATTACCAAACACACATTCACTCACTTCCCTGCTCGGTTCAGCTCAGCTGTGGCAGCGCTAAGAGTCCTTTGTCGGAAAGTGTATCTGCTCATTGGAGATGTGAACACGTTTAGGGAAATTTTTATAGGGCTTCTCACAATACAAGAATGGCTCTGAACAGGGGCATCAGGGATCCAAAAGGACCGAGGAGGAAGGAGAGAAAGCTTGGCCAGGAAACAAGGGCTGTGACTTGAGGGCGTTAAGCCAGTGTTGACAGGCCTGCCTGATGGCCGTTCGTGTCCAGGACCACCACGGCACTTATTACCATGAAAAGGAGCTGAGAAAGCATGAGATTGGCAGGGAACACCAAGGAAGAAAGCGGATGTAGGAATCACGGTCATCACAGCTGGATGGGGCATCGGGCCATCCTTCCAGCCCCATTACCCCCCAGTACGCCCAGCCTTTGCAGTGCTACAAAGGTCTAAGACTGTGGGAGAAAGGGAACTAAGGTTCACACGTCAACTCTTGGAGCACGCTTGAAGCCTCCTGTCAATACTATATCCAAGTAGGCGGCCTTGCATATACCTCGCAAGGGAGATGGCAGGGCCACGAACAGAAGGGGAGGCAGTGAGAGATGCTCATGACCGCCACCTCCCATCACCCCGCAAGAATTATGAGGTACCAGGCTCTCCAGCCATACAGCCTGCGGCCTCATAACATAACAACTTCTTTTTTTTTTTTTTTTTTTTAAATTTATTTATTTATTTACTTATGGCTGCGCTGGGTCTTCGTTGCTGCGCGTGGGCCTTCCCTAGTTGTGGCCTTACGGGCTTAGTCGCTCCGCGGCATGTGGGATCCTCCCCGACCAGGGCTCGAACCCGTGTCTCCTGCATCGGCAGGCAGACTCTCAACCGCTGTGCCACCAGGGAAGCCCAACAACTTCTTATTAGAGGTGGGAAATACATTTTAACATGAAATACAGTAGCCTATGAAATTAGCTATGGAACTTGCGAAACCCAAATTGGGGTTCTTCTTATTCTGCAGGAGTGTAAATGTTAGTTTTTCTCCCCATCAAGATAGAAACAAAAACCAAGAAAATTCGCAGAAGCCACACGTGGTGATTTCTAGAGCGGACACATCCAATGGTGCCCTCAGGGATTTGAGGTATATTATGTCATCAGGCTCTGTTACCACTAACATGCCCTCTGATTCCCCATTCCCAAGCACAGTGCGTTTTGTAAGGCTTCTTTTCCCTTTCAAGGTTAGAAGTGATGATTCTGTGTAACCCAACTTCAGCCAAATCACGATATTGGCATTTTTCAGGAAAGAGGTGAAGATGGTACCGGGACCCACACCCTGTGCTAGCCACAGAAGTATTTCTGAAGGCAGACTGGAAGATGGGAAGGGTAATGGGTGAGGTTTTTGTTCCAGCATCCTTTATTCTCAGCTGTTTCAAAGGTGGGTGCAGAAGAGTCTGAGTGAGTGAGTGATGGAAAAGTTATGGCTGGTGGGAACAAGAACCCCACGCTTCTTGGCGCTCTGAAGGTGGACTGTAAGGGCCCAGGCTGGAGGATTCAAGGCTACCTGGAGATGTCATTCTGCTAGAAGATGACAGCCCTTAGGTAGACCCACTCATGACTTGAGCTACTGTCCCAGACAGCCAGGGACAGACCTGGGAAGCTAAAGTCACCTTTGGGAATGTTTCTGTAAAAAAGCAATGCAGGCAGGCTGTCTCTGGACTTTCATGCACCCAACCAATGTCCAGTCCTTGAGTTTCTTCCTCCTTCCAAAGAGCTTTCAGTCATTTAAAAGACACTAGGGCAGGGTTCATTTAATTGCCTCTTCCAGTCTTGCTTTCTCTGCCTGTCTGGCCATTCCTGCATCAGTTTCGTGTGAAAGGAACATCTTTATCTGCCAGTATGTTAAGTGTCTTACACTGAAAAATTTACAACTATTGGGGGAAAGTAGTTCATGCAATGAATTTGCTTTTGGGTAGATATTAATGCCACCCCAGAATGGAAATATGCATACCTATCTGAGTCTGTAATCAGAGAAATATACCTCGGTGAGAGGGAAAAAGGTCATCTTAACCGTTATTGAATGAGATGTTCCTCCTCCAACTTTGCAATGCTCTACTGGTACTTCAGATAAGACCAAGTTACTATCAATATGCGCTAGTCAAGTCCTTTGTGGCTTTCCTTGTCTCCTCCTCCTGCTTACCTTTTGCTAAAGAAAAGGCTCAAAAGTACCGCTATGAAAGGATGAGATGAGAAGAAATAAAACCCAGCTAAAATGTAAGTGGCTCACAACATGGAAGACTGGGCATACAAGTGGCTAACATCATGGTTGATGGTTTTCTGTGAAATTTAAATGATTCCTGCACTACTCTTGAGATTTATTCTAATGAAAATCCAAGGGTTGAGGCACAAGCACGTGGTAGTTATGAATTCAGTTTTGGAATCAATCAGACCTGCTGTGACCACTGCTATCTATTCCTTTGTGATCTTATGCAAGATGCTTAACCAGGTATGAGATGATGGTGAGTAAGCATCTTAAACCTAACATGTCTAAAACGGACGTCCTGATCTTCCTATTATCTTCATTTCAATCAATGGAAACTATCCATCCACTTGTCCACTGCACAAAATTTGGAGTCATTCCAACTCCTTTCTCTTGTATCCCATATCTAAACTTGGAGCGAATCCTTTGGCATTATCTTAAAAATATGTCAGAATCCTACCACTTCTTGGGACTTCCCTGGTGATCCAGTGGCTGGACTCCGCACTCCCAATGCAGGGGGCCTGGGTTCGATCCCTGGTCAGGGAACTAGATCTCACATGCATGACGTAACTAAGAGTTCACATGCCGCAACTAAGAGCTCGCATGCCGCAACTAAGGAGCTCATGTGCTGCGACGAAGCCGCCACTAATACTTGGCGCAGCCTAAATATTTTTAAAAACCAAAAGAATCCAAAAAAAAAAAAGAATCCTACCACTTCTCACCACTTCCACTGAGCACTCTCATCTGAGTTACTCCAACGGCTTCTAATGTTCTCCCTGTTTCTATCTTTGTTCCTCCTATAGCTTCCCCTAAATTCAGAAGCCAGACTCATTCTTTTAAAACAAATCCACGTTTCTACTCAACTCTCCCCCTCAATGGCTTCCTACCTCACTAAGTGTAAGCAAAAATCCCTCCAATGGTCCTTTTCTCTCCCTCTCCCACGATCAACTTCCATGTTCCCTTCCATCAATTTCATCTCTAATTTCATACCCTACCATCCACACCCCCTCTATTCCAGCCACCTTGGCCTCGCGACTGCCAAGATATGCCTGGCATACTCCCATCTCCAGGTCTTCACCTGAAATACTCTTCTCCTGGGTATCCACATAGCTTACTTTTGTATTTTCCCGGATCTCGGCTCAAATGTCACCTTTCATTGGAGACTTGCCTGGCCTTAAAGTTGCAGTTCCCACCTTCTCTTCCATGCTATTTTCTCTCTTCTTTAATTTATTTTTATCCATGGCACCATTCACTTCCTTTCACAATACATATTTCAACTTCTGTTTTATTTGTGATTTATAGGTTATCTCCCCCCCCACTAGAATGTAAGCTTGATGAGTTCAAGGATTTTTGTCTGTTTTGTTCACTGCTATATCTCCCCAGTGCTCAGAGCAGTGCCTAGTTTATAGCAAACACTTGAATACTTAGGGATCACACAAACGCATGCGTGAATGAATAGTATCTAATAGAGCCTAGAGCCACTTATCTCACAAGAATTTTGAAGGATGAAGCAAACATTCTACACAATGCTCAGTTCATTGGTAGGGTCCAAATAAATAACTCGTGCTCTCTCCTATCGCCTGTGTCTATTCAATCTAAAACTGGCTAAGCACTCTTGTGGTTTAATATTTAATTCATAGTTACAGAACTGAATACTGCACAGGAGACATCTAAGAGGAACGTTATCTGAGAATATGATGTAAGATAATGGACAGCAAGGGTTGGAAGCTGGGAACTCAGAAGACCACACTGTCCTGCACAGGCAAGGCTAACACTGAAAGCTTGGCTAACAGCCACTGGGACCACCATATACGCTTAGGGTCACAAAATGTTGTTTCTCCTTCCCAAAGATGTCACCT